>NC_084615.1:53819777-54441443 GCF_033978795.1 Nerophis ophidion | reverse complement strand
GGCCAAAGGTATAAATGTGTATTTCCAAGTTAAAAAAACAAACAAACTGCTGGCTGTCTTCTTCTAATAGATTTATTACAACCTTTAGCAAGCTAGGTTACGTTTGCTGTGGTCTGGAACAACATGGCACACAAACAACTATCAGAAATGCAGCCAATATTACATACAGATAAAGAGGATAAAAGTAGAGGATATTATATGAGCTCAGAGATAAGTAAAAACAAGGCGTAATGATGCAATATTGACACACAGCTATCCTAAATAGCATGTTAGCATGCATTAGCACTGACCAAATATGCCTGATTTGCACTCCAACAAGTCAATAACATCAACAAGCTCACTTTTGTGCATTCATGCACAGTTTCAAACTTGTGTTTGACAAAATGAGACGAAGATGGAGTGAAAGCTTTGAACATGTAAACAAACTGTTGCATTTGTTTGTATTTTTCGGCCATCGTTTTCCATTTTCAATCCTTTTTCAAAAATGCTCCAGGGAGCCACTAGGGCGGAACTAAAGCAAATCGTGGTCACATCGAATACTTTGTTCACACCTAATTTGTGGTTGGTAAAAATATTTTCTCCTTTTAAATTATGATCAAAAACATATCAGTCATGTAAAAAAGAGTCTTGGTTTATGCAGTTGTGAAATAAAAAATTAAAAAAATCATGTCCATCCATCCATTTTCTACCACTTGTCCCTTTTTGGGTTGCAGGGGGGGGGTGCTGGAGCCTATCTCAGCTGCATCGGGCGTAAGTCTGCAATAAAAATGTATTATGAATAAATATAAGGAAGATTGGGAAATATCCTAACTGCACCTATAACACATTTCCCATGATCCTACATTCTAGTAACTTCCAGATAATATTTCTGACAGTGTACATTGAATGTTTACATTATTTCTTTGGTGTTGTTCTTGTGGTGCAAAAGGACTGCTTCCTTCTTCAGTTACATTTATAATGTGAATTGTGAATGCGTCAAACATATTTTCCCCAAAACACAAATAATTTTACAACATCATTAAAAATCACAGTGGGGGAGTGCTGCTGGTTTAAAAGGAATAAAAACAATCAAATCCAAAACACACCGCCTAATTCAAAGAATGTTTGGAGACAGGCGCCACAGGAATGAGCATATAAAACAGTAATTTTAGTAACAAACATTGACACACTACAGCAACATAGGAGAGCTATAAACAGTGACAACTTTTGCTGCAACTATGGTATGAAGTGAGCCAGCAAGTTAATAATATGCAGGAAAAACAGAGATGAAACACTTGTGCAATAATATAATATCAAGCGAGACGCTGGGTGACAGGAAATAAAAAGTAATGACAATGACACCCGGGGCCACTTATGAAAGACAGCAAGGAGCACAAAGCACAAGTGAAAGTAAAAGTCTTGGAATGACAAACATAAGAAAACATCAAAGATGAAAAAAAAATTACACTAAAAACGTATTAATAATCAGAGGTGAAATAAACAGCATGTGAAAGTGCACAATGTTTTACATTTTTAAGAAAGACTACACTCCACCCACTTTCTACCACATATTCCCTTTGGAGTGCCTATCTCAGCTACAATCGGGCGGAAGGCGGCGTACACCCTGGTCAAGTCGCCACCTCATCGCAGGGCAAGACAGGACTCAATAATACTCAATATTGGCCAAATAATGTTTTCTTTGCTGCATTTATTTGGATTCAGGTGGGTGACTGTTAACTAGTCCGGATATCAGTACCTCTTGGCTAAATACCGATTTTCCAACTAAACCAATAATAATAATAACAGACTATATAGCACTTTTTCCTAGACAATGCTTTAGTTTACATTGTTTGTTTAAAAAAAAAAAAAAAGTGCTTCACAGTGAAATATTCTCATGCTTACACAGAGAACTGAGAACCCACCATTCATTCACTCCACATTCACACATGTAGAGGTAGTAAGCTACATTTGTAGCCACAGCTGCTCAGTGGTAGGCTCACGGAAACGTGGTTGCTAGTTTGCACCCACGGCTTCTCCGACCACCACCAAACAGTAATACGCGAGTGTGAGTGACACTGTGAGCAAGGTGGTTGAAGTGTCTTGCTCAAGGACAACAGCAGTGAGTAGGGTAGCAGAAGCTGGATTTGTACCAGGAACCCTCGAGATCTACCATATTTGAGCCACCTTTTCTCCTTTGTGCTCTCACCCCTCTACACAAACTGCTAATGATCTGTTTGTGCGGATATGGAATATGCAAATGGAACGTCAAATTTTGGCACAACTAAATGGGATATTATTTGCAGTGTTAGGATTTACAGCATTACATTACGGGTTTTACGGAAATTGGCTAACAATGATTGATGGCTGATCGATTGGAACACCACTAATAGCATCTTTTTCCACGTGCTCTTTTCTCGATGTAAGATACGTGACATTTTTGATGAGTCACCCAAAAGGACCAAAATACTTGAAGTGATACCTCAACTTACGAATATTTTGAGATACGAGCGTTTTTTTGGCTTTTTGTTATGCTTTAAGTTATGAGCCTCCCGGCTCCGACTTTCTATAGCTAATGCCACAGTGAACACTTTAAGATCTGCCCACAAACATCTGCTTTTACTCTCTGGCAATGGCTTATTGTTAAAGATCTGCATAACTTTGATCATTAACAGCTTCTAAAGCCATCCAGCCAAAGTTGAGGCTTGACTGAGCTATCTGCTCGGCTGCACCACACCTATGAAACAGCCTCCCAATCCAGCTGATGGCTATTCAGAACCTGGACTTTTAAAAAAAAATGGCGAACACTTTTTTATTCAGAGAGACATATGATTGCTAATTACAAATATGAATTTCAACCTTGCCTTTTTGTTTTTATTGAGTATGTTTAGTCGCGGGCTTCACGGTGGCAGAGGGGTTAGTGCGTCTGCCTCACAATACGAAGGTCCTGCAGTCCTGGGTTCAAATCCAGGCACGGGATCTTTCTGTGTGGAGTTTGCATGTTCTCCCCGTGAATGCGTGGGTTCCCTCCGGGTACTCCGGCTTCCTCCCACTTCCAAAGACATGCACCTGGGGATAGGTTGATTGGCAACACTAAATTGGCCCTAGTGTGTGAATGTGAGTGTGAATGTTGTCTGTCTATCTGTGTTGGCCCTGCAATGAGGTGGCGACTTGTCCAGGGTGTACCCCGCCTTCCGCCCGATTGTAGCTGAGATAGGCGCCAGCACCCCCCGCGACCCTGAAAGGGAACAAGCGGTAGGAATGGATGGATGGATGGATGTTTAACTTTGTAGCACTTTGAGATCCTCTTTGATGATAAGTGCTTAAGAAATTTAACTTCATATCATTGTTATTATTAAGCATGAAACTGTTCCGACCAGATGAACGTCAGTGCGCGTTCCTCTAAGAGCGCAAAGCCAGCCAGTCCGGCTGGCGCAAACAACTGCAGTCAATCACCGGCAATCAGCACAATTGAAGCTGATGATAAGACCTATTAGACCAGCCTTCATAAGCCTGCACAACCTGCTATCTTGGGCCAGAACGTAGTCATCTGTTCCTGTACAATCAGTGAATATCTAGCACTATGCACTCTTGCTCTTTCTCTGTGTGTTCTCCCCCGTCGTGTTTGAATTGTCTCATGTCCTCCTTTTTGTCCTCCCTGCACTAAACAAAAATTTAAGATCGTTTTTATTAAGGCGGATGAGATTTGAGTAATATTTAGCTTTAGCTAAGGTAAGCATGCGTTTATAAGTTATTAAACTATCACTCCATGCTTGGTGGTAAACCTCAAGTTTAGTCGTGCGCCATTTGCGTTCCAGCTTTTTACATGATAATTTTTTAGCTCTAGTTTCTTCTGTAAACCATGGGGTACGCCTTTTTTAACTTCAGCGTTTGGATGGTGCCATTACCGAGAGCAGTAGGCCAGGAAGAGTCGTCATTGTGGCAGCATTGATGTTGCGGCTGCTATAGTAGTCATTATTATTATTAGCTTGCTGAACATCAATCAATCAATCAATGTTTACTTATATAGCCCTAAATCACTAGTGTCTCAAAGGGCTGCACAAACCACCACGACATCCTCGGTAGGCCCACATAAGGGCAAGGAAAACTCACACCCTGTAGGACATCGGTGACAATAATGACCCAGTGGGACGTCGGTGACAATGATGACTATGAGAACCTTGGAGAAGAGGAAAGCAATGGATGTCGAGCGGATCTAACATGATACTGTGAAAGTTCAATCTATAATGGATCCAACACAGTCGCGAGAGTCCAGTCCAAAGCTGATCCAACACAGCAGCGAGAGTCCCGTTCACAGCGGAGCCAGCAGGAAACCTCCCAAGCGGAGGCGGATCAGCAGCGCAGAGATGTCCCCAGCCGATACACAGGCAAGCAGTACATGGCCACCGGATCGGACCGGACCCCCTCCACAAGGGAGAGTGGGACATAGAAGAAAAAGAAAAGAAACGGCAGATCAACTGGTCTAAAAAGGGAGTCTATTTAAAGGCTAGAGTATACAAATGAGTTTTAAGGTGAGACTTAAATGCTTCTACTGAGGTGGCATCTCGAACTGTTACCGGGAGGGCATTCCAGAGTACTGGAGCCCGAACGGAAAACGCTCTATAGCCCGCAGACTTTTTTTGGGCTTTGGGAATCACAAATAAGCCGGAGTCCTTTGAACGCAGATTTCTTGCCGGGACATATGGTACAATACAATCGGCAAGATAGGATGGAGCTAGACCGTGTAGTATTTTATACGTAAGTAGTAAAACCAGAGTAGTAAAAATAATACGTTACAGTAATCGAGGCGATATGTAACAAACGCATGGATAATGATCTCAGCGTCTTTAGTGGACAAAATGGAGCGAATTTTAGCGATATTACGGAGATGAAAGAAGGCCGTTTTAGTAACGCTTTTAATGTGTGGCTCAAAGGAGAGAGTTGGGTCAAAGATAATACCCAGATTCTTTACCGTGTCGCCTTGTTTAATTGTTTGGTTGTCAAATGTTAGAGTTGTATTATTAAATAGAGTTCGGTGTCTAGCAGGACCGATAATCAGCATTTCCGTTTTTTTGGCGTTGAGTTGCAAAAAGTTAGCGGACATCCATTGTTTAATTTCATTAAGACACGCCTCCAGCTGACTACAATCCGGCGTGTTGGTCAGCTTTAGGGGCATGTAGAGTTGGGTGTCATCAGCATAACAGTGAAAGCTAACACCATATTTGCGTATGATGTCACCTAGCGGCAGCATGTAGATGCTGAAGAGTGCAGGGCCAAGGACCGAACCCTGGGGAACTCCACACGTTACCTTAACATAGTCCGAGGTCATATTGTTATGGGAGACACACTGCATCCTATCAGTAAGATAAGAGTTAAACCAAGACAGGGCTAAGTCTGACATACCAATTCGTGTTTTGATACGTTCTAATAAAATATTATGATCGACGGTATCGAAAGCAGCGCTAAGATCGAGGAGCAGCAACATAGATGACGCATCAGAATCCATCGTTAGCAATAGATCATTAGTCATTTTTGCGAGGGCTGTCTCCGTGGAGTGATTTGCCCTGAAACCAGATTGAAAGGTTTCACATAGATTGTTAGACGCTAAGTGTTCATTTAACTGCTCCGCAACAATTTTTTCGAGGATTTTTTAAATAAAGGGAAGGTGAGTTTACCATGAGGTCAGGATCGAGGTTAGGTCTTTTAAGAAGAGGATGAATAACCGCTTTTTTGAATGCTAGGGGAACAGTGCCCGAGGAAAGTGATAAGTTTATAATATTTAGCACTGATGGACTTAATAATACAAAGAGCTCCTTGATCAGCGTCCCAGGAAGAGGGTCAAGTAAACATGTTGTTTGTTTTATTCCATTTACACGTTGTAACAATTCCTCTAATGTTATTTCCTCAAAACGAGAGAAACTATTTTGGAGGGCAGTATCCGCCGTATATACAATCGTGTCAGTGTTAATAGAACCCCGTTGTAGCTGGGACGCATTGTCTTTAATCTCCTTTCTAATGACTTCAATTTTCTTACTAAAGAATTGCATAAAGTCATCAGCTGAGTGGGTGGAGCTACTGGAAGGGGTCCCTTGTTGGGTTAGCGATGCTACCGTACTAAACAAAAATTTAGGATCGTTTTTATTACAGTGGATGAGATTTGAGTAATATTTAGCTTTAGCTAAGGTAAGCATGCGTTTATAAGTTATTAAACCATCACTCCATGCTTGATGGTGCACCTCAAGTTTAGTCGTGCGCCATTTGCGTTCCAGCTTTCTACATAACAATTTCTGAGCTCTAGTTTCTTCTGTAAACCACGGGGTGCGATTTTTTGGAGCCTTTTTTAACTTTAGCGGTGCTATGTTATCAATGGTTTCGCGCAGGGCGTCGTTAAAGTTGTTAGTGAGGTTATCAATAGAGCCCACACATTTTGGGAATGGTGCCATTACCGAGGGTAGTAGGTCAGCAAGAGTTGTCGTTGTGGCCGTATTAATGTTGCGGCTGCTATAGCAGTTATTATTATTATTAGTTTGACGAACATGCGTCTGAACCTCGAATTTTATAAGGTAATGATCGGACAATACTTTAGTATACGGGAGTATCGTAACTTTGGAAACGGTGATACCCCTGACAAGCACTAAGTCTATCGTATTACCGTTGCGATGCGTGGGTTCATTTATTATTTGTGTGAGACCACAGCTATCAATTATAGTCTGGAGCGCTACGCACGGTGGGTCCGATGGGGTATTCATGTGGATTTTAAAGTCTCCATTATAATGATATTATCGGCGTGTGTCACTAGATCAGCAACAAACTCTGAGAATTCACTGATAAAGTCCGAATAGGTCACTGGGGGACGGTAGATAACAGCCAGGTATAGAGGCAGCAGTGTGACAGACCTCATAGTGAGCACCTCAAATGATTTACATTTATTATTTAGGTTAGGACTAAGGTTAAAGTTTTCGTTGTATATTAGTGCGACCCCCTACCCCTTTTAAGGGGATGGTTAATATGCGCATTTGTATAGTTAGGAGGAGATGCCTCATTCAGTGCAAAAAAGTCGGCTGGTTTAAGCCAGGTTTCACTGAGACCGATGGCGTTAAGATTGCTGTCTCTAATGACCTCATTAAATAATAACGTTTTGGGAGACAATGGTCTTATGTTTAAAAAGCCCATATTATAGGTAGTGGGCTGTTTTAAGGAGTTTTTGATCAAATCATCCGTAGTAGCAATATTAATAATGTGGTGTTTATTATTGATATTGTTTACATGTTCGAAAAGAATGCTCAATGTTTGTTTTGTGTCAAAAACCTATAAATACCTATTATATATAAACTTCTTCTCGACATGCACAAGTTCCTTTTTTTGTAGTTCAGACAGTTCAGCTCTCAGTGTTTAAATAGCTGAGCTCCCCTGTGATAACATCTAATTTAATCTGCAGTGAACATAAGGCTTGTTTGTTGATGTTCTGTGGCTTTTGTACAGAAATCAAACAGCAGCACTGACATGAGTCTTTATCTGGCGTAGGAAAGAAGTGAGGCAAATGGAATGACTTTCTGTAATAGTACAAAGGCTCAAAGTGAAAATAGTGTGAAATTACTCTGGGGACTGAAGCAAATAGCGGATCTGGTCTGCAGAATCTGCACGGTTGAATCTGGTAAACAATACGAGGTCTGTTGATTACATTCTTTGCACACTTCTACCAAATTATAATGTCTACCAAGGGCATACAATTTAATAATAAAAACAGAGAGGGGGTCAAAATGTATACAATACCAAGTATTAAGACACTAACAAAATAACAGGGTAAATCACCAGTTTTGTTGTTTGAAGCAGTTCTTCTCAATTAGTGCGATGGCCCCCGTTGTGATGCCAGACAGGGTGCGTGTGACCACGGGAAATATGCTTTATGAGTGTCATGCAGTATCAAACCCTGCTTCAAAAAGTTGTGCACTACAAAACTTGCTCATTGAAGTCATTAATTCTGACTTTGTCTTGCTTAACTAGTTTTTGTAGACAACAAGGACTAACGTTTATTGGTAATTGGCCCTCTTTCTTTTCAAACCGGGCTTGCTGATGAAGGACTGCCTTCACCCTAACCAGGAAGGTGCCATCACTCTGTCGAGAAACATTTATTATTGGTCACAATTGACTAACAACACTAGAGCAAGCCCGCAATTACAATGTCTGTTAGTCCGGGTGAGGCATAAAATTGCTGTCTACACGTATCTCTTATGTGTGACTGGTCACAGTTATCACTACATTATGTACCATATAAAATAGCTTTGAGGTCGGTAAGCACAACCAGAAATATTCTGTACATTAGGCATACCGGGTTAAATGTTGATTTTTGAGAAAATGAAAGGATTTTAAATGTGGCTTTTGTTCCCCCCAAAAAATATGGTAACCTATTTATTATTAACAGTTTGGAATGGACTTTTGCTGTCTTTAAGTTGAAGTGGAGTAGTAATTGTTTTTGGTGACACCTAATGGCCACAATATTCCTTAAGTTAGGCTCATGGCAGTAGTTTGAATTATGTGGACACATTTCTTACAGGATACCTAATAATATTCTTATGTCTTGTGTAAGTAACTATAATAACTGCTTGTATTGAAGCGCTTATATTTGAGATTCTAGATCAGGGATCCCCAAACTTTCAGGGGCCACATTGGATTGAAGGAATTTGGCCAATGGCCGGGCTGTGTGTGTGCGTGTGTGCGTGTGTGTGTGTGTATATATATATATATATATATATATATATATAGATATATATAGATATAGTATATATTTGGAAATGGGAGGAACACGGAGTACCCGGAGGGAACCCACGCAGTCACGGGGAGAACATGCAAACTCCACACAGAAAGACCCCGAGCCCGGGATTGAACCCAGGACTAGTCAGGACCTTTGTATTGTGAGGCAGACGCACTAACCCCTGTTCCACCGTGCTGCTACGGACATATATATATATATATATATATATATATATATATATATATATATATATATATATATATATATATATATATATATATATATATATATGTTAGGGAGGTCAAAGTTGTTGCGATAACAACACATTAACTATAAATTTCAATAAGGGCACACGTTTTTTAACGCCGATGAATCCACATGCATCCTTTTTGACCTTCGGGCTGTGCCATAGCAGGGGGAATTTGGCTGCAGTTCACTTGCTACTGATGAGCCACAAGTGAGCAGAAATGGCCAAAAGAAAGTCAAGTTCAAAGCCATGGCAAGCTGTTTTCCCAAAAAGAAAAGGACTCAAAGTCAAATCCCTCTTTTTTTCTCAATTCTCCTCGTTTTTTCTCAAATGGTGCTCAAATTCCTGATGGGAAGACTGATATTTTTTTTTAACATTATTGATTGTTGTAGTATTTTGTCAATGTGAACCGCAACAATATTGAGTTTTGAAAAAGTAAGCGAATGCTTGAGTTTAAGACATATTTTGAGTGCACATTTGAGATTCAAAATATATTTTATTGTACAGTGCAAATACACTTTTGATAAAATGATTCAGTTGGATTAGTTGTAATATCAATTAGAGAAATTAGTACATAGTGTGTCAATGTGAGTGTGAATGTTGTCTGTCTATCTGTGTTGGCCCTGCGATGAGATAGTGAATTGTCCAGGGTGTACGCCGCCTTCCGCCCGAATGCAGCTGTGATAGGCTCCAGCTACCCCGAACGGAACAAGCGGTAGAATATTGATGGATGGATCGAGTACTTTGTACAAAGATCTAGTCTGACCTGCTTGTAGGTCAGGTTTTTAATGGTTCTGGAAGAGATCCACTGAAACGTTCTCACTAGACTCGTGGGGAAACTCAAAACATTCGGATTTGAACATTCCCAGCAGGAGTTGGGTGACGAGCCAACTTGAATTTTTCTGCTACATGCAAAGGGACTCCCTGGTCTCTTCCTTCACAGACAGCTTGGTAAGACAAATTGGCAACCACCGCTCGGACATATAAAAGGCGCCAATGACAATAGGTTGTGTTTTTTCCATTTTGCAGGCTTTTTATTTTCATGAATTTTTCATACTAATATACAAACCCCGTTTCCATATGAGTTGGGAAATTGTGTTATATGTAAACATAAACGGAATACAATGATTTGCAAATCCTTTTCAACCCATACTCAATTGAATGAACTACAAAGATGAGATATTTGATGTTCAAACTCATGAACTTTATTTTTTTTTTTGCAAATAATAATTAACTTAGAATTTCATGGCTGCAACACGTGCCAAAGTAGTTGGGAAAGGGCATGTTCACCACTGTGTTACATCACATTTTCTTTTAACAACACTCAATAAACATTTGGGAACTGAGGAAACTAATTGTTGAAGCTTTACCATTCTTGCTTGATGTACAGCTTCAGTCGTTCAACAGTCCGGGGTCTTGTTATCGTATTTTACGCTTCATAATGCGACACACATTTTCGATGGGAGAAATGTCTGGACTGCAGGTGGGCCAGGAAAGTGCCCGCACTCTTTTACTACGAAGCCACACTGTTGTCGTGGCTTGGCATTATTTTGCTGAAATAAGCAGGGGCGTCCATGATAATGTTGCTTGGATGACAAAATATGTTGCTCCAAAACCTGTATGGACCATTCAGCATTAATGGTGCCTTCACAGATGTGTAAGTTACCCATGCCTTGGGCACTATTACACCCCCATACCTTCACAGAAGCTGGCTTTTGAACTTTGCGCCTATAACAATCCGAATGGTTATTTTCCTCTTTGTTCCAGAGGACACCACGTCCACAGTTTCCAAATTTAATTTGAAATGTGTACTCGTCAGACCACAGAACACTTTTCCACTTTGCATCAGTCCATCTTAGATGAGCTCAGGCCCAACGAAGCCGGCGGCGTTCCTAGGTGTTGTTGATAAATGGCTTTCGCTTTGCATAGTAGAGTTTTAACTTGCACTTACAGATGTAGCGACCAACTGTAGTTACTGAAAGTGGTTTTATGAAATGTTCCTGAGCCCATGTGGAGATATCCTTTACACACTGTCGGTTTTTGATACAGTACCGCCTGAGGGATCAAAGGTCCATAATATCATCGCGTACGTGCAGTGATTTCTCCAGATTCTCTGAACTTGTTGATGATTTTACGGATCGTAGATGGTAAATTCCCTAAATTCCTTGCAATAGCTCATTGAGAAATGTTGTCCTAAAACTCTTTGACACTTTGCTTACAAATTGGTGACCCTCGCCCCATCCTTGTTTGTGAATTACTTAGCATTTCATGGAAGCTGTTTTTATACCCAATTATGGCATTCCCAATTAGCCTGCACACCTGTGTGATGTTCCAAATAAGTGTTTGATGAGCATTCCTCAACTTTATCAGTATTTATTTTCACCTTTCCCAACTTCTTTGTCACGTGTTGCGGGCATCAAATTCTAAAGTTTTAATGATTATTTGCACAAAAAAAAAAGTTTATCAGTTCAAACATCAAATGTGTTGTCTTTGTAGCATATTCAACTGAATATGCATTGAGAATGATTTGCAAATCATTGTGTTCTATTTATATTTACACCCAACACAATTTCCCAACTCACATGGAAACGGGGTTTGTACAAGTGACCCATCAATTCATCCATGTTCGACCGCTTGTCCCTATCTCTGCTGCATTCGGGCGGTAAGCGGGATACACCCTGGACAAGTTGTCACCTCATCACAAGGCCAACACAGATAGACAAATAACATTTATACAAGTGACCATTACATTTTAATTGTCAAATGTTCTATTACAAGTTACTGTGCCACCATCATTATTGATGTTGAGTAATACCTGCTCTTAAAAATGATTCTATCCTTCTGTCCTGGTCATTCGAAAGCTATTGACCTTACTTACCTGTGCTTTAGTATGGTATTTTATGATAGGAAGGTTACAACTGCTTGTGTTGGAGATTTTAAATGGAAGCCAATATCACCCTATGTGTGTTTTTTGTTGATATCCGTCCAATAGCAATATTGGATAAGGACAACTCTAGTAAATACTTCCCCCCCGGGCACCCAGATAATTCAATATGTCTGAATTCAAGGTATTGATTGCCTCTGTGTAACTAATACATTACTAGAATGATGTTCAGTTCAAGTTGAGAATCGTTCCCAAGAGTAACTTACTGCACCAAATTAGTGCAGAAAATGCTTTGGGGCCAATTAAACTGTAGTGGAGGGAAATCCCAGGCTTAGCAGTAAGGTAAAAACATGATGTACATTGAACTCAAGTTTATTGATAGCTATGAAATACAGCGGGTAAACAAATGTTTGAAGTTGAAATATAACTTTCCATATCAATGTGAATAGTCTCGATCTGTACAATGTCTCTTAACATTTTGTATTGATTATTGTTATTCCCTACGTTAGTCGACACATACTCTCCTGTATTGACTAGTTAGGCGCATGACTGATCATACTTGGCACATGAGCCTTTAGCATTTTATTGGATAAAGAACAACGAAGTGAGGCACTGTGAAAACAACACACCAACATGGAGTGCATTTACATATTTTGTTAAAAAAGCATCAAATCACGTCATAAAGCGAAGCTGTCCCAGAACAACTTTAAAGGAAGTATTTATTAATTTGACCAGTTGAGGAGCATTTAATTTGAGTCTGTGTATGGTGTAAATGGTGGAGTGTGTGTTGTCAACATATAACACAAACCCTTGCCTTTCTATGTGTTTGGTGCAGTCTTAGTACTTAAACTCATAGGACAAACACTGAATTATGGGCCTGTATTATTCTTGTCCCATTCCTATTTTTCCTCATTTCCATTGTAGTCTCGCACTTCTATCTCTAATTTGCAGGGAATCTAAGTACAAAATGAATATAACATCTTACAAAGGCTCTTGTTTTCTTGTTTCATCTGCCTTTGAGCTGACAGCTTTTTTTTATGAGTTGTTTGCCTTGAACATCCCCTCTGCCTCAGTCTGCATTGTTGCAGTGCACACCTTCTGCTGGTTCTCAAAGTACTAGTGCCACCCAGTGGTTTTGCAAGGCAGGATGTCAACCAAAAACCACTCAACCTGTTTTTTTACAATCAGAATGTAGTCTGCTGTTGTGTATGTATAATTTAGGGCTGACAATAATTTGTTTTTTGTTTTTTTAATGATATAACTCAAAAAGTACTGATATAAACACTAAAATTGTTTCTAAATAAACTAAACAAACACAAAATACACTCATATACAAACCCCGTTTCCATATGAGTTAGGAAATTGTGTTAGATGTAAATATAAACGGAATACAATGATTTGCAAATCATTTTCAACCCATATTCTTTTTTTTTGTTTTGTCCTGTCCAGCTTCTCCGGCAAATCATATAGTTGATGTAGATGCCCATATCGGCTGTTCAGATTAACTTTACAAAAGAGAAGTGTAGGATACTTTTCTTGTTGCCTTATTTCAATTTGACTTTATTAAATGTATTTATATTATCATTTGGTGCAGCCGGGCCGGAGCTGGAAGGGAAAAAAAAGAGGAAAAAAAGGAAGACAGAGAAGGAAATTGTGGGGATAAAAGGGGGATTAGACAGAGAGACATAAACAACAACGGCAAACACAGCAATAACAACAAAAACAACAACAACAATAGAGCAACACCAGCACATACAAGAAGTACGAATATGATCGTAAACGTGATAGCAAAGAAGCAGTTAGTGAAATAAATAATAATATAGAAATGACAATGAGCATTTTTACACCACAACTGGAGCAATACAAATACCAATAAAAAAAGCGCTATTGATCATGAACAATACCAATAGTTTACCTCTATTATTAACATTACAGTTGATCAAATGCAACAATACATATACATAATGATAACCAGAGAGATAAAAAAAAAGGGAATACCGAAAGATGGAGGGGAAGAGCTTTGTCACTATGCCATGTATTACCCAGTTTCCCCTAGGGCAACAACCTTTATATATGTTTGATGAAACGTGATTATGTGCATGAGTGTATGTATGTATATGTACTTGTATATGAACAGAATGTGTATACGAATGTTTGTACAGTAAATGTATATGTACAGTATGTGAATGTTTGTACTGTGAATGTGCGTGTTGATGGACAAGCTTGGAGTATGTAGGTATGTACTGTATTTGTGTATGTATGCGGGAGCGTAGGTACCTATGTATGTATGAATAACGGTGTGTGTGTGTGTTTGTATGTAAAATATATTTGACTCCCAGTGTGCGTGGGAGCCAGAGTACGGCCCCAGCCGCCCAGAGAGCCCAACCCAAACATCAGGTGTGGCGCCCAGGGAACCAGGGACCACCGGCCCCACGCAGCCAGGCCGGCCAGCTGCCGCCCGGAAGAGCCAGCAGCAGGCCGGCCGCAGACAGATGTGCCCGGCAGAGGACAGGGCACGAGAGAAGCAGCGGACAGCCATACCCCAAGCCAGCGAGAGACAACCCCCCACACGCGCAGAAAGGCGGGACGTCCCGCCCGGGGAGACCCAGAGACTCCCCGCAACTGGACGGGAAGACCACCCCCGCCCCACCAGCACTCGGGCCCCCACGACCCCAGCCCCCACCCCCGGGGAGCACGGCGTGGTTCACACCAGGCCACCCCACCCAAGTCGGCCGCCACAGGACCATAAATATATACATACATACATATACACGCATACACATACATACATACATATGTATACATACCCACATATGCACATACACACATACATATGCACATCTATAAACACACACATACCTGTAACCGGAGGGACAGCGATTAAGTCCTGGCATCCACTGCCCAATGAGAACTAGCCGATTCCCCCAAGCCCCACAGGTCCCGCCGCGTACCCACCCCACCCAGAGACAACCCCCGACAAGCCTTCCCCAGACAAAGGTGTGAAACCGGGCGGAGCAGTAGGGTGCAAGGGCACCCCAGGCCCACACCCGACAAGCCAACCAACACGACAATAAACAAGTATGAAGCCGTCTAGTCCGTCAGCCCCGACAACCACCACGAGTGCCCGCTACCACCAGTCACAACATCAGCCACCCCCCTTTACCGGACCCAGCAGCCTCGGGCGCCCACGCCACAATCAAACGGCATCAGAAACAGCAGCTGCAATATCCCCAGACAGCCAGTACCACCCCATCAAATCCAAGTGAACGAGAAAAAAAAAAAAAAAAAATAAATAAATAAAAAACTGCGACCAGCAACCACACGCCAACAGGATCATGGAGACCAGCCCGCGCCAACCCGCCAGTCAGCCCAAACGCCAACATGCAAACAAGAGACATCAACACCTTCCCCACCAATAGACCCCACCACCCCAACCCAAACACGCACAAACACACCACCGCCGAAACAACCGAGACACAGCATCTAGGCCAGACAAAGCGGCCGTGCTTCCACCGCATCAAGTCACCAACACAGACTCCACAGCGCAAGGACAGGCCACACTCAACTGGAAGCGAGACCCGCGCGACGCCCCACACAAATAAATAATATATTGTACTACTATTTCTTCCTTCAAATAATAATAAAATAATAATAATAAAATCCTCACACCTTCAGTGAGGTCTTTGCCCAGGAGTGGCAGGCCACCAGACCGCAGTCCCAGCAAACCGCGCCGGCCAAGGAGGCAATAAGGGGTGCGCCGTACTCCCAAACCCCAACCCCCTCATGCATGTGTGCAGGGCCCCCAGAGTGTCTACTGTGTAGTTAAAATTAGAAGGCCAGCCCTAGTATATCAATTTGAATATGCTACAAAGACAACATATTTGAAGTTAAAACTGATAAAGCTTTTTTTTGGTGTGCAAATAATCATTAATTTTAGAATTTGATGCCAGCAACACATGACAAAGAAGTTGGGAAAAGTGGCAATAAATACTGATAAAGTTGAGGAATGCTCATTAAACACTTATTTGGAACATCCCACAGGTGTGCAGGCTAATTGGGAACAGGTGGGTGCCATGATTGGGTATAAAAACAGCTTCCATGAAATGCTAAGTAATTCACAAACAAGGATGGGGTGAGGGTCACCACTTTGTAAGCAAATTGTTGAACAGTTTTAGAAAACATTTCTCAACAAGCTATTCCAAGGAATTTAGGGATTTTACAATCTATGGTCCGTAAAATCATGAAAAGGTTCAGGGAATCTGGAGAAATCACTGCACGTAAGCGATGATATTACGGACCTTTGATCCCTCAGATGGTACTGTATCAAAAACCGACATCAGTGCGTACAGGATATCATCACGTGGGCTCAGGAACACTTCATAAAACCACTGTTAATAACTACAGTATGTCGCTAAATCTGTAAGTGCAAGTTAAAACTCTACTATGCAGAGCGAAAGCCATTCATCGACAACACCAAGGAACGCCGCCGGCTTCGCTGGGCCCGAGCTCATCTAAGATGGACTGATGCAAAGTGGAAAAGTGTTCTGTGGTCTGACGAGTCCACATTTCAAATTATATTTGGAAACTGTGGACGTGGTGTCCTTCGCGACAAAGAGGAAAACAACCATCCGGATTGTTATAGGCGCAAAGTTCAAAAGCCAGCATCTGTGATGGTATGGGGGTGTATTAGTGCCCAAGCCATGCGTAACTTACACATCTGTGAAGGCACCATTAATGCTGAAAGGTACATACAGGTTTTGGAGCAACATGTGTTGTCATCCAAGTAATGTTATCATGGACGCCCCTGCTTATTTCAGCAAAACAATGCCAAGCCAAGTGGCTTCGTAGTAAAAGAGTGCGGGTACTTTCTTGGCCCGCCTGCAGTCCAGACATGTCTCCCATTGTAAATTTGTGGCGCATTATGAAGCATAAAATACGACAGCAGAGACCCCGGACTGTTGAAGGACTAAAGCTCTACATAAAACAAGAATTGGAAAGAATTCCACTTTCAAGGCTCCAACAATTAGTTTCCTCAGTTCCCAAATGTTTATTGAGTGTTGTTAAAAGAAAATATGATGTAGCACAGTGGTGAACATGCCCTTTCCCAACTACTTTGGCACGTGTCGCAGCCATGAAACTCTAAGTTAATTATTATTTGCAAAAAAAAAAATTGTTTATGAGTTTGAACATCAAATATCTTGTCTTTGTAGTGCATTCAATTGATTATGGGATGAAACGGATCTGTGAATCCTTGTATTCCGTTTATATTTACATTTAACACAATTTCTCAACTCATATGGAAACGGGGTTTGTATTTTAAGACATATTTAATATCATTGTGGCTTCTTAACAGTAATATTATTGTCTGAGATTTGATGTCTCAGGTATTTGTAACACTTTAACTTCCTGAAGAGAGCAGTACTGTTTATTTATATATCATTTGAAAAAAAATAAATCTATATGTAACAATTGAGGTTTCAATTTTTCTGATTCTGATAGGCTTCATCAGTTCGTGCCCATAGACTTAGTTTGTTTAGATCCATTCCAAGTAGACTTCTGTAGACCTGGACTAGACCTAGGACAATGGCTAGGACAATGACCTGGATGAATGAGAGCCTTCATAGACCAGTTGGAAACTTGTGCGATTGACCCGTCCCACCTTGTCCAAATTTACCGAAACTTGTCTCAAACGTTTGTGCTGCAAAAATTTTTGTTTGTGCCGTTATGGTTTTTAAGTTATTCTAAAATACATTTACTGACTTGTGATGTCATCCAGCCATTTTGTAAAAACCTCCCCAAACCAGTACTAATTTTTTATGCTTGTTGTGCGGCAAAAACTTTTGATCCAACTATCAATATTTCTAAGCTATTCATGTTTTATGGTTTATTTGTTATTAATGTGTAAAATCTCCCAAAATGTGTTCCATTGCTTTGTGCTGCCAATATTTTTGGTCTAATTATTATAGTTTTTAAGTTATTATGTTTGAAGGGGAACTGCACCTTTTTTTTATTTAATTGTGTCTATTATGAGAAACAAGAACACACATCTTTTTTAGGATCCGAAAGATGATTAAAAAATCACTTGGAAGATGCTAATAATGAGAGTCACCGTTGTAGCCCTCAAACCCCTCGAAAGCAGCTTCATAACCCTCCAATACGTTCTATATACACACTGCAAGTATATATATATATATATATATATATATATATATATATATATATATATATATATATATATATATATATATATACATACATACATACATATATATATATATGTATATATATATATATATATATATATATATACATACATATATATATATACATATATATATATATATATTGACATATATATATATATATATATATATATATATATATATATATATATATATATATATATATATATATATATATATATATATATATATATATATATATATATATATATATATATATATATATAATGTAGTGACAGACACCTTCATAACAATATATAATATGTTCAATATTTGCTGTCTTTTTCTGCATTACCGGAACAAATCACCTCGGCGCATTTATTTCCCTTTCTATAGCAGCGCACTTACAACAAATGTGTGTTCTTTTTTCCAAACACAAGTATGTTCTAATCATGGCATGCTTGGTAACAGACAACGAAGATTACTATTTTTGGACAAATAAGGATTCACAATCTTATCTTTTTGAAGTCGAATGTACGGAGGATGAACTGCTGCTTACAGCACGAACAGAGGGCGAATCGTTGGAGCAGACAGAAGACGAGAGAGTGAACATGACTTGCAGGTACAGTTGTAGAATAAATGGCGTGCTTACTCAAAGTCAACTTGAAATAACATTCCCAGCCAGCTGGACCAAAATGAACAATAACAATGATAATTATATGATTATCATTATTATAAACTAATATAAACTATCCTAATTGGTGATCAGGGACATGTGAGCATTCTACTTACCAAAAAGGAACAGATGAGGACACGTTTGCTCTGAACAGAGGTAAAGTTACAGCTATACATGCTGAAACAGAAATGCACAATAAGAATAAAAGGGCTAGGAAAGTATTTTAAACCAAGAGAGAAAACAACAAATCAATTTGTCAGAAAACGGTTTCCATATGTATTAGAAAGTCCAAAATCAATGGAGGGTAATTTTGGCGGTGGGCTGCTAACCGCTCAGTGGACTTGTGGTTAGAGTGTCGGTAGGTTGTGAGTTCAAACCCCGGCCGAGTCATACCAAAGACTATAAAAATGAGACCCATTACCTCCCTGCTTGGCAGTCAGCATCAAGGGTTGATTCCCGAGCATGGCCACCGCTGCTGCTCACTGCTCCCTTCACCTCCCAGGGGGGGGAACAAGGGGATTGGTCAAATGCAGAGAGTTATTTCACCACACCTTGTGTGTGTGTGTGACAATCATTGGTACTTTAACATTAACTTTAACATACGTCCCCCCGCCACTATCAACCACAAGGCAGAACCTGCTATGTACAAACACCAGTGCTTACATAGAGGTAACACAATAACACAGTTGGAAAGTAATTTTAATCAATGCTCTTATTTTCATGCAGGGCAGAGTAATTCCTCAGCAAGGATTGAGCCATACCTAAGTTCTTTGAAACAAAACATAGAAGGCATCATTGAACTAATTAAATTTGAAACACATTTTTCAAAGTCGCCACTATTTTTGTAAAATGCAATTTACAGTCAATGAAAATACATTGTTACATGATATGTTATAAAAAAAATTTAAAAAACAGAAGAAATCATTTACTTTCTTGCCAAATCCATCTCAGTATGAAGGTCTCAACTCAAACTGCTCTTCTGATCCATGATCAGAAACCACAAAACCTCCATTGCATACCTTTTACTGCCACACTTTGGATCGCATGCCAGTATACCACATCTTCCACTCTCACAGAACAACCGACTAGAAGCTTCAGACTTCAGATCACATATATCACGGATAAAAGCCTTGACACACACTTAGCCAAACACTTCCTGGATTACTCAAGATAGGCTCCGAAGCTTCAGCACGACAAGTTCAAACATTCGTTCTACCCATTTTTTTCTTGCTGTCATGTCCCGTTTTAGTTCCGTCATGTCAAATCCTTGTCAATGTGCATGGATTGTTACTTATTCCTGCCTTATTTCTCTTGTTTTTGCAAATACATTGTCAATATATATATAGTTTTATCATTTGTCTTAACTGGATTACAATCACTTTTTAATCATTACACCAAAGCTGTGACACCGTTTGCGTATGATTTACATTTAAACATGTTCATGGTATCTTGACAGAGAAGGGAATTTTCCGCGGATCTGCGGAATTCCGCCGATTTTGGCGCTGCCAGGGTCATTTATATAATATAATGCCAATGTGTGAAGGCACCAGATTGGCTAGCTCTACTATCAGCTGATGACATCAACCAATGACATTGCCCGTTATAGGCGTCTGCACGCGTCGTTTGCCGACAATATCTAGTCCCTGATCCTCAATTATTGTGAGCGTTTCTGAACTCGTATTCTGTTTATATTGGTTGTGTTTATCGGAGACTAATCTGGAAAGAAAACACACTAGCTCTCAATTAACACGTTTCGTTATTGACAAAACAGTTTCAGACAAGGTTAAGCTTATTCAAGATAGGAATGCTTCATTAGCGAAAGATATCGATAAGGGCGTGAGAAACAAGTGGAACTGGGCATGGCTCGATGTATCTATCAAGCTGAAAGTGAAGATTAACAACAATAATATCGTACAAGTAGACAAACTGATCAGCGATTTCATTGCAAAGTGTGATGAACCTGTCAGGCTTTCCCCTGACAGTTTATCTATGTTTTAGTTTTTTCCTCTGCATTTGTCTTTGTTTCCTCTGTGTTTAGTATCTCCTGTCTTTAGTTCCTGTCAAGTGCTCTTATTTTGGTTCAGCTTCCTGTTTGTCTCCCTGTGTGCTGTTGTCACCTCATCTGCGGCTGATTGGCACCTGGCCACACCCGTAGTCAATCAGCCCGCTCCTATTTGTACCCACTTTGTCTTCCAGTCAGTGCTGGATCATTGTCGTTGCCACATGTCGCTTCTGTCGTTGCTGTCGTGTCAATGTCATTTTCTACTTGTCATTCCTACTGGTCGTGTGAATACAACGTAGCAGTAAGCTATATTTGATGGATGTTTTGTAGCTTACTGTTTTTCGTTCCCTGCTTCCGATTAGTTTGTTCATAGCCCTTAGTTTGTTATATCCGCCCATGTGCGTGCTTTTTGTTTGTACCCTTTTGGTTTTGTTTTTGTCTTAGTATTTAATTAAATATGTTTTCACATTCCATGCCTGCCTCCATCTCTGCATCTTGGGGTTTGTCACCAAATAACTCTGACAGAATGATCCAGCCAAATACGAACCCCGCAGAGTTGTCCATGGCGGAGAGGCTTAATTTAGCGCTAGAGCTAATGGCTAAATTAAAGAGAAGTTCGGCCGCGTTTCAAGCCCTCTCCCACCCACACCTGTTGACTGTGGGCCTATCTGGGAACGTCTTGGAGCCGTCCCTTGAGGGGGGGGCTATCAGTAGCTGTGCAGATAGGGATGCACAGCTACTACTCGTCCCAGTTGGTCTGCAACATCATCTCCGGTGGGTCGGCAGATGCCACTATCACCTCCGGTGGGTCTGCAACCTACGGCGCCATCACCTCCGGTGGGTCTGCAACAGACGGCGCCATCATCTTCAGTTGGTCTGCAACAGACGGCGTCATCATCTCCGGTGGGCCGGCAGACGCCATCACCTCTGACGGTGCCATCTTTGGTGGGCCGGCAGAGGCCACCGTCATCTCCAGTGGGCCGGCAGACGCCACCATCACCTCTGGTGGGTCTGCAACCTACGGCGCCATCACCTCCGGTGGGTCTGCTACCTACGGCGCCATCACCTCCGGTGGGTCTGCAACCTACGGCGTTATCACCTCCGGTTGTTCTGCAACCTACGGCGCCATCACCTCCGGTGGGTCTGCAACCTATGGCGCCACCACGCACTTTGGTGGGCCAGCAGACTCCTCCACGCACTCTGATGGGCCAGCAGACTCCTCCACGCACTCTGATGGGCCAGCAGACTCCACCACGCACTCCGATGGGCCAGCGGACTCCACCACGCACTCTAGTGGGCCAGCTGCAGAGGGCGCCACCACCACGCACTCCGGTGGGCCAGCAGCAGACAGCGCCACTACCATCCTGTCCGGTGGGCCAGCAGAGGGCACCACCATACACCTGTCGGCCACAGAGGTGGTCATTTCATGGGCGACCGCCTCGCAAATGGCAGCGGCGTTCCATTCGCCGTCGCCACCTGACTCTTCCCCGCTGGGTGCGGGGACACTTGGCCTGGCGGCCTACCACCTTGTCCTCCCTCCACCCTCCCTTGACTTTGGACTGTTTTTTTTCTAGGGGGGGAGGATTCGTGAAACGTCTGGTATCCGTTATGGGAGGGGGGGCTACTGTCAGGCTTTCCCCTGACAGTTTGTCTATGTTTTAGTTTTTTCCTCTGCATTTGTCTTTGTTTCCTCTGTGTTTAGTATCTCCTGTCTTTAGTTCCTGTCAAGTGCTCTTATTTTGGTTCAGCTTCCTGTTTGTCTCCCTGTGTGCTGTTTTCACCTCATCTGCGGCTGATTGGCACCTGGCCACACCTGTAGTCAATCAGCCCGCTCCTATTTGTACCCACTTTGTCTTCCAGTCAGTGCTGGATCATTGTCGTTGCCACATGTCGCTTCTGTCGTTGCTGTCGTGTCAATGTCATTTTCTACTTGTCATTCCTACTGGTCGTGTGAATGCAGCGTAGCGGTAAGCTATATCTGATAGATGTTTTGTAGCTTACTGTTTTTTGTTCCCTGCTTCCGATTAGTTTGTTCATAGCCCTTAGTTTGTTATATCCGCCCATGTGCGTGCTTTTTGTTTGTACCCTTTTGGTTTTGTTTTTGTCTTAGTATTTAATTAAATATGTTTTCACATTCCATGCCTGCCTCTATCTCTGCATCTTGGGGTTCGTCACCAAATAACTCTGACAGAACCGGGATGTGCTCAGTGCTTATATTGCAAGGACATTGTTAAACTATGGATCTCAGGGAAAGGTGGCACTCTTTGAGCACGTGAAATCGGCAAGGCATCTAAGTAAAGTGAGTTTACGGAGAAGTAATTTTTCACTGGGATCTGCCTTCAAGCTGAAGTCAATCATCGTCACAAATGCAGCCTCAAATCAACTATCGAAGCCTCCCACCTCCGACTCAGCTCATTCCACACCAATCTACGACAGACGAGTCCATTCAGAGGTACAATACATGTATTTCAAAATTGTTATATTTTGAATTCTGGTTAATCCACTTGTAGGCCTATTTTTGTCTATAATCCAAAAGTGTGCAAGAATTTGATATATGTGTAAACTTGTATACATAAATTTCATCACATGATACATTTTTTTGAAAATATTTGCTAATAAATGTGACATTTTGGTCAGGAGAATATTGTTAGATTTTGACTCAAAATAGCAGGAAATTCATCCTAAGCTAACATAGATTTCAAAATGTTTCTGTGGGGGCATGCCCCCAAACTCCCCTAGCAGGGAAGTGTACTATGCCCACTCGGGTGCGGCCGCTGTGCGGCCTTCCGCAAAGTGGTATTTTAGGATTAAAACATTTTCAGCTGATTTTGTAAATCTTGATTCCCATCCCTGTATTGAGAGTATTACTACTAAGGTGTTTTGTCCACTAACTGTGTTCACATTATGGTCGTCACGATATCAAAATGTATGTCTTATACTTAAAAAAAAAAAGGGGGCACCACAAAAAATGTTATTATTGACTTAATTTCAACAGTCCCCTGGGAAGACTGGATGGAGGAGGCCAATGAGCGAAAGAAGGCCAAATACCTTGAGCTGGTTTAGGCCTGCAGAGAGGGCGGCTGCAGGGCTCGCCGTGAGCCTATGGAAGTGGGCTGCAGGGGCTTTCTGGGGCAATCTGTGCATCGAAGATTCAGACTTCATGGAATCAGAGGGTTGCCGGAGAGAAGAGCCACCAGAAACATCAGCGAGGCTGCTGAGAAAGCCTCAAGGTGGTTGTGGATCAAGAAGGGAGACGGATGGAGTCGTACGCTGCTTGGACACAAGCGGGAGACAGATCAGCCCCGGTTGGGTTGCCCAGGTGAGGGTGTACAGCGATCAAAGACCGAAACACCCAATGAACCTCGGTTCTTTACTGAATATGTGTCCAAGCTGCACCGCAAGGTGTTTCTCAATCTGATACATTGAACATACGTTTCTTGTGCAACCAAAGAAGAATTTTGGCGATAAATAAGATAATAATTATGAGGGACTAGCGGTAATATTAATTGTACTTGTTTATTTTCTGAAAATATCTGCTTACTTTCAAAATGTGATCAGCACTTATTTTTCAGTTTTTTCATACTATACATAAGTTTTGAGTGACATTCCAAATTTCGGTATTAATCCATTACCAAATAGTTACAGGGTCATACATTTGGCATACGTAAAGTTCTTTTGTGTCTATGGATATACAGTATATCCTGGGTTTATAAACAATATAAAATGACAGAAGATACTGTCATATTAAAAAATATTGATGTAATCACTGTAGTGTCGACTACATATGGCTCGTGTACTTGGTATTGTTACAGTCAGTGTTTGTGTATCTAGGCCCACCCATGGCGTTTGTTTACATTCAGCAGCGCGAGCTTGCTGTCAAGAATTAGCTATTGTATCCTCCTACGGTGTGTAGTAGTGAAGCATGTTTAGCTATTCCTCGTCAAGCAGGAATGATATTTGTAAGAAACCTACTTTCAATGTCGCCATGGAAGCGAGGATTAGTGATTTAGAAGTAGCTTCAACGCTGCCGACTGCGGATGAACAACCAAACAATTACACAAGGCGACTCGGTAAAGAATTTGGGTATTATCTTCGACCCAACTCTCTCCTTTTGAGTCACATATTGAGAGTGTTACTATAACGGCCTTCTTTCATTTCCGTAATATCGCAAAAATACGTTCCATTTTGTCCACTAGCTACATTGAGATCATTATTCATGCGTTCGTTACGTCTTGTCTCAATTACTGTAGCGTTTTGTTTTCGGTTCTCTCTATGTCTAGCATTAAAAGATTGCAGTTGGTAAAAAATGCGGCTGCTCAACTTTTAACAAGAACAAGAAAGTTTGATCATATTACGCCTATACTGGCTCACCTGCATTGGCTTCCTGTGTACTTATGATGTGACTAATGTTTTACTACTTACATATAAAATATTACATGGTCTTGCTGATTGTATTGTACAATATTTCCCGGCGATCAAAGAACTCTGGCTTATTAGTGATTCCCAGAGCCACAAAAAAATCTGCGGGCTTTAGAGCGTTTTCTATTCGGGCTCCAGTACTCTGGAATGCTAGTTCAGTAGAAGCATTTAAGTCCCATCTTAAAACTCATTTGTATACTCTAGCCTATAAATAGACCCCCCTTTCAGACAGGTTTACCTGCAGTTTCTGTTCTGCTCTGCTCCTCTTTCCTTGGTGGAGAGGGGGGGCACAGATTCGATGACAACAGATGTTGTGCTAGCTGTCCAAAGTCGGGACCCAGGGTGGACCACTCATCTGTGCACCAGTTGGGGACGTCTCCGCGCTGCTGACCTGTGTCCGCTCAAGATGATCTCCTGCTGGCCCCACTACGGACTGGACTCTTACACTATTATGTTACATCCACTATGGACTGGACTTTTACAATATTATGCTAGATCCACTCGACGTCCATTGCACCGGTCCCCTGGGGGGAACACATCTGCAGTCCCCTCCAAGGTTTCTAATTGTCATCACATTGGGTTGAGGTTTTTTTTTGCCCTAATGTGAGATCTGAGCCGAGGATGTCGTTGTGGCTTGTGCAGCCCTTTCAGACACTCGTGATTTAGGGCTATATAAGTAAACATTGATTGATTGATTGATGATCTATGTATATCTCCCATTATTCTTGTGTGCGTTTTTCGTCTGCATCCTTCTTCCATATTTATCATCCAATTCATTCTGTCCCAACTTCAAAATGTTGAGCCTATTACAGAATTGTGTGCTCTCCATTAATAGTTCTCAGAATATTCCTGAATTTCCAGTTTTAAGGAAAATGTTTCCTATTCAAAATGAATAGCCCACACGGGGCCGGATTTTTCGGACAGGAGAATAAGGCCAGGGACGCCATTCTTAGGGAGGGGGGCGCCAAATTGGAAAATGTAAAAAAACATTTTTTATAATAATAATCAAAACATGTACATACTCTATACACTTAAATTGAACGTTTACTTAAAGAAAGACAAAAAAACGTTCAAACTTACAACCCATGACCTGCGCCATAAACCTCACTGATAATGCTGCTACTGCTGGTGGAGGGCGACATGACGTGACGTGACATGTTACGGTCGAAGAAAGGTACTGGAGCAATTTTATCTGATTTATAATGTGTTAATCGTTTATAACTGTGTAATTATTATCTGTGATGTAATAAATAGGTGCCTATTGTAAGAGCCAAAACATATATTGCTTATGTTAATTGTATATTTGTGTGTGTACACAGGTATGTCACATCTGTGGTTGACACGTGAGCGTTGTTTAAAGGGGAACACCACTTTTTTGAGAATTTTGCCTATCATTCACAATCATAATGAAAGACATGACGACAGCGCGTCAGAAACGCATCACAATATTAGCTTTTTTTTCTTCATCACCGATTAATACTCACTGCAGATTTCATGAGAGAAGACTGCCCGCCTTCTTTTTTCTTCAAAGCATGAGGCTTGGCAGCTCTGCATTTTATGAGAGCATTTCTGCTAACTATGTATGTTCTAACCTATTTTTAATTTGGTCACATTTTCAGTCGACCCATAGTAAATTCATAAAAGAACCACACTTCATGAATGTTTTTTGTGACAAACTAGTATGTGCTCCAATCACTCTATCACAATAAAATGACAGTTGTAGAAATGTAGTGTTTATGTAAACTTTTGACCACGACTGTATATATGTACCGCATTTTCCGTACTATAAGGCGCACCTTCAATGAATGCCCTGTTTTAAAACTGTCTTCATATATAAGGCGCACCGCATTATAAGGTGCATAGAATAGATGCTACAGTAGAGGCTGGGGTTATGTTATGCATCCTTTAGATAGAGCTGCGCTAAAGGGAATCCCAACAAAACAGTCAGATAGGTCAGTCAAACTTTATCAATAGATTACAAACCAGCGTTCTGACAACTCCGTTCACTCCCAAAATGAATAAACAGCTGTTTTATTATTTTCCCCGATTCAATAAACACGTACAAAACAGTCTCATACTGTTACGGTAAATCAAACATTAGTGCAATCACAATATAGTAACACTGGAAATAGTGCAAAGCAATAATATATCAATAACTCAACGTTGCTCAAACGATAATGTCACACAACACAACACACAAAATAAACATGTAAAGCTCACTTTATTGAGTTATTCCTCATCCACGAATCCCTCAATTTCATCTTCTTCAGTGTTCGAATTAAAAAGTTGGGCGAATACGGCATCCAACATGCCCGGCTCCGTCTCGTCGAAGTCGTCATTAAACGAGTCAGTGTCGCTGCTGTTAATGTTAAATTCTCTCGCTGCTGCTTTATTCCCGTGTTGTACTGTGTGACTGATCGCCTTGAGTTTAAACTCTGCGTCGTAAGCGTGTCTCTTAATAGGAGCCATTTTGGGGTCTTTACATAAACACACAGAAACGCCACGCCTCCCGCAGTCATATATTCCAGCATGCACCGCGCGCTTCTTCTTCTATGGAGGAAAATGAGGTCGACGGCTGCTTATCGTAGAAAAAGAACCGCACTTCTTCTTCTACGGGGTAAAATGAAGTCGGTGGCTGCTTACCGTAGTTGTGAGACTTGTTGTGGCTCAATATTGGTCCACATATAAGGCGCTCCGGACTATAAGGCGCACTGTCAGCTTTTGAGAAAATTTGAGGTTTTTAGGTGCGCCTTAGAATGCGGAAAATACGGTACATATATATATATATATTTATTTATTTTTTAATATATAAATAAACCTGTATGCTATGTGCAAAAAAACTGTTGCAGAGAACACAGGATTTTTTTTTTGCATCAAACACTTGGTACACTAGGTTGATGCTTAATTTACAATAAAATACTATATTTGAGTCCTTATATTTAAGAAATAAAAATCCAAACTTACCCACCCGCACTCAACGACAAATGCAACATCTCAGAGGCTATCTGCTTCAGTGATTTTTATTGCGTGTGGTACAGGAGTGTGCAGTCAAATGTCCTCATATTTAAGAGACAAAAATCCAAACCTAACCAAATATTATCCACCGGCACTGAACCAACAATGCAAACCAAAATGCGCCATCTGCATCATGTGTTCCATCGCGTATACTGGAGTGTGCAGTCAACTGTTCTTCTGAATTAAGAGGGGAAAAAAGGACTATTTTTTTCCTTTTATATTTCAACACCCTGTATTTATACTAAAATCTCGGCAATTAACCCCCATTTCACCCCTCACACATTCATGCACATACCTTTAAAATATTTATTTTACCTGGTTAGTGTGATTTTTGCTTCTGCACCTCGCCGCACAACATCGACACATCAGGGCTGTAAGACATCAACTTCATCTTCAAACAAGAGCGTAAACTGAATGTGAGTCGTGAACGTTGCTTGTGTTTAATAACATTCATGTTAGAGAACACCTGCTCACAGATGTATGTGTATCTGAAGATTGCCAGGACCCCAAATGCATACCTCTTCATATTTACCGTATGTGCATGTTGGGGATGGCATTCCACGTTTCAAACACAAGTTTGTCCTGTTTGGAAAGATTTGCGACGGCGCTCCATTTGTGATTCTGGGCAAGAACGGCCTTCTGCGGGACACATTTTCAAGATCTGCTGTCAAGCTCTTAAACGTCCACACCAAGATGTCCTTGTCGGCGATGTCTGCCAGTTCCATCTCCAGATCAGATTGATTCACACTAGCTAACTCAGTCATGTTCAGCAGAGATGGTTCAATGCTCAGAGGAGTGACAGAGAAAGATAAGATGTTTTTTTTTCTTTCTGAATTCACAGAATCCATCCATCCATCCATTTTCTACCGCTTATTCCTTTTGGGATCGCGGGGGGGGGGGGGGGGGGGGGGGCGCGCTGGTGCCTATCTCAGCTACAATCGGGCGGAAAGCGGGGTACACCCTGGACAAGTCGCCACCTCATCGCAGGGCCAACACAGATAGTCATGCAGACGGAAAATACTGCAAATTTATCACATTAACAACTTGTTTGAACTCTCTCAAAGACAAGAAGGGAAACAGTGTACCTCGCTGTAAAATCCTTGGCCAACAGTGTGAACTTGGACTCAAATCGCAACACCTCTTCCAGCATGTGCAGAGCTGCGATTCCTTTCCCTTGAAGAGACGTGTTCAACGTATTCAGGTGCGCTGTCATATCAACCATGAAGGGGAGTTTTTCGAGCCTTTCTGGCAGTTTTGGCTAAGGAAAGGTGAGCCGTTAGCCGCCAAAGAAAGTTTTCACTTCTTCCAGACACGCTGCAAAGTGCTTCAGAACTTCCCCTATGGACAGCCAGCGGGGAATTGTTATGCAGCAGGAGATCAGAATACTCGCTGTCCACCTCATTCACTAATTATTTTTTAGACAATCTGCAAAACCCAAACATTTCAGATACTTGAGTTAAGGTCTGAATACAATTAACATACTTGTTGTTTAAATATAATTAAACTACTAACCATATTCTTTTGATCAGGGTACACAGAAAAAGTGGATTCACATCCAAATACCAAATATTCTTACTAATACCAATTGTAAATCAATTAATCATTTTCAAAAATCTATTTTTTTTCAGAATTAATCTATAAAAAAAACATAATTTGATATCTCTATGCAACCAAAAGGAGCATTTATAAGTATTACAACATGTTTTGTAAGTTTAATTACGATTATTAAACTGAATAATACATTTTGATAATCATTTTGAATCGAGAAAAGTGATGAATGAAGAGATAATTCTGAATTCGATTGTCACCCCAGGAATCGGAAATGGATCAAATTGTGAGATGCCCAAAGATCCACACCCTCTATCTTCTTCTACTTGGCCTGAAGTGTCACACATCTGAGAGGACATACACGCTTTGCTAACACCTTGAGGAACACACAAATAACTCTTTCGAACTTTGTTAGAAATCAATAGAGTTAAAAAAAACAAAACACTGATGGATGAAGTTTCCACTGCTGGGCTTCTCAAAAAACTGAGGTGAGCTATCTCTGCAACACAAAGATGAAAACTGTTTTGAAACTGACCGAGGAAAACTGAGAAAAAATATATGTATTGATATAGGTCTTGTAGGGCAACGTCTACCTCTTTGCATTCATTTTTTAAGACAACAAAAGTAGCTACATTTCCACTTAACGATGTTTCTAAAGACAGTAAAACAATCAAATAAAATAATCTCATGCCGCATAATTTAAACTGTTTGGTCCAGACTTTGTCATACATGACAGCATATTTCTGTTAAATATAATCTAAAATATTCTTTTACAAACATTTGGCACATAACATTTGAAGTAATCAGGGCAATGACAATGTCTATTCAATTAACCTAGCTTAGCTGTGACAATTTGACCTGAGTTTAGTTAGCCAACAAAGAGAGTACATGTTCGACATGATCGACTGGCGAGGTGCTTCAATCTATCAATCAATCAATGTTTATTTATATAGCCCCAAATCACAAGTGCCTCAAAGGGCTGCACAAACCACAACGACATCCTCGGTAGGGCCCACATAAGGGCAAGTTAAAACTCACCCCAGTGGGAGGTCAACAATGATAATGAGAAACCTTGGAGAGGACAGCATATGTGGGTAACCCCCAACCTCCCCCCCTGGTCCCCCCAGGGGACCAAAAGCAATGGATGTCGAGCGGATCTAACATGATATTATGAAAGTCCAATCCATAGTGGATCTAACATAACCGTGAGAATCAGATCCAAAGTGGATCCAATATGGTAGCGAGAGTCCCATCCAAGGTGGAGCCAGCAGGAAACCATCCCAAGCAGAAGCGGATCAGCAGCGCAGAGATGTCCCCAACCGATACATAGGCAAGCGGTCCATCCTGGGTCCCGACTCTGGACAGCCAGTACTTCATCCATGGCCACCGGACCGGACCCCCTCCACGAGGGAGGAGGGGGGACATAGGAGAGAAAGAAAAGAAACAGCAGATCAACTGGTTTAAAAAGAGGGTCTATTTAAAGGCTTGAGTATACAAATAAGTTTTAAGATGAGACTTAAATGCTTCTACTCAGGTAGCATCTCGAACTGTTACCAGCAGCCGAACCTGTTGTTGTTTTTATTTGACATGTGCCGTTTTAGAAGCATAGCAAGCTAGTTAAGAGCTTAACGTCATCGCGTATCTTTCAGGGAACTAATATATTTGGACAAATGGAGAAACATTTCCAGTTTAAAAAAGATAATTTGCACCTGCAGATCCTGATGACTGAATGACCGTTTTCTTCAAAGCAACATGTACCGTATTTTTCAGACTGTAAGTCGCAGCCCGGGGTGCGACTTATACTCAGGAGCGACTTATGTGTGAAATCATTATCACATTACCTTAAAATATCAAATAATAGTATTTAGCTCATTCACGTAAGAGACTAGACGTATAAGATTTCATTGGATTTAGCGATTAGGAGGGACAGATTGTTTGGTAAACGTACAGCATGTTCTATATGTTATAGTTATTTGAATGACTCTTACCATAATATGTTACGTTAACATACCAGGCACCTTCTCAGTTGGTTATTTATGCATCATATAACGTACACTTATTCAGCCTGTTCACAATTTTTTATTTATTTTAAATTGCCTTTCAAATGTCTCTTCTTGGTGTTGGGTTTTATAAAATAAATTTTCCCAAAAAATGTGACTTATGTGTCACTTACATATGTTTTTTTCCTTCTTTGTTATGCATTTTTGGCAGGTGCGACTTATACTCGGAAAAATACGGTACACAGAATGTTGAACAGATTTGCAGAGAGGAGACGCTGCTCAGTTGACATATTCTCTGTCCATCCATCTGAAAGGCATCTGCCGACATGGAGCTAAACTAGTTTAAAGAAACTTGTCATTCTGGTGGGCCCATATGCCACTTTTAGTAGCATTGATAACCTATCATGTCAGATATTTCTGGAACAAACAAGCACAGAATGTCTGATAGTTTTGACAGCACTAATCAATGTTTCGTTAAAATGTGAGTCGTAATTTGGATTGTGGGTTGGGGTGACATGGCTGAGTGGCTAGAGTGGCCGTTTAATAGGAATTACCGGTTCAATCACCACCTGTGGAGCTAATTTCGAGGTGTCCCTTGAACTCTAAACTGCTCCCGATGAGTAATGGTTAATGCCTTGCCTGACAGTTTTCACCGTCAGTGTGGAGATAGATGAATGGGTATCGTTCCAGGTACTGGTTTTCCAACAGGTGACTTCTTCCCAGAAGTTAAAACCAGTGGTGATCGACCAAGCTAAGATGGCCATTGTACAGCAAGCACGCGGAAACCATCTGAATGCAAAATTGGCTTAAATCTTCCTGCAAAAAGCAGATATGAGCAAAACAAAAACAAAGTATGCAATGGAATAGATCCCTATACTTTATTAAAAAAAGATTTGCCGAATGATATCAAGGATTACGTCGGTCCTGTTCCCTGGCATATCAAACGATTGTGCTCCAGACACCATTCAACACAACAAAACAAATGTAAACTTGGTAAAGCATGGAGGTCTACAACTTCTTTGTGTTTGACTGGGTTAAGGAAATTGGTATCAAGACCAAATACAATGTTTGCACGGGTGAGGTTGCATTTCATGATTCAACTCTGCGTCTCAGCTGGCATGTTTGTTGCTTTTGCACGTGACGCTTACAAGAAGCATGTTTTTCCCCGTCTTTATCAAAATATACTCTTAACTATATATGTCAACATTTTGTACAGTATGTGTTGAATGTTCTTACATGATTGCTGCCTTTGGTAAAAGCTTAACTCTTTTAGGTTTTGTTCACATTTCTTTTCCTTTATTCCGACTCACCGAGTTGGCTTTTTACAAAACACTCGTAGCAAACATGTGTTTAAATCATATAAATAATATCAAAATAATACCTAAATGAGAATTGCCAACTGTGAAAAGTATATGAAAGTATATCGAAGTGATCACTGCAAATTTGTGCATTCTTCAACTCTTTTTTTATCGGAAGCAATTACCAGAGTTAAATGTTTTATTACAATTTATCTAGAGGAAATTTGAGGACAACTAGTTTTTGATACAGGATACACATCCCAGAACTCGGATAAAAAGTGAAACTGAATCACTAAAGGAGCATAACAGTTGAATATCATCTGCATAGAAATGATAAAAAACATTTTTAAAACTACTGATCAATCTACCAAGCGGCATCAGATAGAACATAAATACAACAGGCCACAGAAGAGTACACTGGGCCACACCACATGAGAGGTTGGACACATTGGACATAACATTATTGAAATAAACATTAAAAGTTATTTTAACTCAACACAACACAAAGTGCCCCCTTGCTTCAAAAGTGCCACCATCATCTCAGTCTTCAAGAAAGCTGCCATCAAGGGATTTAGGGACTAAAAAACCCATAGTCCTGACATTTGAGGTCATGAAGTCCTTTGAAAGACTGGTGCATCACAGGCCCCCTGCTGGACCCCTTGCATTTTGCCTATCAGTCAAACAGGTCAGTGCACAAATCCCGTTTCCATATGAGTTGGGAAATTGTGTTAAATGTAAATATAAACGGAATACAATGATTTGCAAATCCTTTTCAACCCATATCCAGTTGAATATGCTACAAAGACAAAATATTTGATGTTCAAATAATCATTAACTTTAGAATTTGATGCCAGGAACACGTGACAAAAAAGTTGCAAAGGTGGCAATAAATACTGATAAAGTTGAAGAATGCTCATCAAACACTTATTTGGAACACCCCACAGGTGTGCAGGCTAATTGGGAACAGGTGGGTGCCATGGTTGGGTATAAAAACAGCTTCCCAAAAAATGCTCAGTCTTTCACAAGAAAAGATGGGGCCACAACTGCGTGAGCAAGTAGTCAAACAGTTTAAGAACATTGTTTCTCAAAGTACAATTGCAAGAAATTTAGGGATTTCAACATCTAAAATCCGGAATATCATCAAAAGGTTCAAAGAATCTGGAGAAATCACGCCATCTCTCAGATAGTGTGTTGCCAGGTTAAGACACATGAGGGTGCTGTTGGCTTGTGTTTAAAGTGGGAAGGGTACAGAATAATTAAACTGTCATCCAGCACTAGCATCCTTTATTTTTCTCCGGAGTTGGTAATCCTGCACAAACAAGCAATCTTTTTTTCCTCTCCAATATTCCTCCACATTTTTATTATTTATAATAGGAAGGTTGTGTCCAATCTGGGTGCTGCTGAGGCTCATCTCCAACTGGAGCATGAGAGAACACCACAAGAGTCCAGTAAGTTCAACTACAAACACGCCAACTTCCATACAACACAAAACATTGTCTGTTGAAACCTATAGAGTTCAGCATTTTAACTCAAGTTTTAAGACATGCATGCTTGTGTATAATGGTTAAAAATGAATAGTTGTAGAAATGCATACAGGCCCGTTTCCCCCCCACATGAATGTATACATTGCACAATGAGTACTGTGCCATGTCTAGTTAATGTCAATAGTGCTGCGTGAGTGTGCAAGTGTGTTATATAAAGTTGGATAAGATAGTTTTTTCACAACTTGTTGTCGCCTCCAGCATGTGACGCCTCTCACTGAGAGGTTTTTTTTTTCAATTAGCAGTGCAATATTGGAACTATTGTCGCTCGCATATAATAGAACACAGGTGCCAAGATCTAGGCTGCCACATAATTGTATATGGCCCTCAAAACCCAGGTAAATGTGTCAATAAAGTACTTGTTCTTTCTTACGACGTGTAGTCCCTTTTCATTTTGACAGTACCGCATGCAAATTCATTTTTTTTTTTTTTTTTTACTTTATATTCCCAACACTTTTTGTTAAAATATAAATAAACGTGAATGTCTTCTTGAAATATGATTTCCAAAAGTGAACCATACAATTGTGACTGCAGGACACCTCATATACATATATATATATATATATATATATATATATATATATATATATATATATATAAATATATATAACCTGAACCTTGGTATTTACCGTGATGACGGACTGGCAGTGTGCCGCGCCTCGCCAAGGAGCAGCGAGAACACCAAGAAGCGCATATGCCAAATCTTCAAAGAAAACGGCCTACGGATCATGATTGAAGCCAACAAGCAAACCGTCAACTTCCTCGACGTCACTTTCAACCTGAGAAATAACAGCTACCAACCATTCACGAAACCCAACACAACACTCCAATACGTGCACCATGACAGCAACCACCCACCCACCACCACGAAAAGAATACCTACCGGAATTAATAAAAGGCTATTGATGCTGTCATCTAGCAAAGCTGAATTCGACCAAGCAACCCCCCCGTACCAGAAAGCACTTGATGAAAGCGGATACAACTTCACCCTCACCTATGAACCCACTCCATGAAACCAACCAAAAAAGAGCAGAAAACGAAACAACATCATCTGGTACAATCCGCCATTCAGCAAAAACGTCTCAACCAACATCGGCCGCAAGTTCCTCACTCTGATCGACTAACACTTCCCCAAAGGCAACACCCTAAGAAAAATATTCAACAAGAACAACATTAAATTGAGCTACAGCTGTATGAATAACGTACAACAAATCATTTCAAACCACAACAAAGCAATTGCAAAAGGACTGCCTACCCCCAGACTAAACGACTCTGAAACCAATAAGGAATGTAATTGTCGCAAGAAACCTGATTGCCCTCTCAACGGAGGGTGCTTACAGACATCAGTCGTTTACCAAGCAAAGGTAACACGCATGGATATTAACACATCCGATTAACCGAAGGACCGTTCAAAACAAGATGGAATAATCACAACGCCTCCTTTAGAAACCAGACTCTGCGGAATTCTACAGAACTCAGCAAACACATTTGGAACCTCAAAGACAATAATGTTGAATATTCAATAACATGGCAAATTCTTGCATCCAGCACACCTTACAACAGTGGTAATAAAAGATGCAACCTATGCTTGAAAGAGAAACTGTTTATTATATATCATCCAGATCTATCATCCCTTAACAAGCGCAGTGAAATCATTTCAACATGCCGCCACAGACGGAAACACCTCCTAGGTAACACATGAGCCAATCACCATGCCCCTACGCCTGCCTGTACCCACCCACTCTGTGCCCTATATAAACCATTGTATGTGAATGCTTCCATTAAAATCTCCTGATGATTGAGGGAACCCCTCATGAAACAGTTCTGTAGAGACGAAGTAGTCTTGTGATTTTTCCCACACCTACATATATATATATATATATATATATATATATATATATATATATATATATATATATATATATATATATGTTAGAGATGCGTGGATAGGCAATTATATAATCCGCAACCGCATCAACAAAGTCGTCATCCACCCGCCGTCCACCCGAACCAACATTTTATCAGAACCGCAACCGCCCGCCACCCACCCGTTGAAAAACATCAGAGTCGGCCATCTTTACCACTCAAAGAGCTATTCAAACACATTTCACAGAGTCAAGAAAACAATGTGAGCCGCTTACGTACTCGCGAAATTCCATTGGTGTTCATCCTGATTACAAGAATAGGGGCGTGCTGTGAAGCCATTGCCTTTGACACCTTCAACAACATGTACGAACCGATTGTGAACCAGTAACATGTCGTACGCAGCTTCCACAAATACACATACAAGATTGAAAGGCATACTGGGTGACACAGTAACACAACTTAAACGCAACAACAACAAATACCCAGAATCCTTTGCATCCGTGACAATTCCTGAATATATTTTACACCCCCGCGCCCCAACCCCGCCCACCTTACCGACGCACACGGGGGGGGGGGGGGGGGATTTGCTGCTAGTGGCGCATATTACTAAGAGTGTTAAAATTGTTTTTATCACAACCATTAGTGTACTCTGTGTCACCCAGTATGCCTTGCAGTCGTGTGCGTGTGTGGCTGTGGAAGACACACGCAACATGTTGCTGGATTGAAAAGCAGATCGTACATGCTGTAGAAGGCGACAAAGCCAATGGCTTCAGAGCATGCCCTAATACATACTAATTGGTCGTCTGCCGGCAGTCATTCTAGAGAATGTTTGCGTCTCCTATTGTCTTCTTCGCTTCGTGACACGGGTCCTAAAAGGCTCTTTGAATGGTAAAGGATACCGATCCCTGAACCATGTATATATAATATTTCCGAATGGTTCAACCGCCACCCACCCAAATCTAATTAAAATTAATTTTTTCGTCATGTTACCCGCCCGACCCGCGGATAAATGAGACCGCAAACCGCGCATCTCTAATATATATATATATATATATATATATATATATATATATATATATATATATATATATATATATATATGTATATATGTATATACAAATACAATTATACTGTACACATTAATATACATATATATGTATATATGTATGTATGTATAGGCACTTGTCCAGAAAGGCACGAGCGGCGCACACGCATCGAGCCAGCTCCCAGGCTTCCTAGAGCTTGCCCACCCGTGTCCTCTGCTCCTACTGAACTCATAGAACAGCTCCTCCCACCAGCTCCAACTACCACCTGGAATCTTCTTCCTGAGGGGCGGCCTTTGGTGGTGATGTGTCAGCAGGTCAAGCAGACCTCTTTCCACCAAGGTAGCTGACTGCCTCTCCACCAGCAGGGGCACTGTTAGCTTCGGCCCCACATCCTGCTCCAGTGCCGCAAATAAAAGGAGACCCTCCTGAGAAGTACAGCGCAGTGTGAATGCATGAGTGGTACCAGAGGGTGCTGAAGGAGCTGGAGATGGAGGAACATTCCTGTTCGGTAGTGGGCCTACAGCCGCCTGCTGCAGTGGCTCCACCCACCACGACAGACGAGCCGCCTGCCTCGCCTCTGACTCTGCCCATGCCAACAAACAAACCACCTGCCTCGCCTCTGGCTGCGATTCTAACAACGTTTTCCTTGATGTCTTCTCCCTCACCTCTGACGACGCCTTCCTCGCCTCCGACGACGTCTTCCGCGACGGCGTCTTCTTCGCCTCCGACGACGTCTTCCTCCCCTCAGACGACATCTTCCATGACGACGTCTTCCTCAACTCCGACAGCGTCGCCCACGACAACCTCTTCCTCGCCTCAGACAATGTATTCCACGACAACGTCTTCGTCGACTGCGACGTCTTTCTCGCATCTGACGTCTTCCACGACAATGTCTTCCTCGCGTCAGATGGCGTCTTCCACGACAACGTCTTCCTCAACTCAGACGACGACGTTTTCCTCACCTCCGACAACGTCTTCCACAACGACGTCTTCCTCGCCTCCGATGTCGTCTTCCACGACAACGGCTTTCTTGCCTCAGGTGACGCCTTCAACGACAACGTCTTCCTCGCTTCAGACGACGACGTCTTCCTCACCTCCGATGATGTCTTCCTCGGCTCCGACAACGTCTTCTTTGCATCTGACAACGTCTTCCTCGCATCTGACAACGTCTTCCGCAACGACGTCATCCACAACGACGTCTTCCTTGCCTCCAACAACGTCTTCCAAGACAATTTCTTCCTCAACACAGACGACGATTTCTTCCTCGACTCCGACAATGTTTTCCTTGCCTCAGATGACGTCTTCCACGAAGATGTCTTCCTCGCATCCAACGACGTTTTCCGTGACGACGTCTTCCACTACGACTTCTTCACGACTTCTTCCTCGATTCAGACGACGACGTCTTCCTCGACGACGTCTTCCTCGCCTCAGACGACGACGTTTTCCTCACCTCAAACGACGACGTCTTCTTCGCTTCAGACGACGACATTGTCCTCCTCGCCTCTGACGACATCGTCCTCCTATGTGGCTTCGGGGGCACTTGGCCTGGCGGCCCAACCGCCACTCCTCCCTCCGCTCTCTTGTGATTTTGCACATATTCAGATTTTTTTCAGGGGGGTGTTCTACTTTTGGACGTCTGGTATCCGTCCCTTTAGGGGGGGTTTATATCATGATCCATATCCGGGTCATTGCATGATTTACGTTTAGTAGCTTCTTATGTGTAGTCTGTTTCCTGGGTGCACCCTCTTTCCTTTTGTTTACTGTTAGTTTCCATGGCCACTGATTCTCCTCACCTGTCTTTGTTTAGCAATTAGTGTTCCCACCAGGTGTTTTGGTTAATCACTCCCCTTTATAGTTTTCTGTCACTCAGGACTAGATGCTGGGTCAATGCTCGCTATAACCGACATTTATGTTTATTCTACTTTTTCAACTCGCTCTAGTGTTTTCCCGCACTACAGTTTTCCTCGCTGTTCACCCTTGGGGACATTTTGGTTTTGTGGCTTCACTCTTGTTTAGCGTCCTCAGTTTTTGTTTGTATTTTTGTCATGCCGTTTAATTATTAAAAGCTTAATCCTACGTGCACGCTGCTTCAGCTTGTTTTCTGCATTGGAGGGAACACAACCAGCGCAATCATGCCCTCGCAACATCACATGTTTAATATAAACAAGCTTACTGACTTTCTCCACCTACTCTTAGTAACTCACAAAGAGAAAGCTAACACTGTGTAATGCACCTGTTTTTTTAGAGCTTCTCCTGCTCCTCCTTCAATTTCTCCCAAAACGTGCTGCCCCAAAGCAGTTTGCTCAGCTATGATTTGTCTTCTACATTTAAAACACTTCCTTGTGGTTTACATATAAATGCTTATTCTTTTGCCAAAATGTATATGGATTATGTTTTATAGACAATCCAAAAGCTACTATATATCCTATCGTCTCTTCAGGATGCGCCATTTTGTGGGCGGTCTTATTTATGTACTTTCACTTTGACTGCATCTTCTCCCCATCAGCCACGTTCCAATTTTTAGTCTGTCTACTGACAGATATACATTTGGAATATATGCTACTTTGTTTACTTACAAATGGGAACAGCAAAGGATGCATGTGCATGGAAGAGCCAGCCTGCCTCACATCAAGAGTATAGAAAAAAGAAGAATCTTATTGACAACAGGGTTGGACTACGATAGACGACTCATGCAAAGCATTTCGGGTACATCTCATCCAAATATGGATAATCCGCTAACATCCCAATTAGTAAAAGGTCACAAATTGGGCAAATTCCAAACGGCTTGTTTGGAGGTAGTATGAAGGAAGGCAATATTGTGTTACAAATACTTATGCAGATCTCAAATGCACAAAAACAAGTACCAATAGGTTAAAAAAGTGGGTTTTGCATAATAGGTCAACTTTAAATGACAATGCATCATCCCAGCCAAAACCAAATCATGCATTTGGTACATCAATGAGATCAGTCAAACCTGCCTGGTACCGCACATGACCATGGCTAGGTGTATTCTGTGTTGCAAGAGGCCTGCTTCTGTTCCCCTGTCGGAAATACGGCAGCACTGTTAATGAGAGGGATATTGTTTTGACCAGCCAATATAGAACTACTGTCTGTCTTTGAGACCCTTTTACCTCCAAAAGAGTTTTACAAAAGTTGTAGTATGTGTTGTCATTTTTTTTTAAACCCTACTTTATGATAAATACTAGAAATGAGACACAGAAGTAAAAATAAATAAATACAAATTTGACAACTACACAAGAGTTAATCTTCAGCTCGTTGTTAAATGTAAAATTAAAAAATAAATACTATTTTTTCCGAAAGTTATTTAAATAACACATGAACACACGCAAAAGTAATGAAAACTGGTACCATACGGCGGTGTTTCTCAAATGGGGGTACTTGAAGGTATGCGAGATTTTTTTTTTTAAATATTCTAAAAATAGCAACAATTCAAAAATCCTTTAAAAATATATATGTTGAATAATACTTCAACAATAGATGAATGTAAGTTCATAGACTGTGAAAAGAAGTGCAACAATGCAATATTCAGTGTTGACAGCTAGATTTTTTGTGGACATGTTCCATAAATATTGTTTCTTTTTTTGTGAAGAAATGTTTAAAATTAAGTTCATGATTCCAGATGGATCTCTATTGCAATCCCCAAAGTGGGCACTTTAAGTTGATGACTACTTCTATGTGTAGAAATCTTTATTTATAATTGAATCACTTGTTTATTTTTCAACAACTTTTTTGTTATTTTTATATCTTTTTTTCCAAATAGTTCAAGGAAGACCACTACAAATGAGCAATATTTTGCACCGTTTTACAATTTAATAAATCAGAAAGTGACATAGTGCTGTATTTTATTTATTTATCTCTTTTTTTCAACCAAAAATGCTTTGCTCTGATTAGGGGGTACTTGAATTAAAAAAAAATTCACAGGGGGTACATTACTGAAAAAATGTTGAGAACCACTGGCATACAGCAATAGTATATAAGGTGTTTTTTGTTAAAATAAAGCCAATTTAGGAACGCTGTGAAAATGGCTCTTGAAATTGTAAGATTGGAGAATCTTACTATCTCATAATATATGTTATATGTACCATATAATGGATGGATGGATGGATGGGTATATTATACAGACTTGATCCGACCAACCTGAGTCTATGGGCATTAACAGATGAAGCCTACTCAGATGAGAGGCTAAACGTCTTTTCAAGACAAACAAAACGGTTCAGTTGCGATAGATTGAATGCCCTGAGATTAACTAAGGTGACTTTGATGAAGGATAACATTCATAGACGATACAGTATGAACATAAAGTAAAAAAAAATGAAACCATTAAAATAAACTGTCGATATGTTACAATTTAGCACACCATAAAACACTCTACAAATAGAGGGGAAATCATACTCCAATGATGTGAGGATGTTTGTGTATGATTTTGTTGTTAATGGGGCACCAACAAGTAATGCTCTAAAATTGAAGAGGCAATTTGGCAAAAGATCTGAAATGGAATTTGATCATGTCCCACACAAGAACACCATTGAGTTCATGACTCGGAGTTGTGTCAGACTTTCAGGCTGCTGAGCTGCTATTAGGTAATGTGAACATGACTCTTGGCTTTGATTCAACTACTCAAAAGGTTTTCCATGTGAACAGTGTACATATAACAAACAGGGATCAGTGCCAGGGTGCTTGCGATTGACCAGTTGCCTGGGGGTATACCTGAAGATTGTGAGCTACATATGACAGAAACTATTGACTCTGTACCTGACATTTATTGCCAATTGTATAACACAGATTTAGAAAGAACTTAAAAAAAACTCTCCAACAAATAACGAAAATCATGACGGACAGGGCTGCAGCAAACCATGCCTTCATTCAACGCCATAATGGGGAACTGCACTTTTTTGGTAATTTTGCCCATCCTTCACAATCCCTATGAAAGACATGACGACAGATTTTTTTTTGTTTATTTATGCATTTCACTAGGCCACCTACTCAGTGGCCTAGTGGTTAGAGTGTCAAACCTGAGATCGGTAGTTCTGAGTCACACCAAAGACTATAAAAATGGGACCTATTGTTAGAATAATCATGTATATCATCACACAACTTAAGTGTGCTTAAAGTCTGTTGCTATAGATATTAGCTATTGTGCTCAAGTTAGACTTTTGTATCTGTGCACGCAGACGAAGCAGAGACAAAGCGAAATCACAAAGCCGCTAACAGCCAAGGACTTCAAGGACCTCAACGCAGATAAGACGACAGCACGCAGACGAAGCAGAGAAAAGGCGAAATCACAATGCCCCAGCACATTCCGTCACAAATTGTGCGTCCTGGACATGCTTTGCATAGTATATGTGACCACTCCTTACAGAGGCGGCCTCAGTGATTTTGACTGTGGAACTCCTGAATAAATAGAGGGATGCGGGAGCTGAACCTTAAAGCTAAGGGCGAGACTGTGACTAAGAGTGCAGCTCCATGCGTTCTCCTCATGAGCTAAATTGAACTCTTGTCTCTGCATGGTTCCTAGCTTCTTGTCTGATGAATAGATGTCATCAGTGTTTGAACCTGACACCCATTACCTCCCTGCTTGGCACTCAACATAAGGGGTTGGAATTGAGGGTTAAATCACCCCAAAAATTATTTCTGGGCATGGCCACCGCTGCTGCCCACTGCTCCCCTCACCTCCCAGGCGGTGAACAAGGGGATGGGTCAAATGCAGAGGACAAATTTCACCACAACCTACTGTGTGTGTGACAAACATTGGTACTTTAACGTTGTTAACTTAATTTTAACTTGTAAAAAAACGGACAAGCGGTAGGAAATAGATGGATGAACAAACATATATAAAAGTCTTGGGCGGTCCTCTATTCAACAATCCATTCAAAAAGTGCCAACAATCGATTTACATTTTTTGACTTTAACATCAACCAAGTATTAGTGATATTGGTATTACAAGAACTAAATACCTATAGCGGCACTTTGATCACGAGCTTGTGTGCCAATGTTGACATGATCGTCAAATCAGCTGTTTCCTTGTTTCCTAGCTCATCAAACTGCATTGTAGATCATAAATCATGCCTCTAACCTGTATAATAGAGAGACGAAGATGTAATCCAAAAAGTTGGTAAACTTTGACAGCCAATTTAAACCTGGTAATGGTGAGGTTATCTTTATGAGGATTATAAAGTATTCTTTATCTAAATGGGAATATGAACATCCCAGTTGTTGGCATCCAAATGACAGAAGACATTGTACAGTAAGTGGTGTAATGATATCTTTATTGGCTCTCATAAAGTCTGCAGTGGGCTGTGATGGAGTTTAAAATCAGAATCAGAATCAGACATAAAAAAAGCAAATGTGATGCATTATTTTTTGTAAATAATGTGTAAATATATACTTATTTTTGACCACATTTGACTATATATATATATATATATATATATATATATATATATATATATATATATATATATATATCTGTCTTAATGTATTTCATAATGATTGTGTACAATAGGCCAAATTCCCCCCAAAAATTCAGTTCCCATTGGCGCCACCGCGTGCTGCTTGCAAATATGTAAACAGGATTTCACGTCGGGGCCGTGCCTCTCACAATGACCGTATCTGCATGTACAGGAAGTGATGTCATCAAAACGGCAGCCCCTTTGGGCCTACAATGCACATACAGTACAATTAATGAATAAATGAAGCGTTCGTGACATTGTTTGTATACAGAAGCATATTTGGCTCGACCTAATAGTATGTAGACCGAAAAGGTCGCCAAGAGAGGCGTTCCACTGCACTAACATTATCCAGTTCAAGAATCTGTTCAAACTCAAAGTGTTTACGAAGTACAAAAAATAATCCTGATAATTAACCTTATTGAAAAATTACATAATTTAATTTTAATTTGAGAATCAACTTACAAACAAGTATGTATTAATGACAACTTGATTTATTTTTCACATTGTTTGTTACTGATTAGGTACAGGAAATGAACAAATGTGTTATAAATTGCAATGAATTGAAAAGGGATAGGATTAAGTAAGTTGTGCTTCTTCCTTCACCTTTTCGGATATCTTGTAATGAGAAACTGGAAATATCGAATGTATCATATTGTAACTGTATGACTGTTCAAAATAGAGTAATATAAAAACCATAATTGTTTTGATCATTTCGTTAAAGATCGACATATGTGCATTGGCCTAATTGTTTATGTCATTTTAGAACCTATTTGACCTTTAAAAAGGTATTGTTTTCTATACTTGCAAGCTAATTGGATTAAATTTGACATGTGTTCGTCTTCGATTGGACAATAAAGCAAACATTTTACTCTGCAAAAACCCATCGTGTCTTTTGTTAGTGTTCAATGTTGTTTGTATGAAAAAGCCGATTAGTTTCTAATTAGCCCTTGTTCCTAAAAGGTCAGAAATATTGCGATGAAGGTTAATGTGATAATTGTAGGGAAATGCTAATTGAGCAAAGATAATCTTCTTTCACAGTGACAACCCTATTAAGCCCTGAAGGTGTTTGACATATTTTATTCTTTACCTTATATAACAGACTTCTGGCAAAGTAAAGTACACAAGAAAACAAATGTACACGGGAAAGATATTTGTATTGGAACAATGCCACTCTTATAAGGGAGGAATGAGGAACATGTAATATGGTTTAAAAAATGGTGTTATACAATTGATAATAGCATGAAAATAGCTTATCTCTTTTTTTTTGTCCTGTCCAGCTTCTCAGGCAAATCATATTGTTGATGTAGATGCCCCTATCGGCTGTACACATTTACTTTACAAAAGAGAAGTGTGGAATACTTATCTTGTTGCCTTATTTGTATTTGACTTTATTAAATTGATCTATATTATTATCTGGTGCAGCCGGGCCAGAGCAAGAGGGAATAAAAAGAGAAAAAAAGGAAGACAGGGGGGGAAATTGTGGGGACAAGAGGGCGATAGGACAAAGAGACAAAATCAACAACAGCAAACCCAAAAAATAACAACAACAACAACAATAGAACAACATCAGCACATAGGATATGTACAAAATGAGAGTAAAAATTATAGCAAAAAAGCAGTTAGTGAAATATATAATAATACAGAAATGACAATGAACATTATTACACGACAAATGGAGCAATACACATACTAATAGAAATAGCACTATTGATAATGAATAATAAGAATAATTACCTCTATTATCAGCAACAATACATATACGTAATTATAACTTGAAATACAAAATATAGCAGATAAATGGAGAGGAAGAAAGAGAAGCCAGCCATATTAACCTTGTAGATTGTTATAGTGACAATAGGTTAGGATTTGTCAGTGTGCCATGTGTCACCCAGTTTACCCTAGGGTAAGAACATTAATGCATGTTTGATAAAACATGATTATATGTATGTGTGTATATGTACAGTATGTGTATATGCATGTTTGTACAGTAAATGTATGTTTGTTTGCACAGCGAATGTGCGTGTGGATGTAGGAACTTTGAGTGTGTAGGTATGTACAGTATTTGTGTATGTATGTGGGAGCGTAGGTACCTATATATGTATGAATACCAGTGTGTATGTGAGTATATTTGTGTATTTGTATGTACAATACATTTCTACAAGTATGTGTGGGAGCCAGAGTACGGCCCCAACCAACCAGAGAGCCGAACCTACAAACAGCAGGTGACAGGAACACTAGAGCCCGGAAGAGCCAGCAGCAGGCCGTAGACAGACGTGCCCTGCAGAGGACAAGGCACAGGAGAAGCAGAGGACAGCCAGCCCCCAAGCCAGCGAGAGACCACCCCAAACACGGGCTGAAAGGCGGGACATTTATAAAACAATCTTGCTCTCTTCAAAACTTGCTCCAAATAACAATTTGAGACTTTAATGACATATTTTGTAGGTAGTTTTTTTTACCTGAAGAGTACCATTTTTACATTTGTAGTCAATTTTTTCCTTCTATTTCTCAGACTGACTGACTCGTACATGCACATGCATGCCCACCTGTTGACATTTTTCATCTAAATGGGACGACAAGAACATCCCAGCAGTCGACATCCTAATGAGATCAGACCTTGTACAGTAAGGAATGTTTCAATATATGTTTGTTGGCTCTCATTAAGTCTAAAGTGAGTAATAATCAATGACGAAGAAAAAAAAAAGCAAACGTAATTTGTTTTTGAAATTTACTTCGCCGCATATGCTTAAAATGGTCAAAATACGTAAATATTCAATATTATTATAAATGTGCCTGTTACTAAATTACATATATACTTACATCATGTATATACAACCTTAATGGATGTGTTTGGATGTTTTTTAAGGGGCTCTATAGGCAGAATTAAACAACTCCCACAGGCTCCATTGTAAGCAGACTTTTCGCAATACATCGCATGCATTTGATATTTACAATGCATAATAAAATTATTGTGAACAATAGGCAAAATTCCAAAAATGTGCAGTTTCCCTTCATGGGTATTTACGTTTCACGCTTAAAAATCGCTGTTTGGCTCACGGCTAAGTGACACATTTTCACTTTGGCACCTGAAGACAAAAAGTTGATGTAGACCAGGGATCACCAACACGGTGCCCACGGGCACCAGGTAGCCCGTAAGGACCAGATGAGTAGCCCGCTGACCTGTTCTAAAAATAGCTCAAATACCAGCACTTACCATTGAGCTGCCTCTATTTTATTTTTTATTTAATTATTTAATTTATATGTGAAATATTTATTCAAATTTATTAGGATTAAAATTCAAAAAAATATTCTGGCTAATCTACAAAATCTGTAGATTCAAATGTAAATCTTATTTCAAAGTCTTTTGAATTTCTTTTAAAAAATTTTGTTCTGGAAAATCTAGAAGAAATAGTTATTTGTCTTTGTTAGAAATATAGCTTGGTCCAATTTGTTATATATTCTAACAAAGTGCAGATTGGATTTTAACCTATTTAAAACATGTCATCAAAATTCTAAAATTAATCTTAATCAGGAAAATTTACTAATAATGTTGCATGAATATTTTTTTTATTTTTTTCAAAAAGATTTGAATTAGTTAGTTTTTCTCTTAATTTTTTCCGGTTGAATTTTGATTTTAAAGAGTCGAAATTGAAGATAAACAATGTTTCAAAATTTTATTTTAATTTTTTTTGTGTTTTCTTCTCCTTTAAACCGTTCAATTAAGTGTTTTTTTTTTCATCATTTATTCTCTTCACAAAACCTTCCGTGAAAGGAAAAAAAAATGTATGACGGAATGACAGACAGAAATACCCATTTTTTTATATATACAGATGAATTTATTGAAGGTAAATTGAGCAAATTGGCTATTTCTGGCAATTTATTTAAGTGTGTATCAAACGGGTAGCCCTTCGCACTAATCAGTACCCAAGAAGTAGCTCTTGGTTTCAAAAAGGTTGGTGACCCCTGATCCAGACAAAGGTTGTATCCCTTACATCCTATGCAGCTTGGTTTTCATCCCCATCGTTCCGCAGAGTCATTCCAAACGCAAAGGTTGTGATGCATTTTTTAAATTATTGCGCCGCGCATGCTTAAAATGATCAAAATAAGTAAATCATAAATGTTATTATAAATGTGCTCGTTGTTACTTTACATATACACTTACATCATGTCTATAAAACCCTAATAGAGGTGTATAGATGTTTATTAAAGGGCTCTATGGGCGGAATTGCACGGCTCCCATAGGCTCCATTTTTTTGGATTGCATAACAAAAAAAAAGCATCCGTCGTCATGTCTTTCATAATGATTGTGAACCATAGGCAACATTTCCCAAAAAAGTGCAGTTCCCACTTAAGTACTTTTGTGTTTGCTTTTTTTGCCTCATGGACCATTATCCGGCCCTGCGATGAGGTGGCGACTTGTCCAGGGTGTACCCTGCCTTCCGCCCGATTGTAGCTGAGATAGGCGCCAGCGCCCCCCGTGACCCCGAAAGGGAATAAGCGGTAGAAAATGGATGGATGGATGGATGGACCATTATCCATGACAGACCGTTATCTACATGTATAATGTTTTAAAATAAATATGAATTATGTCAAATATTTCAATAGTCAAATACTGCATGATGTAGAAGCCTTTTTAAATTGCCATCTTCAGTTGTTTTTCGTTATCAAAGGAAGGTCCCAATGCGAGGCACACAATGTCTAGGCTCTCTTTTTCATCAGATGACAGTTTGGAACTCCCTTCAAGCTTTAAAGGGGAACATTATCACCAGACCTATGTGAGCGTCAATATATACCTTGATGTTGCAGGAAAAAGACCTTACGTTTTTTTAACCGATTTCCGAACTCTAAAAGGGTGAATTTGGCGATTTTAACGCCTTTCAATTGATAGCCTGTCGAGCGATGACCTTTCACCCGTGACGTCACAACATGAAGCAATCCGCCATTTTCTCAATCTTATTACACGCACCAAGTCAAATCAGCTCTGTTATTATCCGTTTTTTCGACTGTTTTCCCGTACCTTGGAGACATCATGCCTCGTCGGTGTGTTGTCGAAGGGTGTAACAACACTAACAGAGACGGATTCAAGTTGCACTAGAGGCCAAAAGATGCGAAAGTCCTTCGTTTGTTCCGCACACTTTACCGACGACAGCTATGCTACGACAGAGGTGGCACAGAGATGGCAAGAACGTGTGGATATCCTGCGACACTCAAAGCAGATGCATTTCCAATGATAAAGTCAACGAAATCACAAAGGTGAGTTTTGTTTATGTTATTGACTTATGTGGAGTGTGCTAATCAGACATATTTGGTCACGGCATGACTGCAAGCTAATCGATGCTAACATGCTATTTAGGCTAGCTGTATGTACATATTGCATCAGTATGCCTCATTTGAAGCTATATTTGCATCCAGCCTTTCCCTCTACCCACATGTAATGCCAAGCAAACACTTACCAATCGTTGGTTAGAAGGCGATCGCCGAATTCGTCCGCGTTTCCTCCCGTGCCGCTGTCCGTCGTGATATGGCTCAATCGCTTCAGTTTCTTCTTCAATTTCGTTTTCGCTACCTGCCTCCACACTCCAACCATCTGTTTCAATACATGCGTAATCTGTTGAATCGCTTACAGCGCTGAAATACGAGTCTGAATCCGAGCTACTATGCTATACCTTTCTGTGCTATCCGCCATGTTTGTTTCTGGTGGCTTCATGCTGTGACGTCACCGGATAATAGACGGGTGGAAATAACGACGGTTAAAATCAAGCACTTTGAAGCCTTTTTTCGGGATATTGCGTGATGGGTAAAATTTTGAGAAAAACTTTGAAAAATAAAATAAGCAACTGGGAACTGATTTTTATTGGTTTTAACCCTTCAGAAATTGTGATAATGTTCCCCTTTAAGACATCATATAAACACTCTAAAACCCAATGTAGAATAATCTTTAAAAAACATTAGTGTGCAGTTTACACACCAGTGTAATTTTCTGTAGCAGATCAATGTCTGGACAGTCATTGATTTCCATGAATGCAGCTTGAGCTGCGCCCCCACACAGAATGTGAACAATCACAGGGCTTAGACCCATCAGAGCAAGACCTCTATGCAAAAAGCAATCACCAATCACGTGGCCTGCCATCACAAACAGGTCACTCTCAACAAGGAATAAAGAGGATGAAGGTACAAGATGGTATGGCGCTTAATCAAACAAATTTGTGACATTGGAATTTCCTGGGAAAAAATAGAAATTCCTTGATAAATGGCCATTCACTCAAAATGTTAATTATTCTGTAGTTGTATAAAATAAGACAATGAGTATCTACAGTATGTCTATGAATGTTCTCATTACGCCAGGGTCATTGTCATCTAAGGACATTCAATCGATCGCAACGGGACTGTTTGGTTTCTTGGAAGACGTATCGCCTCTCACCCGAGTAGGCTTCATCAGTTCGTGCTTTTAGACTTAGATTTTTCAGATATAGTCTAGTGGCTCATGCTAAAACCCCAAATGTTTACACTCCATAAAAAACAAGAGGCTGTGCCTGAGCAAGGTTGGTTTCACCCTATCGTAGTGAGAAAAACAACTGTTTTGATGAAAATGGAGCAATCCTGCTGTCTGTCTAGGCCAACGACAGTCAGAGTGTAATTTCCCCTCGTGAGCACTGAGGTATTGTTTGTGCAGAACGATTGATCGCAGTGGACTGACTACTGATGTATATTTCTGGTTTTGTCATCCTCGTCCGGACAGAAGGGTGGCACGGCAGAGCGGATGGATCAAAAGAGAGACGTCGGAGACGCTTTACTGAACAAAAAGTTGCTTTATTACAAGCGAGCATCATTACAGAGGACTGCAGTTCCTGGAGGAGGACAAGTCAAAAAATGTGTCTCGCCTGCCCTTGAGAAGCCAGACCATCACTTATTATCCTCGTTCCTGTGTCTGTGTGTGTGTGCTAAGTCAGAAGAACACAACCCGACCATGTAAGGAGATGTTCATGTGAAAGTGTCTGAAAAACAACTGATTTAAGTCATAACTTTAATGTTGGCGTTGAGCTAAACATGTAGTCTCTTCTCAAGGATAGGGCTATCACTTTTGCATTCTGAAGTCCAAATTAGGGCCTTTTCTCTGACAAGAAGTGATCCAGTCCACCTGCGAATGTCAAACTATCATGTGCTCAAACTGAAATACCACTCTTTACTTAAACTGATGGTTCACTTTCTGCAAAGTGAATATAAGCCTTCACTATATGCAAAACATAATATGAGTTCATTAATTTACTTCACTACCAGTCCAAAATAGTCGGATTCCCCCACATAAGCATTCCAATCAGTTGTAAACAAATGGCATACTGGTCACCTTCTGTGACCAGACTGTTTCTAACTCCTGTTATTTATTGGGGGCTAAATTGCAGAGTCCTTTTGGAATGGTTGAAAGGTCAGTGTTGTATGTGGGAGACAGGTGGTGTCACAGACCACCTCCTCTGTTCCGGGATGATTTTTCAGCTTTGTCATAAATTTAAAAAATGATAAATGGGTTGTACTTGTATAGCGCTTTTCTACCTTCAAGGTACTCAAAGCGCTTTGACACTACTTCCACATTCACCCATTCACACACACATTCACACACTGATGGAGGGAGCTGCCATGCAAGGCGCCAGCCAGCACCCATCAGGAGCAAGGGTGAAGTGTCTTGCTCAGGACACAACGGACGTGACGAGGTTGGTACTAGGTGGGATTTGAACCAGGGACCCTCGGGTTGCGCACGGCCACTCTCCCACTGCGCCACGCCATAGATGACTTCCCTCACTCCTCTTTCGTACCATCCGTCCTCCCTGTCCAGAATCTGTACATTTTAGTTCTCAAAGGAGTGCTATTTCTCTCTGAGGTGCAGGTAGACAATTGAGTCTTGGCCTGAAGAGTTTTTCCGTCTATGCTGTGCCATGCATCGGCTAAGTGGTTGTTTTGTTTCCCATATATATGAATCCGTGCATTCATCATTATACTGGATAGCCTAAAACAGATAGTTTTTGTGGGTGTGGGGTGTCCGGTCTTTAGGATGCACTAGTCTTTTGTCTTCAAGGCGTTTCCTGGTTTGAAGTGTACTGGGATGTTGTGTTGGTTAAAAATGTATTCTGATTTCTCAGACAGACCTGACACGTATGCAATGACATAGTTTTTGAGGGCTTCCATTAAATGCCTGTGGTCTTTGGCAATTGTATTGGAACAAAAACAAGTTTTGCCAACAACTAAATACAAACATTGAAAAAATACAATATTTTTGGCAGATGAGATCCCGTTGTTAATATTCATATTTGTGTACACTTTTATTATTTTTGTGTTTTTCAAAGGTTTTTATGATCACTTCTCTTTATTAGGATTTAATATATATTTTTCGGTTTCTCTCCTTTTTTCACGGTATGGAAATAATGGCAGTGTTTTAGCGCAAGGGGCGGGTGCCTGTTGGCGGGTCTCATGACAAGTTCACCCAGAAGCAGTTGTACTGGACTTGGTCCGCGGGCGTAAAAATTACAGTATTTTCCGGACCATAGGGCGCACCAGTTATAAAGCCCACTGCCGATGAGCGGGTCTACTTGTATACAAAAAGAGCAACGGATTACAAGATGCATTAAAGGGGTCTTATTATAATTTTTTTCAAAATTTAAAACACTGCCTTGTGGTTTACATAACGTGTAATGGTGGTTCTTTGGTCAAAAATGTTGCATGGATTATGTTTTACAGACCATCTTCAAGTCGCTTTCTGACAGTCGCTTCAGGATGCGTCATTTTGTGGGTGGTCTTATTTACGTAGCTCACCTTTGACAGCGTCTTCTCTCCGTCATCTTTGTTGTACTGGTGTAGTGTGCAAGGACCCGAGTCGAAGAAGTGTCAAGATATGGAGCTAATGACATTCAGACTTTACTCAAATCAATAACGGAGCAGCATCTCTTCATCTGTGGGTCACTTGTGCAACAAAACGCCGGAAAGGTGTCTCAAGAAAAAATGTCTGACCAGAACTCTCTAATAACTTAAGTTCTGTGGGTGAATAATGTAAACTCACTACACCGGTAGTTTTTACTGCTTCCATGTCGAGATATAAGTTAAGAATTTTACAAGACTTAATATTAAAAATGGCAACAGCAGAGGGTGAATGCCCCAAAACAAAAAGATAGAGAAAAAGAAGAAGCTTATCGACTACGGTGTCGCACAAACTACAAAGACGGATTTGCTCAAATTTTCAGGATTTATGCACATCCAAAAATCCACATCAGCAGGTACCAGAAGGTAAGAATGTAATAATATGTCTGCAAATAGGTGCCATTTTACAGTCCTTATACACACACCATAATAATACTTGAATGTACGTCTGACAACTGTAGCCGTAATGCGCCGACAATCCATCAAGCGGTGCGGCTTAATAGCTTACTAAAGTCGTACTAAAACATTTTGACAGACTTTTGAGTACTTTGTGTAATGTTCTATATTTACAATGGAAGTTTTTGTGATGTGTACTGGCGAAATACACTTATTTTTAATGTGAAACTGCCATCCACTGGTCACACTTATCATTACACCATGTACCTAATAAAATAGCTTTGAGGTAGGCCAGCACAACCAAAATTATTCTGTACATTAGGCCCAACAGGTTATAAGTCACACTGTCCATTTTTGAGAAAATGAAAGGATTTTAAGTAAGCTTTACAGTTCGATTTTTTTTTTTTTAAACTACGCATATGCTGATATTAACCCTGTTTTAACTTCATCAGTGACTGTAAAATGTGCATATTTTGTAGTACATGCTGTCTCTCTCACACACACCAACTACAATAGTAATGCAATTCCGTTTTTACATTTAAAAATAGCTACGAAATAAATCAGAAGTTATTCACCAGTTATTCAGTAGTTTTTCACTTAATACTTATCGAGTAATTATTTGGATGAATACCTTTTACTTTTACTTAAGTCATATTCCTCCAGCAGATTGTATTTTACAGCTCCGCCCCAGGAAGAATAAACCATTCCCCTGCCCCCCGCTCTCCGTCTCAGCTATAAACAGTATATTTTGTGTATAAAATTTTTATTTATAAGTACACATTTGCATAACATTGTATCCTTACAGACTTTTAAAAGCAAAATAGTTCCGCTATTTCAAAAAGACTGCTCTAAAGTAACGCAATCTTACAAACCCCGTTTCCATATGAGTTGTGAAATTGTGTTAGATGCAAATATAAACGGAATACAATGATTTGCAAATCGTTTGCAACCCATATTCAATTGAATGCACTACAAAGACAAGATATTTGATGTTCAAACTCATAAACTTTTTTTTTTTTTGCAAATAATTGACCTAGAATTTCATGGCTGCAACACGTGCCAAAGTAGTTGGGAAAGAACATGTTCACCACTGTGTTATATAACCTTTTCTTTTAACAACACTCAATAAACGTGTCAGGCTGTGACGTGGATTGAGTGTGCTCCTTCAACGCAGCGGGATTACAGGACGAGCCAGGCGTTAATTCAGGTACATGTTTTTATTTAAACACTATAATCAAAAATAATCAAACTAAGGGCGCTCACAAGGAGGGAGAAACTTGGCTAAACAGTACAAACGTGAAACAAAAACACCTGCTCATTGGCATGAAAGACAATTTAACTATAAACTTAAACAGCACGATGGTAAGACTAAGGACATGAAAAAAAAGAGTGCACTGTGGCATAAATACATAAACTTACACGGCATGGAACTGTGGGGGAGGACGTGAAAGTTTGAACAGCATGGGTAGGGTGCGTGCGAGTGTGAAAAGATCCCACGACGAAGACAAGAAAAAGACTGACTTAAATAGCTGTGATGATTAGTGAAAACAGGTGAGGCTGAGAACAGGGACGAGACATGACAGGTGAAAAGTAATGAGTTGACATGGAAACAAACAAAACCAGGAAGTGCAAAACGTGACTGAATGTCCAAAAACTAAACATACCATGACCAAAACCAAAACATAACTTACAGGTGTGACAGAGCCCCCCGTTAAAAACAGCTTCTAGCTGTCCAAAAACCCCAAAACAAAACTATGATTAAAAGTTATGGGAGGGCGGGAGGGGGACATGGCGGTGGATCGCCAAACCACATGCCCCCGTATCCATCGGGGAAGAGTCAGGTGGCGGCGACGCGTAGAGGACCGAGGTGGGCGACCCGGGAACGGCCATATCCGTGGCCGACCCTCTTGGCATGGCGGACGACCACGTAAAAACCAAAACCAGGCCGACGAGGAGGGCGTGGCGGACGACCACGTAGTGGCCATAATTGTGGCCGACGAGGTCGGCATCTTTGGCGTGGTGGACACCTACGTAACAGCCACATCCGTGGCCAACAAGGAGGCGGACGCGTTGTCATCGTGGCAGGTGTTGACGGTCGGCATGGACTTGGGCTTGGCGGTCGGCGTGGACTTGGGCTTGGCGGTCGAAGTGGACTTGGGCTTGGCGGTCGACGTGGACTTGGGCTTGGCGGTCGACGTGGAGCTGCCACTGGCTGCGCTTGGCTACGTGGAGCTGCCACTGGCTGCGCTTGGCTTCGACGTGGAGCTGACACTGGGGGCACTTGGCTTCGACGTGGACTTGCCACCGGGGGAACTTGGCTTTGACGTGGACGTGGGCTTTGACGTGGACGTGGGCTTTGACGTGGACGTGGGCTTTGACGTGGACGTGGGCTTTGACGTGGACTTTGGCGTGGACGTGGACTTTGGCGTGGACGTGGATTTTGGCGTGGACGTGGACTTTGGCTTGATCTTGGAGCTGGACGTGGACTTGGTCTTGGAGCTGGAAGCTGCAACTTAATCGGCGGAAAAACTGGAGGTGTGGAATGTGATGGTTGCTGTGGCTTGGCAGGCTGAAAGACCGGAGGTGGAGGACGAGCTGGTCGCTGTGGCTTGGAACCGCACCGGGGAGAACCACCCCACAAGCTCCCAGCCCCAGCCCCAGCCCCCCCTCTCAAGGAGTGGCTGCCAGACACTTTCATCATGGTCTGGAACAGTCTTTTGGGGAGGGTGGAGGGCGGTGAGGAGGAGGGCAGAATCTTCCCCTTTGAATTATTTTATTGTCTTGGTTTGAATACTTGAAAAAAAAAATCTTGTGACTTGGGCGGGGTTTGAGTCCTGGGGGGCTTGGCATGAACTTTGGATGGCTGTGATTACTATGATCTGTTGTGCAAAATCATTTTTTTGTAATAATTAATCATTGTTATGGGGTCTGAGTCTTCCGGTGGAGGTGGGTAATTAACTGTGAAAGTCCTGAAAAAAAAATCTTCCTGATCTGTGATGTCTGTTGACGGTGGCGTGACGATTTCCTGGTGAGTCTGAGCAGCCTGCGGTCCACTTCCGCCCTGAGTGGGAGGAGCTTGCTGGCGCGGCGCTTCCTGTCTGCACCTGGAAGCCTTCCCTGCCGTCCTCCGTCGAGAGCGGCGCTTCCGGCAAGCCAACATGGCGTCATCTTCGGGCAAAATGGCACCAATTTACCATTTGGCCCCCACATCATCTCTCTGAGCCCCATGGAGGAATAGCGGAGCGTTTCCTCCTCCATAGCGCGCAGCACCGCAAACGAAGCCTCGTCCAAATGATCATCTGCGAAGGAGCTCTTATGCTGGGATCTTTCTGTCAGGCTTGGACATGGATTGAGTGTGCTCCTTCGACGCAGCGGGATTACAGGACGAGCCAGGCGTGAATTCAGGTACATGTTTCTATTTAAACACTATAATCGAAAATAATCAAACTAAGGGCGCTCACAGGGAGGAATAAAATTGGCTTAACATTACAAACGTGAAACAAAAACACCTCCTCGTTGGCATGAACGACAATTTAACTATAAACTTAAACAGCACGATGGCAAGACTAAAGACATGAAAAAAAAAGAGTGCACCGTGGCATAAATACATAAACTTACACGGCATAGAACTGTGGACGAGGACGTGAAAGTTTGAACAGCATGGGTGGGTGTGTGCGAGTGTGAAAAGATCCCACGACGAAGACAAGAAAAAGACTGACTTAAATAGCTGTGATGATTAGTGAAAACAGGTGAGGCTGAGAACAGGGACGTGACATGACAGGTGAAAAGTGATGAGTTGACATGGAAACAAACAAAACCAGGAAGTGCAAAATGTGACCGAATGTCCAAAAACTAAACATACCATGACCAAAACCAAAACATAACTTACAGGCGTGACAAAACGTTTGGGAACTGAGGAAACTATATGTTGAAGCTTTGAAAGTGGAAGTCTTTCCAATTCTTGTTTTATGTAGAGCTTCAGTCGTTCAACATTCCGGGGTCTCCGCTGTTGTATTTTATGCTTCATAATGCGCCACACATTTTTGATGGGAGACAGGTCTGGTCTACAGGCGGGCCAGGAAAGTACCCACACTCTTTTTTTACGAAGCCATGCTGTTTTAACACTTGTCTTGCTGAAATAAGCAGGGGCGTCCATGATAACGTTGCTTGGATGACAACATATGTTGCTCCAAAACCTGTATGGACCTTTCAGCATTAATGTTGCCTTCCCAGATGTGTAAGTTACCCATACCTTGGGCACTAATACACCTACATACCATCACAAATGCTGGCTTTTGAACTTTGCGCCTATAACAATCCAAATGGTTAATTTCCTCTTTGTTCTGGAGGACACCACGTCCTCTGTTTCCAAATATAATTTGAAATGTGGACTCGTCAGACCACAGAACCCCTTTCCACTTTGCATCAGTCCATCTTAGGTGAGCTCGGGCCCAGCTAAGCCGGCGGCGTTTCAGTATATTGTTGATGAATGGGTTTGGCTGTGCATAGTAGAGTTTTAACTTGCACTTACAGATGTAGCGACCAACCGTGGTTACTGACAGTGGTTTTATGAAGTGTTCCTGAGACCTTGTGGTGATATCCTTTCACACTGATGTCGGTTTTTGATGCAGTATCGCCTTAGGGATCAAAAGTCCGTAATGTCATCGCTTATGTGCAGTGATTTCTCCAGATTCTCTGAACTTTTTGATTTTACGGACTGTAGATGGTAAAATCCCTAAATTCATTGCAATAGCTCGTTGATAATTGTTGTTCTAAAACTGTTTGACAATTTGCTTACCAAGTGGTGACCTTCACGCCATTCTTGTTTGTGAATTACTCAGCATTTCATGGCAGCTGCTTTTATACCCAATCATGGCACTCAACTGTTCCAAATTAGCCTGCACACCTGTGGGAGGTTCCATGTAAGTGTTTAATGAGCATTCCTCAACTGTATCAGTATTTACTGCCACCTTTCCCAACTTTTTGTCATGTGTTGCTGGCATCAAATTCTAAAGTTAATGATTATTTGCAATAAAAAAAATGTTTATCAGTTTTAACATCAAGGGAATAAGCAGTAGAAAATGGATGGATGGATGGATATGTTGTCTTTGTAGTGCATTCAAATGAATATGGGTTGAAAAGGATTTGCAAATCATTGTATTCCGTTTATATTTACATCTAACACAATTTCCCAACTCATATGGACGCGGGGTTTGTACTTGTGTACAATTTTTGGTTACTTTACCCACCTTTGCCTCCAGATATCAATTGCTAAAAAAAGCAGTTTTTATGAACAAGATTCATTGGGGGAGGGGGGAACTATGTTAAGTGTTGCCTTTGGCTTTTCATGCTGGAAATCATTTGCACATAACCTTCTTTGTTAAAGGGACAAAAGTTGAAGGCCAGGATCTTGTGTAACATGAATTTAACACAAGCCCAGCAGTATTTCACTTCTTTTTTGCATCAAATACAAACTGCAGCATTATTTTTCTTTTATTCTCCACATTTTACTCCCCTGCATCTCTCACGTCAACATAAGAATGTTGGTGAAACTGTATGATGGTGTTTAATGTCCAGCAAGTAAGGTCAAATACCTTTAAACGAACGAGTAAGGAATTGTTTAATGTTTTTGATTTGCACTAAATCATAATAAACGATTCCAATAAATGCTTGTGTCTTGCTCATCCATCTGTGAAATTAGTTCCCACACAATTTATTCCTGTTTAAGGAAACCCTTTGAAAAATGCTCTACTATATTTTTTCTTTTGTACACATTTGATATTAAGTCATTTGTATGAATATTACTCTTCGTAGCACATTTTATGTAAAATCGTTGAGGTCAGCCAATTTTTGTGCCAAACTTTTTTTCCCTTTATTTTTTGGTATGGAAGCTTGCTTCTATTCCCATAATAAGTCATATTTCTAAGATAAAAGGTCATAACTTTAATGTAAGAAAAACAACCTAGGACACCACCGCCTGTCCTCTGCCACTAAAATATGAGAAAAAAAATGAAATAAAGAACACAAAAAGAAGACAAATTAAGCATAAACAGTTATTTGTACAAATCCCGTTTCCATGTGAGTTGGGAAATTGTATTAGATGTAAATGTAAACGGAATACAATGATTTGCAAATCCTTTTTCAAACTATATTCAATTGAATGCACTACGAAGACAAGATATTTGATGTTCAAACTCATAAACTTTATTTTTTTTTGCAAATAATAATTAACTTAGAATTCCATGGCTGTTACACGTGCCAAAGTAGTTGGGAAAGGGCATGTTCACCACTGTGTTACATCACTTTTTCTTTTAATAACACTCAATAAACGTTTACGAACTAAGAAACTTTGAAAGCTTTGAAAGTGGACTTATTTCCCATTCTTGTTTTATGTAAAGCTTCAGTAGTTCAACAGTCCCGGGTCTCCGCTGTCATATTTTACGCTTCATAATGGGCCACACATTTTCGATGGGAGACAGGTCTGGACTGCAGGCGGCCCAGGAAAGTACCCGCACTCTTTTTTCCGAAGCCACGCTAACACTTGCTGAATGTGGCTTGGCATTGTCTTGCTGAAATAAGCAGGGGCATCCATGAAAAAGACGGTGCATAAATGGCAGCATATGTTGTTCCAAAACCTGTATGTACCTTTCAGCATTAATGGTGCCTTCACAGATGTGTAAGTTACCCATGCCTTGGGCACTAATGCACCCCATACCATCACAGATGCTGGCTTTTGAACTTTGCGTCGATAACAGTCTGAATGGTTTGCTTCCCCTTTGGTTCGGATGACACGATGTTGAATATTTCCAAATATTTCCGATTGTATTGTACCATATGTCCCGGCAAGAAATCTGCGTTCAAAAGACTCCGGCTTATTAGTGACTCCTAGAGCCCCAAAAAAGTCTGCGGGCTATAGAGCGTTTTCCGTTCGGGCTCCAGTACTCTGGAATGCCCTCCCGGTAACAGTTCGAGATGCTACCTCAGTAGAAGCATTTAAGTCTCACCTTAAAACTCATCTGTATACTCTAGCCTTTAAATAGACCTCCTTTTTAGACCAGTTGATCTGCCGCTTCTTTTCTTTTTTCTCCTATGTCCCCCCCTCCCTTCTGGAGGGGGTCCGGTCTGATGACCATGGATGAAGTACTGGCTGTCCAGAGTCGAGACCCAGGATGGACCGCTCGTCGGGACCCAGGATGGACCGCTCGCCTGTGTATCGGTTGGGGACATCTCTACACTGCTGATCCGACTCCGCTTGGGATGGTTTCCTGTGGACGGGACTCTCGCTGCTGTCTTGGATCCGCTTCGAACTGAACTCTCGCGGCTGTGTTGGAGCCACTATGGATTGAACTTTCACAGTATCATGTTAGACCCGCTCGACATCCATTGCTTTCGGTCCCCTAGAGGGGGGGGTTGCCCACATCTGAGGTCCTCTCCAAGGTTTTGCTTGGTGTGAGTTTTCCTTGCCCTTTTGTAGGTTCTTCCGAGGATGTCGTAGTCGTAATGATTTGTGCAGTCCTTTGAGACATTTGTGATTTGGGGCTATGTATATAAACATTGATTGATTGATTGATTGATTGATTGATCAACGTAGTGGAACAATCATGGAAAATTCATAGCCATAGTTTGCTATTATTGTCACGAATCATAACTCTTCATTTGACATTTTTAATCACATAATTTCAACTTTTTATCTCATAATGTTGACTTTATCTCATCATTTGAATTTATCATATAATTACATTTTTTTAAAGATACAAATTAACCAATCTTTGTTTCATAATTTTGGCTAGTTATTCACATACCATATTTTTCGAACTATAAGGCACACTTTAAATCCTTTAATTATTGAAACCTGAGTGGAGGTGTTTGGATATTTTTTTAAGGGCCTTATAGGCAGAATGGACCAACTCCGATATGCTCCATTGTAAGCAGACTTTTGATCGCAATTATTTACTATTTAGAATTCATAAAAAAAGATAAACATTTGTGTTCTTGTTGTCCATAAGGATTCTGTATGATAGGCACAATTCCCAAAAGATTTCAGTTTCTTCTTAAGCTCTTAAACACCAATAAATAATTGTTTCATAACATTGAAGATTTTGAGATGGCATGATTAGGTCTGTATTTCTATTGTCACAAAATAATATTGTGTTGTTTTAGTTAATGTTTACCAACCCAGGGAATAAATCCCTGGGCAGAGGACGATTTTGAGGGCAAAACCCAAAGGATTTAAAAAAGTAGTACTGTAGATAGTGTTTTTTTTTTTCTTTAGTTATTGTGTACTACTTGACTTGGTTTTGTTTAAATAATTGTATTGGATAAGATACAATAAGGAAGAAACCTAAATATTGTGTTGATTTTGTTACACTGTCAATAGCACTCACTATAATTACATTGAAACATTTACAGTTATTATATGTGATTGTATTGGTATCAGTCAATCCAACTCATGGATGATCGTAATCAGCAGAATAAAACCCTGATCGGGACATTATTGAATAAATTGTTTAATATCCATCCATCCATCCATCTTCTTCCGCTTATCCGAGGTCGGGTCGCGGGGGCAGCAGCCTAAGCAGGGAAGCCCAGACTTCCCTCTCCCCAGCCACTTCTTCCAGCTCCTCCTGGGGGATCCCGAGGCGTTCCAAGGCCAACCGAGAAAATTAGTCTTTCCAACGTGTCCTGGTCCTTCCCCTCGGCTTCCTACCGGTCGGACGTGCCCGAAACACCTCCCTAGGGAGACGTTCGGGTGCCATCCTGACCAGATGCCCGAACCACCTCATCTGGCTCCTCTCGATGTGGAGGAGCAGCGGCTTTACTTTGAGTTCCTCCCGGATGACAGAGCTTCTCACCCTATCTCTAAGGGAGAGCTCCGCCACCCCGCGGAGGAAAATCAACTTGGCCTCTGGTACTCGTGATCTTGTCCTTTTGGTCATAACCCAAAACTCATGACCATAAGTGAGGAAGGGAACACAGATCGACCGGTAAATTGAGAGCTTTGCCTTCTGGCTCAGCTCCTTCTTCACCACAACGGATCGATACAGCGTCCGCATTACTGAAGACGCCACACAGATCCTGTCGATATCAAGATCCACTTTTCCCTTACTCGTGAACAAGACTCCGAGGTACTTGGACTCCTCCATGTGGGGCAAGATCTCTTCCCCAACCCGGAGATGGCACTCCAGCCTTTTCTGGGCGAGAACAATGGTCTCGGACTTGGAGGTGCTGAGTCTCATCCCAGTCGCTTCACACTTGGCTGCCAACCGATTCAGTGTTTTGTTTAATAGTTCAATATAAATGTTATAAATTTAGAAATACAATATTGTTTTTAGTAATGTTTGCTTCTTTGCATCGAAAATCATTTTTACGAATCACCTTAGCCCTGCTCTCTTTGGTTTTAAGCCTAAAAATTGAGTGTGCATCCTCATTTTCTGACAAAGCTAATGAAGTGTGCTCCTATGTCAGGCAGGTTAAAGTGAGCGACCGAGAAGAATCACAAAGTGCTTAACTAACAATGTGACCCCGGTCTGTTGGCCATAAGGTTTTCGAAGCAGTGAAAGTAGTCGCCTGTCAAGGGATGGCGCACCTGCTAGGCCAGCATCTGTTTCTCAGACAAAATGCACACACACACCGTTTTGCTACACTAAAAGCGACACAGCGTGCCCCTCTTCTCTAACCTCCAGCATCTGCCCTTTCTTGTCCACAGTGGTGAAGTCTATGGCCTGAAGTTCTGCAACAGATGGCAGCTGATTCTGAAACTGACCTCTTGACGTGCCTCCTGTGTACTCGTTTACCCTCCAGACACCTTTGCATATATTAGCGTACAATTACCTGACATTACCGCAGTCACTATTTCAGTACATACATTCAAGTATATACAGTGGGGCAAAAAAGTATTTAGTCAGCCACCAATTGTGCAAGTTCTCCCACTTAAAATGATGACAGAGGTCTGTAATTTTCATCATAGGTACACTTCAACTGTGAGAGACAGAATGTGAAAAAAAAAAATCCAGGAATTCACATCGTAGGAATTTTAAATAATTTATTTGTAAATTATGGTGAAAAATAAGTATTTGGTCAACCATTCAAAGCTCTCACTGATGGAAGGAGGTTTTGGCTCAAAATCTCATGATACATGTCCCCATTCATTTTTTCCTTAACACGGATCAATCGTCCTGCCACCTTAGCATAAAAACAGCCCATAAGCATAATGTTTCCACCCCCATGCTTCACAGTAGGTATGGTTTTCTTGGCATGCAACTCAGTATTCTTCTTCCTCCAAACATGACGAGTTGAGTTTATACCAAAATGGATACATGGATGATACAGCAGAGGATTGGGAGAATGTCATGTGGTCAGATGAAACCAAAATATAACTTTTTGGTATACAGGTGTGGTGTACGTGCGCTACACTTTTGGCTGCCCACTGCTCCTCAAGAGAGAATGGGTCAAATGCAGTGACAACATTTCCCCGTACATACATTGTTCATGTGACAATAAAGATCCTTTTCTTTATATACCGAGGAGGGCGCTCGTTTTCCAATTTGTTTTAAGCATTATATTTCGCCCTTGTATGGCTTTGAGTACGTAAAAAGGCTGTAAAACGTACAATTTGATATCAATTCTCGGGTGACAATTTGATTCAGAACCAATTGTCATTTCAAACTGATTCACCCAATACATCATTGGATACAAAATTATGATAAAACCTTTTCAAAACAGGTTTCAGGTTAGAAAACCTTATTTTGAATTCCAACGCAGATGCACAGTGAGTAAGCACAGTGATAGTCTGAAATACGTCTTATTCAGAACTTGAGTTTTGAAAAAAAAAAAAAAATCTGAATAAAGTAAAACACTGAAAATTATTTGGAGAAAAATTGAATCGTGAAAGTTATGAATCAATTCAGATTAGTATTGATTTGGGTTGTACGGTATACCGGTACTAGTATAGTACCGCGATACTAATGAATCATATTCAGTAATATACCACCTCTGAAAAGTACTGGTCGCGCACACACCCGCGCCCCTGGCGTCGTCATACTTGTTATTGCTGGCTTACGAGCAGAGGAGCATGTTCTGCATAGCACAATCACAGAGTACTTACAAGCAGACAGTGTGTAGACAGAAAAGGAAGAACGGATGCATTTTGGCTTAAAAGCTGACAATATAGGTGAAGTTATAACACTGAAAGGCACTCAGAAAGAGATGCTTTAAGACATGGCTTGCTAGTGAGCAGCTAAGGTCTAGCTGCAGTCTGCAGTGTTTTAGCTACTTCTAAATCACTAATCGTCGCTTCCATGGCGACAAATATAGTACGTTTCTCACAAGTATCATCCCTGCAGGACTAGGAATAGCTAAACATGCTTCACTTGATGAAGCATGATTTCCATTGTTAAGTTGTGGCCAGAGTCATACATAGAGATTAGGGCTGGCCGACATATCGATATACTCGATATATTGCGGTTTGTCTCTGTGCAATATAGAAAATGACTATATTGTGAAATTCAAGTATACGTTCTCACCCAGTTGCTTTTAACTGCTGGCATTACACTACAGGCTCTTCCCACTCCTTCTTGTGCACCTTCTTACATACGTCACATATGTAAATGCCCTCGCGGAGCAGAGTGGTAGCAGCATGGTAACTTTAGCTGTGGTACGAGTGGTAATACGAGAGAAAGGAGCTGCGAATCTGGTAACAAATGAAGGAAGAATTAATTCCCAAGAAAAACAGCAGGGGGTCCATCGTCTGGCGGTGGTTTGGCTTCAAGTGGGAATATGTCTAACAGTCAACCGTAATTTCTCAAGTGTAGGGCAAAAGCATTGTTACAAAAAGTAGCATTACTGCTAATATGTAGCATCATTTGAAAGTCACCTGCTAGAGAATGAAGAGTGCTTACTACGCATGTCAACATCTCCATTCAGTACCACACCAACAAAATGCCGAGGCAACCATTTCCACATCAACACCGAATGAAAAAAAATAGTCAACAATATAAGGAGATAACGTCCGCAGTAACCTACCACATAGCAATTTGATTTCCTATTATGCAGCTCATTTTTATTTGACAGTTATTGAAATATCTTGTGTGACATCTTGCACAAAAGTGCACTTTATTTGTGTTAAACTATTGTAGTGGTGTTCTGTACAAAATGTGCACTTTAATTTAGTGTTGTTTTGATATGTCATCTTAGTGCCATCATGCACAAAAGATCACTCATTACTTGTTTTAAAATGTCTTTCAGTTTTGGAAATGAAATGAATGTTTGTGCCACTGCTTAATAACTGTTTAATAAATACAGTTTTGGTAAATGGACTTAGTTTTGATTTCCTTCTCTGCATGAAAGTTTAAAATGAGCATATTTTAATGCAGTATGAACAAAAATGTTTTAATGTAGACACATAGAATCATCATACTGCTGTGATTATATGCATCAAGTGTTCATTCAAGCCTAAGGCAAAATATCAAGATATATATCGTGTAATGTAACATGGCCTAAAAATATCGATATTAAAAAAGGTCATATCGCCCAGTCCTAATAGAGAGTGTTTGGTCAACTAAATGAGAGGCGCCATGTTTAGTACACAGGACGTGTGCGGATGTGTCTGGAGGCATGCAATTGAGTCGTTCTGACAAAATAAACCAAAATAATGAGGCTAAATAGTTCTGAATATACTCTAGCTAGCTCAAAATTGTTTAATAAAACATATTTTTATTTCTTCAAAGTAGTACAAATAATATTTATTTTGGGGCAATTTTGCAGCTGCTTTTGAGGCACTGCACTGCTACTTTCATGCAGTGTTTGGTGACCAGCGGCTCTGTAATACACTCCCACCTGCGAAATGTACATCAGAAAAAAACCTAATGACCAAAAATAAACTTGTGGACGGCTACAAAAAGCACCTTATTGCAGTGACACTTGCCAAGGGACATATAACCGAATCTTAACATTGCTGTTTGTATACTTTTGACCCAGCAGATTTGGTCATATTTTCAGTAGAAACATATTAAATTCAACACACAACCAAACTTAATGAATGTTTTTTGTTACCAAAAAATATGTGCTCCAATCACTCTATCACAAAAAATAAGAGTTGTTGAAAGTATTGGAAACTCAAGACCTCAACGACATTATGTTCTTTTCAAGTGTATGTAAACTTTTGATCGTGACTGTATTCCTAGCATACACATACAAACATAAAATGAGTATATTGATCTTTCCATCATATTGCTGCATGTTAGTTATTGTAGTATACTAGTAATACCTAATGAGGTATTCTTGTATATGGTTAGTTATAAAGTAACACATATTAAGGGACACACAATGGAGCCACTTCCTGACAAAATAGTGGTAAGTCATGGTGGTTAGTCATGGTGTGAGGTATTTGAGAGCGGCAAAACATCAATATAAGCCAGCGCAGGAACTGATACCATGAAAACCAGAGTTAGATGGGACACCGACAACCCAACCCCCCTTTAAAAAATGATATCAGTCCTTGGGGAGAAGGAGAAGACATTTTGCAAAGAGCCCGAGGTGGCAGGATGTCTCCGTTTTCCTGCTTGTGGTCATGAGGGAATAGTAATTATTTGCTTCAAACAATATCACTGTAAAATAAATCTAAAATGGTGAATCTGAAAATGGACTTTTAAGAGAAATGTAACAGTGAAACCTGGAGAGGCCTGATTGGGAAGAAAGGCCGCCCGGATCTGAACCCGAGTGGTATTTTGTTATTTGACTTTTGTGCTCGACTTTTGTCCATAACAAACACCATGTTCAAACATAAGGGTGTCCATATGTGCACTTGGCACCAGGACACCCCAGGCCGCAGTTCCATGATCAACTTTGTAGTTGTGTCATCGGATTTGCGGCCTCATGTTTTGGACGCTCGGGTGAAGAGAGGGGCGGAGCTTTCTACCGATCACCACCTGGTGGTGAGTTAGCTGCGATGTTGGGGGAGGATGCCGGACAGACCTGGCAGGTCCAAACGCATTGTGAGGGTCTGCTGGGAACGTCTGGCAGAGTCTCCTGTCAGAGAAGGTTTAAATTCCCACCTCCGAAAGAACTTTGAATATGTCACGAGGAAGGTGCTGGACATTGAGTCCGAGTGGACCATGTTCCGCACCTCTATTGTCGAGGCGGCTGATTGGAGCTGTGGCCGCAAGGTAGCTGGTGAATGTCGGGGCGGTAATCTTAAAACTCGTTGTTGGACACCAGCAGTAAGGGATGCCGTCAAACTGAAAAAGGAGTCCTATCGGGTTATTTTGGCTCATAGGACTCCAGAGGCAGTGGACAGGTACCGACAGGCCAAGCGGTGTGCAGCTTCAGCGGTCGCAGAGGCAAAAACTCGGACATGGGAGGAGTTCGGGGAAGCCATGGAAAACGACTTCCGGACGGCTTCGAAGCGATTCTGGACCACCATCCGACGCCTCAGGAAGGGGAAGCAGTACACTGTCAACACCGTGTATGATGCGGATGGTGTTCTTCTGACCTCAACTACGGATGTTATGGATCGGTGGAAGGAATACTTCGAAGAGCTCCTCAATCACACCAACAATTCTTCCTATGAGGAAGCAGTGGCTGGGGAATCTGTGGTGGGCTCTCCTATTTCTGGGGCTGAGGTTGCTGAGGTAGTTGTAAAGCTCCTTGGTGGTAAGGCCCCAGGGGTGGATGAGGTCCGCCCGTAGTTCCTTAAGGCTCTGGATGCTGTGTGGCTGTCTTGGTTGACAAGACTCTGCAGCATCGCGTGGACATTAGGGGCGGTGCCTCTGGATTGGCAGACCGGGGGAGTGGTCCTCTCTTTGAGAAGGGGGACCAGAGGGTGTGTTCCAACTATCGTGGGATCACACTCCTCAGCCTTCCCGGTAAGGTTTATTCAGGTGTACTGTAGAGGAGGCTACGCCAGATAGTTGGACCTCGGATTCAGGAGGAACAGTGTTGTTTTCGTCCTGGTCGTGGAACTGTGGACCAGCTCTATACTCCCGGCAGGGTTCTTGAGGGTGCATGGGAGTTTGCCCAACCAGTCTACATGTGCTTTGTGGACTTGGAGAAGGCATTTGACTGTGTCCCTCGGGAAGTCCTGTGGGGAGTGCTCAGAGAGTATGGGGTATTGGACTGTCAGATTGTGGCAGTTCGATCCCTGTATGGTCAGTGTCGGAGCTTGGTCCACATTGCCGGCAGTAAGTCGGACACTTTTCCAGTGAGGGTTGTACTCCACCAAGGCTGTCCTTTGTCACCGATTCTGTTCATAACCTTTATAGACACAATTTATAGGCGCAGTCAAGGCGATTAGGGGTTCCGGTTCGGTGGCTGTGAGATTAGGTCTCTGCTTTTTGCAGATGATGTGGTCTTGATGACTTCATCTGACAGGGATCTTCAGTTCTCACTGGATCTGTTTGCAGCCGAGTGTGAAGCGACCGGAATGAGAATCAGCACCTCCAAGTCTGAGTCCATGGTTCTCGCCCGGAAAAGGGTGGAGTGCCATTTCCAGGTTGGAAAGGAGACCCTGCCCCAAGTGGAGGAGTTCAAGTACCTAGGAGTCTTGTTCAAGAGTGAGGGAAGAGTGGATCGTGAGATCGACAGGCAGATCGGTGCGGCATCTTCAGTAATGCGGACGTTGTACCGATCCGTTGTGGTGAAGAAGGAGCTCAGCCGGAAGGCAAAGCTCTCAATTTACCGGTCGATCTACATTCCCATCCTCACCTATGGTCATGAGCTTTGGGTTATGACCGAAAGGATAAGATCACGGGTACAAGCGGCCGAGATGAGTTTCCTCCGCGGGGTGGCGGGGCTCTCCCTTAGAGATAGGGACATACATACACATGCACATATACGTACAGTACATACTCTGGACAGAAACAAGGCACACATTTAAATATTAACCTATTTTACTATAACAATCTGTAAGGTTAATATACTCTGTTCCTCCTTCTCTCCCCTTTATCTGCTTGCTTTTGTAATTCAAGTATTCATTCCATTTATGTATGGTTGCATTTGAAGCAAATGTAACGTTGATAGTAGAGGTAATTATTATTACCATTTGTTATCGATAGTGTTATTTCTATTGGTATTTATATTGCTCCATTTTTGTGCAATAATGTTCATTGTCATTCCTGTGTTATTACCAGTGTTGGGTTAGTTACTGAAAACCAGTAACTAGTTACAGTCACTAGTTACTTTATTTCAAAAGTAACTCAGTTACCATAAGCATTCCATTCAGTTGTAAATAAATGGCACATTCTGTGACTACAGCGTTTCTTACTCCTGTTATTTGTTGGAGGCTAAATTGCAGAGTCTTTTAGGGATGGTTGAAAAGAAGGTGTCCTATGTGGGGGATAGGTGGTGACCACCTCCTCTGTTCAGGAATGGTTTTTCAACGCTTACATAGAAGGCTTCCCTCACTCCTATTTTGTAACATCAGTCCTCACTGTCCAGAATCTGTACGTTTTTGTTCTTGGAGGAGAGCTATTTCTACCTGAGGTGCAGGTAGACAGCTGAGTTTTCCCGACTATGCTGTGCCATGCGTCGGCTTAGTGGTTGTTTTCTTTCCACCACAGATTCCCCAGCCACTGCTTCCTCATAGGAAGACGTGTTGGTGTGATTGAGGAGCTCTTCGAATCAGTGCATTCATCATTACACTGGATAGCATACACCAGATTGTTTTGTGGGTGTGGGGTGTCCGGTCTTTAGGATGTCTCTGTTTCAGGGTTTTGCCTGGTTTGAAGTGTACAGGGAGAATGTGTTGGTTAAAACACAACTTTCCTGGATGAATAATAACATTCATGGACAAATCTGCTTCATTGACTGTTTATTTGTTATAATGTTTTATAATATTCGCTGATGTTGTCCGTTTGTCTTATCTTGTGCCTGCAATTTACCCCTCTGTCTTTTTTATTTGTTCTTCTTTGTGTCCCCTACTGCTCCTGTCCAGCTGTGCCAAACAATAATGATATCAATTTAATAAAGTCAAATACAAACAAAGCAACAAGAGAAATATACCACACATCTCTTTTGGAAAGCAATTTTGTACAGCAGATATGGGCATCTACATCAACAATATGATTTGATTAAGTGGCTGGACAGGACATGTTAAAAAAATAAATGTACAACTTTCAGAGTGTATGAAACAAAGTAAACATTTGTACTGTACTCTGAAAGTAACTAATATAACAATTATTATCTTATTAGTGAGTTCAGTGTGGTGTTAAAAGACACAAATATAATCATGGTTGAGGTGTGATGAGACCATTAATAAAGGAAACCACATGTGATATTTGATAATAATTAGCTGACATTTTTGAATGAAAGAGAATGCTGTTCTAAATGTGTCCACTAGATGTCGCAATAGCAATTATTTGTATCTTTGTAGAATATGCTACATATGTAAAAAAATACAAAAAAAACACATGTTTATTTTTAGCAAACTACCTAAATAATATCCTGTAATTTGATTTTGATATTATTTTTTATCTTGATACATTAAAAAATAACACCAATGTTGAAGTGATGAACATTATCGCATATTTTTTTCAGAAAGTATAAATAACGACAAATAAAGATAGAATACTATGAACAACAACATGTACGTGTAAAAAAAACCACCACCATTATGATTTGTACATTTTCAAAATGTGCTTGTTCTGTTTTTAAACAAAGAAAATAATATGAAGTTGTCTTTATTTTTAAGTTATTGTGCCGTGATTTTACCAGTCCGGCCGACTTGGGAGTACATTTTTCTCCATGTGGCCCCCGATCTAAAATTTGTTTGACACCCTTGAATTAGTCTAACCCAATCCATAGTTTACTCTGATTATTTCTCCTTAGTGTTTAGTAAAATGACAATACATCTACATAAATGTTTAGATTGATTTTTTTTTTGCTTTAATTAATTAATTAGATCACATTATTTGCGCTGAAAATGTTTTGCTGTCATGGCATAAACCTATTTTCAGCAGCATTTTTTTCCTTTTTTTTTCGGTTTTAGTATTACATATTGTCTTTCCAGGCCACCACTTCTAATGTCCAAGCACTTCACTTCTGTTTTCACCGCCACTGTGTGCGTTCACTTTGGTGTTTGCCCACCAGTTCTATCTACTTGGAATTTTCTCCTGTTTCAAGTCACGTGCTTTCTTGGCGGCGTCGGCATTGCGTTTAGAGAGGTTTTCATTCATGTACACATTTGTACTCTGTTTCAGCAGAGCTGTTTTGGGATTTTCTGTTGGCGAGCTTCAGGATTATGACAGGCCTCCAGCCCTCCATTCAGTAGGATGCACGCATTGATGCTGTTAATATACACATTGATTTCTTTAATTGCAGAAAGTTCAAGCAGGGTCCTTCACATTTCGTTCTTCTCTGTTGTCATTGGCTCTAGCCTAGGATTGAGGCACAAAAGCAGAAATTTCTTTTTGTGATATCATTATGTTGTGTAGACTGAAATGTTTTCCAAATTAGTGTTATCTTGTAGCAACTGTTGGCGCAATGCTTCAATCTCCTCTTTTAGGACTTTCACCTGATTTTTCCCTGCTCTTGTGTCCTATTGCAAAACCCCCATATCTTGTCTCACAGCTGGTGTATCCTCTCTGAGAATCTTCATTTCCTCCCTAAACTTCTTTATATCATCAAGAAATGCCCTTCTCAAGTTGTCATGCTGTTATTTTAGTTGTTCTATCTTCAATTGTAAAGTCCTACTATCTGATCCTACTGTTGCCTACAACAATAAATTAGTTTAGTTATTCTATAGTACCCTTTCTTCTTTTCATATTGTCCACTAAGTCAATTCACAGATCATCTGTTTCTCAAAATTCAATCTGTAAACCTGAAGGTTTCGGGGTGGAAGTTTTGCTTTGAGGGCATCTATACATTGTTGTTAGGCAGCCAACTGGAAGCCAATAACGTTGTTCGTTTTGACGGATAGCGGCGGCACTTCTAACTTGTTTATTAATTCAACAAATATCGGACCTTGCTTCAGTCAGTGTTGTGCCAGATGGTATTGAAGATCTCTTTGTGTGATCACAAAACGGTTTGATCGTTGTACAGCTTTGGGTTATTAGGCATCCGCTTTCAGCTAGCTAGCATCTTGGTTAGTTAGCCCCCAGCTAGCAGCTCCTTCCGTTCACTTCCTATAGCGAAACTGTGCCTCTCGCCGGGCTGTGTTCGAATTGAATATGTCAGCAGGCGATCCTGCAGTTGTGACAGCAATAAGTGGTCAGAAAAGCTACAATTTTAGTCAAAACTCTGATAACGAGTTTTGCTGTTTACAATTGTAGCATAAATGCCTAGATGGCGCTAACTTGCAAAGTGTTTTAAGCATTATATATTCCGCCCATTTAAGACTTTCCGCGCTTTAGTCAGACGTGTTTGTGCAATAGTTTTGTTTGTTATGAGCTGCCGAATGCAATTTGGCTAGCTATTGCTAGCTATCAGTGAATGTCTATCCTATCATGATAGATAGATAGATACTTTGTTATTCCTTCAGGAGAGTTCCCTCAGGAAAAATAAAATTCCAGCAGCAGTATAAAGAATTGAGATTGAAATAATGTCCCTATAAAACTGGTAGAACCACTAATGATAACACAAGCTAGCCAGAAGTGGTATTGTTATATTTTTTGGTTTAAAAATGTAATTTAATGCAAGTTGTAAACAGTTCCTTTAATGCCAAACACATTAAAAAACGTTCAAACCAAACCCCTTACAAATGACTTATTTTACCTAAAATAATCAGCTTGTTGCTGAGTTCAGTAGGTTTAATACAGTATTTACCCTGTATACCTGTCAGGTATGTGTAGTGCTGGAGTTTAAAGTGTCCAACTGTTTCTGAGCCTGATGGTGCGTGTGACAGCGGACATGTTGGAGTGTTGGAGATAAAAGTGAGTTTTTGTAGGTGATGTTGCTTTGGCGTGGTCGACAGAAGCCAGTTGTGAAATAAACCACCTTCTCATCATCATTAACGTCACAATAGATGCTAGATTACAGCCCGTCTCTTAAAACTAATGAGGCAGATTTTTCATTCCGGCCAAATACTTGGTGCTGCTGCTGTAGTTGAGATTTCACGATTATGGACGATTATGGATATTATCAATGTTTCAATATGTTCTAATCAACTTTTATCATCACGTGTCACATCGTGATGCATCTAAGAATGGATGTATCGGCACACCCACTTATAATGAGTACACTACCACTTCATACTTCTGGGTTGCAGCCATGTAATTTAGAGGCAATTCACAACACTTAAGCTCTTTGCACGAGGGGAGGAGGCACACATTCAATATGGCAACCGTTTAGTTACCACCAGATGCACAGGTTCAGAAAAAAAATATACAAGCCAAATAGCAAAAATTTGCTGAACGTGATATAATGCTGTGGAGGTATTCGCATGCTAAGTGCTTGAGACCGTGTCAACTGCAACCAGATATGTTTCAGTCCTACCCTGCAATGACAATCCTTGTTAATCCCCCATTAAAGTGAAGCAAAGGATACTTTTCATACTTTTTGACCTCCGTAGTTCAGATTTTACTGTCAGGGGTCACGATCGGTCCAACAGTTGGGGCACTGGCATTGTGCGTCATATGAATATTCAGTGTACATTTTACTAAAGAAACTCTCGAAAAATCATGTTCTGGTTTAGAATTGCTCAGTGAAAATAAAAGTTGTCAGATCACAATTTATTTTCACCACCTGTTTTTCTGCATAATAGCTGAAAGTGATAAATGTTTCCAGTATGAGTCATGAACTAAACTCTGAGTACTTTCCTTGATTAAACCGTTCTACCAGCTTTATAACATGATCAGCTTATATGAATAGATCTACTCACTGTGAGATCCATTGTACCTCTTTAAAGAAGTCAAATTACTAAATCCGACTGCTCTATTAATTGTACACCAGGTTGTTCTTACCTTGTTTCTGTCCTCCTGTCTCTTCCTGGCGTCTCCCATTCCATATGCTGCCTTGTACAACAGAACAGGCAAATCAATATGTCCAAGACGATTAATGCGCTGGCGGCGGCAATGTACTTATAAAAAGCTTTCACGGCCCACTGAAGGATGAAATCACCCTCTGAGTTCTGGGATCACAAAGAGCTAAAATCTAAAAATGGAAGCATGGGTGACTCTACCAGTCTAAAAATGTAAATAAGTCGAGACATGCAACATCTCTGATTGGGTCACTGGAGACTCCAACAATTATGTCATGTAAAATATTCAAAACTATTTAAACAAGATTAAAGCGGCTAAAGAAAGTGTGGGATTTAGAGCGTCCAGTACTCTGGAATGCTCTCCCAGTAACAGGTAGAGATGCTACCTCAGTAGAAGCATTTAAGTCCCATCTTAAAAACTAATTTGTATACGCTAGCCTTTGATTAGACCCCCCCTTTTACAGCAGTTGATCGGCCGTCTTTTTTAAGCTCTGTCCCCCTCTCCTGCGTGGAGAGGTTAACAGGTGACCACAGATGAAACGCTAGCTGTTCAAAGTCGGCACCCGGGGTGGACGTCTCTGCGCTGCTGACTTGTCCCCACTCAAGATGGTCCCCTGCCGGCCCCACTATGGACTGGAATCTCACACTATTAGGTAGATCCACTAAACGTCCATTGGGTTTCTTGCCCTGATGTGGGATCTGAGCCTAGGATGTCGTTGTGGCTTTTGCAGCCTTTTGAGAAACTTGTGATTAAGGGCTATATAAATAAACTGTCATTGATTGATTTATTTTACTGAGTTTGGTATTGGATCTACAATACAAATCAGAGAAACAAAGCATCAAAAGCATGAGGAACCATGTGGCTGACACGGCAGCCCCAATCTGTATTAAATCTGGGTTAGTGAGCACTTCTTCTTCGTCAAGACATTTCATCCCACCTCACAAGTGTGGCATATCAAGATGCTAATGAAGCAGCATGAGTATTGCACAAGTGTGCCTTAGGCTGCACACAATACAAGGCAACTCTGAAATGTGCAGTTTTGCTTCGTTGGGGTTCTGGGGGGGTTAGACAAGCAGTCAGTATTTGGTGTGACCACCATTTGCCTCAAGCAGTGCAACCAATCTCCTTAGCATAGAGTTGATCTGGTTGTTGATTGTGGTCCGTGGAATTTTAGTGCACTCCTTTTCAATGGCTGGGCCAAGTTGCTGGATATTGGCAGGAACTGGGACACGCTGTCGTATAAGCCGAACCACAGCATCCCAAACATGCTGAATGGGTGACATGTCCGGTGAGTATGCTTGCCATGCAAAAACTGGCATGTTTTCAGGATTGTGTACATATCCTTGCAACACGGTCCCGTGCATTGTCATGCTGTACCATGAGGTGACGTTTTGGATGAAAAATGACTCATAATCGTCTCGGACAAAAGAAGAGTGGAACCAAGCGTCGTTTCATGTTGTTCTCGTCATTTCCGGGTCTAAATTGGCTGTCAAAGTGAAACAAGATGTCAAATTATATCCTCATCCTTTTACGATCAAGGTGAGAGGCATGATTTATGATTGTCATTAGACTTCCACAAGCAAAGGAAGTGAGGAAGCATCTTACCACTAGACCAGGGTTTCCCACACTTTTTCTGCAGGCGAGCTACTTTTCAATTGACCAAATCGAGGGGATATACCTCATTCATATATATCATTTATATTTATTTATTTATGAAAGAGACGTTTTTGTTAACAAGTTAAATGTGTTTAATGATAATAATGGCATGTGTAACACATATAGATGTCTTTCTTTCACAAAGACAATAATGTAAGTTGGTGTATTTCCTGATTGTGATGACTTGCATTGATTGGAATCAGACAGTAGTGATGATATGCCCACATTTTCGAATGGAGGAGAAAAAAAGTCCTCCTTTCTGTACAATACCAGATGATTATACTTGAATATTAACCAAGTATTAGTGATATTGTTGTTGTAAGCGTTAGCAGACGAGCTATAGCAGCACTATGATCACAAGCATGTGGGTCTACGTTTACATCATCTAGTGCCCATTACGTCGATCGCGAGCTACTGGTCGACTGCGGGGGGTGTGTGAGTCGATCTCCAGCCAGGAGATCGACGTAATGGGCACTAGATGATGTAAACATAGACCCACATGCTTGTGATCATAGTGCTGCTATAGCTTGTCTGCTAGCGCTTACAACAACAATATCACTAATACTTGGTTAATATTCAAGTCACGAAATGTAAATAGAGTATTGTTGGGGCTTTGTGGATGTTTTTTTTATTGGGTTTTAAAGGCGGAATTATTGGCTCCACTGTGAACTGATATTTATTTTCACTTAATTACGAGTTAAAATGCATCAAAAAAAAAACTGTCGTCAATGTCTTTCATAAGGATTGTGAATTTTAGGCAAAAGTCCCGAAAAAGTGCAGGTCCCCTTTAAGCAAGGTGTGTTATTATGCCACGCACACGCAGCACTATGATGGCTACTATAGATCTGTCAGCAGATGCTATCTTTTTTCAGACTGTTAAGAATTCTCCATGTTATTTACGTTTCAAATACTTTATTTTGAAGTATTTCTTGACAGTGTCACTTCCGCTTCCTTCCTGTAGGTGTCACTTCCGCTTCCCGTTTGACGTGTGTTAATATGTGCTGACTTGTTTCTCTGTTATGTTTAATCGGTGCTCTAGTCCTCGACGATGTGAGTATGTTAATTATTATATAAGAATCATTTAGTTTATTAATAGACATCACTGTGTTTGTGTAACATTTACTGGTGTTTTATTAATATTATTAGTGCTGTGTTGTCAGAATGCTACGAGCTAACATCTCCCTGTTTAGGATAGCATTGATGCTACTAATGTGGCTAGTTCATGTGCCATTGTGAAAATGCAATATATTATGTCTCTAGTACTTTACTTAGAGCATATCTATAGGCATAATATATATAAATATTGTTGTTTAGATAAATTATATAAATGTTGATGGGTGTTTGTTTGTGGTTTACAGATACTAGCTGCACCTAATATAACCCAATATGCACCATTAAAGTTGGAAGAGTCCAAATGATGACCGTGTGTTCTCTGACCGGAACCCCAACGTGGTCAATATCCAAAAAACCCAGTCGCAAAGTTTAATACTCAACACAGACGAACTTCAAGGATTACTATTTTACTTAAATTCTTCACTTGTTTAGTGAATGCATATTGGCCTGTGGATTACTGGATCGCTAGGACCATTGATAAAGCACGGTAGCAGCTGGGGTGATCTGTAAAGCGCGTTCACTTTGAAATTGACACTCTTATTCAGACTTCTTTAGGATGAAAATTTGTTGTGTTCCAAATGTTTGTGTGTTGTTGCTTCATTAATTGTGATTATTCCATGCTGATTGTCAGATCCTAACCGTATATTTTTTGTGTGTACAAACGGCACCTGAAGTGATGTGACAGCGTGTCATAATTACAACGGTTATTCGGACAAAAAAATATAGTTGTTTCATTTGTCCAGAATCTTAATGGACCGACCCGATTACTGTAGGAACCAGTGTTGTGCCAAAAAATTGATTCTGTTGCGATCCGTTACTCGGATCTTCACATATTGTTTATTGTTCCATTGTCTCATTCTCCATCTGACCAGCTTACTTCATGTTTAGTCAGTCACCTTGGTTACACATTGATTTCACCTGCTCCTCGTTTTCTACACACACCTGGTTCTCCTTGATTACTCCCTATATAAGCCTTCCTCTTTTCTTTGTTCAGTCTGGGTTCATATTTTGCCTTTGAGCAACAGTATCGACTGACTTCACGTACGTATATTCTCGCTAGCTTTTCACGCTAAGCCTTTGTTTTATTCCAGCTCTCACGCTGATGAATTGTTTTTCCTTTTTTGTGTGCCTTTGTGCCAGTCTTTGTTTTTCTGTTTTCTATTCCTAGCTTTTATGCTAGCGCCCTTGGTTTATTTTATCTGTTAGCGCTAGTATTTTTGTTCGTAGCCTGCTTTTGTTAAGTTTAATAAATCATTTAAACTTACCATTGCTGTGTTCTTGTCGACGCATCCACAGAGGGACAAACCCGGCATTACTATGCCAATCAGTCATTACAGATTCGCTGCTAATTCCCACCATGGGAGCACGCACCGCTTGCTAAACCTGCACTGCTGGGACTTTGTCTTTCCACAAAGTGTGAGAGAAACACCTTATACCCATGATTACTGTAAATGCATGTGTTTAAAATGATTTAAGCCCTTTTGGTGTCCAAAAAATTACAGAGATTGCCTTTTTCTATTATATGAATACCATTTTAAAGGACTATTGATGTGATGTTGATGTGCTAAAATGTTTTTTCTTGTTTAGAAGCAACACACTATATTGTTATTGTACATACACATAATAAATATGTATAAAATGTAACTGTATTTATTAAATAGAAATTGTCATCAAATGTATTCTTGCCTGACAAAAAGTCCTTCAACGTAATATTTCGATACTGACACATAATAATAATAATAATAAAAATGGATTAGATTTATATCACGCTTTTCTATTATTAGATACTCAAAGCGCTCACAGAGAAGTGGGAACCCATCATTCATTCACACCTTGTGGTGGTAAGCTACATCTGTTGCCACAGCTGCCCTGGGGTAGACTGACGGAAGCGTGGCTAACAGTTTGTGCCGACGGCCCCTCCGACCACCACCAATCATTCATTCATAATTAATTCCCCGGTGTGAGCGGCACCGGGGGCAAGGGTGAAGTGTCCTGCCCAGGGACACAACGGCAGCAATTTGGATGTCAATAGGTGGGGAGCGAACCTGCAACCCTCAGGTTTCTGGCACGGCCGCTTTACCCACTACGCCTTGCCGCCCCTATCACATGTGTGCATAATTTAGCAGAATACACTTCTGAACAATACACATTTTAAAATAAAGAACATCCCGTACTGTTTACTTCAACAAGTAAACAGTACGGGATCTACTTTACTTTTATCCTTTATAAAGCTGAAAACTAGCCAAAAATGTTAATGTTTTGATATTTATACATGTCTGTAATTTCATGTGAAAAACACTATACTGTTCTTGTTTTATGTGCAATTAATACAGTTATTGTATTTGTAAAATACTGCACACACATTGTGTTGTAGGCCGAATTGTTGTATTCTGAATACAACTGCAAAACTTTCAAATTAAACCACATTCTTTGCTGCAGATTTTCTCACTGTCTTCGTTATACTACTGATTCCACTTTACAGTTTATACTTTGTGACATTGCCTTACTTTGAGGAACTCTAGTAGAAAACTAACTTAACTATTGTGTATCAAGTTTTATCAAAGGCCTTTTAAAAAGTATTTCAAAGTGTGTTAGGAGAGAAATTGTATTGTCCAAACACGAATAGACACAATCACCAAGCAGGAAGTATCCTGGGGGAGGATACTGTCCAGCCAGATAAAATGGACTGTTCTTCAAAATGCCAGTGTCATGGAGTAACCCACAAAAATGTCCAGGAACCGTCCCTTAAAGTCACAAATGGCCTGCATGTTGATCGAGTAAAAGCCCTTGTAGTTCAGGTATCCGGTCTGTGAATTTGGGGTGCTTTTATCCAAACGTGGCAGCCATTGATTGCACCCACAAGGTTGTTGAAGACAGGGTGTCCTGCAAGCAAGCCAATGTCTTGTCCAAATGCATTCAGATCTTCTGCACGTGGGAAGTGGATCACTTTCTTTAGCTTGTTCACTGTGTGACGTGCCACTTTATGGATAATCTGTAAACAGTAGATTTGGGCACACTGAAGACAGAAGACACAACATGCAGGGTAGGAAAGTCCATGAGCAAGCCAACCTCCAGTTGACTGCCCAAGTCTTCATCTTATTTGTCTCTATGTAGAAGCATCTGCACACCCAGCATCGCTCTCCTACTCAGGCGGAACTCTTGCCTCAGTTCAGCCTCTATATTGAACAACAAACGCAAGACAGGGACGTTGTAGTTCAACCTGCAGTAAGCCACAGGATGGTCACTGGTAAACAAAGAGGTTGATTGGTTTTAATTACCTTGAATTTGTTACAAAATAAAAAACAGTTGGTCCAAATACATCAATTTCATGATACATGCACATGTGCCGACGTTTTTTTTTGGGTTGTTGTGGTGGTGCACTGGAATGTGTTATATTGAAAACTGTGCATTATATATAATATATATAAATATTTGAAACAGATGTTATTATACTATGCAGCTCAATACACCACCACAATCGTATCTCTTATTGCCTTTCTGACAATGTCAAAAAAAAAAAAACACAAGGGCTTAGTTTATTGAATAAAAAACATTTTACAGCTAACGTTAGCAAGCCAACGTTGGCTGGACTGAGACTGTGACTGATTACTCATACGACGTGCCTTTTCAAAAGGATTGAGGTTAGATAACACACTCAGGATCTCCAAAGTTTAAGACAATTTCAGGTGAAGTGAGAGTCTGCATAAAATATTACACATTAGTTTCAAATATTAACCAGTTAGCTATGCTATCTAATGGAGCACCCTGGAACTTGAGTTGGATGTAAAATCTCAAGTTGTATTATAATGCATAAATAGAATAATACTTATTCTATTTTTGTTAAATGCATTATGCAATGTTTTTCATTTTTCATATTCATCGTCATGTATAATAAGTTATGAGTATTGAAAAGGGGAGCTGTGTCATTTCCTAGGTTATCTGTGTTTTGCGCAGACTCCAGAAGACAACAGGAAGTTAAACAGGGAGCGGGAAAAAGAGAGAAATCGGAAAATGCCTGGAATATGAACCGTGGGCTTCTTGAATAAATATTGCACTGAAGAGACGACGTTTAGTCATTTTAAGGGTGCAACACTCACATTAGACTAAAGTACTGACTAACAGGTTGAAAATGCAAAAACAATGACGTTACATACCCCCAAAAAATCCCCAAAAGACAACAGTTGTCAATGTCTAGTTCTTTGTGTATTCATCAACCGACATGATGAACAATAAAAAACTGAGCGCAAGTGTTAACTCCATTGATGTTGGGTTTGTTGTTCTTCTTCTTTGTTCTCTTTTTCTACACCTCCTTTTACTTTTCTGGCCTGTTGCAGCCATAAGAAGGTACGTACATACTACCACCAAGTGTACCGGTGGGTTGGTTATTTGTTAGGACGTATGTGCAAAGGTAACTACGTCGTCGCTTACGTTCCCGAACGTAAATTATCAGGTGAGGGTTATTGGTAGTGAGTGAGTGGTGTATTGAGATTGGGCCTTGCTGTGTACCCCATGCTGACCTCCACCGGAAGTGGTAGGGTTTAAAAAGGTTAAGTGTAATATTGCATTCATTGCTTTGCATATAATGGCAGCACGGTGAGAGAGGGGTTAGTGCGTCTGCCTCACAATACAAAGGTCCTGAGTAGTCGTGAGTTCAATCTCGGGCTCGGGATCTTTCTGTGAGGAGTTTGCATGTTCTCCCCGTGACTGCGTGGGTTCCCTCCGGGTACTCCGGCTCCCTCCCACCTCCAAAGACATGCACCTGGGGATAGGTTGATTGGCAAAACTAAATTGGCCCTAGTGTGTGAATGTGAGTGTGAATGTTGTCTGTCTATCTGTATTGGCCCTGCGGTGAGGTGGCGACTTGTCCTGGGTGTACCCCGCCTTCCGCCCGATTGTAGCTGAGATAGGCTCCAGGCTCTAGAAAATGGATGGATGGATGGATTTAGATTTTCTGGACAGGTGCCATGTTGTACATGCCAGAATAGGCCAGCTCATTCTAAACGCATGCATGTGGTGAGAGACTAGATTAAAATAAAAAATGAAATCAACAAATGTTCTGAACACTAAGAAAATCAGCGTAATTATATTTAACATCAGGAAGCACAAAACTGGCTCAGCCCCCTCACTATATCCACAACAAGCAGGTGGACAGAGTCCACACTTAAAGGTTCCCTGTAATCTTTATCTTTACTGACATCTTCTGATTAGAGAATGTCACTCATATCATAAAGAAGGCTCAGCAGCGCCTCCACTTTCTGAGAGTGCTCAGGAAGCACAACTTCAATTCCAACCTGCTGATGACGTTCGTCTGTTTATCCACTGAGAGCCTGCTGCCCCACTGCATCACAGTCTGGTACGGCAGCTGCACGGTGACAGACAGGGAGAGGCTGTAAAGACAGCCCAAAAGATCATCGGCTGCCCTCTTCCCTCCCTGATGGACATTTACACCTATCTCTCCCTTGGCAAAGCCAAAGCAACAGCAATGACAGCTCCCTACTCAGCTCTGACCTGTCAAACCTGCTGCCCCAAGGGAGGCACTACAGGTGCATTAAGACAAACAAACTCAAGTGCAGTTTTCTCCCACCCAGAACTGTTGTATGCAGTGACTTTTCATAGATTATGCAACTAATTAAAACCATCAATGCGCAATATTCCATGTGTTTAATATATTTATATGTTCATATTTAATACTCCTTTTCACCATATTTATCTCAGGTTAGCTTCATGCACCTTACTTCCTTTTATATTGCATATATTTCTCATTTTTTGCATATTTTCTTAAAACCGTATTTTTTCTTTTCTTTGCACTGATATTGGTGATGCTCTAATTTCATTGTGCTGACGTATAATTACAATAAATGTACTCTATTTTATTGTATTTTTTTAAGAAAATTCTGGAGAGTAATCTGGTGTTAGAAAGAAAGCTCGGCTCAATTACATTGTGATATAGTGATTAAAATATAATCTACATAACAGGACTGTGTGACTTTTGTAATCTTACACAGAAAAATTGCAGTGAGGATGAGAAAAACACATTTGTAAACTACAGTGGGGCAAAAAAGTATTTAGTCAGCCACCGATTGTGCAAGTTTTCCCACTTAAAATGATGACAGAGGTCGGTAATTTTCATCATAGGTACACTTTAACTGTGAGAGACAGAATGTGAAAAAAAAAATCCAGGAATCCACATTGTAGGAATTCTGAAGAATTTATTTGTAAATTATGGTGGAAAATAAGTATTTGGTCAACCATTCAAAGCTCTCACTGATGGAAGGAGGTTTTGGCTCAAAATCTCACGATAAATGTCCCCATTCATTTTTTCCTTAACACGGACCAATCGTCCTGTCCCCTTAGCAGAAAAACAGCCCCAAAGCATGATTTTTCCACCCCCATGCTTCACAGTAGGTCTGGTGTTCTTGGGATGCAACTCAGTATTCTTCTTCCTCCAAACACGATGAGTTGAGTTTATACCAAAATGGATACATGGATGATACAACAGAGGATTGGGAGAATGTCATGTGGTCAGATGAAACCAAAATAGTATACCTATGATGAAAATTACAGACTTCTGTCATCATTTTAAGTGGGACAACTTGCACAATCGGTGGCTGACTAAATACTTTTTTGCCCCACTGTACATCGCACATACTGTATAAGTATGACAAATAAATGCATACAAATATTGCGTGCTTTTGTTACGTACGACGGGGGAAGGAGACGACACAACGGCAGGTTTATTGAACCTCATGATGATGTGTTGGGGTGTGTATGCTAGTCTAAGTAAATGGTGCAATAAGATGTGCAGAATTAACAATGTAAATGGGGACGGTGTGGCGCAGTTGTGAGAGTGGCCGTGCCAGCAACCTGAGGGGTTCCTGGTTTAATCCCCAGCTTCTACCAACGGAGTCATGTCCGTTGTGTCATTGAGCAAGACACCCCACCCCTGCTCGTGGTTAGCGCCTTGCATGGCAGCTCCCACCATCAGTGTGCAAATGTGTGTGTGAATATGGTAATAGTGTCAAAGTGTTTAGAGTACCTTGCAGGTAGAAAAGAGATATACAAGTATAACCCATTTACCATCTAAATGTTACCAGAATGTGTTGTACTAAAGGCGAGAAGGCAGTCCGTGGGCTGGAGAGAAGCAATAAGGTCCGTGTCCAAACAGGGGTCGGGGATTGAGGGAGGCAGTACGGAATCCAGAGGAAAGTCGAGGCACACCGCTCGATCACGGGAAACAGGGGAAGCACTGCAGGGAATACAAAGGACATAATTTACGGTAACAAGGAAGGCACAGAGAGAGAGCAAGTACGCAGGAGTGAAGCCAGAGACGGGATGCTTACTACCAGGAGTGATTTCCGGGAGAGGCACCAAAATCCGGAAACCTCCCGAAATAATCGAGGGGGGGTCGGCGACTATGCAGCTGAGCCAGATCAGAGTGATCAAAGAGCCACATGTGGCTCCAGACCCGCAAGTGTCCGACCTCTGCATTATGCAAAGGAGGAAATTATGTCATCTAGCGACTTTTAAGACAGCCAATAGCTATTTTCCTTGGTGAGGAGTTAGCAACACTGGTTGAACTCAACGTCAACAGCTTCTACGTCAGCACCCGAGCCGCATTTGAGTTTGTAGTACACAACACAATGCCATTAGACACCAATCTGTACTGACTGAAAAACACAAACAATCATATTACAGTAAAGTATTAGCCTATATTTCATGTTTGGTTTGTACACAGCTTGCCAGGCAGTGTATGTACTTTAATTTTAATAACATGCATGATGTGCTGCGTGCATCATGATCAATATTATCGTGACTCACTCAATGGACAGCTGTTCCTTTGGTCTAGCAATCCATTTATCATTTATGTATGCATAACTTGGCTCCAAGCTTTACATTTACGGTGTCAAAGTCACACCGACCTCACTCTCTCGGCTTCCGTCTGCTCCAACTTTTCACTCTCTTTTTGTGCTTGCTTCTATAAGCAGCAGTTCCTTCTGTGTTTATTCAGGTTCAAAAAGATAAGGTTGTGTATCTTTATTCGTCCAAAAATAGTCGTCTTTATTGTCTGTTACCAACTGCCAGGATTAGAACACACAGGCGTTTGTTGCCGGAAGTCGTAAGTGCGCTGCGATGGAAACAGAAATCGGAAGAAATCTTCAAATGATCAAAATATGGTAAATATTGTATATGTTACATATTGTTATGAACATGCCTATTACTACATTATATATAGACTTGCAGTGTGTATATACAGTAAAATGTTGCTGGAGGGTTTTGAAGTTATTTTAGAGGGATTTGAAGGCTACAACTGTGATTCCTATTAGCCACATCTTACAAGCGTTTTTATCATCTTTAAAATCCTAAAAAAAAAAAAAAAGGCATGTGCGTTCCCATCTCTCACATTTTTTGTGAACGATAGGCAAAATTCCCCAAAAAGTGCTGTTCCCCTTTAAGGCATGATTCAGCTGATGATGGTATTGCTTCAGGTCTCTTTTCAAAACTGATGAAATATACCTGAGAGAAGCATGAGAAGCTCGCAAGCATTTCTAAGGGTATCACAAAAGATTTAAGAATATCTTCTCTCAAAATGAAATGGTTGAAACATTGGCAGACATGGTGCTTGGAGAGATCAGAAAAAAATATGAAAATGCAGATTCTGCAGGGTACTGCTTTAAAAATGATTGTACTAGAGACGGATGCAATGTGGAAAATGTGTCTGCGATGATTCGCTTTGTCAGCAATTCCAGGGCAGAGGAGCATCTTTTTGTTTTGCTTGAATGCATCAACTTGATGCAGAGTAAATCAGCTCTGAGATGCTGACACACCTTTCTGATGCTGGCTGCATTGCTGACAACATAGTTAGCCAGTGGTATGGTAGGGCTTATATTATGAGTAGGATAAGAGGTGGTGTACAAGCCCTGCTCCAATGAAAGTTTGCTAGTTATGACCCATATATCCATTACCACAACCACCAACTGCCCCTAGTAGTTGTGCATGCCATGCACTGTGAACTTTGTGCAAAAAGACGTCTCCAGTTCTCTCTTCAAGTTATTTCAGCACCACTTTATGTCTGAGAAATATAATGCACTTAATCTTAAAAGGCCGCTTGAAAGCCGGTGGACAAAGTGCATTGTTGAAAATCAAAACCAAATTCTCAGTATCTTATCTAAAACAACAGAGGAACAAAGGTGATGCTGGAATTGACCTGTGTACTGAGACATCAGGGCTACAGTGTCAAATGAAAAGGTATCACTTCTTTGAGGCAGGAACGTTAATAGCGCGGGTGCTTGGAGTCTTGAAACTAGTGAATGCAATTCTAGAGTCACAGTCTGTGGAGTTTGTGCAATGCTTCTAAGGTCGGTGGTGCAACACTGAAGGCCCTAAAAATGTTTGAAAATATGAATTTTGGTCAGTTATCTCAGGGAGCTGCTGGGATATTTCATATCCTCCAAAAAGAAGGAGATCAATGAGCAAACACCTTGGTCAAAGTGTTGTGCTCTCAACTGTGGGCCATACAGACTGAGGATTCTACCAGTCTCAACCCATCAATTCTCCTGACACCAGCGATAGTTTGCCACCTTAAAGGAGAACTGCACTTTTTTTGGGAATTTTGCCTATCGCACACAATCATTATGAAAGACAGGACGGATAGATTCTCCAAGATGGCGGCGCCCGGACGGGCTGCGTCCTCGAGGGGCTCTTGCTAAAGATGGAACATTTGGCAGAAATACCGGACAATTCCGCAAACTTTATGGCTGGCTCACATCGTGGTCACTCCGTGATCACGTACGACCGCCAGACACTTCTGGATGTGGACATATCGGGCCGTTTTGGACTGATAGACGCGTGCGTGCTAAACGTGCTAACTAGCATGGGAATACGTCAGCGGCTACATCCAGCGGCCTGTGAAGCAGGGGAGTCTAGTAGCAGCGGGGGCCGTCTACGGAGCAGACGCCAGCGGTGTGATCGGAAACGCGGATGCCGAGCGGGGCTAAAAACAAAGCAGAAGGCTAATCCCCACAGAACACCACTTCCCTCCATCCTGAAGACGGATTTAAATGGAAAATGCGAGACTACTGGTCTGGGTAAGGAGTCAGTTAAATTAGAACAAGTTTTTTCTGCTTTAAGTGTTTCAGAGTTGGACATGTGTTTTACCGAGGTGGCTAACTATGATGCGTGCAGTTAATCAAAGCAACAAACAAACAATCGGAAAATTCCCGTTACTGAGGTGGCTAACCATGATGTGTGCAGTTTATCAAAGCAACAAACAAACAATCTGAAAATTCCCGTTACTGAGGTGGCTAACCATGATGCGTGCAGTTTATCAAAGCAACAATCAAACAATCGGAAAATTCCTGTCGTATCAATTCCTAGATATGGTCGTAATTATACTAAATGCACTGGGCATAATAAACACAACATTATTAATATTGCTACTACGGATAATTTGATCAAAAACTCCCTAAAACAGCCATCCTAGTCACTGCCGTTCTGTCCTTGGGCAAGACACCTTACCCACCTGCTCCCGGTGCCACCCACACTGGTTTAAATGTAACTTAGATATTGGGTTTCACTATGTAAAGCGCTTTGAGTCACTAGAGAAAAGCGCTATATAAATATAATTCACTTCACACTTCACTACCTATAATATAGGTTTTTTAAACATAAGATCATTGTCTCCTAAAACGTTGTTAGTTAATGATATTCTCAGAGACAACAATCTTAACGTCATCGGTCTCAGCGAAACTTGGCTTAAACCAAACGACTTTTTTGCGCTAAATGAGGCATGTCCTCCTAACTTTACACATGCGCATATTGCCCGTCCGCTTAAAAGGGGTGGGGGGGTCGCACTAATATACAACGAAAACTTTAACCTTAGTCCTAACATAAATAATAAATATAAATCGTTTGAGGTGCTTACTATGAGGTCTGTCACACCACTGCCTCTACACCTGGCTGTTATCTACCGCCCCCCAGGGCCCTATTCGATCTACCGCCCCCCAGGGCCCTATTCGATCTACCGCCCCCCAGGGCCCTATTCGGACTTTATCAATGAATTCTCAGAGTTTGTTGCTGATCTAGTGACACACGCCGATAATATAATCATAATGGGGGACTTTAATATCCATATGAATACCCCATTGGACCCACCGTGCGTAGTGCTCCAGACTGTAATTGATAGCTGTGGTCTCACACAAATAATAAATGAACCCACGCATCGCAACGGTAATACGATAGACCTAGTGCTTGTCAGGGGTATCACCGTTTCCAAAGTTACGATACTCCCGTATACTACAGTATTGTCCGATCATTACCTTATAAAATTCGAGGTTCAGAGGCATGTTCGTCAAACTAATAATAATAATAACTGCTATAGCAGCCGCAACATTAATACAGCCACAACGACAACTCTTGCTGACCTACTGCCCTCGGTAATGGCACCATTCCCAAAGTATGTGGGCTCTATTGATAACCTCACTAACAACTTTAACGACGCCCTGCGCGAAACCATTGATAACATAGCACCGCTAAAGTTAAAAAAGGCTCCAAAAAAGCGCACCCCGTGGTTTACAGAAGAAACTAGAGCTCAGAAATTATTATGTAGAAAGCTGGAACGCAAATGGCGCACGACTAAACTTGAGGTGCACCATCAAGCATGGAGTGATGGTTTAATAACTTATAAACGCATGCTTACCTTAGCTAAAGCTAAATATTACTCAAATCTCATCCACCGTAATAAAAACGATCCTAAATTTTTGTTTAGTACGGTAGCATCGCTAACCCAACAAGGGACCCCTTCCAGTAGCTCAACCCACTCAGCTGATGACTTTATGCAATTCTTTAGTAAGAAAATTGAAGTCATTAAAAAGGAGATTAAAGACAATGCGTCCCAGCTACAACTGGGTTCTATTAACACTGACACGATTGTATATACGGCGGATACTGCCCTCCAAAATAGTTTCTCTCGTTTTGAGGAAATAACATTAGAGGAATTGTTACAATGTGTAAATGGAATAAAACAGACAACATGTTTACTTGACCCTCTTCCTGGGAAACTGATCAAGGAGCTCTTTGTATTATTAGGTCCATCAGTGCTAAATATTATAAACTTATCACTCTCCTCGGGCACTGTTCCCCTAGCATTCAAAAAGCGGTTCTTCATCCTCTTCTTAAAAGACCTAACCTCGATCCTGACCTCATGGTAAACTACCGACCGGTGTCTCACCTTCCCTTTATTTAAAAAATCCTTGAAAAAATTGTTGCGGAGCAGTTAAATGAACACTTAGCGTCTAACAATCTATGTGAAACCTTTCAATCCGGTTTCAGGGCAAATCACTCCACGGAGACAGCCCTCGCAAAAATGACTAATGATCTATTGCTAACGATGGATTCTGATGCGTCATCTATGTTGCTGCTCCTCGATCTTAGCGCTGCTTTCGATACCGTCGATCATAATATTTTATTAGAACGTATCAAAACACGAATTGGTATGTCAGACTTAGCCCTGTCTTGGTTTAACTCTTATCTTACTGATAGGATGCAGTGTGTCTCCCATAACAATGTGACCTCGGACTACGTTAAGGTAACGTGTGGAGTTCCCCAGGTTTCGGTCCTTGGTCCTGCACTCTTCAGCATCTACATGCTGCCGCTAGGTGACATCATACGCAAATACGGTATTAGCTTTCACTGTTATGCTAATGACACCCAACTCTACATGCCCCTAAAGCTGACCAACACGCCGGATTGTAGTCAGCTGGAGGCGTGTCTTAATGAAATTAAACAATGGATGTCCGCTAACTTTTTGCAACTCAACGCCAAAAAAACGGAAATGCTGATTATCGGTCCTGCTAGACACCGAACTCTATTTAATAATACAACTCTAACATTTGACAACCAAACAATTAAACAAGGCGACACGGTAAAGAATCTGGGTATTATCTTCGACCCAACTCTCTCCTTTGAGGCACACATTAAAAGCGTTACTAAAACGGCCTTCTTTCATCTCCGTAACATCGCTAAAATTCGCTCCATTTTGTCCACTAAAGACGCTGAGATCATTATCCAAGCGTTTGTTACGTCTCGCCTCGACTACTGTAACGTATTATTTTCGGGTCTCCCCATGTCTAGCATTAAAAGATTAGAGCTGGTACAAAATGCGGCTGCTAGACTTTTGACAAGAACAAGAAAGTTTGATCACATTATGCCTGTACTGGCTCACCTGCACTGGCTTCCTGTGCACTTAAGATGTGACTTTAAGGTTTTACTACTTACGTATAAAATACTACACGGTCTAGCTCCATCCTATCTTGCCGATGGTATTGTACCATATGTCCCGGCAAGAAATCTGCGTTCAAAGGACTCCGGCTTATTAGTGATTCCCAAAGCCCAAAAAAAGTCTGCGGGCTATAGAGCGTTTTCATTTCGGGCTCCAGTACTCTGGAATACCCTCCCGGTAACAGTTTGCGATGCCACCTCAGTAGAAGCATTTAAGTCTCACCTTGAAACTCATTTGTATACTCTAGCCTTTAAATAGACTCCCTTTTTAGACCAGTTGATCTGCCGTTTCTTTTCTTTTTCTTCTATGTCCCACTCTCCCTTGTGGTGGGGGTCCGGTCCGATCCGGTGGCCATGTACTGCTCGCCTGTGTATCGGCTGGGGACATCTCTGCGCTGCTGATCCGCCTCCGCTTGGGATGGTTTCCTGCTGGCTCCGCTGTGAACGGGACTCTCGCTGCTGTGTTGGATCCGCTTTGGACTGGACTCTCGCGACTGTGTTGGATCCATTGTGGATTGAACTTTCACAGTATCATGTTAGACCCGCTCGACATCCATTGCTTTCCTCCTCTCTAAGGTTCTCATAGTCATCATTCTCACCGACGTCCCACTGGGTCATTATTGTCACCGATGTCCCACTGGGTGTGAGTTTTCCTTGCCCTTATGTGGGCCTACCGAGGATGTCGTGGTGGTCTGTGCAGCCCCTTGAGACACTAGTGATTTAGGGCTATATAAGTAAACATTGATTGATTGATTGCTTTTTTTTATGCGTTCTAAATATTAAATAAATGTAAGTAAAAGTCCACTAACAGCAGGGCCAATGGGAGCTCCACTATTCCACCCATAAATTTAGATAAATAACCAATCAAAAGGCGCCAACAAAACATGACTTGATTATTAACTAAGTATTAGTGATATTTTATGATAAACTTTAACGCAGCCAAATATATACAGCGGGGCCGTGATCACTTCAGGTTGTGCCTATGTTTACATCAAGTGGTTTGCTGCTCCTCGCTTCATTGTTTCCTGCAAGTTTAATGTAGATCATGAATCTTGCCTGTCACCTGAAAAATAGATTGCTGAGAATATATAAGTTGGGAAACTTTGACAGCCGTTTCGGACCTGGAACTGGCGAGGACGACACGAAAAGCACTTATGTTTGAGTGTCATCATACACACACAGGGCACATACAAGCATAAACAGTGTGGAGTGGAAGAACAGCAAAAAAACGGCAATTCTACTGGTTAATAAAGAGGGTGCGTGAAGCGCAAAATGAAGGTATTTAGTCTTCAAAACTAAATAAATAAAGGTGGCGCTTTTAAACACGGAAATGCTGCTTTAAAACATGCCTTGCCAAATGTGGCAATAAAGTATTACCACTTTTGCTTCAAACTTTGGTCAATTTAAATAACACGTATCTAGACCCGCGCAAGGGATTTAAAAGGCGACAGGTAATACTCATCTAGCTCCCCAGTTGTGCACATACAGACACGTAGACGCGCACACAGCTGATTGGCTTGATGCCATTTATAAGCGAGAGACAAAACGGCCGACGCAGCTAAAACTAATGCAAGTGAAATGACTGAATTCTGTAACAAATTCCCCACAATTTGTGTTTCAAAGTTAAAGTTAAAGTAGCAATGATTGTCACACACAAACTAGATGTGGCGAAATTATTCTCTGCATTTGACCCATCACCCTTGATCACCCCCCTGGGAGGTGAGGGGAGCAGTGGGCAGTGGTGATTCAACCCCCAATTCCAACCCTTAATGCTGAGTGCCAAGCAGGGAGGTAATGGATCCCATTTTTATAGTCTTTGGTATGACTCGGCCGGGATTTGAACTCACGACCTACCGATCTCAGGGCGGACACTCCAACCACTAGGCCACTGAGTAAGTACCTACTCTCTTATCGCTGTACTTTTAGCCATTGTATCGATTTTAGTATTTACTAATGCTTATATTATCTTAAAGCCAGACAATGAGTGGCAACTATAAATCATGACACATTTAATACAATGTCCATTAAGCTTTTTATTCTATTCTGACCTAATCTTAGATTATGGTAGACTTTATGTAATAAATAAAATTGTTCTTTGAGTGCAATCATCAAAGGCCAATCTGTTTAAAAGGCAATTGCACTTTTTGGGGAATTGTTCACAATAATTATCAAAGGCATGACGACAGATGTTTTTTTAATGCATTCTAACTATTAAATATATTTGATCAAAAGTCAGTTTACAATGGAGCCTATGGGAGCTGTACAACTCTGCCTATAAAGCCCCTAAAAAACATCCAAACACCTCGATTAGGGTTTTATATACATGTTGTACGTATAAATGTAATGTAGTGACAGGCACATTTATAATAACATTTAATATTTACATATTTTAATCATTTTAAGCATACGCGGCGCATTAATTCAAAAAAGGCATCATAACATTTGCTTTTTTCCCCTTCTTCATCACTGATTTCTGCTTACTGCAGACTTAGAGACAACAGATGTAATGAAACATCACTTACTGTGCAAAATCTGCTGTCATTAGGCTGCCAACTGCTAGGATGCTCATATATTGCCATTTAGGTGAAGAATGACTAATAATCCTAACTGGTAGCAAAATATTGGTATTGGGACAACCCCAGTTCCCACTAATTTACCGTCTAAATCCTTCACATTGTTGTTTCTTCCTTCTCTTTTAATTTTCCAGAAGGAACTCTCCTGAAGGAATCAATAAAGTACTATCCATCTATCAATCTTTTTTGGACATGTTGTAATGAGAAATGGAAATGTGTAATATGTGATGTAACATGCTGACATTGTATACATGTCTGAAAGAAATCCTACAAGGAGATAGCCGGAGTCTGTTGTTTGACCAACTGGGGAAAAACAACACATAGTCCAGCCCTGCAAGGACATTTTAAGGTAACATATTTATAACACGACAGAATAACAACAAAACAAAACCTCTAAATCCCTGACTTACCTATCAAGGAGGAATTTACTAAGTTTGGCATCGGAAGAAAAAATCTTCTCCGCCTTCAATCGTTTCTATCTTTCAAAGGCAATACAAATCTTTGTTTAGTTCTTGGCTTTGTCATGAATACGTTGAGAATCGCAATGGATTTACTAAGGTCTGAAATGTTTAGTAACTTTACCAGTGGCAGTAGATCGACAAAGATGGCGGTGCCTAACTGGCAACCTGGATGTAACACAATCACGGTCTTTCTAATTGGTGGAGAGCGGGACATCGAAATAAAAACAATTTCGGGGCTGTAAATCTAATTTTGAAATCAGAATATCCTGCTTGAACTACTGTTTTCAGTTATAGAGGTATTCAAAAAGAAAATTATTTATTAATGCCTTTTGACATATCAGGGCCACTTAATGATGACTTGACATTAAATTCTTACATATGGCGACCCTGATAACACCTACAAAAAACTAAGTAAATGGCAATAAAAATACTGTACATACAACTAAATAGGGCTGGGCTGAGTGACTGACTCCATCCATCCATCCATTTCTACCGCTTCTTCCCTTCGGGGTCGCGGGGGGAGCTGGAGCATTTTTCAGCTATAATCGAGTGGAAGGCGGCGTACACCCTGGACAAGTCGCCCCCTCATCGCAGGGCCAACACAGATAGACAGACAACATTCACACTCACATTCACACACTAGGGCCAATTTAGCGTTGCCAATCAACCTATCCCCAGGTGCATGTCTTTGGAAGTGGGAGGAAGCCGGAGTACCAGGAGGGAACCCATGCAGTCTCAGGGAGCACATGCAAACTCCACACAGAAAGATCCCGAGCCCGGGATTGAACCCAGGACTACTCAGGACCTTTGTATTGTGAGGCAGACAAACGAACCCCTCTCACCGTGCTGCCCCGAGTATGTGACTGACTAATTTAATTAAATTTATTTATTTTTTCCGACTTTTTAATTTGTCTAACAATGTAACTTGTTTTACTACTGTAACCTAGTACTGTTATGTTCATACTGGCCATTGTGTGTACTTTATGGGATCATTTACACATGCAATGCTTTCAGATGGAATTTACTGTCGAACTTAGAAGTCGTAATTAAATCAGGTGCGGTAGAAAATGGATGGATGGATTGTATAAAAGCATATGGGGCGCCCCCACATTACAAAAAGCTGGCAGGAAATGCTGCAGTGGGGAGGTTAAATGTATGGTTCAGAATAGCCTGAGATGGATATGTGGAATATAATTGCTATTAAGCACTCCTGTGCTGCATAGACAATGGCTGCCTGCAGACACTCTGTTGTGTTTGCATACACATGTATAAAAACAAACATGTTTCAATCACATCAACATGGTACTTGGGAGCTAACATCTGTGTTTTCATGCTTCAAATTAATACTTAACTTCATTCTGTTTTCAATATGCCATCTGTCTTCCCTATGGCGCTGCCGCAGGGACCCAATTGAGGGTTTCAGCATTTTTACAGAGCACCACACTCTCTCTACACTTCGACATGTTTGACGCATTTTAGCTCCTTGATGGATTACGACATTTTAAGCAGGTCATCAGGGAAGTAAACGAAGCCGGACTGGTTTACATATTCTTAATATCCGATGTTCGTTTATACTTCATATTGTAAGCATGTAGGGTGTGTTGTTCAGTCTGTTAACAAAAGCTTGTTGTCGTGCTTTAACAAATTGACACACCTTTGATAATTTCTGATACTATTGTAAATACTACATAAATAATTTTTATTGTTGCTTTACTATTTTACAGTCTATACACACTATACTTGAATTCTTTCGAAATAGCGCATGTTGAATGATTGGAAATGCCGCATACGCTGTCGCGCAGTTTCGTCAATTTGTTAAGTTGTTTATGTAGCAGTTGCTGAAAAGAAAGCTAAAGAGATCCATGCTGATGTCCGTGTCTGCTGTGCTCAACAGCCATAAAAAGGATCAGAACCCCCCCCCCCCCCCAAAAAAAAAAAACATTAGTTATGTTATAGTCAGTGCTGTGCTATGTGGCGAGAAAACATTTGTTTTGATTGTGTCTGCGTGCTTGTTTGAGTGTGTTTTGAATGCAATGATGACAAGTAACTCTTGAATAAATGTAGCTAAGTTACATGGGAAGCTATCCCCAGAGAATTGTTGCAAGCTACAATAGAAGCTACACAGCGAAAGTAGCTTGCTATATTAAAGCAACATTATATCAGTGGTGTGCCGTCAGCAAGGCCTTCTCTCCTGGCCTAGCATAACCAGAAAACATGAACATAATTAAAGTAAAAAGTCATTTTTAATTTACTTTCCCTAAATATCTAAAAGTATTCATATTGTCTTCATGTCATATTATGTTGTTTTTTGGTTATAGATCTTTATCCAATAAGAGTTAGGCTAGTTTAAGTTGCCATTCTGTACCAAATCTGCCAAAGCCTTCAGATTGGGCAATGCTGGCGTCTATGCACTGCAAGTGAATGAACATGAAATTCTAAGTTAAATATTTGCAAAAAAAAAAAATAAGTTTATAAGTTTGAATATTAAATATTTTGTCTTTGTAGTGCATTCAATTGAATATGGGTTGAAAAGGATTTGCAAATCATTGCATTCCGTTTATATTGGCATCTAAAACACTTTCCCAACTCATATGGAAACGGGGTTTGTATAAATACATGAATATTTCTGCCAGTCAGCGGGGGTTAGTGCATCTGCCTCACAATACGAAGGTCCTGGGTTTGATCCTGCGCTCGGGATCTTTCTGTGTGGAGTTTGCATGTTGTCCCCGTGGCTGCGTGGGTTCCCTCTGGGTACTCCGGCTTCCTCCCACCTCCAAAGACATGCATCTGTGGATAGGTTGATTGGTAACACTACAATGGTCCTAGTGTGAATGTTGTCTCTCTATCTGTGTTGGTCCTGCGATGAGGTGGCGACTTGTCCAGGGTGTACCCCGCCTTCCCCCCGATTGTAGCTGAGATAGGCTCTAGCACCCCCAGGACCTCTAAAGGTATAAGCGGTAGAAAATGAATGGATGGGATCAGTGAGGTGCTGTCAGGAGAGGCAAGTGAGGCAGTGCCTCACGTTGCCGCCAGGAGGGGTAAAAGGCTTAATTATGAGATGTTAAAAAAACAGAGTAATAAAATCATTTTGAATATTTCTCGCTAGGTCTATGGTTTCTATGTGTTTTTGGTGGGGTTCCTGTATATTTGGATAATTTTCATGGTCAAAATCACAGAAATTCTGTGTTTCCTGATCAAAATAACGCAGCAGACCAGAAGTGAGGCAGACACAGGTGGTGCCTCCACATCCACACACAAAGTGTATTGAGCGTGTGCGTGAGAGGGGGAGCGTTCTTGATGCCACGGGCAAGTACCTCTGCCTCAAAGTAGGGGGTGATATATTGTTCATTGCCTCAGCAGTAATCTGACTCGCCACACTGGGAGAAATGGGGGAGCTAAAGCTAGCAGACACATGTCTCTCCAGGAAGCCAGCCTTTTTTTCTTTTTAACCGTATTTATAACAAACATGACATTTTTTTAGCGTGTGCCAGAGTTTGTGGGTGTTAATGCTGCTTCAGGTACAAATACAGAAAGGTAAGATACACTCGCACTACTTGATTTACTTTGTTAAAAGAAAATGGGACCAAAAAGTATTTAATAAAATCTTTGTCAATTACTATTTGGACCAATTTGTCATCCCATAATATCATTATGATAACATTTTTATGAAAGCAAATTACTCCCTTCATTTTCCTGTTATTCTAATATGCAACCCAAATCAAGAATGGTTAGAACTGCTCATATGAATTTAGGTTAAAAAAAAGAAGAAGAAAAAACTCTAAACGTTTCTATGCCTCACCTGGTGTATAATTCACCGCACGTCACTGGATGGGATGGATTTCTGCCCGTGTGGGGTGTAGTCTCTCGGTGGCTTGAGGGCTGGCCGTCTCCTGCTTCTCCTGTGCCTTGTCCTCTGCCGGGCGTGTCTGTCTGCGGCCTGCTGCTGGCTCTGGGGTTCCTGTCACGGGCTGGCCTGGCTGCGTAGGGCCGGTAGTCCCTGGTTCCCTAGGCGTCACACCTGCTGTTTGTGGGTTTGGCTCTCTGGGTGGCTGGGGCTGTACTCTGGCTCCCACACACACTGGGAGTCAAATGTATTGTACATACAAATACACATATACTCACATACCCACTATTATTCATACATACATTCATAGGTACCTACGCTCCCACATACATACATAAATACAGTAAATACAGTACAAACATACACATACTGTACATATGCTTACAGGCACTCATGTTGACCAAACAAAATCACGTTTCATCAAAAATAAATGAACGGGTAAACTGGATAACAGATGGCACACTGACAACTCTTAACCTAATGTTACTATAACAATCTACAAGGTCAATATTGGTTGATTCTCTTTTTCCCCTCCATCTTTCTGCATTCTTTTGTATCTCTAGTTATTGTTACGTTTATGAATTGTTGCATTTGAGCAACTGTAATGTTTATAATCGAGGGAAATTATTGGGATTGCTCATTATCAATAGGGCTATTTCAATTGTTATTTGTATTGCTGTAGTGTAATAATGCTCATTGTCATTTCTGTATTATTATTTATTACTGCTTCTTTGCTATCACTTTTACCATCATATTTGTACATATCATATTTACTGAGGTTGCTCTATTGTTGTTGTTGTGGTTATTGTTTTATTTGCTGTTGTTGTTTTTGTCTCTCTGACTATTCCCCCTCTTGTCCCCACAATTTCCCCCTCTGTCTTCCTTTTTTTCTCTTTCTATCCCCTCCTGCTCCAGCCCGGCTGCACCAAATGATAATATAAATACATTTAATGAAGTCAAATACAAATAAGGCAACAAGAGAAGTATCCTACACTTCTCTTTTGTAAAGTAAATCTGAACAGCCGATATGGGCTTCTACATCAAATATATGATTTGCCTGAGAAGCTGGACAGGACAAAAAAAAAATACAAATATATTTATACATATATACATACATATACATCTTTTAATATATATATATATATATATACATATATACATGCTTGACAGTGAAGCAGTTTAAACTTGCTCAGTCATGGTGGAGAGGTCATAAAACATTGACCTTGTGTCATCCAAGACAAATATATGTGCGTATATGCATAATGAATGAACTTACATTAACCTTCCACACTCAAATTGATTTTCACGATGCAAAGTCAGCATGTTTATGTTCAAACATATAATAAATCCTCTTTGTGTGTTCAAAGACAGCAAGGCAGTGTTGTTGAGCTTTGGAAATGACAGCGCACAACCGTGACCTCATCAGAAGATTTTAAGTCTCCTTTAGAGCCGTATACACACAAACCATGTTACAACAGAAAGTAACCCGACATTAACAGTTAATTAGCAGGTAATGTTAGGGCTCAAGCGCATGCCGCTGGGTATTCTTCAGTTCGCTCTTCTGGACACGCCAATCTACACACCTGACGCTGATGAGGAAGCCACACTATTCAAAGCAGCATGTCTTACGTTCCGGTGCCACAACGTAGCTACCTGTATTGTACAGTAAACCCACACGTCTCTAGCTTCCTTTTACATGTTTCAACTCGCCCTTTGTGTTTCAACTCCTCTGTGCTCCCTGTGTCTTGTCCTGTGTCGTAATCACGCAGCTCCTCTCTTTCTCCTGGATTTGAGGTGTGTGGCTCGTCTCCCTGGACTTCCACTGGACTTCTTGCTGGCTTCCCGGATCTCGCCTGCCCATGGAAATTGATGCCTCTCTCCAGCCCTTGACCTCTCGCATGCTCACAGACTTCCGAGCCTGCCTTGCCCTCTCTGGACTTCCCTATTCACAACATGCACCTTCAACACCTGCCGGTAACACTTTTACCGTATTTTTCGGACGATAAGTCGCTCCTGAGTATACGTCGCACCAGCCGAAAATGCATAATAAAGAAGAAAAAAAAACATACACACGTCGCATTGGAGTATAAGTCGCATTTTTGGGGGAAATTTATTTGATAAAATCCAACACCAAGAATAGAGATTTGAAAGGCGATTTAAAATAAAGAACGAATAGTGAACACCAGGCTGAATAAGTGTATGTTATATGAGGCATAAATAACCAACTGAGAAGGTGCCTGGTATGTTAACGTAATATATTATGGTAAAAGTCATTCAAATAACTATAACATATAGAACATGCCATACGTTTACCAAACAATCTGTCACTCCTAATCGATAAATCTGATAAAATCTTTTTTCCTCGACGTCACTTCTAAACAACTCTATACACTCCAAAGGTATGCGCCGCTTCCTCTTGTCGTTTTCTGCTGCATATTTCACTACGTCCAGCTTGTAATCTGCAGTACATGATTTCCTTTTCGGTCCATTTTTTGTCCATCCTTTCTCAGTTTTTATAAGTTACCGCCAACGATGAACTGATCCATTTTAATAGCTACGGCAGTAGCATATAGCATATAGCCGTTAGCATTCCATGACCCACAATGCACTTCTGCCATGACCCTCCCCCGCCGAATTCTTATTGGTTGACGTGTGTGTGATGATTGCTGACATGTGTGTGACGATTGCTGACATTTTGTTCGTCTCTTCCGCGAATGAGATAAATAATATTATTTGATATTTTATGGTAATGTGTTAATAATGTCACACATAAGTCGCTCCGGAGTATATGTCGCACCCCCGGCCTATCTATGAAAAAAACTGCGACTTATAGTCTAAAAAAATACGGTATATTAATCGCAGCACAAAGTCATACACCAAATATTTTGGTTAGTTGCACACTTCATACTCTTTTCTTTGTGAGTACTGGTGAGTTTTCTGTGGCTTTTTATGACTTGGTCATGACACCTTGGTTAAAGTGACGTAAACAAGATGGCGCCAACTTGTTCAGCGAGTCGTCTGTCTCGAAGCCTCTGTTTTATGCTTGCTGTAGCCTCATTTTTATGCGCTCACTGGGATGTCTCTGCTCTGCTGTGCTATGATCTCCAAGCACTGTTTAATATTTGAGCTCAAATCTTTAGCGCGACATGGGTACCCAGTCTCGACCCGGCATTTTGGACAAACCCCTCTCCTGTGCTGTCAGGTAACCCCACTTACCTGCGTCGCACACCGGTGGCTCCTTTAAGGAAAAAACATTCCAAGATGTGGGGAAAGAGGGGAGGTATTTTGGTGAAACTCAAGATCTTGCTGTCATCCTCTCGCACGTTCGATCATCGCCTCCTTCCTGATGGACGCTGCCGGGCGTACCTCCGATGCCCGGCATCCAACCTGTCGCCCCTTCCCTGGGCAACCTCCTGGCGCCGGCGGCCGTTGCTGCCTCCGGCTCTTCGCCGCTGCTTCTCCTCCCGGTTAACCCGGCGGAATCTCCGGGCCTTGCCCCTCCTTGGGTGGTCTCACGGCGCTCTCCGGCCCGTGGGTGAGGGCGTGGTTTGGACCGCTCCGCTCTACGCATGCTGAAGCGTGCTGCATCACCTGCTAGCGAGGAATTTAGTCTTCGGATGGCAATGATAAATGTTCGGTCCTTGCCGAACAAAACGTTCTGGCTCAACGACTTTTTTACCACCCGTGAGTTGGATATTATGTTCCTCACCGAGACCTGGTTGACTGTTGGAGATAATGTGCCGTTCTCTGAATTGCTTCCACCGGACGGTGATTTCATCAACTCTCCCAGGACTACAGGCAGGTGCGGAGGAGGTTTAGCCCCTGTTTACAAATCTTTGTTTACTTGCCGGCAGATTCCACACATTGCCTATGCTAGCTTTGAACTGCAACTCTTTGAATTAGTTCTGTCTCCCCCTGTTATTTGCGCTGTGGTGTACCATCCACCTAAATTCAACAAATACTTTTTACATCACTTTGCTGATTTTCTATCGGGGATTTTGGTGAATTACGACCAAATACTAATCTGCCGCGATTTTAATGTTCATATTTGCTGCCAATCAAAACCTCTGGCCCAAGATTTTCTGAATCTCCTTGATTCATTTGACCTCAACCAATCTGCCATTGACTCGACACACAAAAAGGGGCACACTTTAGATCTTGTGGTATCCTATGGTTTATCTGTGTCTGTTAATGAAATATGTGCTATGTCTCTCTCCGACCATTCACCAATTTTGTTTACAACGGTAATCCCATGCTCTGGTAATAATTCCCAAGCGCCGCTCACACATGATCAACCTTTCAACTGCTGCAATGGTTTCCGTTGCCTTAAATAGACATTCAATCTGCGCACTGGGTGTAAACTGTGATTTCACTACTGACCAAATTTTTTTCTATGTTTACCTCAGCTTGTACTGATATTTTAGACTCTGTTGCGCCCCTTAGAGCCAAACGTAGAAAAGCTCTTCTAACACCATGGCTAAATAACTACGTGCACCCTCAGACGTGCTTGTAGGCACGCGAAGCGAAAGTGGGTGAAGGACAGGCTTCATGTCTCCCTCCAAATCCTGCGGGACTCCCTGTCTGATTATCAACGAGCGGTAAAAGCATCGAAAACAAAGTATCTTTCTACCTTGATCTCCAGTAACAGTCATAAAACCCATGTACTTTTTAAAGTTTTTAAATTCTCTCATCAACCCCCGCGATGTGTCACCTGTTGTCCCCTCACCTGTCCTCTGTAAACGTTTTTTAAACTTCTTCATTGACTAAATCTCAGCACTCAAACCATCTGACACCTCTGCTCCTCCTCTTCCTCCCTTCCCCCGTTTCCCCAGCTTGCTGTTTTCGAGTAGTTTGAGCTGATCTCCCTTTCCTCCCTCTCGGACGCAGTCAAACACCTGCGGCCCACATATTGCCCATCAGATAGCCTTCCCTCCCGCCTTTTCCAAAGAAGTCCTTGATTCTGTTAGCCGAACTATTTTATGGTTGATTAACCCCAGCCTCCCCTCCGGATATGTCCCAGCTGCTTTTAAGCATGCTGTGGTGCAGCCTTTATTTAAAAAGAAAAATCTTGACCCCTCTGTTGTTTCTAACTAACTTCAGACCCATCTGTCAGTTACCTTTTCTGTCCAAAATCCTTGAGAGAGTAGTGTATGTCCAGTTACAATCTTTTCTTGTTATAAATAACATCCACGAGACGTTCCAATCTGGTTTCAAAACATCTCACAGCACTGAAACGGCACTCCTGAGAGTGCAAAATGATCTGCTTCTGACCGCTGACTCTTGTAGTCCTGTGATCCTGATGCTCCTGGACCTCACAGCTGCCTTCGATACGGAGGATCACAGGATCCTACTGTCACGACTGAAACAGTACGTGGGACTCTCAGGTGTAGCCCTAAGCTGGTTTCATTCCTACCTAACTGACCGGAGTTTCTCTGTGCAGCTAGGAGACTTTCTCTCCTCGGTGGCCCTCCTTACCTGTGGTGTTCCTCAAGGGTCAATCCTAGGTTCCATACTCTTGCTACTGTACATACTTCCTTTGGGTAAAATCCTGGTCAAATATAATGTCTCATTCCATTGTTATGCCAATGATGTTCAGATCTACTTACTTCTTAAAGCCACAGGACAGGTCGCACTTCAGCCACTGCTTGATTGTCTGACTCACAATAAAGTATGGATGAGTACTAACTTCCTCAACCTTAATGAGAGCAAGACCGAGATCATCATCTTCGCCGAAACATCTCCAGTCTCCTTTGTCAGTGCTCTAAGTCCTCTGGGTGTAAACAACCGGTCCTCCGTGAGAAATCTCGGAGTGATCTTCCATAGTGCCTTCAAATTCACCAAACAGGTAAGCTCAGTGGTTAGTACCAGCTTTTACCATCTCAGAACCCTAGCAAAGACCAAGGCCTATCTCTCCCAGAGCGACTGCTATCCACGCCTTCATCACGCCTAGATTACAACAATTCACTGTACGTTGGCATCGATCAGGCATCACTACGCCGTTTGCAGCTTGTGCAAATGCAGCTGCCCGTCTCCTCACCAGCACCAAAAAACGCGAGCACATCACCCCAGTCCTGGCCTCACTCCACTGGCTGCCTGTCTGTTACCGCATTGATTTTAAATTACTTTTAATTGTTTTTAAATCCCTAAATGGTCTGGCCCCACAATACCTGACCGAGCTTCTGCATCATTATACCTCGTCTAGAGCCCTAAGGTCAGCTGACCAACTGCTGTTGGCGGTCCCTAGATCCAGCCTAAAGACCAGAAAGAACAGAGCCTTTTCCGCTGCCGCTCCTAAGCTCTGGAACAGCCTTCCGCTCCACATTAGGTCAGCCCAGAGCCTGGGGGTTTTCAAAACCCTTCTTAAGACCTACCTCTTCTCCCTGGCCTTTGACCTGAGCTGAGGTTGCCCACAAGGCCACCATTTCTAGTCCTACCCCCCACCCCTCAACTTTAGTTTTAATTTTTTGTACTCTGATTTTTATTTAGCAATTTTTTTTTACTTTTTATTCGACCTCTTTTTACCGTATTGCTTTTTGCACTATTTTGTTCAGCTCATTTTTTGTTTATGTTCTTCTTTTTGTTTTATGTTTCCGTTGCTCTATACTTTTTTTTTAACCTTTAAAGCACTTTGGTTCAATTTAAAAGTTGTTGTAAAACGTGCTATATAAATAAAATTGACTTGACTTGACTTGTATTAATAAACACAAATAAGGCTAAGCGACGTCCCTGTCTCAGTGCCATCTCCTTCTCCACGGTACCATTACAGGTAGATTAAAAATAGTTTTGAGAAAATAATACAACTAGAATTGACACAATATGTTACCGCATACGTCAGCAGCTTTTGTAACCTGTTTTGAAATCGTTCATTAAGCATTTAAATGCTAAATAACAGATCTCACATTCTGTGAGATTTCTTACACTATGATCACACTGTAGGCTAAAGTAGACCAAATCTGATTTTTTAGAAATTAGATTCTTTCCGGGCTTCACGGTGGCAGAGGGGTTAGTGTGTCTGCCTCACAATACGAAGGTCCTGCAGTCCTGGGTTCAATCACAGGCTCGGGATCTTTCTGTGTAGAGCTTGCATGTCCTCCCCGTGATTGCCTGGGTTCCCTCCGGGTACTCCGGCTTCCTTCCACCTCCAAAGACATGCACCTGGGGATAGGTTGATTGGCAACACTAAATTGCCCCTACTGTGTGAATGTGAGTGTGAATGTTGTTTGTCTATCTGTGTTGGTCCTGCGATGAGGTGGCAACTTGTCCAGGGTGTACCCCAACTTCCGCCTGATTATAGCTGAGATAGGTGCCAGCGCCCCCCGCGATCCCAAAAAGGGAATAAGCGGTAGAAAATGGATGGATGGATATCAATCAATCAATCAATCAATCGTTTACTTATATAGCCCTGAATCACTAGTGTCTCAAAGGGCTGCACAAACCACAACACAAACCACTACGACATCCTCGGTAGGCCCACATAAGGGCAAGGAAAACTCACACCCAGTGGGACGTCGGTGACAATGATGACTATGAGAACCTTGGAGAGGACGAAAGCAATGGATATCAAGCGGGTCTAACATGATACTGTGAAAGTTCAATCCATAATGGATCCAACACAGTCGCGGATAGATTCTTTCCAGCTGATTGTTCAGTTTAAAAGTAAAATTTGATCTTTACCATACTCCAGTACAAACGTGCACAGACTCATAAAGCCCGGTTTCAGGAGACATCCTAGCTGGGCTGTTATTATTGACATTGAACATTGTGTCACAACCTGCCTATCAACTGTTAGTTGTGTGATCATCTGCTTATCGCCTCATACCATATTGTATCTTTATTACTATAACATTGTTTTTCTAATTGTTTCTTTACATTGAAAAAAATAATATAGCATTGTTAGTCTGAATAAACATGTTTGTTTATTGAAAACATGAGGAATTCTTTACACAATCAGAATAAGTAAAATTTGTTTGTAATACGATATATACATCAATAAATAACTTGAAATAAACTCTATCAGACACTGGGTTTAAATCCTGTATATTGTCCCTGGGGGCCAGGATATTAGTCCCTTATGCGCCAAACAATGCCGCTGGGAATAACTTGTCGTTTAACTTGACCCAGTGCCCCATGCTGCCAAAAGATAAACTGACGATACGCAGCATATCTAAATTGTTGTTTTTTATCCCCTGGCTCTCTCACTTCACCAACTACCAAAACATCATTTCGATACTGCATGTGGAGACGGAAAAAGCTATTTTCGTGACAATAAAGGATTGATAGGCTCCTGGCGACAGCATTTCCTTTCAGCATCTGTGGCCATTTCCCTAGTTTCCACAAGTGCACCAGGGAAGAGCACCAGCAGGTGGAAGGGTGGGTGTGCTTTTTTAGTGTTTGCAGTGCATCAAACGGTAGTCCCGGGTTTCTGGAGAAGAGCTGCGTTGCTAGGTCTCTCAGCCTCACCTCATTCATTTGTTGAATGATTGGGGGGGCGGTACGACAATGGGCGACGGCAATGATTCTTATGAAATAATAATAAACGTGAATCCACTGTGTACTCAGCTGTGATATTTTACAAATATAAAAATCACGTGAAAAAATATATAGATGACAAGAACCCGCAATTCCACACTACTTTATTTATGAATGTTATTTTTCAACAGCTAAAAAAAAGTTGCCCGTTTGAACCGTTAGAAAACCCTTCCCGCATGTTTGTGTGCCCCAGACTCTAAAACTCTCCTCTTCTCCTCTCTCTCACCTCCCTTTGTTGGCGACCACTATAACGCGCTCTGATTTTGGTTGCTATGTTAACGTGTACATGCCTTCAAAATAAGATGCAGATACAACATTATAAACTAATGTAAAGTGCATGAGAAGTTTAACTCACCGTAACGCTAAATCAATGGGAGCCCTGAGCTTGTTTTTCTGCAACGAGACGGTCCTAACTTGGGGTAATTGGAGACAAAGACACCCCAAGTTTTTTGCTTATGTCCAGTCTGCCTATTGTTTTGTTTTAGTGGCTGTCACTACAGAAAATCCTGCTTCACATAGATAGGATGTCAGAAAAGGCAACAGGGTTTTTCAGTGCTGTGGTGGCGATCTCGGGCTATTCTGCCATTACTTTAATTCAGAACATTGTTGTCTCAAACACACTTTTAAGGCTGCCGTCCTTTGCGATCTCCAGCAGTTGATCTTTTTTTTGCACAGACATGCGGGATTCACCTGGTTTGTCAACAAATGGGTCGCGGATCCATTCCTTCGCAGTTCGGGGGTCCTTTGAAGTTGGGAAATAGCGCTCGAACCCTTTCAAAAGCACAGGCAGGTGATTGCGTACACCAGTTTGGTGAATGAAAGCGCAGGCTCAGTCTCACACAAAATCCCCGCTAATAATGTCTAATAGCTGGTCGCCGCATATTATGCAGACTGGGCTTGTTCACCCGTTGCGATAAATCCTTATTTCAAGTATGGCTCCTGGTATTGTCTATTAAAAGCTTTCTTTGTGTCGGAAGTCGTAGGCTGTTTTTCTCTTTATTCACCGTGCTTTTTCCCCTTCACAAAGAAACTTTCCAAAGACATCTGTTTTTTACTCATTTTGCTAGCTGGGTTAAATTTTGGCGTTCATGTGACCAAGATATAACCGAGAGAATCCGGTCATTTTTAAAAAATAAAAAAGACTTTTCAGAATAAAACAAATATCTAAATATTTCTTGTGCGGCCCGGTACCAATCGATCTACGGACCAGTACCAGGCCGCGGCCTCGGGGTTGATGACCACAGGGCTATATGATTTATGCACAACGTGATTTTTGCATAACGTGAGTTGGCTCATAGAATCGCAGTCTGCACTGAAAGATGGTGATGTGAGTAAATGGAAGAGAATGCAGTGCATCAGGTTGGATGCAACAAGGAGTTGTGCTGAATGAAATGTGGCGGTAATTTTACTGTTGGCCTTGGCTTGCCATCAAAGTAGGCCTATGCGATTAACATAAATAGGCAGTTCTCACAAGGGCACTATTCAGAGCTGGAAAGGAAGATATGTTTGAGCGCCCATCTGGCTAGATTCATGTTTTGTTAGCCCACGAGGGCAAAGACTACAAAAAACAAAAGTAGACCACCCGCAACAAAGCTTAATAAAGAACTTTTGGCCTGAACTCTATCTACGGAAACCAAATTAAAAGTTGGACAAGCAGCACAACACTGCACAAGTAAAGCAGCACGGAAAATAAATCGGTATGGGGACGCAGAGGGAGTCTCGCACTGTACACTGGTCAATCTGGGACTGCCACTGAATTTGGAGTCACATAACAAATCTGAAATTACACTCTTTTCAATTCATATTCTAACATGATACGTCACTTCCTGTTCATGAGAAAGGACGCAAAAGAAAAAGGCTCCGCTTTTGCTACTGGAGTTTTTGTTTATTCTTAAGATTTTGACCACTGATTTGCGATCACAGCGATAGGAGAGTCACCTGGCATCCTTGACCTCATTTTGGTCAGTTGTGAGGCACTGATACGCTGAAATAAGGCAAGCTGGATGAGACGTTTGCCTCAAGCCATTGGCGCCTTACCGCAACTCAAAGCGGTTGCCGAGCAACCAAAAACAACGGCGAGTTTACAGCTGTTTTAAAGTGCTTCCAACGTTGCAGAGTGTTATAAGTTGACAGACTAACACCTCAAATTGATCTCTGAACAACACAAGACACAAGAGGCACTGACGTCATCGATCTGCCGCTATGCCAAAAGCTAAAGGGAAGACGGAAAGCCCGAAATCTTCGGTGTCAGCCGACACAGGACACAACTGGGACCAAGATTTGAGACTGGACACAGGACATGATGGGGAACAAGGAGCACTACTAAAAATACTCCATGAATTAAAAGAAGGTTGGATAGAAATGAAAGAAGAAATTAAAACAATTAAAAAAGAGATGAAAAAAGCAATGGAAGAACACAAACAAGATGTGAAAAGTCTGCAGCAAAATATTGAAAGTCTGCAAACTCAAATCATCACCAGAAAAAATGAAGTCTCTGATATGTGCCAACAATTGAAGACCTTTCAAGGAGATATGCGCCAACAAATGAAGACCCTTCAAGAAGACAACTACATGCTGTGGAATATAATAGATGAAATGGAGCAGGATAAACAAATGAATGATTTCATCGTGACAGGACATCGAATTAAACCAAGATCCTATGCGAAGGCTGTGAATAATGTAGGTGAACCAGATGAAATGGATCTTGTCTCGGCAGAACAGCAACTGGTCAATTTTCTGCAATCAAAGGAAATTGAAATCGACATTAATACCATCGAAACATGCATCCCACTGAACAAAAGAGACAACAACGCCACTCAAGTTGTGCTCGTGAAATTCGTAAACAGGAAATCTAAAATGGCATTGCTGAGACAGGGAAAGAAGCTGAAGGGAACAAATGTGTACATGAATGAGCATCTCACTAAACGTAATGGTGGAATCGCCAAGAAAGCACGCGACTTGAGAAAGCAGGGAAAAATCCAAAAAATCCAGGGAACTTGGAGCGCCAACTGTAAAATCTACATCAAGCTGAATGGAGGTTCAGAAGCAAGAGTAATTGTTGTCAATGACATCAAAGACCTGGACAAATTTTATTTTACACAGCTTCCACAACAACGATGATAATGGACTCTGACAGAAAACAAGCACCTAAACCCAACCCAACAAGAATTAGATTCAGGACTGCATCCATCTACACTTATAGAGATTATTGAAACAATATTAAAGATTGTTGAGCAAGGAAATATGGAACTACAAAACTTCTGCAACAAAGAGCACAAAAACCAGGATTTGGAAAATGATATAGATCCAGATACACAATTTTTTTCCCAAATTAGTAATAATTGTTTTTATTACACAGATGAACAATACAATAGCATCATTAAAAGTGACAACAAATTGTCAATTATTCATTTTAATAGCAGAAGCTTGTAAGCAAACTACCACAATATTAAGAACTTTTTGGAACACATCAACGAACCTTTCAAAGTGATCGCCGTCACAGAAACATGGATTGATGATAAAAAGGAATAGATTTTGATCTGGAAGGATGTGAACTAAACTATATTAACAGAACCAACAAAAATGGAGGAGGAGTAGCTGTGTATGTGATGAAGAACCTGAACTACAAAGTGGTAAAAAACATGTCATTTGCTATAGATAATATCTTAGAATGTATTACCATTGAAATATGTCAGGAAAATAGCAAAAACATACTCATCAGTTGTATATACCGATCACCTAAGTCAAGTATAGAAACATTTGAAGAATGGATCAAGGCAACTTACATGGACGATGGTAAAAAAATAATTTTCTTATGCGGTGACTTTAATATTGACTTATTGAACCCTAACAAGCAAAAGTTTATTGATGACTTCATTGATACAATGTACAGCATCAGTTTATATCCTAAAATCACAAAGCCAAGCAGAATCACAGGACACTGTGCTACGCTTATTGATAATATTTTTACTAATGATTTTGATAATAACACTACAAGTGGTTTACTAATAACCGACGTTAGTGATCATCTGCCAGTTTTTACAATATATGATGGGAACTGCAAAAAGAACATGGAAGACAAAAGGACATATCAAAGACTGTGCACAGAGAAGAGGATGATTGATTTCAAAATGGAGCTACAAAAGCAAGATTGGGACAATGTGTACAATTAAAATGAGGTCGATGAAGCATGTGAACATTTCTTAAACAAGTTCATAATACTTTATGACAAACATTGCCCATGGAGACAACTCAGTAGTAAACAGAGAAAGAATAATCAACCACGGATGACAAAAGGATTAAAAAATGTTTTTAAGAAGAAGAATACACTATATAGAAAATTTATAGTACAAATAACTACAGAGGCAGAAGTTAAGAACAAAAAGTATAAAAACAAGTTAACAAACATACTACGATCATGTAGAAAATAATATTACAGTGAATTATTAAACATGAACAAAAATAATATGAGAGCAACATGGGGCATTCTCAATAGCATTATAAAAAAATGGCACTAAGAGGGATTACCCCCAATACTTCTTAGACGGAAATAAACATAATGACAACATAAAGGAAGTAGTTGAAAGCTTTAATAACTACTTTGTAAATATTGGCCCAAAATTGGAAGAAAGGATTCCAGACCCAGTTTCAATTGAGGACTATAATGATACCATAGAGCGAAATCCAAACTCCATGTTCCTCACGGTGGCAGAGGGGTTAGTGCGTCTGCCTCACAATACGAAGTTCCTGCAGTCCTGGGTTCAAATCCAGGCTCGGGATCTTTCTGTGTGGAGTTTGCATGTTCTCCCCGTGAATGCGTGGGTTCCCTCCGGGTACTCCGGCTTCCTCCCACTTCCAAAGACATGCACCTGGGGATAGGTTGATTGGCAACACTAAATTGGCCCTAGTGTGTGAATGTGAGTGTGAATGTTGTCTATCTGTGTTGGCCCTGCGATGAGGTGGCGACTTGTCCAGGGTGTACCCTGCCTTCCGCCCGATTGTAGCTGAGATAGGCGCCAGCGCCCCCCGCGACCCCGAAAGGGAATAAGCGGTAGAAAATGGATGGATGGATGTTCCTCAGTAATGTGACACAGGAGGAAATAGTTAAAATTGTGAAAAAATGTAAATCAAAGACTTCAACTGATTTTAACGGAATTGATATGGATACGATAAAAAAGGTTATTGATGAGATCTCAGGACCATTAATGTATATTAGTAACCTATCATTTCAAACAGGTACATTTCCAAACAAAATGAAAATAGCTAAAGTTGCACCAATTTATAAGACTGGAGATAAACATCTATTTACAAATTATAGACCTGTTTCTTTACTTGCACGATTTTCTTAAATCATCGAAAAACTGTTCAATAACAGATTAGAGAGTTTCATAAATAAAAATAGAATACTCGAAGAGAACCAGATACAGAGCTAATGTTTCAACTTCAATGGCTTTAATTGAAATCACAGAAGAAATTACCAATGCAATAGATAGTAAAAAAAGTGCGGCAGCAGTGTTTATGGATCTAACTAAAGCATTTGACACAATTAATCACAATACTTTAATTAAAAAACTAGAACGATATGGCATCAGAGGGTTAGTCTTAAATTGGATAAGAAGGTATCTAACAAACAGGAAACAATACGTGAAGCTAGGCGAACACACTTCCACAATGCTAAATATTTCCTGTGGTGTACCTCAGGGATCAATACTAGGACCTAAATTATTCAATCTCTATATAAATGAAATTTGTAAAGTTACAAGAGATTTACAGTTAGTATTATTTGCAGATGATACAACAGTGTTTTGTTCAGGAGAGAACACTCAGAAGATAATACAAATAATAACAGAAGAAATGAACAAATTAAAAAAATGGTTTGACAAAAACAGACTATCATTGACTATCAGTAAAACTAAAATAATGCTATTTGGTAACAGTAGAAAAGAAAGTAAAACACAAATACAAATAGACGGAATAGAAATTGAAAGAGTAAATGAAACCAAATTTCTAGGTATATTGATTGATGATAAATTGAACTGGAAATCTCATGTAAAAAATATACAACATAAAGTAGCAAGAAATAAGTCAATAATGAATAAAGCCAAGTATGTTCTAGACCAAAAATCACTTCATATTCTCTACTGCTCACTAGTGTTACCATATCTGAGTTACTGTGTAGAAATATGGGGAAATAATTACAAAAGTACACTTCATTCACTAACAGTGTTACAAAAAAGATCAGTTAGAATAATACATAATGTTGGATATAGAAAACATACAAACCCTTTGTTTATTGAATCAAAGATACTGAAATTCCACGAAATAGTGGAATTGCAAACAGCTAAGATTATACACAAACCAAACTATAACCTGCTTCCCAAGAATATACAACAATTCTTCTCAACAAAAGAAGAGAAATATAATCTTAGAGAAAAATGTAATTTAAAACATTTGCATGCACGTACAACACTTAAGATCTTCAGTATATCAGTATGTGGAATTAAATTATGGAATGGATTAAGCAAAGCAATCAAACAATGTATTAATATGATCCACTTCAAGAAACTTTTCAAACGAAGTGTTTACAAAGTACAAAAAAGAAGAACTATGATAAACATTCTGATTTTACTCACCCATTCATTCTCAAAATAATCTTACTTATCTCATCGTATGGAATAAAACTTGCTTCACCAATTATTTATTTATTTATTTATTTTTATCGTGATTATTTATTACTTAAGGAGTATATATTGTGAATACATTGAGAACAGGAAGTGAACAAAAGTTTTAGCAAGTGTTGTGTAAAGAAAAGGGGTAGGATTAAATAAGCTCTGCTTCTTCCTACTCCTTTTCGAACATGTTGAAAAGAGAAACTGGAAATTGTGATGTATCTTGTTGTATGCTTGCATGTTCAAAATAAACTCAAACTCAAACTCAAACATTTGTGCAATGCAATTAATCTGGGGTTTGGAAGCTGTATTCTTCCATGTTCAGCTCTGAGCCTAAAAAGCAATGTATATTATCGGTCCTGCTAGACACCGACCTCTATTTAATAATACAACTTTAACATTTGACAACCAATTAATAAAACAAGGTGACTCTGTAAAAAATCTGGGTATTATCTTCGACCCAACTCTCTCCTTTGAGTCACACATTAAAAGCGTTACTAAAACGGCCTTCTTTCATCTCCGTAATATCGCAAAATTTCGCTCCATTTTGTCCACTAAAGACGCCGAGATCATTATCCATGCGTTTGTTACGTCTCGTCTCGATTACTGTAACGTATTATTTTCGGGTCTCCCCATGTCTAGCATTAAAAGATTACAGTTGGTACAAAATGCGGCTGCTAGACTTTTGACAAGAACAAGAAAGTTTGATCACATTACGCCTGTACTGGCTCACCTGCACTGGCTTCCTGTGCACTTAAGATGTGACTTTAAGGTTTTACTACTTACGTATAAAATACTACACTGTCTAGCTCCAGCCTATCTTGCCGATTGTATTGTACCGTATGTCCCGGCAAGAAATCTGCGTTCAAAAGACTACGGCTTATTAGTGATTCCTAGAGCTCAAAAAAAGTCTGCGGGCTATAGAGCATTTTCCGTTCGGGCTCCAGTACTCTGGAATGCCCTCCCGGTAATAGTTCGAGATGCTACCTCAGTAGAAGCATTTAAGTCTCATCTTAAAACTCATCTGTATACTCTAGCCCTTAAATAGACCTCCTTTTTAGACCAGTTGATCTGCCGCTTCTTTTCTTTCTCCTATGTCCCCCCCTCCCTTGTGGAGGGGGTCCGGTCCGATGACCATGGATGAAGTACTGACTATCCAGAGTCGAGACCCAGGATGGACCGCTCGTCGGGACCCAGGATGGACCGCTCGCCTGTATCGGTTGGGGACATCTCTACGCTGCTGATCCGCTTGAGATGGTTTCCTGTGGACGGGACTCTCACTGCTGTCTTGGAGCCACTATGGATTGAACTTTCACAGTATCATGTTAGACCCGCTCGACATCCATTGCTTTCGGTCCCCTAGAGGGGGGGGGGTTGCCCACATCTGAGGTCCTCTCCAAGGTTTCTCATAGTCAGCATTGTCACTGGCGTCCCACTGGATGTGAATTCTCCCTGCCCACTGGGTGTGAGTTTTCCTTGCCCTTTTGTGGGTTCTTCCGAGGATGTTGTAGTCGTAATGATTTGTGCAGTCCTTTGAGACATTTGTGATTTGGGGCTATATAAATAAACATTGATTGATTGATTGATTGATATTTCGATGGTGGTCTGTGCGGTCAAACTAGACATTTTAGCAGGGTAATGCCAACAATCTGTCCCGACTAAAAAATATTGCTGTGTAACTTTACAATTATAGACACCTAAACATGCAAAAGGGTTTCTTTGGCTCGTTAGTGCATGCTAATTTTAGAAATAATGTAAACTTCACTGTTCATGTCATATATTACCCTGTTGCTGATTACACGTTATAATTCCATTAGTGTTGGGTTTCAGTAGCACAGGCGTGCATGCAAACTTTAAACACTAAAAAAAAGATTTATAATGTTCCCCGGCCTCTGTGTAATTGCAGAGTGGTTTTAAAAAGAATGCACATGTCATTGTATGTCTAATACATCAAAATAAACAGATGCCTAATGCCACCTAGTCAGCTGTGATTGCTAGTTCAGGCTTCCGATTGGACAAAATGTGCATGACAGATGGTGTATGCGTTTGTGTGTAGACATAGACAGTTTTGAAACTACACTTGAGTGGTTGGATATCGTTTTAACCCCGTATGTGTTTTTGAAATCCATGTTCGAGTGGACATGGCCTCTGACAGGCTTAAAACGCCACACCTTTTAATTGGACTGGTGTGCAGCAAACAATGTACTTCATTTTCAGACCCAGCCAATGCTAAAGCACCATAAAAAACTACACACCAAGTTTTTCTTTGAAGCTGGCAGGCGTCACGGTATTATTGTGAAGTCCTTGAAACCGAAATACCGCGGAATTCACAAAACTTACACACCTAATTATTTCCTTACAAAAGCATTTCTTTTAAGTACTGTTTCAGTCTCAGAAATTCCTCAGTAAACTCACCGAGATGTCAAAGTGGGGTTATTAAGTCTGTTTAGCTGATTGGAGAGCTAGCTTCAGCAGATTGTGGGTCCATGTCGATGACTTCTGTTTTGTTTGATCTGCTGTGTCACAGGCACCGTTTGGAAACAATTAAGGTATGTACATAAACATTTACGGACTCTTTCTGTGTAAAGAATTCTATTGACAACGGATATATCCGCAGTTTACCGTCCGGTGCAGCTAATATATGTTTGAGAGTTTGAGAAGCTAAACAGTCCGAAGACACTTGAGTAACAATGATGCAGTATATCAAAGATAGTATAAAAATTATACATTTGAAGAGACCAAAAAAAGGTTCAAAAGAACCTTAGATAAGTCTAAATATAAAATTCAGTAGCTTACCTTGTGAGAAATGACCAACTTTTTAGACTCTGCAGAAGACAATGTAAGCAGTACCGAGCATGAGAAATGGTTTGCTTGGAGCCTTGAGAGGACCCTCACAAAGCAGCACTCAGGTCTTGTCAGTGGAAATTTATAGGAGGGCTAACTTTCCCTTTGAGAAAGAGAAGCTATTTCTTGTCAAGACAGAGCTTAAGGCACTTGCTCACCCATCGGACAATGTCTTTGTGCAACACAGAAATCAATCTCTTGATCTGTGAACCACAGAGAGAGAAGTCAGATTTAGCTTGCTTGGTTTTAACTGCACTGCCCAATAGTAAATTAGTAGGTATTTAATCATCTGAAAGTTCATGATTTCATGTAACATACACTACTGTAAATATATTTGGGCGAACCTGCTTGTTTTGACGTTGCGGTTGTGGTTGGACACACGACGGACTCATGGGAGACGGAGTGCCGCGTGCCTTGCGACCCTTTCAGTAGAGGATGTGAAGATATCCACCGATTCGGAATTATGACAACAGGAAATCTGCTGATTGGAGCAAGCGGTGCTCTGGTTTGTGGACAAATTGGAAGTTGCTGGCAGTGTTCAAAGTACCCCAAAGCTGCCACAAATGATTGGAGGATGCGGGAAGGACTGTGGACACTTTGTCATTTGGATAACATCGGACTGTCTGCCCTGCAGGATGAATTTGATGACCAGTAATAGACAATTTAGAGTGACAAGCAAATGTTATTTTCACTCGCATACAGTGGCTTCGAGACTCTCCTGAAGGACAATGCAGCGAAGACACAACAAACTCCCTTCTTGTATCTCATGGACACACACCTGTTGTTGTTGACTTTGGACTGACTGACAAGAACACCATGGCCGCGGATCAGAGACACGCTGCAGGCTTACACTTACACATACCCTAGCCCCTATCCAACGCCTTTGACGCGAATCCCTTAGGGGTGATGGAGAGCAAGGCAGAGTCCGATGACCTGCAGCCTGCCACCGTAGTCCCCACTCCCTGCCCTCTGTTGCAAGTCTCGAGATGTTGCAATATTGTATGTATACGTGCTTCGCGAATGAGTTTTTTTTCCCCACTCCAGACTGGGTTCCCTTAGGAGCCCAGTCTTAAATGTATTTCTTTACCCATCCTTTCCCAGGATTTACCTTTTTCCCATCTTTTACTGGGCGCCTTGTGGTGACCTTTCAGCGTTCCTTTTCTGTAACCCTATACACTGTTTGTTTGTCTAATCTTGAACGGGTTTGTGCTGAAAACAAAATTCATTGTACTTGTGCAATGACAATAAAGACCTACCAACCTACTTTGGGAGAGGGTTACTAAGATTGTGTTTGTACTTTTTAAAGTCAACCTGATACAGATTCAGGCGACAAGCAAAGACTTACTTTCGCTGGTGACTTAAATATGACAGCCTGTTTTCTCTCAGGGTTACATATCTTACATGTGCGGTGGTGACGGCAGGAAGGAGAACGGAGAGTTTCAACATCTCCAACACTGTGGACCACCCTCTGAACAATGACCCAACACCAGAGGGGAGCAGCAGCCAGCAGTCATTCACCCGGCTCATTGATAGAGGTATTTCATACGCAGAGCCAGCAGGGATCTGATTGGAATACTCTTCCTGCTTCTGTAGGATAGGATAATACGTTATTTGTCCCCCAATCTAAACTTGTTTATTATACTGTCTGACCAACTGGGATATGAAACTGTGTAGAAACCCTGTTTCAAAATGAGTTGGAAAATTGTGTAAGATGTAAATGTAAATGGAATACAAAGATTTACAAATCCTTTTCAACCCATATTCAATTGAATTTGCTACAAAGACAACATATTTGATGTTCAAACTGATAAACATTTTTTTTTTTGCAAGTAATCCTTAACTTTTGAATTTAATGCCAGCAATACGTGACAAAGAATTTGGGAAAGGTGGCAATAAATACTGATAAAGTTCAGGAATGCTCATCAAACACTTATTTGGAACATCCCACAGGTGTGCAGGCTAATTGGGAACAGGTAGGTGCCATGATTGGGTATAAAACAGATTCCCAAAAAATGCTCAGTCTTTCACAAGGAAGGAAGGGGCGAGCTACACCCCTTTGTCCACAACTGCGTGAGCAAATAGTCAAACAGTTTAAGAACAACGTTTCTCAAAGTGCAATTGCAAGAAATTTAGGGATTTCAACATTTACGGTCCATAATATTATCAAAAGCTTCAGAGAATTTGGAGAAATCACTCCACATAAGTGGCATGGCCGGAAAACAACATTGAAAGCCCGTGACCTTCGATGCCTCAGACGGCACTGTATCAAAAACCGACATCAATCTCTAAAGGATATCACCACATGAGCTCAGGAACACTTCAGAAAACCACTGTCACTAAATACTGTTTGTCGCTACATCTGTAAGTGCAACTGAAAGCTGCACTATGTAAAGCGAAAGCCATTTATTAACAAGATCCATAAACGCCGCCAGCTTCTCTGGGCCTGAGATAATCTAAGATGGACTGATACAAAGTAGAAAATTGTTCTGTGGTCTGACGAGTCCACATTTCAAGATGTTTTTGGACATATTTGACATCGTGTCATCCGGACCAAAGGGGAAGCGAACCATCCGGACTGTTATTGATGCAAAGTTCAAAAGTCAGCATCTGTGATGGTATGGGGGTGCATTAGTGCCCAAGGCATGGGTAACTTACACATCTGTGAAGGCACCATTAATGCTGAAAGGTACATACAGGTTTTTGCACAACATATGCTGCCATCTAAGCGCTGTCTTTTTCATGGACGCCTCTGCTTATTTCAGCAAGACACCACGTGTTACAACAGCGTGGCTTCTTAAAAAAAGAGTGCGGGTATTTTCCTGGCCCGCCTGCAGTCCAGACCTGTCTCCCGTTGAAAATGTGTGGCGCATTATGAAGCGTAAAATACGACAGCGGAGACCCCGAATTGTTGAACAACTGAAGCTCTACATAAAACAAGAATGGGAAAGAATTCTGTAAGCTTCTTACTCACAGTTCCCACAGATGCACGCTGGACGCCAGTGGTTCGGGTTTGGCAGTAGTTTTAATATAATCAGTTTTGCTCAGGATCACGCTTTTCTGCTCGACTTTTCAGTCTCACCAACAGCAGCCGCCTTCTCCTCCGCTGGCCGTTTACTGTTAAAGACAACAGTTGATTAGATCAGCGCGTACCACCTGCGACATCTAATCAACTGCCAGCTGCGTCTCGCCGTCCTGCCCATGCCACGCCCCCATCTGAGGGTGCGCTGTCTCCAGCCACCCAGACGGGGTCGCTGATCTTTCTACCTGCAGTGTGCTAATCACAACTTCCCTCCACAAATTCAATTTTCAAAGCTTCAACAATTAGTTTCCTCAGTTCCCAAACGTTTATTGAGTGTTGTTAAAAGAAAAGGTGATGTAACACAGTGGTGAAAATGCCCTTTCCCAACTACTTTGGGACGTGTTGCAGCCATGAAATTTTAAGTTAATTATTTAAAAAATAAAAATGTATGAGTTTGAACATCAAATATGTTGTCTTTGTAGTGCATTTAACTGAATATGGGTTGAAAAGGATTTGCAAATGATTGTATTTCATTTATATTTACATCTAACACAATTTCCCAACTCATATGGAAACGAGGTGTGTACATTTAAACTGCAAGCTGTGCTCCAGATTGATAAATCTATACACTGAGGAATATGACATAAAGGCGTCTACAATAGGAAGTGAATTAGTGTTAGATCACAAAAACTGGATGTGCAACCCTTGTTTTGCCTTCATCATTTAAAAAATACTTTAAAATCTTTACAAATTAAAGAGGAAAAACATTTAAATACATCAAAAAATAAAATAGCTCTCGAAGGGGCTGTTTACAATGTTATATGCCTAGAAGGCAATAACTTTATAATGTGTTGTAAGCATTATATCCCACCCTATTATGGAGATTACCACATAATGACATAAACTCTGCTCGTATGCAACACGCGTGGTCAGAAAATGATAGCAATTTGGCAAAATGTATCTGCTAACGTTAGCTATCGTTGAATATATATTCTATCATAACAGCAAGACGAGTGCAAATTAGTAGTTGCTTCTCGAGGACTGTTTTTGTGTACAATACATCCATCCATTTTCTACCGCTTATTCCCTTTTGGGGTCGCGGGGGGCGCTGGCGCCTATCTCAGCTACAATCGGGCGGAAGGCGGGGTACACCCTGGATAAGTCGCCAGCTCATCGCAGTGTACATCTGGGAAGTATTCACAGTGCTTCACTTTTTTTCCACATTTTTTTATGTTACAGCCTTATTACAAAATGGAATGAAATAATTATTGTCCTCGAAATTCCACGCACAATAAATGGTAAATGATTGTAGTTGTTTAGCGCTTTCTACCCCTTTTTTAAGGAACCCAAAGTGCTTTGACAGTATTTCCACATTCACACACACATTCACACACTGATGGAGGGAGCTGCCATGCAAGGCACTAACCAGGACCCATCAGGAGCAAGGGTGAAGTGTCTTGCACAAGGACACAAAGGACATGACTAGGATGTTAGAAGGTGAGGATTGAACCAGTAACCCTCAGCTTGCTGGCACAGCCACTTTCCCGACTTCACTATGCCGTCCCCAAACACACTATGTTGACAATGTGAAAAGTTGTTTTTCACAAAATCATTTAAAATAAAGAAATCGCATCTACAAAAGTATTCATGACCCTTGCTCAATACATTGTCTGTTACAAAACAGAAATTCATCTTCGACAGGCTCCAAGAGAATGTACAAGACAGAACAATAAGAAATAAAAAATAAAAATATAACATAACACAGACACGAAATTTAAGAGCTATAAAAGATGGTGCAGCAGTATTAGCAGTGGGAATTTTTTATCTTTTTTTTTCAGGGGGAGTGAAACTTTAAAGCGGTGATCTAATAGTAGAAACTGGAATGATGAGTCATGAGACAGTGCTGTTTTGGCCTTAAATGCCTGAATCTACACCTGTCACATGAAGTTATACTCTGTTTTGGTTGTGTGTTGTAGTGTTTATTGTCGCATGTTTGGTGTTTTAGTTCCTGTCTCCCGCTCTTATCCAAGTTTGGACTTCCTGTTGTTTGTGTGTTGCTTTGCAGTTACTTTAGTTCCCTGCCTCTGAGCGTTCTTTTCCCTCACCTGCTCTTGATTGGTGATCAGTGGACTCAACTGTCCCTGATCACTAATCAAGAGGGTTTATTTCCCAGCTTCAGCTGCCTCCTGCGACTGGAACATTGTTTCATGTTTGTTTCACGCTGGTACCGTATGCTTTCATTGCTCAGTAATTGTTAGAGCCCGCTTTGCTTTATGTTCACAATGAAGAAATGAAGCCTCATGAGGCTTTTTAACCACTTGAGCCATTGATTCGAGAATTTGTCGAAGCTTCAAGCATGCTTCGGCACAAGAAACCACCTGCTGGCCAAATGTGTAATTACAAACAGCTATATCTTAACCACACAATGTGTGATGCATTGAATTTTGTGTCCGTTATGGCCCTTGGAAATGACTATGATTTACAATTTGTGTATGACTAAAATGGTTTTGCAACATCCATCCAATTTCTACCACTTGTCCGCTCTCACAAATGAACATATACGTACAATAAGATAAGTTTTGATGTATTGTGTTTTTTTATTCCAACCATGGCAGAGTTATATTATATGACTGGTTGTGCAGTGTTTATGTGACAGCATGGATTTAAGCATGTATTAGACCAGTGGTTCTCAAATGGGGGTACGCGTACCCCTGGGGGTACTTGAAGGTATGCCAAGGGGTACATGAGATTTTTTTTTAAATATTCTAAAAATAGCAACAATTCAAAAATCCTTTATAAATATATTTATTGAATAATACTTCAACAAAAAATGAATGTAAGTTCATAAACTGTGGGAAAAAAAATACAACAATGCAATATTCAGTGTTCACAGCTAGAATTTTTGTGGACATGTACCATAAATATTGATGTTAAAGATTTCTTTTTTTGTGAATGAATGTTTAAAATTAAGTTCATGAATCCAGATGGATCTCTATTACAATCCCCAAAGAGGGCACTTTAAGTTGATGATTTCTTCTATGTGTAGAAATCTTTATTTATAATTTAATCACTTGTTTATTTTTCAACAGGTTTGTAGTTATTTTTATATCTTTTTTTCCAACTAGTTCAAGAAAGACCACTACAAATGAGAAATATTTTTCACTGTTATACTATTTAATAAATCAGAAACTGATGACATAGTGCTGTATTTTACTTCTTTATCTCTTTTTTTCAACCGAAAATGTTTTGCTCTGATTAGGGAGTACTTGAATTAAAAACTTTTTCACAGGGGTACATCACTGAGAAAAGGTTGAGAACCACTGTATTAGACAGTGACAGTGCTTGTGGAACTAGGACAGGGGTCTGTAACCCACGGCTCTGGACCTTCATGCCTCCGCCGTGACTCCCTTTGGCGTTGAAGCAAAACGTCAGCAAATAATGGCTACTTAAAATCTATTTAGTTAGTTTATTTTAATTTAGTAGTTTTTATTTTGGAGAGTTTTGGGATCTTGTCAAAGGAAAATAAAACATGTTAATATATTGTCAATCGAAATGTACGTCACAGACCCTATGCGTCATCTCTTGCTGCAAAGCAGTTGCATCGTTTTTAGCGGTCAAAGCGGTCAAAGTGGTCAAAAAGCTAACGATAGATGTATCAAAAAAGAGAAACATTTCTGATGAAAATAGAACATTTAATGCTTCGTGGTGAGAATAATTTGTTTTCACTGATGACGAGGTTGTTGTTTACCCTTTTGAGTCAAATGAAATATGCCGCAGTTGTATGCCTTCAGAATATTACAGTGAGTTGTTTTTTTAAATTCATTAATAAGGGAAGGAAGGACCAGTGTATTTTTTTCTGGTGTTCGGAATAATTTGGTGATTTGCGTCGTTATACCCAGGCAAAAAACTGGGTATGATATTTGTTGCTTCTCCCAACACTTTAGAGGTTTTTCTTCCTTATTGATATCGGGTTCTGATAAGAAGCGCTGGACTTCCACAGTGTCATCTGCTGTTACATAATGAGTTGTTATTGCCTCCATGACGCTGCATCCAAATGATTCTATAGATTGTTACCTCAGAAAAAAATACAGTTCATGTTAGTAAATGTTGCCATCACAATTATTGAAATAAAATAACATCATGCGAGGGGGATTTCTTTGTGAAGTCCTTAGAATTGTGACACAATCTAAGGTTAGTCTATTTATTGCCTCATTAGCTTTTTTTGGGCTGAAAAATCCAATTTATTTGAAACGTGGGTCCACGAGTGTAACAAGCGACATAATGTTCTTTGACTGCAACATGTGGAGCTTCTCCTGGAGTTGTCTGATTAGGTGCTTGCCCATTTCCCATGCAACTGTTGGTGCCAGTCTTGTGTGCAACAAGCCACAACGACATCCTCGACTCAGATCCCACATCAGGGCAAGAAAAAACTCAACCCAACGGGATACGGTGAGAAACCTTGAAGGGGACCACAAATGTGGGGGGATCCCACTCGGGGGAGGTGCAATGTGTGGACCTAGTTAATAGTGTGAGAGTCCAGTCCATAGTGGGCCCAGCAGGGGATCATCTTTAGTGGAGACAAGTCAGCAGCGCAGAGATGTCCCTAACTGATGCACAGATAAGTAATCCACCCCGGTTCCTGACTTTGAACAGCTAGCGCCTCATCAGTGGTCGCCTAATAACCCCTCCATGCAGGAGATGGGCAGGACAGAGATGGCACATCAATTGGTCTAAAAGGGGGTTCTATTTAAAGGCTAGCGTATACAAATTAGATTTAAGATGGAACTTAAATGCTTCCACTGAGGTATCATCTCTAATTGTTACCGGGAGGGCATTCCAGGGTACTGGAGCCCAAATATAAAACGCTCTATAGCCCGCAGACTTTTTTTGGGCTCTGATAATCACTAATAAGCCAGAGTTCTGAGAACGCAGATTTCAGTATAGCAATGGTAAAGTCCAATGAAAAGGGGGATGAGTAAGGCCAGCCAAAGCTGTTCCTGCTGATACCCTCAGTACAATTAAATGTTTCAGCATCAAATAAGTGCTGTTCCCCCGTGTGTCCACCTAGCTTCAACTGCTCCGTTCCCTTATTGATCTGCACTCGTCTAAACATCTAGAATTAAACATAGGGATTAGTAGGCTATTAAATCACTGAATAATGAACACAAAACAAACCTAATGTTATAGGAACAAAGAAAATGAACATACCTTAGTAGAGGTGCTGCTTCTGAAGTTGCTACTTCCGGTAAAGGCAATGCTTTTTTATTAGCAAACAAAAGTTGCAAACTTTATCGTCAATGTTCTTTACTAAATTCTTTCAGCAAAAATATGGTGTGACAGGTCTCCAGCCGTCATTGTGTGGGTAGCATGGACCATCGATACATGACGCATAATAGCAGGTTTAACTCTCGTTTATTATTTCAACAAACAAGTTTTCGTTCCAGTCAGTTGCGCCAATTTCTAGCGCGACCTCTCTTCCTGTTTGTCTCGGCGCACCTTTCGGTGGCCGGTGACTGCGTCTTCCGCGGGGGCTCATCTCTCTCCTGGTCGCTCACGTCGTCTTCGTCGTCGGTTGTTTCTTCTCATACTTCTGCCTCGATTGCTCCTCCTTCTCCCCTTTTAAACTGCAGCAGAAGATGCAGGGATTGAGAGCAGGTGTGTCGTTTACGCACCTGACTCGGATTGCTGCAGCGCCGCTCCAAGTGCGCCCCGCCTCTCCATTCCGCTGCATACTCCGCCTCCTGGCCGCCATCTTGGGTAGGACCATGATTTGTCCTATCCCGCTGTCAGCCCGTCAGCTCCGCCTCTCCACATATGGCAATATTGCGAAATGATCAAATATGACACATAGAATGGACCTGCTATCCCCGTTTAAATAAGAACATCTCATTTCAGTAGGCCTTTAATCACATGTTTGTATTATTTGTTAATCATTATTATTTATTGTGTACATTGAACAAAGAGAGCACAGTCCACCAAGTCAAATTCCTTGTGTGCTAAACATACCTGGCCAATGAAGCTGATTCTCATTTGGATTAGTAATAAAACTTATTTTGACGTGTTTTGTTTTTTTTGCTGTGTCAGATTACAAACTTTATAGCAGTGTAATATAAGTGGGACAAAAAGTCCCCATTAACTAACATGTTTAACTGTACAGACATTCCACTATATATATATGCATATTCTAATTTCAGGGTTTCATTTTGGATTAAAAGAGTAGTCCTATTTACTGTTTGGAATTACATTGGACAATTTTGGCACCACACACCATACCAAGGCCCTGCGACCCAGCAGGCCCATTCACAGCACAGATGAGACCCAGCGTGCTTACGACACTCAGCCCAAACACAACAACTTGGAACGCCGACCTTTCGAAGGCCAGCAGACCCTGAGGGCAACACTGCCCTGCACTATATTGAAAGTGTACCGAAGTTACTTACACACACACACACACACACACACACGCACACACACACACACACACACACTTATCAGTTTATCTGATACGGTTTGTTTGTTTCCCAACTTTTTATTTTTACCATTTGTAATTTTGTTGTAATTGTACTTTCTGACACTAGTCAAGGCAAGGAACACTTTAAGAATTGTGTATGCATTATCATGCAGGTTATCTTTATAATAGAGATGAAGAAATTGTCAGCCCCCAAGGCCCAACAAGGTTACGAACACAATGAATATGTTTCGTTCCAGGTGTTATTGACCATTATAGTTTTTCATGGCTCTCACATGCATTATGTTGTGAGAATTGCTTCCTAAAAGCAATCAGACACACATACACACACACACACACACACACACACACACACACACACACTCACACACCACATAATGCCTTTCAAAAATGTGTGAAAAGAGTTTCCTTCAAGGTCATGATCTCAATGAAGTAATTCCAAGTTGCTTGAATGTTTTTCTACTTTAGTTGTGTGTTTTTTTGGCCTTGTTTAGAAACTGCCCTCTAATGTGGATAATGGCCATGAGATATACATTTATGCTGTTGATTAAAAAGTGTGTGTGTGTGTGTGTGTGTGTGTGTGTGTTTCAGCGGGACAGATGCTGCCCAAGCAGGTGCACAATTCCCTGACAGGTGACATCCGCTGCACTGAAAATCGTATGGCCAACAGACCAGGGTCACATTGTTAGATACTTAGTCTGACTCTAGGGGCGAATGCTTTAACCTGCCTGACAAACCTTATGGTGAGCTGGTCTGGATTTGTTGCTCGAAAACAACAGGGAGCCCTTTTTGTAACTCGACACATTGTCAGTGTAAAAACTTTGTCGGAGGGCAGCAAGTTCTCCCAATGATTGTGTGGGCCCACAGTCCAACATGATGGCCGATTGGAGACTCAAATAAGAATAATACTCCCTTGCTGATTTTGTAACGACAGCTTTTTAATCGTTGTTTCAGGTCGATTAAAAGGTTGTAAATGTGTTTATTTGAGTTTAATACATATTTGATCCCAAGTAAAATCTGTAGCTACCCCTTGGGTCTGTGATATTTCAAACTAAATGCATGCTCTTACTGTATATCATTTGAGGAATTTAGAGAGGGGCATTTTGTGGTAGATTAAATAAAAGTGTATCTTCTTTTATTATATGCTCTAATTTATAGTCCTCAATTACAGAATGTTTCTCAGGCTTTATATCTATTTCAGTGGTTCTCAAATGGGGATACGCGTACCCCTGGGGGTACTTGAAGGTATGCCAAGGGGTACGTCAGATTTTTTTTAAATATTCTAAAAATACCAACAATTCAAAAATCCTTTATAAATATATTTATTGAATAATACGTTGACAAAATATGAATGATAGTTCATAAACTGCGAAAATAATTTCAACAATGCAATATTCAGTGTTGACAGCTAGATTTTTTGTGGACATGCTCCATAAATATTGATGTTAAAGATTTTTTTTTTTCTGAAGAAATTTTTAGAAATAAGTTCATGAATCCAGATGGATCTATTTCACAATCTCCAAAGAGAGCACTTTAAGTTCATGATTACTTCTATGTGTAGAAATCTTTATTTATAATTGAATCACTCGTTTATTTTTCAACAAGTCTTTAGCTATTTTATATCTTTTTTTCCCAAATAGTTCAAGAAACACCACTACAAATGAGCAATATTTTGCAATGTTATACAATTTAATGAATCAGAAACTGATGACATAGTGCTGTATTTTACTTCTTTATCTCTTTTTTTCAACCAAAAATGCTTTGCTCTGATTTGAGGGTACTTGAATTTAAAAAATGTTCACAGGGGGTACATCACTGAAAAAAGGTTGAGAACCACTGATCTAAATAAAGACTTTTTAGACGTTGTCATGCAGCAAAACAAATATGATTTATTTGTGCAGTATATAAAATACATAAACAATACACAAACGTACATAAATATACATATATATATATATATATATATATATATATATATGCATACACACATTAGGGGTGTAATAATATTATTAAAAAAAACATGGTATGTTGCCTTCTGCCCGATTGTAGCTGAGATAGGCGCCAGCACCCCCCGCGACCCCAAAAGGGAATAAGCGGTAGAAAATGGATGGATGGATGTTGGTATCAAAATCATCACAATAATACCGTGATGTGATACATCCATCCATCCATTTTCTACCGCTTATTCCCTTTCGGGGTCGCGGGGGGCGCTGGCGCCTATCTCAGCTACAATCGGGCGGAAGGCAGGGTACACCCTGGACAAGTCGCCACCTCATCGCAGGGCCAACACAGATAGACAGACAACATTCACACTCACATTCACACACTAGGGCCAATTTAGTGTTGTCAATCAACCTATCCCCAGGTGCATGTCTTTGGAGGTGGGAGGAAGCCGGAGTACCCGGAGGGAACCCACGCATTCACGGGGAGAACATGCAAACTCCACACAGAAAGATCCCGAGCCTGGATTTGAACCCAGGACTGCAGGAACTTCGTATTGTGAGGCAGACGCACTAACCCCTCTGCCACCGTGAAGCCGATGTGATACAGTATAAAATGAAAATTTGGTCAGTGTAGTTTTTTGCTGGAACTTTTGAATGTGTGCGAGGTTCGTGTGTGGGAAGTTGTAAAGCAGAGAGAAAGGGTTGATATTTCTGACATTTCTTGAAGTTTTCATCAAAATCTATCCATAACTGTTGGGTCATGTTGCCAACAAACAAAGCCTGACGAGAACATAACCTCTTTGGTCTGCGTACTGCAAGGCAAACTCGCCACCTTTGTCTGAACCCCCCCCCCCCCGCGTTAGTTGAGGTGGGCGGGATTGGGGGGCGGGATTTGATGCTAGCGGGGGTGTATAATGTAGCCAGGAAGAGTTAGGGATGCATGGCGTTCTGGGTATTTGTTCTGTTCTGTTTATGTTGTGTTACATTAAGGATGTTCTCCCGAAATGTGTTTGTCATTCTTGTTTGGTGAGGGTTAAAGAGTGTTAAAGTTTTTTATATCACAACTTTCAGTGTAACCTGTATGGCTGTTGACCAAGTATGCCTTGCAATCTTGTACGTGTGATGACAGAAGCAGCAAAATCCATGCGTCCGGCCAGCACGCAGATAGCATGGTGTAAGAACAGGCGCGATGACATGTTGTAGAGGACGTTAAAAGTATAGTCATCACGACACGCCCTCAATATTGTAGTCTGGGTGAAAATCGGAGAATGTTAGCCCCAGGTGATTTCTGGAAGAGGCACCAAAATCCGGAAACGTCCCAAAATAATCGGGGGGGGTGGGGTCGGCGATTATGCAGCTGAGCCACATCAGAGTGCCCGTAGAGCCGCATGTGGCTCCGGAGCCGCAGGTTGCAGACCCCTGCTCTTTATGAACTTTTTTAGAGACATCAAGGAGAACGAATGTTTGCTGCTTCATTCGATGTGTTGTCGTGATCCAAAACTTGTATTTTAAAAAGATGACATTTTCTTTAACTTTAATAAGCTCATGGGTGGGTGGATGAATAAATAAATGAATGCACCTGATATCTACCATTGATTTTGTTTCAAGTTGAACATTCACAAATAACGTTACCAAAAGTACCCTAAGCACCAGCAGTGGAGTTATGATGGGGGTGCATTTTCAGGCAAGACTTTGATTCCAGCTGCCTGAGAATGCACCCCCATCTATCTCTGACTAGGAACCTTATAGAAACATCACACTCACCATGGTTACTCATCATAGCCCCCCCTGTGTACAGTGAATGAAAACCATGTGATAATCAGACACCCAGAGGCAGAGTAATGGTGGGGGTGCATTTTCAGGCAGGACATTTAGTCCAGCTGCCTGAGAATGCGTCCAGCTGCCTGAGAATGCACCCCCCAACTATCTCTGGTTAGGAACCTCATAGAAACATGAAACTCACTCTGGTGACTCATCCTTACCACAAATGTATACAGTGAAAACCATGTGATGATCGGACTGACAGTGGCGGAGTTATGGGGGTAGGGGGTGCATTTTCAGGCAAGACGTTGATTCTACCTGCTTGAGAATGTACCACCCATCTATCTCTGGCTAGGAACCTCATAGAGACATGACACTCACTCGGTGAATCATCCTTAACCCAAATATGTACAGTGAAAACCACGTGATGATTGGACCTCCAGAGGCAGAGTTACGGTAGGGTGCTTTATCAGTCATGACATTGATTCCACCTGCCTGAGAATGCACCTTCCATCTACCTCTGGTTAGGAACCTCATAGAGAATTGACACCCACCCTGGTGACTCATCCTTACCCCCCCTGTGTACAGTAAAAACCATGTGATGATCGGACCTCCAGAGGCGTAGTAATGGTGGGGGTGCATTTTCAGGCTAGACGTTGATTCCACCTGCCTGAGAATGCACCACCCATTTATCGCTTGCTAGGAACCTCATAGAGACATGAAACTCACCCTGGTTACTCATCATAGCCCCCCTGTGTACAGTGAAAACAATGTGAAAATTGGACCTCCAGAGGTGGAGTTATGGCGGGGGTGCATTTTCAGGCAGGACGTTCAGTCCACCTGCCTGTGAATGCACCCCCTATGTTTTTCTTGGTATGTACAGTGTACCCAGCTCTCGGTACATGGGACTTCTCTAACAAAGTTTACCTCTCAATAGAGATAAAGTCGCTGTCATACCAAACATCATAAATACATCAATATTTCTATAATAAAATCTGAAAACAATAAATAGGTTTTTTCAGGTGAGAGGAAAAAAAACATAATTTCTTATCAAACAAGGCATAATGCAATTTATTTTAATACAAACAAATAAAATCCACACATAGTTAAATAATATATATGTACAATATTCAAAGTCAAACGTCAAATAAAGTGAACACAAAGATAGTAATCAAAATAGAACACTTTTTTGTAAGAAAGTTTAACTCCTGATAAGAAACTATACAAACAGAAATATTATTATATATTATACTTAGATTAACATAAATATAATGCAATACCCCATCCCACTTCATAAACATGCAGGGCACAGGTAATCCCCATCAACATCTGGCCTCAGGACACACTCGTGGTGAAACCACCTCTCACAGATGTCACAGCAGATCTAAGGTGAGGAGGAGCATGAAGGTGAGGAGGCAGATAAGTGGGCCATTAAATTACATAAATTCCGGATTTTAATAATTCATCATTATCACTGTTACTATTCTAATACAATAATTAAGTTATTTACGCCCTGCTATTTCACAGCCTGACTGTATTGCACAGTGAAAACGTACCCATTGAGGGTTATCGCTCTCCTCCATCAAACAGCTGTGACAGACTTTGCTGAGATCATTTGTTCCGAAAAAGAGTGTGCATCAATATTCACTCTCGAATTTCTTCAAATATCTTGCTGAAATTAAGATAAACTCCAGTAATATGTAATTGTATTGGGGTGTCCTGATTATTTTAATTAAATTGGGGCAATAATATTTCTTATGGTTTAAAAAAGTTAGTGGCAAAACATCATTTCAATGATTTACCCCCTCCCCTGTCATTTCAACTGAAGGGCATGGGTTTAAAACAGCTCAAACATGAAGTAATTAATATTGATCTGCTAAAAATAAAATGCACCTGTTTCTTGAAGGACAACCGCAATTTCAAGTCTCAACTTGTTCACAGCCGTAAGATTTGTCTTGATGTTAATTGGCTGCCCTTTTAATATTTTCTCTGCGAACTAAAAAAAATGTGGTTATGGTATAAGCATCTTATGGTAAATACATAAACTAGCAAGATGCTAAGATCCATGTTTTTACTTTGAGCAACTTATGAATGTACGCAAGTTATTCTTGTTAACATCAAAATTTTGGGCTACTTAATGGTACATATCACACACATGTAAGAAACAAGGTCATGGATTTCTCTTGAGAACAAAGGTAATGACCTTGAGGTTATCCACATTGTTTCAGTAGTCTACAGAACACTTACTTTTAAGGCCAGGACACCACATTATGTGCCATCTTGCTGGCGTGCATGGGCCAGGGTGCTGCATGCCCCCCTTGTCACATTGCAGCCTTTCTTTCGCATAAAGGCCCTTAATGATAGAAATATTATTCGTAAAAAAAACTATTAAACTATTGCACCATTGCCATTTAGCAGCTCTTAGAGCTGATTTTTGTCTGACGTTATAGTGCAAGTACTATGTATCAGACATCATCATTTAATGGAAAAAAATACCTTGTTGACTCCAGGCATCTCTTAATGTTCCTTTCTAATTCCCCCAATGGAGCCAAAAAAAATGCATCTCGTCTCATGTGGGTAGATGACCTTTTTACTGTATTTTCAACATGGAAACAAGATAAGTGAGGCACAAACCTACTATTGGACGGATTAATGTGTAAGATTGAAATGGTACATGAAAATGTTTTCGAATTCAGAACTGGCATTTGAAAGGGAGTTCAACCCTTAAAAGTATAGAGGGCCTTCAAAACCACTAATACTGTTGTGATCCGATGGTTGGATCATCACCATATTGTTATTTTTGTTCCATTTTTATATTACTCTGCGGTTTGACATACTTAGTTCCTGTTTTGTTCATTTCCATGGTCACTCATTAGTTTCAGCTGCTACTCTCTTTTCCAGCACACCTGTCTTTACTAATCACCACCTGTTTATAAGCCAGCGTTTTCTGTTCACTGATTGTCGGATCTTAGTTTGTTCACATACATCTGTTTATGACTTGTCTCTGACTCTCGTTTTCGCTAGCTCTCACGCTAAGCTTTATTTTATTCCTAGCTTTCACGCTAGTTGTTTTGTGTTTCCTTTTGTGTGCCTTTGTGCTTCAGTTTGTTTGTCCTAGCTTTCCATGCTAGCGCTTTTATTTGCCTTTTCTATTTGTATCAGTGTTTTTGTTCATAGCTCCTTTTGTTTAATAAATCCCTTAATTCTTACCTTTTTGCTGTGTTCTTGCTGACGCATCCACGGAGGACCGAATCCGGCATTACAATGCCACACAAGCGTAACAAATACGGATCTTATAAAAGCAAGATTTGCACAGTACTTCTCAACCCACCGTCAACGTACAATGGTGATGTTCATTCATTATTCCCACAAGGATGGAGAATACCATTGGATCAAGCTGTAAATAAGAGGAACTAATGAAAATGTATTGCATAATCAAAGAAACAAATTCCATGTGCATAACAGTCCCTTACATACTTTTCGGAGTCTTGGTATTTTCCCTTGCCAAATTGCCGTCATCGAAAAACTGTCGATGACACCAGCCTCTCCTGCATTTGTTTTATTGAAGTTCCTCACAAAACAGGTGAGGTAGGCATTGATTACCTATGAAAGATTGAAAAATAAATTCATTGTGCGTGTGACATGCAGTTCCATATGTTGAATGACTCTGTGTGTAAATGCTTCATATATTCAGTATGGAGGATCAGTTATCAACTAAATTTGCCGGTCACCAAATTGCAATTTATGTATTATTAACTTTATTAATAGAAAATAATCCCTTTTCAATTGTGTATAGTCCAGAAATGCACATATGTGAAGTGATGTAAAGGCATCAGACAAAAATAACCGTATAATACCTCGCTCTCAAGCTCCTGGTTGGGACAAACTCTCCTGATGTCCCAAAAATACAAATTAAACTTTTCAATCTCTGAAAGAAGGACATGGGCCTTCTTTCCCGCAAATGCCTTTTTCACATCTGCATAAGATGGACAATATCAAACCATGAAACATGCTGTATTCATCAATCTTTTATTATTACATAAAACCCCTCTCAAGAACATGTTTTTCCATTTCAACCACCATTTTTAAAAATGTTACAATTTCCTTTTCTTTAAATTATGAGTTGTGTTCATTTTGCATGAATGCAACAAAGGATTAACAAGCTTTACGCTCATAACTTTTTTTCTCAATTTAGTAACAAGAGCAGAATGAAAAAAACTTACATATTTGGATTGAAGTTTTTTTGTATTTTGGAGTTTTTTCCTCTACCTTTCCAAAACAAGCAGCTGGAGGTGAGGATGCTGGTGCAGCTGAAGGTGAGGATGCTGGTGCAGCTGAAGGTGAGGATGCTGGTGCAGCTGAAGGTGAGGAGGCTGGTGGAGGTGGAGGTGAGAAGGCTGGTGGAGGTGTAGGTGAGGAGGCTGGTGCAGCTGGAGGTGAGAAGGCTGGTGGAGGTGGAGGTGAGAAGGCTGGTGCAGCAGGAGGTGCGGAGGCTGGTGGAGGTGAGGAGGCCGGTGGAGGTGAGAAGGCTGGTGCAGCTGGAAGTGAGGAGGGTGGTGGAGGTGGAGGTGAGGAGGCTGGTGGAGGTGATGAGGCCAGTGGAGGTGGAGGTGAGAAGGCTGGTGCAGCTGGAGGGGAGGAGGCTGGGGGAGGTGAGGAGGCTGGTGGAGGTGGATGTAGGAGGCTGGTGCAGCTGGAGGTGAGGAGGCTGGTGCAGCTAGAGGTGAGGAGGCTGGTGCAGCTAGAGGTGAGGAGGCTGGTGCAGCTAGAGGCAAGGCGGGAGGTGGAGGTGAGAAGGCTGGTGCAGCTGGAGGTGAGGAGGCTGGTGGAGGTGATGAGGCTAGTGGAGGTGGAGGTGAGGAGGCTGGTGCAGCTGGAGGGGAGGAGGCTGGGGGAGGTGAGGAGGCTGGTGGAGGTGGATGTAGGAGGCTGGTGCAGCTGGAGGTGAGGAGGCTGGTGCAGCTAGAGGTGAGGAGGCTGGTGCAGCTAGAGGTGAGGAGGCTGGTGCAGCTAGAGGCAAGGCGGGAGGTGGAGGTGAGAAGGCTGGTGCAGCTGGAGGTGAGGAGGCTGGTGGAGGTGATGAGGCTAGTGGAGGTGGAGGTGAGGAGGCTGGTGCAGCTGGAGGGGAGGAGGCTGGTGGAGGTAAGGAGGCTGGTGCAGCTAGAGGCGAGGAGGCTGGTGGAAGTGGAGGTGAGAAGGCTAGTGCAGCTGGAGGTGAGGAGGCTGGTGGTGGTGGACGTGAGGAGGCTGGTGCAGCTTGAGGTGAGGAAGCTGGTGGAGGTGAGAAGACTGGTGGAGGTGGAGGTGAGGAGGCTGGTGCAGCTGGAGGTGAGAAGGCTGGTGGAGGCGGAGGTGAGGAGGCTGGTGCAGCTGGAGGTGCGGAGGCTGGTGGAGGTGAGGAGGCTGGTGGAGGTGAGAAGGCTGGTGCAGCTGGAAGTGAGGAGGGTGGTGGAGGTGGAGGTGAGGAGGCTGGTGGAGGTGATGAGGCCAGTGGAGGTGGAGGTGAGAAGGCTGGTGCAGCTGGAGGGGAGGAGGCTGGGGGAGGTGAGGAGGCTGGTGGAGGTGAGGAGGCTGGTGGAGGTGAGGAGGCTAGTGGAGGTGGAGGTGAGGAGGCTGGTGCAGCTGGAGGGGAGGAGGCTGGTGCAGCTAGAGGTGAGGAGGCTGGTGCAGCTAGAGGCGAGGAGGCTGGTGGAAGTGGAGGTGAGAAGGCTAGTGCAGCTGGAGGTGAGGAGGTGAGGAGGCTGGTGGTGGTGGACGTGAGGAGGCTGGTGCAGCTTGAGGTGAAGAGGCTGGTGCAGCTGGAGGTGAGGAAGCTGGTGGAAGTGAGGAGGCTGGTGGAGGTGGAGGTGAGGAGGCTGGTGGAGCTGGAGGTGAGGAGGCTGGTACAGCTGGAGCTGAGGGAGCTGGTAGAGGTGGAGGTGAGGAGGCTGGTATAGCTGGAGGGGATAAGGCTGGTGCAGTTGGAGGTGAGGAGGCTGGTGGAGGTGGGGGTGAGGAGGCCGGTGGAGTTGGAGGTGCTGTTATGGTGGATTTGGTCAGACAAATGACGGTGGGGTGGTGTGTCTTGGCTGGATATGAAGCAGCGTGTCAAAGTTAGTTGATGATGAACCCGAAGATGCAGAGAAGGAGGCAGGCATTGAGCAAGAAAACATGATTTAATTAAAACTATACAAGATCAAACAAAAAGCACGCACGTGGGCCTAATAACAAACTAAGAGAGCTAGCACTGGGAGCTAGAAAACAAAGAGGAACTTTTGCATGGAAGCTAGTGGGTAGCAAACAGAAAAACTGAAAACAGCTGATGGCTAACAAAAACAGCTTACCGCTACTACGACCAGGACAAAATGTAGCACGACAGGTAGTAGCTGTAACGATGCCAGACAAGACAGGTAGCAAAGACACAAGAACGACACGTGGCAACGACAAGACAATACAATGATCCAGCAACTGACACAAGACAAAGCAGGTACAAATAGGAGCAGGCTGATTGGCGACATGTGTGGCCAGGTGCCAATCAGCCGCAGCTAAGTTGGAACACAGCACTCAGGGAACAAGACAGGAAGCTGACAAAATAAGAGCACTTGACAGGAACTAAGGACAGGAAATACTAAACACACAGAGGAGAAACTAAAACACAAACAAACTGTCAGTGGCAAGCCTGACACAGCGGGTGTCTGAGGTGGTGTAGAAGGGGTTGTGGAAGATTGTATTTTATGAGGTACACGCAGCACTTCATATCTCACCTTAATGAGGTGGTCAATGTTCACCCTCCAGAAAACTGCACCATTATTTCCTTCCAGATCTGCACTTTTGCCCTCCAGTGCTGTTACTGTATACGGGCCAGGGAAGTTTACCTCCAACTTCTCACCCTTCCTCTGCTGGTTCCTGACGTTCTGCCGCCAGACCTGCTCTCCAACTTTAAGATTTGCCTTTGGTGCACCTGTTGTCAGCCTCCGCCTGGTGCTCTCCTGCTGCTTTGCCACATTGCTGAGCACAATATCCCTCACACTCTCCAGCCGCTCTATGTCCTCCCCCAGAGCTTCCTCTCCGACAATGGCGTCAACACTGCTGTCCAACTGTGAACAAAACAGTATTTTGCAGGATTTTTTTTCAAATGTTTTTTACAGGAGACAGTGTAGCTTATTTGCCTTTGCATTAACACTGTTTCTGGTTGCATTTACAGAGCAGAGTTCTATTGAAACTCGGAACTAAATCATGGTAGGATTTCTTCACTAACCCTGTAGTGCTCAGGAACTTCTGATGGGTAGCGGTCCTCTCTCCCAATCATCAAAAAAATGGGGAGTATGACGTCGTAATTTGCAATCTGGTTCGGAGCCAAAACATAATGGCATCTAGAGACTCGTCCCAAGTTTCTGGTTTTGTGCCCACAAGTTTGCTGCGCCCTGGAAAATAAAACATATTCAAATTTTAAATTACAATTTGCATTTGTCAAAAACCCCACGATTGAATTGTACTAGCGTAAACTGAAGACCACGTAGATCATATTTATTAAATAGATTGACCCCAGAAAAGGTAGGAGCTATATTTCCTTCACCTTTGGATGGTCCCATTCATCCTCTCCACCAAACCATTAGTCTGAGGATGGTAGGGGGCACAGGGGCTCCGCTGGATGCCCGACTTGGTACACACACTCCTGTTAATCTGTAAATGTAGAGTGCACATACGTTTTACACAGTAAAAAAATAGCTTGGATTATATATTTTGTTTGGTAGGTGCAGGACTATAAAAGGGAGCATTTTTGCAGGATGTGTAGCATTTTGTATTAACCACAGAAAAGTTTTTTATAATATTTGGAAGCTGTTACAATGTACACATGAATTCAGTCAAATAGTTGTCGTGGTTTCTATATTTACCGTATTGACAAATTATGTACCTTGGTCCGCCCATATTCTTTTTGGTGCCTCAAACTGATGTAATTTTTGTATAATGCATTCAGTCACCTCTGCCACATTTTTAGATTTTAGTGGATAAGCCTGTGGCCATTTAGTAAAACAATCAATCATGACACAGACATATTGTTTGACATTTTTTGTCTTGGTTAATTTTCCCACCAAGTCCATGCCTATAAGCTTGGGTGTTTGACCTAAAAAGGTAGAATAAAGAACATCAGATTAAGAGCAGGATCATTGGAGACAGTTTAATAATGTATTGGGTGTAAATACATACAAATATTGAGACACTAGTGATTTAGGGCTATATAAATGAACATTGATTGATTGATTGAAATATCCAAATCTATTTTAATATGTTAACATGCTGTTGTGTAGTAGTAATTAACCTTCCTCTTATATTTAAATTGACATGTTTTTACAGCTTCCTCTGTGACCCTCACAGTCAGAGCAAAGCCATGGAAGAAAATATATGTATAAAATGTATTTACCTTCATAAGTGTGTATTCCACCTCCTTTTGTATTATGGGCTGGCTGGCCTGGCAAACGATACAATCGGCCACCTGCAAAGAACACAATTCATATGAACAACGTTACCATCAGCTGGCAACATTTGGTGACTGTCATTTCATATTCTGTGAAATAACATACAGTAAGGACCAGTTATAAAACTGTGTGATAAAGGAAACTTCTATTAGGATTATATAAAAAGCAAATTTGCTTCAAGTGTCATTGAATTATCCAGTTATCAATGTCCACGGCCATTCCAGGCCAGAAATATCGCCTGGAAATGGCGTCACGGGTCTTTTTTTGTCCCGTGTGGGCTCCTATGGCACTGGCATGGAACTCAGTAAAGACATCATTGGCCTCTTTCTGTCCACACACAACCTTAGTTTTGGAGGATCTGGTCGGACCGATGTAGTACAGTTCCTCTCTTAAGAAATACATTGGAAAATATATCAACCCCAAGTAACATTTTCTCGTGAAGTTTGCTACAGCCAGATGGGTTTGCTATCATGTTGAGACACCCAATGTTAAAGATGAATTGTATAAATAAAAAGTAGCCATGGAGGCTCCATGTTCAGCTGCAACTACATGAATTGTTTAAAATTTCCTGAAGAAAAGTTGTATCATGTAAAATGATTTGCAGAGAAACCTGTAGAAAAATAAAAGAAAAAAATGGAGACACGGGCAAAGGAAATATTATCGCAAGAAGAGATTATTGTATAAGATTTCCTGTAATAACCATTGTCCATCCTTACTTAAGGCACCACTTACCCCTAATCAGGGTCACAGGTGGTGCTGCAGCCTATTCCAGCAAATATTGGACAAGGTAGGAAAACATCCTGGGCAGGTAACAAGTCCATCTCAGGACACACACACAATTGAATCACACGTTCAAACCTAGGGGCTTACTTTTAAATAGTGTCTTCTAATAAAATAATATGAAGGATTTGTAAGTGGAATTAATATCAAATGACAGGGAAGTTAGGTAAACAATTATAACATATTTAAAAATGATTGATAACACAATTATACAATACCATTATTGTCACAGTGTGCAAGTTCTGTATCTGCAAATGTATTACTGGTTTTCATGTTTTTTTTCACATTCCCAGGGGAATTACATAAACATGTCAGAAAGAACATGCGATCAGATGCCAAACTTGTCAGAAAAACTCTGTAGTGCCAACATATATCGCTCTAAGTAGTTTACTATGTGTCTCGGATAATTCTTGGAGAGTCAATCCTGCATAGTTACATAGCTAAAAGTAGGCCAATATGACATGTGCATAATTTTTTTATGCATTTTGGGAATAGGTTTATCTGTCGTCCCAATCGTCCCAGACTGATTTGACATTAAGTTATCTAATGTATGACCGTCTTCCCGATTACAGTAGAAATTAATAAGCAAAATGCATGAGTAATTTTTAATCGACGAGTCTGTACTGAACACTTTCTGGGACGCTACGAAGCCCTGTGCCATTGGATGTAAAATTACTTCTTCAAATCGCTTGAATATAAACGTTTTTGAAAATGCCACTCACCTTCAACATCATACTTTGTAGCCTTTCGGCGAATTTCATTCTTTTCTATTTTGGAGATGGCCGCTGAATAAATACCTTTTGTTATGTAGTCCAAAATAGCTCTGTACAGCGAAGGATCCATTTCCACGAGTAAATTAAAAAGAAAACAACAACACTGGGCCGATGTTTGAAACCAAGGGAGAGAAAAAAGACAATGTTTGTAAATTGTAAAAGAGTGTTTTAATTATGTTTTGATAGTGCTATCTTGAAATCACTTTGGACAATTGCCAAACTATCAATTTTCCTAAGGATCTATTATTTGCGACCGCTGATTAAAACTTGTGAATGGAAAAACACCGGTGGTGATATGTAAAAGGGCTTTAAATGATATTGTTGCAATTCAACATGCATCGATACACAATAACGTAAAATTAACTATGATTAGTTTATTCAAATTAACTCTAAAATTTAATCGAGAAAAGATAACGTAAATTGTGAGAAGTTATATGGCTTCCTATCAAAGTCATTGGCAAGTAAAAACAAACGCAGTAATTTTGGTATCGATTTTTATTTATTTTGTGTTAGATAGAAATAACACTGCATTTCTTCTGAATTGGAACATCCAAAAGGAACCAACTTTGAAACCATCTTTATTTTCTTCTGGAATCATGTTAAGAGCAAGTTTAAACGGACATCTGCAGTTGACCAATGAGTTGTGTGCTTTGGATTGACACAACAGTGTGTGTGTGTTTGTATATATATATATATATATATAACATGTACATTTGTACATCCCCCCCCCCCACCCATGATGAGTAACCAGGGTGAGTGTCATGTCTCTATGAGGCTCCTAGCCTGAGATAGATGGGGGGTGCATTCTCGGCAGGTGGAATGAACGTCATATTTTTGAAATACGAGTATTGGATAACGACAACACGTCGAATGAAGCAGCAAACATTTGTTCTCCTTGATGTCTCTAAAAAAGTACATATAGAGGCTTACTTTGGTGTATACATTCTTTACAGTAAGCCTTCAGGGTAGACAATAAATACTACATTTTCGGGACAGCAAATATTCCAATATTAAATGGTTATTGTTTTCGCCTTATCTGAATAGCCTGAATGACGGCAAAATCATTAAAGGCTCACAACTTTGAAACCATCCACAAGTAAGGAAAACTTGTATTATATCACCTTGTTATGTACTTTTTTATGCCGAAAGAGGCGATTTCAGCCACTTCGGTAATTACAGCCAAGTTCATATACTTTTCGAGACAAGTGACATAAGCGCGCTTCCACCAGGGGGTGCATTCTATGGCGGGAGTGCATTCTACGGCACAACACCGTTAAGTTGGGACCCTTTGACAGCCATTTAGGGCCCAGATATGGCAAGACTAATGTTAGATCCGCTATGAACTGGACTCTCACAATATTACGCTAGATCCACTCGATGTCAACTGCACCGGTTGCCCAGTCATCCCGTTGGGTTGAGTTTTTTCTTACCCTGTTGTGTGATGTCCTTGTGGCTTGTGCCGCCCTATGAAACACTCATGATTTAGGGAGATATAAGTAAACATTGATGGATTGACATTGAGAAAGACATGAAAAGACACTTAGTCCCCCTCACCCGCCCTGTTTCTTTGTGAGGATTATGAGACATTCTTCACCTAAATGACAATCTATGAACATTCCAGCAGTCGGCATCCTAATGACAGCAGACTTAAAACAGTATGTGATGTTTTATTATGTTTGTTGGCTCTAATCAAGTCTGCAGTGAGCAAAAATCAGTGATAAAGAAAAAAAAAAGCAAATGTGATGCGTCTTTGAAATTATTGTGCGGCATATGCTTAAAATGATGAAAATACATAAATATTAAATGGTATTATAAATGTGCCTGTAACTACATTACATATATACTTACATCATGTATATAAATACCTCAATGGATGTGTAAGCATGTTTTCTAAGGGATTTGTGTGCGGAATTGCGCGATTACAATACGCTTTATTGTAAGCAAACTTTTGATCGTAATGTTTTAATATTTAGAATGTAAAAAAAAAAATAAAAATACATTAATCGTCATGTCTCTCCTAATAATTGTGAACAATAAGCAACATTTTAAAAAAAAGTGCATTTCCCCTTTAAAAATATTAATTTATACGTGCCATGCCACATACATGTAGTACATTACAGCAATAGCAAAGGGTGTGGATAGCGGGTGCATCATCAGTTGACAAAGTTCTAGCCCTTTGTCATAACCCCTAAAAAAGAACATTACGGGACATCCACAAATGATGTGATGAATTTGTAAAACCCTCAACAAAACTATCCAACCATAGCAATACATTGCAGAATGCCATTGTAGCAAAAACCCACATAAATCAATGTGACCCAAAGTAAGAAAATGTGTAAAATACAATCTCACATTATCATTACCTTTTTTTATAGGATGCTCACCAATATTTCATGGGTTCTTCCTTCCCAACCCTCAACAAATGTTCCTGGAAACCAGTTACTTCATTTTACAAACCCATCCATCCATCCATTTTCTACCGCTTATTCCCTTTCGGGGTCGCGGGGGGTGCTGGCGCCTATCTCAGCTACAATCAGGCGGAAGGCGGGGTACACCCTGGACAAGCAAATGAAAACCTCAGTGGCAGACACAATCAAAGACCTGCCACTTTTTCCTCCTGAGAACCAGCATCCTCTGTAGTGGACATTTGTTTTTGTTCTATTTCTTTTGTCATAGTTACAAAGACAGATTAGTTTGTTCGAGTAATCAGATTATTCCACCGTCATATGTCAATACTAAAGGGCCCTATGTTATTTTGACAGGTGGTTTGCTTTCTCTAAGGTGAATATAAACCATATGCAAGACATAATATAAGGTCATTATTCACTTCACAGCATTAGAGTAAAGCAAAATGCAAAGTGCGAAGTGACGAGGGCTGACCATATTTGAGTTTCTTTTTGGCTTCAGTTCCAAACTAGATTCTGATTCTGATCCGAGTTGCATACCTGACATATTAAACAGTCTTTGACTTTGGTGCGCAAGTCACCTTTAGAATTAAACTCCAATAGTAATTATGACTTTCAGTTTGCAATTTAGGGGACTAATAGACCATCACACTGTAAACAGTGACAATAATAGCTCAGAGACAAATAGGATGACAATTACAATGGCTGCATGTATTTACCATCTTACCTAGCTAGAAGATAACATGCGATTTATGTTATTTTTTATGTTTTATTATAAAGTGTTTGTCTTTTATTTTATTGTGTGTTAATACACTGCATTATTTTTTTTATTTTATTTTTTTCAGGGGCTATTTAGGATAAGGATGGTGCTGTTAGTGTCACTGAACTAACATTCATTTGTGTGTGTTAAAAGCACTTTAGAAATTAAGTTTTATTGTGTGTATCTTTGTTATGACCCATGCTGTTCTGTGTTAATAGTAGATGAGTTGGTAACAAACCGGTATTGCCAATTAAACACAGAAAACATACCCCTTTGAGCATCTAATAAAGTCTGAACCCCACATGTAACGTTCAAATATTATAAAAAATGATGCGTCTCAGGAGAGACACAGATGATGACATGCAAAGGATTCTGGGAGCCTTAAAGATGGTTTTCAACATCAAACTTGTTGTAAACATGCCAGCTAATCGCTACGCTGACAACAAAGACAGATTACAGGGAGTGGTAACTGTGTAAACCAATACATCATCATGACACACTAAAACAACACACACACACACACACACAACACACACACACACACACACTCACACACATCTGTACCTAGGCCCCCTTTTGGGTCACATGGATAAAAAATACCACTTTAGGGGACACCACTTTCTGAATGGTTTAGAAAGAAGCTGAAAACATGTTTAGATGCGGGGGATGGCACTTAAAATTTTTGATTTAAGCATATTTTGTCCAGACCTGATTTTTACCTGCAGTTGGGGGACAAATATTATTTAAGTCATTTTTGGGGTCTCGGGCTATACACAAATTCTGATAGACGTCATTTTTGGGGGCTAATTTATTAAAAGGTTGATATCTCTAATCAAATGATCACAAAGTGAATGAAAACAATGGATAAGGTTTGAATAGGAGATGTGATGCAGCGTCACCACACCTTTATTCATATAAAGGACAATTTTTAAAACAAAAGAACCCATATTTCTGTCCTGAGGTTGGCTGAAAATCAAGTCAAACTTTTATGGAAGATGTATAAATCAAAGTTTCCAATATGTATTGTTGAGACGCACTTTTAGTGCCGTCTCACCCGGGCCGGGAGCAGGAAAAAAATTCGAGGAGGCAGGAGTTGAGTCAAGTAGAAGTATTTTATTGAACGCAGTCTGCAGAGAGCGGGGATCGTATAGTACACTTGAACAGTAGTACCAGGAAAACCCAAAGCGATCTGTCTGAGAGTTTGTTGTACAGCAGCTTATATACACTGTGCTAGTAGTTATCTGATTGGTCAGTCTACTGACTGACGTCAGTTGCTATGTGTCTCGTGTCTAGGAAGTACTCTTGGTTTCTTGTTAAGTTGGTTGTTGCTCAAGCATCTGTTTCCTGTATGTGCAGTGTTTGCTTGGTTTCCTGTTATGTTCGTTATTGTTCAAACATCTGTTTCCTGTAGGTGCAGTGTTTGGCACACTGAGTCAAATTGAGGTCAGGACGTTTCCTGTTTTGTTTGGTACACTCTGAACTCTCAGACAACTCTGAACTCTCAGACATGAGGCTTTGTACACTCATTAATCCCCCTTTTGATCTCTATTAAAGAGATCACAAATCAAAACATCGTATAATATGTGAAAATTTGACTAAATACTAATACTTAGTGGCACCTTAAACTTGAGTTGTACCCGTGATGGAAAGATGTATCAGGGCTCAAAGAAAGACCATGAGTACCCCAAACCAACAGAGAATAAGGAGGTCGATGGTTGTCACGATCTTCTTGGTCCCTCAACGAATCTGGTTGGTGGTTTGGCACACCACGTGTAGGAGAGGAGCGCTATTTCACCTCCTCCCACAGGGATTTTGGGTAGACTACCTCACCCTGATGCCACCAGGGGATTATTCTGCCCCTTGTTGATTGGTGGTCTTCTCCCGTTGTTGTTGTTCACGTAACTCGGTACGTTTCGGTACGTGTCTCTACCAACGTGCGTGCAGGGGCGTCCGCCGCTGCACACTGGCTCCAGTGGAACCACGTGTCTCCCTTGCCGTTCAGCCGAACAGCACGCGGGGTGCGTTCAGTCACTCGATATGGACCCGTCCACCTGGGTTCAGTCCACTTTCGCTTGAGCACCTTCAGTAGGACCTACTCTGTGCTTGCTGGGGTCGCTGTGTCTTCCTTGTTTCTCTCCCCCACCTGCTTGGCATACTCTGCAACAAGGGTTTGTAAAGCATGGAAATACTGCGTGTGGGTTAATGACTGATCATCACCTTTGAGTCCAATACGCTTGGATTGGGGCCCTGGAAACCTCCTGCCTGTGGTCAGCTCAAAGGGAGTAAAGGCCGTGCTTTGGTTTATTGAGCTTCGAACAGACATGAGGGCAAGGGGTAGCGCATCTAGCCAATTCATTTTGGTCTGTGCACAGATTTTTGCCAATTTAGATTTGAGTGTTTGGTTCATTCTTTCAACCTTTCCTTGGGATTGTGGGTGGTAGACCGAACCAAACTTGTGTTTCAACCCCAGCATTTCTTCAACCTTTTGAAGATCATGGTTTTTGAAATGTGTACCATTATCTGATCGGATTTTCTCAGGAAAACCATGTCTGGGGATATATATACTGGTTTACATAAAAACTTCACCACTGTCTTACTGTCTTCCCTTTTTGTAGGGAGTACCTCTGGCCAACCTGAATACGCATCCACACATACCAACATATACCTGTACCCTTTTACTGAGTTCACCATATCTGTGTAATCTATGATGATTTCTTTCCCTGTTTTCCTCCCTGTTGGTCGTGCATTATACATGGTGCATTCAGGGCAAGTATGTACATGATATTTACACATATCTTTCAAAAATGGGTGCCACCAATTTTCGAGGTTTCTCTGCATCTGTGCAGCCCCGACATGTCCCACTCCGTGCGCCTCAGTTAGTGCTATGTTTTTTATTCTAGGTGGTAGCACAATCCGTCAAAACATCCTTTAATACCTGATTAAATAGGCCAGGGGATAGAGCAAATCCCTGAGGAAGACGAGAATAGGTCAGTTGGACCCCTCGGTAGGTGAAGGCAAAAATGTTTCACCATTCTTCGGCTAATGGTAGGCAGAAAAATGCATTAGCGAGGTCGATACAGGTGAACCATTGGTGGCTAGGATCAAGATTAGTCAACGCAACGTAAGGGTTGGGAACTGGGATGGCTTGCGTGCATAACGCAGAGTTAATGGCCCTAAGATCATGAACCATGCGATATTTACCAGTGCCCTTCTTTTCAATGGGCCATATGGGAGTGTTCCATTCCGAGGATGTTCTACTAACACCCCCTTTTCAAATAGCCCTTCAATGGTATCTGCAATGCCGATTTCGGTGTCTTTTTTACTTGGGTATTGGGGAACCCACACTGGGTTGTTATTTTTCAGCTTGAAAGTAACTGGGGGGCAGTCGACTAGGCCAACATCCGTGGGCCCAGTGGACCATAGTGAGTCAGGCAGTGAATCTAACAACAATGCTGCTTCGGGGTGATCTGTTTTCTCTCAGCCATGGTGGCGGGAGATTTGACTGTGTTCAAGGAGAGCGTGGTCAGTGCAAGAAACCTGTATTTTGTAGATTTGAGTTGCGGGTGAATACCACAACGAAGAGCCAACCCTCTGCCAATCAGTTTGCAGTTGTGCTGTTTTAACTATAGAACCCAGCTCTTTGGCTTGGTGCTCTGGATGTAAGGCTAAAGACACATGGGGGGAAGCCTCGTCACTCATCATGTACCACTGTAGTTGTTCTGGGGTGAGAGAAACTTCTGCCGCTACACCTATGGGAGCCACATAAATGTTATTAGTGGAAAGAGCCCAATTAGTTCCCTCTATGTCCCTGCTAAACTGTTCCTCATACCACTGTGTATCCTCTCTATCATAAAACAATGTCATATGAGGAGGGTCAGGAGGGGCCACATAGGGGTGTATTTGGGAGATCCAGGGTTTCCAAGTAAGGTAAGCCGACAGGATTCCACCTTTATCACTAGTTTCACTGTGTAGGAGACCCCAGTAGATGTCAGCCGATCTGTCTGCAACTGGCTGAATCATGTATTGGCTTGAATGTGAAGACTCAATACTGGCGCAGGGTAGAGAGGTTCCATCAGGGAATGAGACTGTTAGTCCGTCAGGCGAGCAGAGAATAGTAGCCCCCAATCGAGTCAGGAGGTATATCCCCAGCAGGTTAGAAGGTACCTCAGGGGAGTAGATGAAAGGATGCAACACAGTCTGATTGCCAAGCCTTGTTGTGAGAGGCTTGGTGTAAGGCAGCGTAGTAGGAACCCCAGAGAAACCCATGACTGTTATGACTTCTGATGAAAGCAGCTTCTTTTCCACAGTCTTGATAGTGGAGACGGTAGCACTGGTATCCACTAAGAAAGGCAGCAAGTCCTGATTTAATGTCACTGACAGCATCGGTTCTGCCGTAAGGTGCTGTCCAGGGCTTCTCTGTGGGGCGTGTCACTCAGTGTCTTGCCACAAGGGGAACTGTGGTGCGGGTCCTCTCCCTTGAGACTGAGGAGGGTGTGTTCCTCCCCTGTTCTGAACTCCTCCTCTCTGTGGAAACCCTCCTTGTGCAGGGTTATATGGGCACTCCCTCACCCAATGGGAGGAGTCCCCACACAGGAAACAGCCTTGGTTTCCTCCTTGAGGCCTTCCCCCGGAAAACCCTCTCCTTCCTCCACCCCGTGGGCCTCCCCTTCCCCTATTTTGTCCTCCCCCTCTACTGAAATGTGGCGTCCCAGACTCCTAAACGTTATCGCCGTCCCACTGCTGTACAGTTTGAGACATAACCTTGACCTGATCTTTCTTGCCCTTCTTTTTGTCGTTTAAGTCATCTCTAGCTTTGGCTAGTTGTAACTTCAGTAATTGTGCCTGCAAATCTGCTTTGTCTTTCTCATCTTGTTGTGTTTTGTCTTGAGCCGTGGTAAGGTGATGAACGAGATGCTTCTCCCATGTACAAAGTTGACATCCTAACATGTCAGGGTTACTTTTCATGGCTGTTTGCACTGACTCAGGCACTCCACTCAGAACTGCTTGTCGGAACCACTCGGCCTGTGACCCAGTGTTACCAGGGTACTGGCCGGTTTGATTGGTCCAGGCCTCTTTGGCTTCACATAAAAACTGCCTGGGGTTTTGTTTGGGGTCCCATCTAATTTTAGGCATAACGGCTGAATTAGGCAGTGGGAAATGACTACGCATTGCAGCACCAAGAGCAGTGCAGAGTTGGGTGAATCTGACCCCAATATGTGTTAGAGTTTTTGCGTCCGTCTCTACATCTCTAAGATTAGTCTGGGTCATGCACCGAGCAGCAACAGCGCGGAAATCTCCTAATACCAGAGTGTGCCTCTTTCAATGTAAAATGTGGGATACATGCCGTGGGTTGGAGGCGCATAGGGTGGAGGACATGTAGGGACATGAGGTGCAGTTACTGATTTGGAGTGAAGCTCCTTTTGGTGCAGATGTTTGGTGCTTTGTCAGCAGATCAACAGTTCAGCCCACTCCCGTCGCTCCTTCTCCCAGTCGCGCTCCTTTTTCCTCCAACTGGACTTCTGCAACAAACCTGCAATCTTTCCCTGCTCTTCCGCTTCATCTCTCTTTACAGCAGCTGTGTTCATCTTATCAAGTATCAATTGTCCTAAGGGCCCTATATGTTCCAATGCTTTCCCCATGTCCTGAATAAGTTGTTCTAATTTTTGTTTTGCTTTTGTTACTTTCTTCTCTTTATCTGTTGGCTTTGATGTGGCAGCTAGGGCATTAGCTGTGGATCCAATTTGGGTCAATAGGGTGACATATGGGCTGACCGGGCCCCATCCATCATCATCTATTTCTCTATCAAACTCTCCTTCCATTTTTTAACTAGACTCTGAGCTCCACAGTTTTATTGCGACAACAATCTTCCCGGAGATAGCTGCGTTAGCCCACTGCGGTTCTCTGAGAGACAAGCTTCTAGGCCGGCCCTAAAGGTCGGTCCGGTCTCCCACTGGGTGTCCTATCACAAGAACCACAGCGTTTACTCCAAAGATAAGATGTCTCGCTTATCAACTGGGTGATCTAGCCCCCGCTGCGTGTCTGTTGGTCAGATATGGACGGTTTTCACCCCCCACCTCGCCCTAACCTGTAGCGAATGAACGATGTTCGTTTACACCGTTAGGTATCCCGTCAGTTCATCAGCCGCAGACCCAGCACACAACGAGTATTCACACAACGATTTACTCAGTCTTATTCTCCCCACTTCCCTTCTTACCTCAACAACACTTAAAATACACACACAAAGTTAGTGTCACATACACATTCGATACCCACACAGTATTTTCTTTAGCTTATAGTTGTGTTATCGAAAGACTACTCAGTCTCTGTTTTCAACAGCAGTTTCCTTCGACTGTATTTTTCTTCACCCCTCATTTTTCCCACGTAAAACAACCTATTTTGTTGTTTTGAGGAGTTTTATACAGCGATATTTCAATCTCTCCAAGGTTTATAAACCTATTTTCCCAAACGTTTTTGGAGTTTTCATATCGTAACAACAACTAGAATTTAGGGACCTCAACCCCCGGGACTCTAACCCAGCCGCGGTACTAACCGCTCCTGGACCCCGTCGGATCTCAGGTGGAGTTACGCCACTCTCGAGGTTACTGTGTATTCCTCCTGTATCGAAGTTATTTACACTTCTACTGACTCTTTTAGTTTTTATGTTTTCTTACATGTACATAGGACAGGACACTCTTTTAGTAGTTTCCAATATGCAGAATTTGTTTTAACAGGTTTCTGCTTACCTTATTTGTAAGTGCCGGCTAGTGTCTTTGTCCTTTGTCCATAAAGAAAATTTTTAGGTCCGAATGGTCCTCTCGATGTTCTCCTCACAACTCCCTGTATCCCGGACGAGCCCCCAAATTGTTGAGACGCGCTTTTAGTGCCGTCTCACCCGGGCCGGGAGCAGGAAAACAATTCAAGGAGGCAGGAGTTGAGTCAAGTAGAAGTATTTTATTGAACGCAGTCTGCAGAGAGCGAAGATCGTATAGTACACTTGAACAGTAGTACCAGGAAAACCCAAAGCGATCTGTCTGAGAGTTTGTTGTACAGCAGCTTATGTACACTGTGCTAGTAGTTATCTGATTGGTCAGTCTACTGACTGACGTCAGTTGCTATGTGTCTCGTGTCTAGGAAGTACTCTTGGTTTCCTGTTAAGTTGGTTGTTGCTCAAGCATCTGTTTCCTGTATGTGCAGTGTTTGCTTGGTTTCCTGTTATGTTCGTTATTGTTCAAAACATCTGTTTCCTGTAGGTGCAGTGTTTGGCACACTGAGTCAAATTGAGGTCAGGACGTTTCCTATTTTGTTTGGTACATTCTGAACTCTCAGACAACTCTGAACTCTCAGACATGAGGCTTTGTACACTCAGTATATATCCATCAACTCTTTTCAAAAACAAGTTCAGTTTAAACATTTGTGACATTTTCATTTCAACCAACTTTCTGTTTAGCCACTTTTAAACATTCCTTCATTACACTGATACCTTTTGTTTGACTGCTTTCAAAAATGTCAACCATGTTTGTCAACATTTCAAAATTACTTGATTTTAAACCTTACTTCTTTCTAAAACTGCTGTTAAACCTTGTTCTTAATACATTTTAAAACTTATTTCCATTAAACTTCTTTGTATAAGGTTTTTAATTCTGTTTTATAACTTAAGTGCTAGGCATTACCTTGAACATTATCTTACTTTATAGCTCCGTCTTTGATTTGGCTATCTTCACCTCCATCTCTTTCACAGTACCAGTTTAGGCATAGAAGAGATGGAAATGTTTTTTCCTAAATGTGCGTCAGTTTCTTTTGGGCAGTGATTCTGTTGCGAACAAAATTTTTCACATCCGTCCATGTTCGATCCTTAAGTGCCTGTGTTTCACCTCTTAGACAAGCCAAGCAGTCATGCTTTCCAGGAACAGTGAAAGTCTTGATGAACGTCATCAGGTGCTTCTCAACAGCATTTACTTCCCTGGCTTCCCATTTGCGCCTGCGTTTTTCTGCCAGTTCTGTGAAGAGAAGAATAAATACAGCTTTATCCAATTCACCATCCACACCATTAACCTGTTCTACCTTAGAACCCTCAGCTCCAGCATTTTCATGACATTCTTCTAGTTTTTCTGTCATGATTGTCTGAGTCTTCAAACATTTGACCTAAAGTATTTGTAAATTGCTGCAATAAGATGGCAACTTATCCAGGGTGTACCCCGCCTTCCACCCGACAGCAGCTGGGATAGGCTTCAGTCCCCCCGCAATCCCGAAAGGGACAAGCGGTACAAGATGAAGAACACACTTGTAAATTGTACAGGTGTTTTTCCCTCACATTATGTGTGTGTTTTCCTGATAGTTTCATCAGCTTTCAAAGGTTTTTCCCAGAATTTTCTGTACCGCTCTTAAGTTTAACTGGTCAAGACTCTTTACTGCTTGATGTCCCAAAAGTAACCTTGAACTGAAAATATCTTGTGCAAAAAACACTGACTACATGGGGCTTTACAACCCAAGGGATTGTGATTGGCAAATACAGATACTGGAGACAATGTGATTGAACATATCACAATGCTGATATGGGCTCTGAAATTCTGAAGCCTTGGATATGTTTTTCAGGCTGACCTCCAATTTGGATGCATGTGCATGATTCAGAATGTGTAACCACTCAAAAAAGGAAATGAACATGTCCACTCCATGTAAGTGTGAATTACTGTATGAAGATTAGCCTCATAGCACCATTTGTGACCTTGCCCTGTCTACGTCTAATCAGGTAAGCATACAGGATCCTGAATCATCATCATTCTTAAAGGGCTGCATAGTGTAAGTTTCAACCTTGTACTGGAGGAGTAGCAGCAGGTGGGGGCTCTGGGGATGCAGTCCTTTCTGTGCTGGGAGGTGTTTGGTCCGTGGTGCTGGGAGGTGTGTGCTCCCTGTCTGTGCCGGTACAGTCCTCATCCTCACTTGAAGCGTCACTTGAAGCATCCCCTCCTTCACTGCAGTGTGGTATTTTCTCTAGGGAAAGCAGGATACAGGTGGAATATTAGCTAACTTAAATGAGCAGATGCAATTTAATAAATGGTAGGATCCAGTAAAGCTCTTGTAAAAACACAAATATGTGACCTAGTTTTCATATGTGTAACTTTTCGAAGGGCAAATATCTTAAATTGGAATGCACTAACTTCTGCATTATAACTATAGGCCGGTGTTTAATTGGAAATAGACAACATCAAAATGCGCCCAAACCTTCAGGGTCGACTTCAATATCATCCAGTGTCATCCCTTTGTACTGTGACACAGTCCCCCTCTCCATTGCCAGAAAAACTTTGCTCATTCGAGCAAGCTGTAGAGTTCCTTGGGGCAGCTGGTAGTACAGTCTGTGGACACGGATATCATGGCCTAAGAAGTCAGCAAGTTGGTCAGACTCATTTTCTTCAAGGTTCAAGACCCGAGACATTGTTGAAATATGTTTTCGAAGCTTAGTTGAGGTTAGCGCTTCTGGATTTTTAGGACCGCAGAGTTTGGCATATTTCTGGAGGCACTCCCCCCCTCTGTAGGCTGATAAAGCTTCTGGTCTTGCAAACATGAACAGATTCTCACTGGGTACACCACAGCTCTCACGTGTCTCATCTAGCAGCTCCATCGCAGTCACCATGGATGGTTTCAACAGGACAGGGACCATTCTCCCACGTTTTCCTCGGATCTCTACTCTTGTGAAGAACTCACACATCTTCCTTTCGAATGGAGTCAAGCAGATAGCCAAATCTTGATGCAACATGGACCTGTTCCGGGATTTAAAGGCAGCCAGAAACATTTGTGATACCTCTCCTGCTCTTCTCCTGTCAAATGTAATGGCTAAAGCCAGTGTCACCGTAGCTAGGGCAGCATAGTTTTCTGGGGTTGGGGAGATTCTTAACATTCTCTCAGACACAATTTGATGGTTCTCCATATGAAGGTTCAAGAGATCCACATCCTCGGTAAACGGTAACACCTGTGGCATATTCCACTTGGCCTCCTTGAGAGTGTTTAAAGCTCCTGCAGAGATGAACTCTTCCCATCTGCTGTCATGTATAGCCCTGTACCTTTTGGCATATTCTGCTGTGACATGATCACCCGATATCAAGCTTTGCTCTCAACAATACTAGATATTTTCTTTAGGCTGTGGCCAAGCTTGAGCGCTAAAGATGGGGTTTGATATCTGTTGATTTTGGGATCATATCCTGCTGCACTCTTCACGGCAGATATAACATGTGGGAAGTTGCTAGGATAGAAAAACTCATTCACTCTCTTCAATGGTGTAACCTTTTGGGCTTAAACAACCATTCTGCCAACCTCTCTCATCTTTTGCCGTTTGTAGTCATCATTATTGTTACCTTTGTTCTTCAGTTTGTTAAACATATATTGGCCCAGTTGCAGGATGCATTTGTCATTCTGAACAACATGTGAAACATCATCATAGTTCATGTGGGTAATAATCTAATCTAGGCCCTCACTAACCTTAAGACCCACAGGTGTGGTGAGAGCACACAGGGACTGGACTCTCCTTCTTCCAGCTTGAGGTGTGTCCTCTCTTGTCTTCTATGGACAGATTTTGATATGTTTCCACAATGCCTTTTTTGAGTAAAGACCTTGACAGTAAACACAGTGAATAAAATCTTTACCGTGTCTACTCTCTTTTGTTCGGTAACATGCAACAAGATGTCCAGCTCCATTCCTCACGACATCTGTGTTGTGGGCAAAGTTTCCCCTCTTCCTTAGAATGGCCAGCCGATCTTTACGCTCTTTGGAATCTTTGGGATAAAAGAATGCTTTTGCAGCATCTACTTATTACGATGAACAGTCTGAAGATGTCGTGCAAGTTTTGATGTTGGCTTTGAACAATAAATGCAGTAGTTCCTCTTGTCATATGCTCGATGTACTTGAGTATTTGCAGTAGATCGCACTTGAATCTGGGTTTCTTCCTTCTCCGGGCAGAGTGTCGAACTCCTTTCTCTCTCTGTGCAGAGTGGTTTGCTCTTCTTTTTCCTGAGGCTGACTGTCGGTCTCTTCCTTTTCCTCACTGCACCGTCTTCATCTCTGCCATCTTCTTTCCCTGGACTGGTTGTGGAGCTGTTCTCTCCGTCTTGGCGTTCCTCCATTGATGAAATTAGTTTAGGAAATTGTGATCCGGGTAGTGTGTTTTCAGGGGACAAAGGAATGTTGTAAGAGTCACTGCCCTCAGTGTCAGGTACGTAATCAATGTCACTGTAGTTTGTAAAAATGCTCTCATCTGTTGAGTCATCTGAAGCCTCCTCTTTGCTCTAAAGACAAGAACATTTAAGCGTTAACGGATTATTTGAAGACCATGATTTTACAGAGGGGTAAAGGACACCCTCCTGAAATGCCATGGTCAAATGCATTAGTATCAGCACGATTCAGGCACTGAAGTCAGATAGAGGTTTGAACAAAATTAGGAAATAAGTTTTAATATGAGTGAATTGAGAATTCTGTTATTGAGAAAGATCAAATTCTAAGTTTAAAAATTGTTCATTTCTGATAATTGCTAATGTTGATTGGAGCCAATTACCCAACAGTATATGTGCATGTGCGTATAATGTTGAGGGTTTTCACCTCAAAGTATATATATATAAATATACACATATATAAGATAAGATATCTTCATATCAAAGTTTAAAACTGTAAAAGCATTGTGATATAAAAGTCAACCAATAAATACCTGCCTATTATATATACTGACATTATCCAGTTGTTGATCAAGGCACACACACTGGGGCAACATGAGGGTTTGCTGTCTTTCAGCTGCATTGCGTTCCTCCTCTGACGCCTTATAACGCTCATAGCATCTGTCACTGTGCTGTTTCAGTTCAGCAAGCCTGGCCTGAAAGGACTGTAACCAACAAGATTGAGGGACAAAAAAGTTACTTTAGCACACAAACTTTGATCTTAATTCATGACAAAGTTAGTAATCCAGTTAGCATATATTAATCTTACAGTGTCACAGTGAAAAAAAATCAACAAAACTGAATATTATTTGTTGAGCTGTCACATACAGTTTTTATGTCAGAAAATGATGATACACGGATGATTAAAAACCTCATTGATCAATTAAATTTAGCAACAGTAGTTGATAAATTAACGTTTCTGGCTGGTTATGGTAGTGTAAGAGAATAATCTACGATACATTTAACACTGTCAGAGTTCCTCAGTCAAATGTTATGACTGACGTATTCATCAGAAGAAACCTTGTGAGACACTAATGTAAGAGCCAATTCCTATAACTGACTAAATAAAACACACAAAAAATGTTATCTGAACCAAACCAGGGACATCTATATATTAAAAATGCATTTGCTTACTGCTTATGGTTGTCCGTCGAGTCCGATTACGACATCCACTTCTATCGGTGAGTTCGTTGGTGGCTGAATAGCCCTATCCTGGATGCACAGATCCTACTGCAGGTAGGGCATGTAAATGTAGTGGTGGAAACGGCAACTGTAGGTGTATTCCTCCTGAGTCTTTTCTCCTGTCTCCTGGCTGTCCTATCCTCTTCCAGCAGCCGGATGCCATCCTGGCACAACTGACGCCAGGTGTTACGATCAGCAGCCACACCCTCCAGGGCCTCAGGTCTGATTTTACACTTCCTTAGTGCAGTCTTCAGCTGGTCTTTATATCGTTTTTTCTGCCCTCCAGCAGAGCGACGACCATGGTGTAGCTGGCCGTATAGCACTTTGCGAGGCAGGCGATCTGAGGGCATCCTTACTACGTGGCCCAGCCATCGTAGTTGGTGCAGGGTGATCATGGCCCCAATACTCCTGCAGTTGGTTTTTGAGAGTATTTCAGAATGAGGCACACGATCACACCATGTAATCCCCAGGATGCGCTGTAGGCAACGTATGTGGAACTGCTCTAGGACCTTGATATGGCGGGTGTAGGTTACCCAGGCTTCACAGCTGTAGAGGAGGGTAGTGAGGCAGATGGCTTGATAGACAGAGACCTTTGTGTGGAGATGGAGGTTCTTGTTTTGGAAGACCCGATGCCTGAGTCTCCCAAAAGCTGCCGCTGCCTGCTTAATCCTGTTCTGGACCTCACTATCAACAGTGTTGTCACTAGAAAGAATGTTCCCCAGGTATTTGAAGGATGGAACGACTGCTATTTGTTCTCCAGAAACAGTGAAGACAGGAGATGTAGATGGCTTGTTGGAGCTCCACTGGCAGACTACTTCCGTCTTGTTGGTGTTGACGGTCAGTCCCATCCTGCTCTCACCGCAGCAGTAAGAACAGACTGGAGGTCTTGTGGGCTGTGAGATACAAGAACACTGTCATCTGCGTACTGCAACTCAACAATTCTCTCCCTTTGCAGTTTGGTGGTAGCCTGAAGCCTCCTGATATTAAAGAGGTTGCCATCTCGGCGAAAGTCCACCGTCACACCGGTCCTGTCCTCAATCTCCTTGTGGAAAAGCTTGGTAACACATAGCAAGAAGATGTTGAAAAGCACTGGTGCTAGTACACACCCCTGCCTTACTCCTACATGTACAGGGAAGGGGGCAGACTCTTGACCTCCTATGGTCACTCGAGCAGTCATTCCATCATGAAACTGACGGAGGATGTTAACAAACTTAATGGGACAGCTACACCTGAGGAGGACTTCCCACAAAAGTTCCCTATGAACCGTGTCGAAGGCTTTGGAGAGGTCGACAAAGGCCATGAAAAGGTCCTGGTGTTGTTCCCTACATTTTTCCTGCAGCTGTCTAGCTGTGAAAATCATGTCCACTGTGCTCCTACTCTTTCTAAACCCGCACTGTGATTCAGGCAGAATCGACTCAGTGATGTTATTAATCAGCCTCTGGAGCATCACTTTTGCCAGAACTTTACCGGCAACAGCAAGGAGTGAAATGCCCCTACTGTTGCCACAGACAGCCTTGTCACCCTTGTTCTTGTAGAAAGTGACTACATTGGCGTCTCTCCATTGTTGTGGGACATTCTCTTCAGCCCAGACTTGTGTGATGTACCGGTGCAATGTTCTTGTGCAGAAGTATCCTCCTTGCTTCAGCAGTTCAGCCGGGATGTTGTCATTGTTGTTTTTGAGGGAGCGGGTAGCTGATCGGACCTCCAGGAAGGTTGGGGGCTCGTTCAGATTGTGCATGACAGGAAATGTAGGCAGTTCATCCAGAACAGTGGGGTCTGCATCAGATTCCTGATTCAACAGGGTGCTAAAGTTTTCCGCCCATCTCAGCAAGATGCTAGATTGGTCCTTTAAGGTACACAGGCCGTCTGCTGTTTTCAGGGGAGTGATGAAGCGGTTTGTTGGGCCGTAGGTCTTCTTGACAGCATTGTAGAAGTTGTGCATGTCATTTTTATCGGCAAAGGTTTGGATCCCATGTGCCTTTTTTCTCCACCACTCATTCTGCATCCTTCTAACAGCCCTTTGCACCTCTCCTTGAGCTCTCTGCCATTTCTGCCTGGCGCTACTGGATGAAGGGTTCTCTAGGGTTGCCCTGTGTGCTCTGTGCATATCCTTCAACAGGACATGGATGGTGTCCGAGTTTTCATCAAACCAGTCTTGGTGGTACTTGCTCTTGAAGCCGATTGTTTGGGCTGCTGCCTCATAGATAGCCGAGCTGATAGAGTTCCAGTTCTGGTCAATAGAGTTCTCAGAAGAGTTCAAGGAAGACTCCACCTCCCCAAGTTTTTCAGACAGGGAGCGGCAAAAGTCATTTCTTAGGTCAGGGTTTTCCAGGCGGGCGCAGTCTAGCTTCTTCCTTTTGGGTCTTTGCCGTCTCAAGGGGGGGCGCACTTGCATGTGGACATTGGCCATAATCAGATGATGATCTGTCCAGCACTCTGCACCTCTCATGGCACGGGTGGTGAGGACATCTTTGATGTCACTACGCCTCACTATGATATAGTCTATGAGGTGCCAATGTTTAGAACGAGGGTGCATCCATGAAGTCATATATGTAGCCTTCTGCTGGAAGATGGTGTTGGTTATGGTTAGGTTATGCTCTGAGCAGAGAGTAAGCAATCTCATCTCATTTGAGTTAACCTGACCAACTCCATGTTTGCCAAGTACTCCACTCCATATCCTGCTGTTCTGTCCCACTCGGGCATTAAAATCCCCAAGCAAGAAAATCTTGTCATTCTTGGGGATCCGGCAGAGAGCCTCATCAAGTGACTGGTAGAAGGAATCCTTGACCCCACTCTCAGATGGCAGGGTTGGTGCATAGGCACTGAGAATTGTGGCGTAGCAATTCCTGACCAGGGGGATACGGAGGGTCATTAGTCTCTCACTAATGCCGACAGGTGTTTCAGTGAGTCTTGGCAGCAGGGTGTTTTTGATGGCCAGTCCTACACCATGCAGATGTTGTCCTCCTGAGGGGTAGCCTTTCCAGAAGAATGTTTAGCCCATACCTTCCTCAGTTAGAGAGCCTTCATCTAGGATCCTGGTCTCACTCAGGGCTGCAATGTCAATGTTGTAGCGATTCAGCTCTGCAGCAACCAAGGCAGTTCTCCTGTGAGGTCTGTCAGAAGTGCCGTACGAGTCCAGGAGAGTCCTTACATTCCATGTTGCCAGTTTCAAGTTGCATGATTTTCTATTTTTATTTCGACCGCGGGTATATGGAATGGCCCGATGGGTGCGGTATCCTATCCAGGCGAGATTGAGTGGGCAATTTTTAGGCCACCTTTTCTAGGCCCATCCTCAGTTGAGGTGAGCAGTACCGTACCTAGATAAGGCTGGTCAAACACACAGAGGTCTGCCGAAAACAGCTTTCTCTCAACTGAGCTGTTAGCGACCTATACCCTGTGCTGCTGCCGTGCAGGGTTCTAGCTAAGAGCTTCCAGTCCATTCAAACCTGCTCCCGTCGCCGGAAACCCCATCGCCGTCAGACTTCAACCAGATGTAAATCCAGGTACTGTTCACGATGGTCAGAAGTGGGTACCTGCGCAAGGAGATATTTCAGTGCCAAAGGAGGTGCACTTTCTCCAGTAGCACTATCTTCGCCACAATGAGGTAAACCCGGTGGCATGGGTGAGCCCATGACGATCAGTCCCTCGCCATGACTGCAGGAGGTTGCCGGGTCCTTATTCCTTCAAGGCCCGCCTATTGCGCACCGCCAGCACATTGCTTTTCTGTTAGGGTGTGCTCCCTTAGCCTTTGCTTAAATAAGCTGACCCACAAGGCAATGGGGCTATTTACCCATAGTTGGGGCAGGGTTGACGGGCGTCAGGGTGTTTTCCACACAATGGTGGGCCTATACGCCACATCTCTGGGGCCCACTGCTGCTACGAGATCCCCTTCAGTTTAGTTTGGGGTCTGCAAAGACCCTTATCCGTGTGTGGCCACGAGGAGGCACTGAAGGAGTCTTGGTGGTGGAGAGGCTTTGTACCAGCAGGAGGAGACTTACGCACTCGGCTCCTCTTTTCACCCCCTGAGGGGGGCTAGCTGGCGGCGGTAGCTGTAAGCAGAGAGTAGCAAGCAGAAAGCAACATGCACTATCTACAGACATCTCTCTACTTCTACTGCACTAGACGCGTCACACACACCCTGTGTATACACACACATATATATATATATATATATACATACACACACACACACACACACACACACACACACACACACACACACACATATTGGATAAGCCTGACTTCCAGAACAAAGACTTGAAGAAAGAACACTCAGGACAGATGATACATACTGTATTTTTCGGACTATAAGTCGCAGTTTTTGTTCACAATTTGGCCAGGGGTGCGACTTATACTCAGGAGCGACTTATGTGTGAAATTATTAACACATTACCGTAAAATATCAACTATTATTTAGCTCATTGACGTGAGAGACTAGATGTATAAGATTTCATGGGATTTATCGATTAGGAGTGACAGATTGTTTGGTAAACGTATAGCATGTTCTATATATTAAAGTTATTTAAATGACTTTTACCATAATATGTTATGTTAACATACCAGGCACCTTCTCAGTTGGTTATTTATGCGTCATATAACATACACTTATTCAGCCTGTTGTTCACTATTCTTTATTTATTTAAAATCCGTCAGTCTACCCCAGGGCAGCTGTGGCTGCTGATGTAGCTTACCACCACCAGGTGTGAATGAATGTTGAGTCCCACTTCTCTGTGAGCGCTTTGAGTGTTTAGAAAAGCGCGATATAAATCTACGTTTTTTTTTTTTTTTTAATTGCCTTTCAAAATGTCTATTCTTGATGTTGGGTTTTACCAAATAAATTTCTCCCAAAAATGCGACTTATACTCGAGTGCGACATATATATGTTTTTTTCCTCTTTTACAATGCATTTTCGGCATGTGCGACTTATACTCCGAAAAGTACGGGAAATAAATGGCAATGCTTCTTTGTTGTTGTTGTACAAAAAGTGCGTATTATTCTGGTAAAAAAAGTGAATAATAAATTGTAAATATGCCTAAAAATAAAACAAACTGAAGTGTTGTAATTGTATCTTCTCTATTTCAGTGGTGATGATAAATAGAACTACTGAAGCTGTTCATTTCCCCAACAAGGTAAAATGGGACAAACAAATTGTGCTCAGCTGTAAAATATAAACTGTATTGGCGCAAGACAGATTGACTGTAGGCGAGTACGCAATGTAGCGGCCCACTTAGAGTAATGACACAAGATGCAGAGAGCTTCGACTGGTGCAACTTTAATTCTCCCTTCCTTTTCTCCTCACAATTTTGACACTGTGCAAACTATGAAGATGGACAGAAAATACAAATGCCATCGTACCATATTTCCACAAACAAAGCATAAATCATGTTTACATTTTTAAACTTATGAACACATCTTTTTTAGTAAATAAAAATAATGACAATTTCACATTTGTTTTAAATGAAATCAACCACTTGATTTAAATGAATAAACTATTAGTCTACTCCTACCTCCTTCCGCTTCCAAGGGCGCTAAGTTTGCTCAGCTTGTTAGCCTAGCTTCTATACACAGCTTGTAGTGACTCTGCTTAAATGTGACATATAAACAACACAAACACGAGGCCTAATAAAATAACCTCTCACAAATATTCACACAGAACATGACACATTTAACTTTGTCAGCATGTTTTACCAGACCTGGAGTAACGTGAGTATCCTGTTGATGTCAGATGGAACGGCAGCAGGAAGTCAAGGTTCAGCAATAAAGGAAGTAACAGAATAAGAGTGGGCTCTTCAAAATAAAGGCACAGAAAATCGTGAAGTGACTGAACTGCATTTTTCTCATGAACAAAATTTGCTGCCATTTACACGCAATTTCAAAGACCTTCAAATACACCAGGAAAAAAATGTGATGAGTTGTTTGCTTCGTAGTAGTCCAGAGTGGAGGTCTTTACCGCCCAATCTGTTTGTAATTATTATATGAATTATAAGTGCATGTGCCTCACAATACGAAGGTCCTGAGTTGTCCTGGGTTCAATCCCGGGCTCGGGATCTTTCTGTGTGGAGTTTGCATGTTTTCCCTGTAACTGTGTGAGCTCCCTCCGGGTACTCCGGCTTCCTCCCACCTCCAAAGACATGCACCTGGGGATAGGTTGATCTGCAACACTAAATTGGCCCTAGTGTGTGAATGTGAGAGTGAATGTTGTCTGTCTATCTGTGTTGGCCCTGCGATGAGGTGGCGACTTGTCCAGGGTGTACACCGCCTTCCGCCCGAATGCAGAATAAAGGAGCTCCCATTGGCTCCCCTGTAAGATGACTTTTATTTATTTTCATTTAAAAGTTAGAATGCATTTAAAAAAATCCATCCCTCATCATGTCGTTCATAATGATTGTGAACGATAGGCGACATTCCCAAAAAAGTGCAGTTCCCCTTTAAGTAACCCAATGTGTTCAGTTATTCATGGATTTATCAATAGAATAGTGGAGTAATATGTAAAACAGGTAATTGGCTCTCCAGAGGGTGATCAATAATAAAAATATTTTCTAATGGAGAAAAAAAGTATATATATATTGAACCACGGTGTTAATCCCAAAAACTTGTTAGAGGGGAATTGCACTTTTTAATTTTTTTTACCTACTGTTAACAATCATGAGAGACAAGGAGACAAAAGGTATTTTAAAATACCTATGTGCTCTTGTCTCTCATAATAATTGACAGGCAAAATTGTAATAAAAAAAAGGGCAGTTCCCTTTTAAAGGGGAACATTATCACCAGACCTATGTAAGCGTCAATATATACCTTGATGATGCAGAAAAAAGACCATATATTTTTTTAACCGATTTCCGAACTCTAAGGCAGACATGGCACAGAGATGTATGGATAACCAGCAGATGCATTTGCAACGATAAAGTCAACGAAATCACAAAGGTGAGTTTTGTTGATGTTGACTGCCAGCTAATCGATGCTAACATGCTACGCTAATCGATGCTAACATGCTACACTAATTGATGCTAACATGCTATTTACCGGCGGTGCTAAGGCAGACAGGGCACAGAGATGTATGGATAACCTGCAGATGTATTTGCAACGATAAAGTCAACGAAATCACAAAGGTGAGTTTTGTTGATGTTGACTGCCAGCTAATCAATGCTAACATGCTATTTACCGGCGGTGCTAAAGCAGACATGGCACAGAGATGTATGGATAACCTGCAGATGCATTTGCAACTATATTACGTTTCCTTTCACCCACATTTAATGCAAAAAAAACACTTACCAATCGAAGGATTTAAGTTGCTCCAGTGTCACAAGATGCGAAAGTCCTGATCGTTTGGTCCGCACATTTCACCGGCAATGCTAACGCAGCTATTCGGCCATGCTATGTCTATGAATAGCGTCAATAGCTATTGGCTCAATATCTTCAGTTTCTTCTTCAATACTTTCATACTACAACGATCCGTTTCAATACATGCGTAATCTGTTGAATCGCTTAAGCCGCTGAAATCCGAGTCTGAATCCGAGCTAATGTCGCTATATCTTGCTGTGGTATTCGCCATTGTTTGTTTGTATTGGCAGCACTGTATAACTTCACAGGAAAATGAACAGTGTCTTCACAGAGAGCGAAAAAAAGGCACTTTAAAGCTATTTTTAGGGATATTCCGGGACGGTAACATTCTGAAAAAAAATTCAAAAAATACAACAAGCCACTGGGAACTGATTTTTATTGTTTTTAACCCTTTTGAAATTCTGATAATGTTCCCCTTTAAGCGAACACAATAGCCATTAAGCTTGGCTGAAAAAACAACCAGGTCAGAAATGATAAAGCAACTTTGCATATTTGACCAAGCATAACACAGCTTCTTGCATATAAGAGAGAATACATAAAGGTGGTTTATGTGCATCAGCCTCAACCCTAAGACAATAGCAATACATCTCTGATTCTTCGTGTGACTCTCACACACACTCAGACTTTGTATTTCAAAGGTTAGTGTTTGCTAAAATACTGATGATAGAAATGCTAATTTTTCCACTCGGATGCAGTTTTTCAATCTTGCTTGATTGGCACACAGCTGGGCGATGTACAGTTTGCATCTTCAGCTAAAGTGCAAAATTATATTGGCACCTGTGTAGCAACGCTAATTATCATTAGCGGTAATTTGTGTACAAAACACTTGCAGCAGTTTCTCTGCTGCAGCTGACCGGTGCTTTCATTAGTTCAATTGGCAAGTGTTGGCAAATTATATTAGTTTCCACTAATGAATGTGAACCCCATTGCTAACCTTACCACACTTTTTGTAAATTGTCTGTGCTTTTAATTATTTGTATCCAAAGCTCTCTCCATCTCTTAAAATCATCTTCAATATTTATGCTGGTCTTAATTCTCGCTTTGTCTGATCACTTTTTCTCTTGAACGGTTTGTTCTAGCCTCCCAATGTATAAAGACATCTTTCGTGTATGTGCACAGCCATGGGTGACAGACAGAAATTTGACTTTTGAGCAATTTGTAAACAGCCTTTTTCAGTTATTATAAAGCAACAGAATAATTTTATATGTTGATGCATGTCCTCTGTATTATTAAAGTGACAAAAAACAAATCAGGCTTCGTACACCTTTTCCATGGCCGAATGCAAGGACTTTCAAGATCAATTTTCCAGTTTTTCCAGTACCCTTCAAAAGGCGAAAACCAGTGTGAATCAATCTATATTGTTTGAGGTCACCAAATGCTGTCTGTAGGAAAAATACGGATCATCTGCTAAAACCTAAGCCTAACATTGAAGCACCAGTTATCATTGACTGAATGAGGTATTGAAAATGAAGCAGTGTTTCTGTAGAGCAGGGGTAAGGAACCTAAGGCTCTAGAGCTGGATTTGGTTCTTTTGATGACTGCATTGGCTCTCAGATCAATCTTAGCTGACATTGCTTAACACTATAAGTAATGGATAATACCGCTGGTATTCACAGTGTCAAAAATAACATTCAAAATATAACACATTCTCATGCATTTTCATCCATCCATCCGGTTTCTACCGCACCTGTTCAAGAAGTCCCATTAATGGTAAGAAGTATTTTATTTATTTTTGGTTAGCCTTAGAATAACAATGTTATTAAAAAGAATAAGAGACTTATTATACTCTAAAAAATGCTGGTATTTCTTAAAAATGCATGCATATAGTTGTATTTAGTTTAAAAATAATAATAATTATGTGGCTTTCACTGAAATACTTTTGAAAATATTTGGCTTGTATGGTTCTCTCAGCCAAAAAGGATCCCGGCCCTTGCTGTAGACTATTCAATGTCATTTGTGTTTGCCAACGTTGTTTACTTGTTTGTTTGTATCATCATCATTCATGTATACATCATTCCTTACAAGAAATAACATTAATTATTATTGTTTACTTGTTTGTTTCTATCATAATCCATGCATACATCATGTTAATTAAAACAACAACCTCCCGGCATGATGAACCGATGCACCACTGTCCTCTAGGTATATACGGCTCTGGCATGACAACAACCTAATGTAAGGGCTCGTGCAAAACCAACAGATCAAGCGTGTAGCTTTAATTTTTAAGGAAACTTATTTAATTTTTTTTCCATTTCATAATTGGCCTATTAAGTCGGACTGCCGAGAAATATGATGAACATTTCCAAGCATTTACAAGCACTTTACCCAAAATTCAAGCATTTTTCAAACCTTGAAAACACAACATTAAAATCCAAGCATTTCCAAGGTTTTTAAGCACCCGTACGAACCCTGACAAATATTGTTTGTGTAAGACTGGAGTCGCCAACCCGTCGATTGCAATTGACCTAACCATCTAGATCAGGGGTGTCAAACTCAAATACAGAGTGGGCCAAAATTTAAAACTGAACAAAGTCGCGAGCCAAGGTTGAACAAATGAACCTTTTAATAGGGACCCAAACAAGTTTTGCATTGAATATTGAACAATCAATGCTTATATAACTTTAAAGTGACATGCAAAATCAATTTTCCAATAATAATAATAATAATAAAAAAATATCAATGGCATATCAAATAAAATTGAAATAAATATTCAATGCCTCTTTTGTATTTGCAGCCTTCTGAGGTAATTATCAAAATAAACTTTTTCAACAGGCTAATAATACATTTGAAAATAAAATAATAAGGAATGAATCAAACATTCAAGCCTTGAGGTGGCAAGAGAAAGTGCATGGGGTTTAAGGTGGGCGGGGTTGGAGGTGGGGGGGTGTATATTGTTGCGTCCCGGAAGAGTCAGTACTGCAAGGGGTTATGGTTATTTGTTCTGTTGTGTTTATCTTGTGTTTCGGATGTTCTCTGAAATGTGTTTGTCATTCTTGTTTGGTGTTCACAGTGTGGTGCATATTTGTAACAGTGTTTAAGTTGTTTATACGGCCAACCTTTGGCTGTTGACCAAGTATGCATTGCATTTACTTGTGTCTGTGTGTAAAAACCGCATATATTATGTGACTGGACCGGCACGCTGTTTGTATGGAGGAAAAGCGGACGTGGACGACAGGTTGTGGAGGACGCTAAAGGCAGTGCCTTTAAGGCCTGCCCCCAATATTGTTGTCCGAGTGGAAATCGGAAGAAATCGGAGAAAATGGATGGCTCGGGAGATTTTCAGGAGGGTCACTGAAGTTCGGGAGTCTCTTGGGAAAATGGGGAGGGTTGGCAAGTATGAGAATTTGCGGTGTTACAGTGGGGGTGTGTATAATAATGTTAAATTAATATTGCCTCAAGGGCCAAATGAAATTACACGGCGGGCCAAATTTGGGCCACGGGCCAGAGTTTGACACCATGATCTAGATCGTAAAAATATTAGAAAAATAAATATTAAGATGACATCAGTGACACCCCCACCTGTCAAATGAACAGACAAAATATTTTAACCCCTGAACACGCCCGCACGCCTCTTTTGCTCTCTCTTCAGCCTCTCATCCCCCGGCTCTAGAAACCGTCGCCATACCACCTGAGCGCGTTGCATGACCGGCTCATAAATCAGCGTGCTGCAACAATGCATTAAGGCTGATTGTTGCGATGCATCAAACATTTCCTAGCATCTAACATCAAACAACTCTTCCCTCAACCACGAGTCCATGTCAATCATCATTCAGCTGTAACGGGAAGCTATACGAGAGTCTGTAAACATGGCTCCAAAGCACAATTTATTGTGAATACAAATACAAACATTGATATGGGCAAAGGCAGTAATATATGATAAAATAGGGCAGCAGCTAAAGGACTTGCCTGTTTATCCCCTCTTTTATCACACAGGAAAAACTTGCCAGGTGAACAGCTGATAGTACTACTTCCTGTGCTGACGTAAGTCAACTACGTGATTTGCATCGCATACTGGAGCATGAAAAAATATACTACAATACTAAGACTATAAGGGCCATAAACATGTAGTTTCTACAGCAGGGCTGCCCAAAGTGCGGCAGAGGGGCCATCTGTGCAAGCCAGCGACTCGTTTGTCATTGGCCGTAGGCACATTACAAAAAAACACCCGCACTGTGTGTGTTATAAAAGTAACTTCAACAGTTAAATCCATCATGAAATGTCTGTCCCACATGCACCTCAGTAAAATGGTGTAGCAGAAAGACGAAAATAGAGCATTAGAAAATAGAAAATTGGTTTAAGCAGTCAGGAGTATGTTAGCACAAGCCAATTTGCCGAAAGACATACTGAGTGGGAGCAGCATCTAACAGCTGCTCATATACAGATCAGGCTGCCTACATCTGTACTGAAGAAAAGTACGCCCTATGAGAGCTGGAACGGAAAAAAGTCAGATGTGAGTCATGTGAGAGTATTTGGCTGTGTAGCTTATGGACTTGTTCCAGACACAGAAAGGAGAAAACTGGACGTCAAGGCAAAAAAACCTTTGTTTTGCGGGCTATGCAAATCGTGCAGAATATTATTTGTGAAATGAAGACAAATAGAGACATTCTTCGAGACATTGTTTTCAATTTGTCATCAGTCTGAGTAATCCCTGACCCCTGATTTTTTCCACCTGTTTCCCATTACCCTCATGTGTCGTATAAGCCCACGCCTCCCCTTGTTCTTTACCAGATTGTCTCGGGTTTTCGTGCCTGTCTTGCGTCCATGTCCATGCCTCTCCTCGTCCCACGTTTATATTCCTGGATCCTGAATTCCCTCGTTTCTATTTTGAGTTTGAATTTCCTCCTCCTCAGTGGAGTGAATTTTGCTATTTAGTTTTTTCAATGAAGTGGTGAGTTGTTATTTGTTTCTACGATTCATTCTGTCCTCAAATTTTTTGAGTGATATTTTGTTAACCATTATTAGATTAAGAGTAAGTGTTGAAATGTTCATGGTCATTGTTTCCTTCTTCCTGTTGGAGCGTTTTGAGTTAATAAGTTGTATAGCAGAAACGGCGCAAATTATAGTTTGTCTTTGATTTTTCTGTTTTCCTCCTTTTAGGAATGATTCTCGGTTGTTCCCTTTTTTTGGAACCTTTTTCACCGACAGTTTTTATTATTGTAGATATTGTATTACTTTGACTCTGGAGGTGAAAGATCTGTCAAAATAAATGCCTAGCAAAGTATCCCCACTCTGCATCTGAGTTCAATCCTTTGTCCAAACCTGACATAAACAAGTAATAAAAATGATCTTCTTTAGATAATGAAGCCAACATGAACAAAAATGAGCCAACTGACAAGATTACTGTCATTGAGAAGCTGCTTAAGGAGATGGCTGACACAGAAAACCTCCTAAGACATATGATTATGACGATTTTTCTGATTTAGTAACTGTTGAACTTGTCCAGGGTGTATACCGCCTTCCGCCCGAGTGCAGCTGAGATAGGCTCAAGCACCCCTCGCGTCCCTAAAAAGGGACAAGTAGTAGAAAATGGATGGATGGGTGGAGTAACTGTTGACAATTGTGCAAATATTTGTCATGTTTTAGAACCAACCTCACTGAAAGAGGCATAGATGGCCCCTGATGCAAAGGAATGGAAGTAAGCAGCTGACCTGGAATTTGAGTCATTGTTAGAAATTGAGGCATGGGATTTAGTGGATTTTAGTCCTAGTGGATTACGCAACCCGTATAAATGATTAAACTATCACTCCATGCTTGATGGTAAACCTCAAGTTTAGTCGTGCGCCATTTGCGTTCCAGCTTTCTACGTGATAATTTATGAGCTCAGGTTTCTTCTGTGAACCATGGGGTGCACTTTTTTGGAGCCTTTTTTAACTTCAGCAGTGCTATACTATCAATGGTTTTGCGCAGGGCGTAGTTAAAATTGTTAGTGAGGTTATCAATAGAGCCCACATACTTTGGGAGTGGTGCCATTACCGAGGGCAGTAGGCCAGTGTGAAGGTCCTGCTGATTGGGTTCTTCCGGACAACCCGATACCACCACAATTGATTTGACAGTTTTTCTTTTTCTTTCTTCTTTTCAGCACACCTCATTTACAACACAACTTTAAATGCTTTTCAGCAGTATTTTGCCACTTCCTTTCCTGCAGTCCTCCGTGCCGTTTTTGTGTCTCTCTGTGTCACTCCGTGTCTCTCCCTTGATGTCTTTTTCCGCCCCCCTCATGGTCTCCAGCGCTCCTGATAAAGAGACAGGTGATTAGACAACTCATTCCAGCTGAGAAATCTCCTCACCTGTCGTTGCTTCACAGCCGGCTCCTGCGCATGCCCCGCCCGCAGGGGACCCGTCGACCACGCCCCTTCACAGCCAGCAAGAGTCGTCGTTGTGGCAGCGTTAATGTTGCGGCTGCTATCGCAGTTATTATTATTATTAGCTTGCCGAACATGAGTGATAAACTCCGAATTTTATAAGGTAATGATCGCACATTACTTTAGTATACGGGAGTATCATAACTTTGGAAACGGTGATACCCTTGACAAGCACTAGGTCAGGGGTCGGCAACCCGCGGCTCCGGAGCCGCATGCGGCTTTTTGGCCTCTCTGATGTGGCTCAGCTGCATATGGCTCAGCTGCATAATCGCCGACCCCCCGATTGTTTCGGGGGGTTTCTGGATCTGGGTCCCTCTCCCGGAAATCACCCAGGGTTAACATTCTCCAATTTTCACTCGGACTACAATATTGAGGGCCTGCCATGATGGCTTTACTTTTAACGTCCTCCACAACATGACATCGCGCGCCTTTACACCATGCTATCTGCGTGCCGGCCGGACAAATGCATCTCGCTGCTTCTATCGTCACACGTACGAGATTGCAAGGCATATAGTCAACATCCATACAGGTTACACTGAAGGTTGTGATATAAACAACTTTAACACTCTCACTAATATGTGCCACACTGTGAACCAACACCAAATAAGAATGACACATTTCGGGAGAACATCCTCACAGTAACACAACATAAACGCAACATAACAATTACCCAGAATCCCATGCAACCATAACTCTTCCAGGCTATATTATACACCCCCGCACCCCCAACCCCGCCACCTCAACCGACGCACGGAGGGGGAGGCGGGTTTGGTTTTAGCGGGCTGTAAAATATAGCCTGGAAGAGTCATGGATGCATGGGATTCTGGGTAATTTTTATGTTGCGTTTATGATAATGGAGATGATTAAATTTTCCAGCATGATCTGGCACCTGCTCACAGTGCCAAAACCAGCAGTAACTGGTGTACTGACCATGGGATTACTGTCCCCGATTGGCCTGCAAACTCTCCTGACCTAAACCCAATAGAGAATTTGTGGGGTATTGTGAAGAAAAAGCTGAAAGACACCAGACCCAATAATGCAAATGAGCTGAAGCCCGCTATTGAAGCGTCCTGGGCATCCATAACTCCTCAGCAATGCCACAGGCCGATTGCCTCCATACCACGCCGCATTGATGCAGTAATCTATGCAAAATGATTCCCAACCAAGTACTGAGTGCATTAATTGACATTTTCAAATGTTAGATTTTGTTTTGCTGTTACAAATCTTTTTTTTTTACTTGGTCTGAGGAAATATTCAATTTTTTTGAGATAGGATGTTTGAGTTTTCTTAAGCTCTATGCCATAATCAGCAATATTAAAATAATAAAAGGCTTGCAATAGTTCAGTTCATGTGTAATGAATACAGAATGTATGGCATTTTCATGTTTTAGTTGCATTACGGAAAATAAAGGACTTTATCACAATATTCTAATTTTTTGAGACAGTCCTGTATATAATGTTGCGCCCTCAAGGCTCCAACAAACCCAAAATCATTCTGATCAGGCCCAAATTATCATTCCGTTCAAATATTGCAGTGAAGTCAACTAGGTTGCCTCACCTGATATCTAAGAGTGTAGAAGATGTGGGGCGGTGTGGCGCAGATGGTAGAGCGGCCATACCAGCAATTCGAGAGTTCCCGGTTCAATTCCAGCTTCTACCATCGTACATAGTAATGGTCCTTGTGCAAGATACTTTATTTTTGCTCCTGATGGGTCAGGGTTGGCTACTTGCATGGCAGCTTCCGCCATCAGTGTGTGAATGTGTAAAGCCCTTTGGGTATCATTCCAGGTATAGTGAAGAAATAAATGTTGACTATTTTCCATTTACACATGTGTAACCTGGGTGACAAAACACATTTAAATATCCTTATTTAAATATCCTTTCAAAACCCCATTGAATATTCTTTCTAATTAAATATCTTTCTATTTAAATATAATTTTACTTAAATATCCTTTCTATTTAAATAACCTTTCAAATCCCAATTAAATATCCTATTTATTTTCGTTGTCTTAGCTGTCCTTACGTGCGTCATTACGTCACGCGGTCACATGACCTCGTGGCTCATTACGTCACGCGGTCACGTGACCTATTGCGGGAAGCATAAAACCCGGTAGTAGGCTGTTTCCAGGAAGAGCGAGAGGGACACGCTGGGCGACGTTGCTGCAGGAGCCAACTACTGGAGCTGCGGGTCGTCGTGCGAGAGTGTTTAAGTGTGATTTATCTGCGTAATTGGTGAGTTGCATCTTTGTAGCTTAGCCGCTACATTCAATTTGAATGGAGCTGTTAGCATCTACTTATATGCCTGTTTCTCTGAATTAAGTTAACTGAATGGTACGTTAGCACTGTCAACAATTGTCTGATTTGTTTCTGGGTTGTGTTATTTGTTTGATGGTTTTCACTGCTATGCATCCAATTCATTTTATGATGCAGTCCAGTCAACCACAGTCTGCTATGCACCTTATTTGTGGATGCAATGGGTACATTTTGATAATATTAGAGAATTTCTATTTTGATATAACAATTATTATATTATTTATTCTATTTGGATTCATTAATTTATTGTACAATATTAAGAAATATACTTGCTATTTGAATACAGTAGTATTATTAAGTATTTAGTATCTGAATGTATTTTGTGTGTGCGCACTGGAAAATTGACTGGTCCTGCCCTTGTTGTACAGGCTAGGTTGGATGGCGAGCTAAAGCCTGAACTAGAGTCTGAAGCTTTATGCCTGGAACCGAACCAACCGAACTGAATCCACCCAACTGAGCCCCGGGCGGGTAGAAGGCTCCTCAGCAGCAGCTCTGTTTTTTCCCTTTGTTTTCCATAACGCAACGTGTTCATTTCTGTCCTCCTGAACCTTCACATTTACCCCGTTACCTTCACTAAAACCCCTCCGGACACTGCCACCACAACGTGGACTTTGCGAGGTCGTTTAATGAACTATGTTGTGTTGCGCTTATATCATCTTTGTTAAAAACAAGGACTGAATCAAGTACTGTATCACATTGTAAATATTGAACGTTCTGTAACTTATGTTGAAAATGTGAATGGCCATTCGAATTTACATGTCTGTTTGTTGTTGTTTATTTTTCCTATAATTCTTTAATATAATTTGGTACCATTTAAACTTAAATCCTGTGTTCAGTCTTCATTACTCTCCATTCCGAGAGCTGAATTTTGTTTCTTCTGATCTAGCCCAGTTATATAATTCAATGTTTACTTAGTACTTGTACAGTGCTTTACTAAAGTAACATACAGGCTACACATGTATCACTCTGCACTGTGAGGCAACACAACAAGGTGCCCACAGGAAAGATTATTACTCATAAAACTAAGTTGAAATTATTAATGTTTTAGCTATCTTTATAAAGAGTCTGCAGAAACATAGCAACATTCATTTTGAATGAAAACCTGATAAAGTTCTAAAGCAGTACTTGCCAGGGTAAATAATGAGTTACAAAGTGCTACTCTCACACTCCAAAATGCTGCGTGAAACTGCAGAGGCATTAATAATTCCTTCGTTGGCTAGCCCATAAGAAGCACTCTCATTACACTGCACGTTGTAATTTAGCAGAGTAGAAGCAGAGTGTTCGACAGAGTGTGGTGCAGGGGAAGTAGGGTGTGATAAATTGAATAGTCTTAAAATACAATAAGGCGTATGAACTACACCTACCCTCAATGCATTTGCTCCAAATGGGATTAAAATCAAGTGGGGTAATTACAGACTGTATATCGTCTTGCAATTAGCTTCCAAATGAAGTCAATTACATTATTGCTTCAGCAACGGCATGATGTAACAAGTAAGTTTTGTGTTTTAAATTCTGTGAAAGGGGAAACAAAGATATTTTTTGGGGTGATTGTATGTTCTTTTCTGTCAGCCATCGAAACACACTCTCTACAATTGTGCCGTCTCATACTGTAATGATTTAGAAATTATGCATGCAGCTCAAAACAACAGGTAGCAGAACCCTGTAACCGTGAAATTACTTTTAAAACCATCTTGAAATAAGAAGCAGCAGAAAATATAACACTAGACTTTCTCCTCATAGTCACGTTTAAGGAAAACATTTATGAGAAGCCTGAACTCAGAGGTAATTTGCCTTCCTCTCACTGCAGCGAGTGGAAAATGAAGTGCTATACAGTGCAGCGGCGGGCCGTGCGTTTCCCACCTACGCCTTTAGCGATATCCGTCTTCAACGATTACCTACCATCCATCCATCCATCCATTTTCTACCGCTTATTCCCTTTTGGGGTCACGGGGGGCGCTGGCGCCTATCTCAGCTACAATCGGGCGGAAGGCGGGGTACACCCTGGACAAGTCGCCACCTCATCGCAGGGCCAACACAGATAGACAGACAACATTCACGCTCACATTCACACACTAGGGCCAATTTAGTGTTGCCAATCAACCTATCCCCAGGTGCATGTCTTTGGAAGTGGGAGGAAGCCGGAGTACCCGGAGGGAACCCACGCATTCACGGGGAGAACATGCAAACTCCACACAGAAAGATCCCGAGCCTGGATTTGAACCCAGGACTGCAGGACCTTCGTATTGTGAGGCAGACGCACTAACCCCTCTGCCACCGTGAAGCCTACCAAAATACCATAATTTATGTCACCACATGACCACTGCTGGAGAAATACTATACAGAAACACATTTACGCACTACCGTGCATTGTACAAAACGGGTTATTATCTGGTGTGGCAAATGCAAGAAACAGAATGTCGTCTCTTCAAGGTCTTTATTGTAGACTGCCAACATGAGAATAGCAACAACACAACACGCACTTTTTATGTGTTCTCCCAAAACGCAAAACCACACCCCTTCTCTGAGTGTGAGCATGGTCCCCCCCTCCCCCCCGAATACCCAGACAGCAAGTTATGGGGACTACATAACAGGGGGCCTCACTCGCCTGCCGCAACAAGTAAAATGTCCATCCCGTGGTGGAGCGGGTGTACCCTGTGGGGAAAAAAACAATATCACGGCCCTGTGGAGGCGAAGGACATTCAACCCTAATAGATTTCGGAGGGCGACCTCGGCGGGTGACTTGGCCTGGCAGCACTTCATCACCTGCGACACAATGCGCTTGTTTAATCCTGTCCAAAGAAACGCATTCCCTACGCCCGCCCATATACAGCACAAAAACCTTAGGATTGCGTTCTAGAACCCTAAATGGGCCATCGTAAGGGGGTTGGAGGGGCGAATGGTGGGCGTCGTGACGGACAAAAACAAAACGGGAATTTTTAAGCTCTGATGGCACAAATTATCTTGGGAAATAGTGGTGGACCGGGCCAGGAGCCAAGGACTCCCTCGGCCAAAAGGGAAACGATCGGGGGGCACCACTCTCAGGTAAATATTCACCCGGAACGCGGAGTGGTTGACCAAACACCAATTCAGCGGGGGCCGCAGCGAGATCCTCTTTTGGGGCCGAGTGCAACCCGAGCATAACCCAAGGCAAACGTAAACCCAATTGCTATCCACGAGCGCTGCACGCAGAGCCGCCTTAAGCGACCGGTGAAAACGTTCACCTAACCCGTTAGCTCGGGGATGGTAGGCTGTCGTACGGTGCACCTGCACACCCAATGACTGCGCCAACGCTGACCAAAGCTCCGACACGAATTGGGATCCCCTGTCTGAGGTGATATCGGATGGCTTGCCAAAACGCGCAACCCAGGTCGATAGAAACGCACGGGCAACGTCCACAGAGGCAGTGGAGGAAAGAGGAACCGCCTCTGGCCATCTGGTAGTACGATCCACCATCGTTAGCCAGTGTGTATAACCCTGCGACGGAGGGAGGGGGCCAACTAAGTCCACATGCACATGGTCAAATCGCCTGACCGGAATCGTAAATGTTTCGAGGGCCGCTTTAGTGTGCCGATGGACATGCTGACATGCCACGCATGGGGCTGCCCAGTGCCTAACATCCTTCCTAAGGCCAGCCTAAACAAACTTGGCACCAACCAACTTGACAGAACCCCGAACGCCAGCCTACCATCCCCGTTAGCTCGGGGATGGTAGGCTGTCGTACGGTGCACCTGCACACCCAATGACTGCGCCAACGCTGACCAAAGCTCCGACACGAATTGGGATCCCCTGTCCGAGGTGATATCGGATGGCTTGCCAAAACGCGCAACCCAGGTCGACAGAAACGCACGGGCAACGTCCACAGAGACAGTGGAGGAAAGAGGAACCGCCTCTGGCCATCTGGTAGTACGATCCACCATCGTTAGCAAGTGTGTATAACCCTGCGACGGAGGGAGGGGGCCAACTAAGTCCACATGCACATGGTCAAATCGCCTGACCGGAATCGTAAATGTTTCGAGGGCCGCTTTAGTGTGCCGATGGACATGCTGACATGCCACGCATGGGGCTGCCCAGTGCCTAACATCCTTCCTAAGGCCAGCCTAAACAAACTTGGCACCAACCAACTTGACAGAACCCCGAACGCCAGCCTACCATCCCCGTTAGCTTGGGGATGGTAGGCTGTCGTACGGTGCACCTGCACACCCAATGACTGCGCCAACGCTGACCAAAGCTCCGACACGAATTGGGATCCCCTGTCCGAGGTGATATCGGATGGCTTGCCAAAACGCGCAACCCAGGTCGACAGAAACGCACGGGCAACGTCCACAGAGACAGTGGAGGAAAGAGGAACCGCCTCTGGCCATCTGGTAGTACGATCCACCATCGTTAGCAAGTGTGTATAACCCTGCGACGGAGGGAGGGGGCCAACTAAGTCCACATGCACGTGGTCAAATCGCCTGACCGGAATCGTAAATGGTTCGAGGGCCGCTTTAGTGTGCCGATGGACCTTGGCGTGCTGACATGCCACGCATGGGGCTGCCCAGTGCCTAACATCCTTCCTAAGGCCAGCCCAAACAAATTTGGCACCAACCAACTTGACAGAAGCCCAAACGCCAGGGTGCGACAGGGAGTGTATTGAGTCAAAAACCCGGCGGCGCCAGCCTACCGGGACGAGAGGCCGAGGGCGGCCAGTGGACACATCGCAGAGGAAGGCGCTCCTGCACCATCACCTCCTTGAGCACAAACGCCGTACCCTCAGCTTGGAGTGCGCGGATGTTGGGGTCGTCGGGCTGGTCAGCGGCCATTCCCGAAAGATCTAAACCGAGCTGCACGGGGCACACGAGTACACGTGAGAGACAGTCAGCCACAGGGTTGGCTTTACCGGCCACATGTGAATGTCCGTAGTGAACTCAGAGATGGACGACAAGTGACGCTGTTGACGGGCTGACCAAGGCTCTGTGACCTTTGACATGGCAAACGTCAGGGGTTTGTGGTCAACAAAAGCCGTGAAGGATCGACCCTCCAACAGAAAATGAAAATGGCGTGTTGCGAGGTACAGTGCTAACAATTTACTGTCAAATACACTGTACTTCCGCTCGTTATCCCGCAGATTACAACTGAAGAACGCAAGGGGCTGCCACACATTCGCCACCCGCTGCTCAACCACAGCACCCATGGCGACATCAGACGCATCCGTCATTAAAGCCACGGGCACCCTGGAAACAGGGTGGGTGAGAAGAGTAGCCTCTACGAGCGCGGATTTAGCCCTCTGAAAAGCTTGGACCCGCTGAGGAGTCCATTCGAGGGAATCACTAGCCTTTTTGTTACGTAGGGCACCATAAAAAGGCTGCAGGAGGTGGGCGGCGCATGGAAGGAACCGATTATAAAAATTAATCATGTCCAAAAACTCCTGTAGAGCTTTGACGGTGGAGGGACGAGGAAAATCCGCCACCGCCTGCACCTTCGAAGGCAAAGGAATCGCACCCTGCGACGAAATACGGTGACCTAAAAAATCAATCTCCGACAGCCCAAACTGACATTTAGAAGGATTTACGATCAGGCTGTGCTGGTCAAGCCGTTTCAACACCTGTGTTAGGTGTGACTGGTGCTTCTCAGCTGAAGGACTCACCACCAAAATGTCGTCAAGATAAACAAATACAAAATTGAGCCCGCGCAACACTGAGTCCATTAATCTTTGAAAGGTCTGTGCTGCCCCCTTCAGGGCAAAAGGCATACGTAGGAACTCAAAAAGCCCAAACGGGGTTATTACTGCGGTCTTGGGCAAGTCCTCTGCGCCCACCGGAACCTGGTGATAACCGCGAACAAGGTTTACCTTCCAAAAAATGGCGGTACCAGCCAGGCGCGCCGAAAAGTCCTAGATGTGCGGGATAGGGTAGCGGTCGTGCGTCGTGATGTTGTTAAGGCGGCGAAAATCCCCACAAGGGCGCCAGGAACCGCCTGACTTAGGCACCATGTTAGAACGCCTAACGATGCCTAAACGCTACATAGTTGCAAACTCCTCTTTAGCAATGGTCGATTTAACCGCGTCAAGACGGCGCGCGTGCGCAAAAACTGGCGGGCCTACCATGGGAATAAAATTTTCACCGCTGTGTTTAGTGTCCGCGGTGGAGAAAGCGGGAGTGGTTAACGACGGAAAATCCGCCAGCAAACGCTGAAAAACGTCACCAGATACCGAATAATTAGCGTGTGTCAACGGTCCAAGTCCCCCATGCCTTACATGTAAAAGTTGAAAAAGACACAGCATCAATCATTCGACGGTTAGCAACATCAGTTGCTAACCATTGTCATTTGCACACAGAAAATCTGCGCCAATAATGGAGACCGCGATTGCGGCGATGATAAAATCCCACTGGAAATTACGTCCATTGAAGCATACAGTCACCAACCTGGAGTCGAAAGTGTCGATTGATGAGCCGTTGGCGGCACTCAGCAGCGGCCCGCAGCCATCTGTCGCCTTGTCCGCGTCTATGGCAGGTAGCAGGCTGACTTGCGAACCAGAGTCCACCAGGAAACGTCTCCTTGACGATGAGTCAGCGATGAAAAGCCACTTGCCTGTTTTGCCGGTGCCCACAGCCGCTACTGAACGCCGGCGTTGGGGTTTCCCGGGGCCGTGAAGGAGCAAGGAGGGACACACCGTCGGGCTTTGGTGCCAAAACGTTGATGGAAGAAGCACTGGCCTGTTTCGCGCCTTTTCCGTGTAGTAACTCCCGCCACTACCGCTGGGTTGGCGTCCTCCGTCGTCTGTAGCGCTCTGCACGGCAAACCGTCTGGAAGCCACCAGCACCCGGTCAGCTTCTTCAGCCAAGCCCCGGTAATCGCGGGAGGCCAGAGAAGTGGAGTTAGCTAGCGCTGCACGGGCCGCAGGTGGAAGCCGCCGCAAGAAAAGGTGCGGGAAAATGAACCCGCCGTCTTTGGATCCCAGCAGCGACAGCATACTTTCTTTCAAATGCACGGCAGTGCCATCGCCTAAACCCGCCCTCTCAGCGTCAGTCAGAGTGAATCTTCGTGGCAGGAGATTCTTGAGGGCGGGGTACTTGCCACTCTGTGGAGGGTTTCGCAACAGCTGCATAGCGGGGCGAGTAGTCTCCTTGTCGAGGGCTGTCACCACCAGGTGATACCAAGTGCAGGCAGGACGATGATTTCCGAGACTTCCTAAATTACCATTGCATAATCCACCAACAAGAGTTGTGCGTTAAAATGCTCAACATGAAGGAGATCATGGATGTTACAACGAAGATCGCCTAATCTATTCACGCCATATCTCTTCAAAGACGGTTATTTTGTGCACATCTGGAGAAGGCTAACTGCGGCCACTCTGAGTTTTTGCTGCACACTGACGTAAGATGGCTTAGTCGAGGGAAATTCCTGCAAAGATTTCGAGAGCTCTGTCCAGAGATTACGGAGTTTTTCCATGTAGCTGGACATGCAGAATTCACGCAACTAAATGACGGTCAGTGGCTGTTCGACTTGGCATTTTTAACCGATCTGACCAACATGTTGAATGAACTTAATCTAGAGCTACAAGGAAAACACAAAACAGTGATCAATATGATCAGCTCAGTTAATGCTTTCAAACAAAAGATGCAACATCTCTACTCAAAGCTGCAGCGCCATGATTCTGCAAAATTCCAGAACCTGGCATCAGAGCTCCGAGATGCAAGGAAAGGCCTGTGTGCAACTTGCCAGTGCACGCTATACAGAGCAGATTGACAATTGTCCGTCAGAGTTTGACAAACGCTCTCAAGACTTTTCTTTGCTCGAGCCAGTCGCTACATAATTGCGCTATCCTTTTCGGGAAGATGCTGAGGTTGATTCACTCGCATCAAAAATTGCAACACTGTTTCACCTGAACTCCTCTGGAGTGGAAGATGAGATTTTGACACTGCAAGCCGACATTGAGCTGAAGTCCAGAGCTCATGGACAGCTCTGGAACTTACTCACAGAGGTAAAGCACCCCAACATCAGGAAATGTGCTACCTCCTTGACTGCATTATTTGGCTCCACGTATTTATGTGAGTCAGCCTTTTCCCACATGAAGATCATTAAGTCCAAGTACCGTTCCACCATGACTGATGAACATTTGGAAGTGTGCTTGAGGCTGGTTGTTAGCAGCTACTGTCCGGACTATGCATCCCTGGCTAATTCAATTCAGTGCAAGTCATCAGCGTAAACTTGGGTAATGACAAACATATACATGGTTAATTGTGTTGTGTTGTGCAATATTGGCTCATGCTGTTATGCACGTACATCAACATACTGTTATGTATGGTGGGGAAGGAGACGACACAGCAAGAGGAGTAAAGCGCAACAGTTTATTTTGAGCTTGATGATGCGGTGGAGTGTGTATGCTACTGTGTATTTTTGCAGGACTATGTGAAGTGTTGAAGTGTTACAATGAATATTTAAAAGTGGTTGTTGTAAGTGCATGTTGAGTGGGAAAGCGACCAGTCCAGTTGGGCAAGGCAGGTGGGAGAATCAGTGGTACAGGGGCCGTGGGGCTGAGAGGGGCGTCAAGAGGTCCGAGTCCAAAGTGGGGGGGTCGAGGATCGAGGGAGGCAGTCACATTCCAGAGGGGTCCGGAGAAGTGAGGCGCACAGCTCACTTCTAAGGGGACGAAGGGAATCCTGGGGAAAACAAAAGAAGCAACAGGAACAAATGAGCACAAGTGTTGAAGGTCACTAGGAGCGGGCAAACAAAGGTGAGGAGCCAGAGATGAAAGCTTACTGCAATCAGATATTACGTTCCAGCGTTGGTGCTCAGGGCACGCTGACTTTTATGGGGAGTGGTGTCATCAGCAGCAGGTGTGTAGAGTGATGATTGTGCACGGCTGTGCTGGGGCGTGACAGCAGAAGCAGAGCATGTATGGGCGTGTCCTATGGTGTGTGGTGATGACAGAGCAGCTGACTGTGCACGTGCCATAAAACATACATTGTAGATATAAGGAATCCTCAATATATTTAGAAATTAAATGTATGTTTTGCATTTTTGTAGTAGGTAGATAATTTTGACTTGATCATTTTATAAGTAGCTTGCATGCCAAAAAAGTGTGAGCACCCCTGCTCCAAACAACAGCACTGGAAGGAGCATAATTTGACATGAAGAGAATATGAATACTTTTAGTTATTTAGGGAAAGTAAATTAAAAAATACTTTTATCTTTAATTATGATCATGATTTTTGGTTATGTTAGACCAGCACAGAAGGCCTTGCTAGCCTTGACGGTAAACCACTGAAACAGTTATACCACAGCCTACGAGTTGTATTGGTCCTGCGACGAAGCTTCTAGCTACAACTCATATTGCCCATGAAAAATATATGTTTTCTGTGCTTGGACCAGCAAAACAACACTATTTTCGCATTTAACATGCCTTTTCGGGTTGTGGGGGGCTGGAAACCTAACCCAGCTGCACTCGGGCTGAAGGCAGCGTATACCCTGGACAGGTCGCCACCTCATCGCAGATAAACACCATTGACACTCACATTCACACACAAGGTTAAATTTGAATGTTGCTAATAAACTATACCCAGGTGCATGTCTTTGGAGGTGGGAGGAAGCTAGAGTACCCCGTGGGAACCCATGCAGTCACGGAGAGAACATGGAAACTTCACACAGGAAGACCTTGAGATCGAGAATCGAATCCAGGACCTTCTTATTGTCAGTTCCACCTCGCTGCCTTTAGATAAGAAACACTGTATGAATTTTTTTTTTTTTTTTGAATAAGAAACTTTGTATGATAAACAATACACTATTATTTAATACAAACAAGTAATATATTTGTATGCAGTAATGTAATAATGTACAGCATTTACCTTGTAAAGTGGACTTCTATGGTATCTCCTTCAAGCTGCTTTTCCATATTTTGGAATGGAAATGTATTGCCGTTGCACTTAAAAAGTACAGCACAATTTCATTTTGAGTCTAACCTTGTTTAAGAGCAGACACACATCATACAGGGCAGACAGAACAAGAACACTGATGGATCGCCACAATCGTGGCGCACCTCACAAAAGGTGTGAAAAAGGTAAAGCATGGGGTGAAAAGGGAGGGAAAAACAGATCCCAACCTAATGTCCTGTAGGTGAAGGAGGCTGAGTTTAAGACCTGAAAAAAACCTCTAGCAACAATAGCACTAAACTAAATCCATTAATCACAACTAAACTAATACATGTTGCAGTAAACAGCAGCATTAATTCAGTATTCAAGTGAGCACCCTCCCTTATATGTTCCAAAAATTTCAACCACTCAGCACCTCTCTACTCTCGCTGTCTCAATGAATCATCGCCATTACCAACTCGTGTTTGCTTCTTCTTCGTTTGGATTAAGATGTTGATTAGAGGTGTAACCACTGTAAAGATGGGCAAGTGTTTAACAGCCAATTTATCAAGCTCTCGTCCACAGCTGCCAGACCACAATTCCCGTTAGGATGGCGTTATATGGGACAAGATGTTTTGTTGTGGTCTGGAGTCTGCTCCTCTGCACCACACTCACATGCCGTAGAGGAAGAAATATCCCATTTGCACATAGTTGAGTGGAAAAGACAGACACCAGTACAAAGGGGATTATGCCTGACCCAAGCAGGCCTGGGAAAGCATACTCTGGGTGGTGATGTTCCGGCCTCAGGGATGTAATCATGGACTCTTGAAGAGTTTCCCCGCCATTCCATGTTCCATTGGTGGTCTGCCCAGTTTGCTACACTGCAGTTTGACTGGTTAAAGTCATTTAGCAATTCCAATGCAGCAGGGACAAATGGGTGTCTTGATTTAAGCTGTCGGTGTCCTCTAATAGGAGAAGACAGAAGCCGGTCATGAAGAAGGTGCCCAGGCTCCAATGCTGGAGCACTCGTGTTTGCTAATCCAACGCTTCTTGTCATATCCAGCTTTAATGTGTGAGTTAATCATGGTTCCAATCTAAACAAACCCTCTGTGTCTCCCCTCTTACATGTGCCTGGATTAAGTACTTTTTAACTAACCGTTCCCCACTGAGCTTTGTGCTGAGGCCCTGACTGTTCTGCCTATACACTCACGACTGCAGTCCAGTCCACAACAACATGATTGTCAAGTTTGAAAATGACACTATAGTGGTCCGACTTCTCTCCAAGGGTGATGAGGTCCTGAAGCTAGCAGCCTGGTGCTCAGGAAACAACCTCGTTCTGAACACCAAGAAAACCAGCGAGATAATCTTCGACCTAATAAAGCACATGGGGAGAGGTTCAACGATTCCCCGGCGTCTTCACCTTCACTGAGATCTCCTGGTCAGAGAATGTCACTAACATCATCAAGAAGGCTCAGCAATGTTTACATTTCCTTAGAGCCTTCAGGAAGCACAACCTTAATTCCAACCTTCTGGTGACCTTTTACCATTCCTACATTAAGAGCCTGCTGACATACTGCATCACAGCACGGTACGGCAGCTTTAGTGTGGCAGACAAGGAGAGGCTGCAAAGAATTGTAGAGGGAGTTCAGGCGATCATTGACTGCCTCTTTTCTCTCTAATGGGCATCTACGCCACCCAAGCAAAGCCAACGCAATCAGCAAAGACAGCTTCCACTCCGGCTCTGACCTGTTCGACCTGCTGCCTTCAGGGAGACACTACAGGTGCATTAAGGCTAGGACATAGCGGTCCAAGAATTGTTTTTTTCCCTAAAGCAATACCCACCCTGAACTGTCATATGCACTGATTTATCATACAAACCCCATTTTCATGAGTTGGGAAATTGTGTTAGATGTAAATATAAACGGAATACAATGATTTGCAAATCATTTTCAACCCATATTCAGTTGAATATGCTACAAAGACAACATATTTGATGCTCAAACTCATAAACATTTTGTTTTTGCAAATAATCATTAACTTTAAAATTTGATGCCAGCAACACGTGACAAAGAAGTTGGGAAAGGTGACAATAAATACTGATAAAGTTGAGGAATGCTCATCAAACACTTATATGGAACATCCCACAGGTGTGCAGGCAATAAATACTGATAAAGTTGAGGAATGCTCATCAAACACTTATATGGAACATCCCACAGGTGTGCAGGCTAATTGAGAACAGTTGGGTGCCATGATTGGGTATAAAAGCAACTTCCATGAAATGCTAAGTAATTCACAAACAAGGATGGGGCGAGGGTGACCACTTCGTAAGCAACTTGTCGAACAGTTTTAGAACAACATTTCTCAACGAGCTATTGCAAGGAATTTAGGGATTTGACCATATACAGTCCGTAAAATAATCAAAAGGTTGAGAGAATCCGGAGAAATCACTGCAAGTAAGCGATGATATTACGGACCTTTGGTCCCTCAGGCGGTACTGCATCAAAAACCGACATCAGTGTGTAAAGGATATCACCACATGGGCTCAGGAACACTTCATAAGACCACCGTCGGGAACTACAGTTGGTCGCTACATCTGTAAGTGCAACTTAAAGCTCTACTATGCAAAGCTAAACCCATTTATCAACCCATGAAACGCCGCCGGCTTCGCTGGGTCCGAGCTCATCTAAGATGGACTGATGTAAACTGGAAAAGTAATCTGTGGTCTGACGAGTCCACATTCAAATTATATCTGGAAACAGAGGACGTGGTGTCCTCCAGAACAAAGGGAAAAAAAACCCATTCGGATTGTTATGGGGACAAAGTTCAAAAGCCAGCATCTGTGATGGTATGGGGGTATATTAGTGCCCAAGGCATGGGTAACTTACACATCTGTGAAGGCACCATTAATGATGAAAGGTCCACGCAGGTTTTGGAGCAACATATGCTGCCATCTAAGCACTGTCTTTTTCATCGACGCCCATGCTTATTTCAGCAGGACAATGCCTAGCCACATTCAGCATGTGTTACAACAGCGTGGCTTCGTAAAAAAATTGTGCGGGTACTTTCCTGGCCCGCCTGCAGTCCAGACCTGTCTCCCATCGAAAATGTGTGGCGCATTATGAAGCGTAAAATACAACAACGGAGACCCTGGACTGTTGAACGACTGAAGCTCTACATAAAACAAGAATGGGAAAGAATTCCACTTTCAAAGCTTCAACAATTAGTTTCCTCAGTTCCAAAACGTTTATTGTGTTGTTAAAAGAAAAGCTGATGTAACACAGTGGTGAACATGCCCCTTCCCATCTACTTTGGCACGTGTTGCAACCATGAAATTCTAAGTTAATTATTATTTGCGCAAAAATATAAAGTTTATGAGTTTGAACATCAAATATGTTGTCTTTGTAGTGCATTCACTCAAATATGGGTTGAAAAGGATTTGCAAATCATTGTATTCCGTTTATATTTACATCCAACACAATTTCCCAACTCATATGGAAACAGGGTTTGTAGATTCTCCCAAAAATTGTCTTACTGATCTAAATCGGGGGTTATCGACCGTGGGGGCGCTTTGTTTCAACGTCCTGGCGGCCATGATCAGATGACGTCTTGGTGCAGATGTGATGGTTTTTACTCACCTGGCTCCTGTGTACTCAGACATACAGTCATTAGTTCATATATGGAAATATGTGTGTGTGTTTGTGTTTGGTATTTGTGTGAGTGTGATGATGAGGAACATTGTTTTAAAATCTGTAAAGCACTTTGCATTGCATTTCTTTTATGTATAAATATTGCTCTATAAATAAAGTTAGATTTGATTAAAAAAAGGAAGAGGTTTAGGATTTATGAGCCCTTGAGAACCTCCTAATCTAGTAGTTGCTGTTCCACAATTGACAGTCATTGCGAGAGGTGTAGGTAGCAGGGCGCCCTGTCTCTTGACTCTGGTCACATGCTGGTCCTCTGTTGGATTCAACTGGGGTCAAAATAAATTCACCAGCTTTAGTATAACAGAGTACATTTTGATTCAAGCAGTTCAATTTTCACTTAACAAAGCATTGAATAATCTATGACCAATTACCCTCGATTAAGCACCATGGGAAGGCTGACAGAGGCATTGACTGGGGCACTGCTTTAACTGCTAAATGACAAAAAATACTGTACTATTGTCATTGTGGTACAATAGAACAGAGTCTGTTCATTAAAGCAAAGGATTAATGGCTCAATCTTGGTTCTTAAAACATCAATGATGAGACTAAGTGTATTCAAATAATGTTAAGTACTGTGCTAAAGTCTTAGTCCATCACTGATTTTGTTGTGTTGTACATCTATCATTTTGTCACAATAAAAGAGTACATAGACATAATTTAGCGCACTTCCACTAAAATCTGTTTGTTGAAAAGGTTGGCACATAGAATGAGGATTAATATTCAATGAGGGGTATGTTACATTTTAGTGAGCATGTGATTTAAGTGGCTAATAAGGTAACTGACAAACACAATGTCACAATGGCTCCAGAGATGGTCTACAAGTCCAATTGAAAACTGGATCACTTAAGAAAATCCATGGTTCATATTTGATCATATTTAGGAACTCAGCTTTCTGTTTTTTGTACATTGTCTCAGAAAACCATATATCAGTCAGTCTGTCCAGGATTTTGCGATGACTCGATCGCGCCAATTTGTGCAAATGCACTGCCTTCCAATTTTGTCCAATCCCCCCGATTTCCCCACACGTTTTGTCCGATCAGTGTAATTTACAACAATCAAATTTCTTTCTTAACGGCAATCATTAACTGTCTATTGAAAAGGTATTTTTGTTTCTTGCGTGGATGAAACAAGAACATCCACGTATGACAGTATAACAAGTATTTGTTTCTTAAACGCCATAAATGTCGTCCTTGAACGTAGCTCAGTCATACTTTCTGTTCCTGTCTACTTCTAATACGCGCTAAGCCTTCAGGGTAACTTTGTATATAAACATTTAGCAAAACACCAGTCACCTCACTTCCATTTGACTTCAGTTTAAATACATGTATTTAACCTTTATTAAGCTCTGGTAAATTAAAGTACCACTGATAGTCACACACATGTTAGGTGTGGTGAAATAACCCTCTGCATTTGATTCATCCCCTTGTTCCACCCCCTGGGAGGTGAGGGGAACATCAGCGGTAGCCGCGCTCGGGAATCATTTTAGGGAATGGGTACAATTTTTATAGTCTTTGGTATGACTCGGCCTGGGTCTGAACTCACGACCTACCGATCTCAGGGCCACAAGGCCACTGAGTAGAACCGATTCTCTGTTTCACTAATGTTTTCAAATGTTGCAAATAATGTGTAGATTAAATATTAGATTTCAACATTTCTGTCAACAAAGATTTGAGTCAGCTGCGGCACATGGTCATCTTGATAATGGGCTAATATAGACACTTATAATGAAGGTAAGACATTGATGTAACACTTGTATAAGGCTTTTAATTATTTGCGGCTCCAGGCAGATTTTTTAAATCAGTTGTTCGTTTAATTTGGCTCTTTCAACATTTTGGGTTGCTGACATCTGTCCTATACCCTTTGCAAAGAAATGGCCCCAAAAGGACAATGTTTCTACATCCATGTCTGTGTCATGATTGGGTCGCATCTTTATGCGGGGATAGTTCTCCCAGGATGCAGACGGGAAACTCTGGACGAAGTGTGCAGGTGATATATGATTTATTTCTCATAAAATCATACCACATACAAAATACAGGGAACAATCAAAAGAGATGCATGCCGATCACACGGGAAGCTAAGGTAAAAACTTAGAACAGGTTCTATAGCTAGAAAACGGGAATATACTAACCTAACTGTTGCTTAGAGCAAACAAAAATGCCAGACCAAGCGTGGTGACCAATATGAATAAACAGCGCTCTGATTAATGCCCGGCAGCAGGTGAGTGTGTTGAACACTAATCAAAGGCAGGTGAAACCAAGCAGCACCCATGGCCCGGATCATGACAGTTTGACAGTGGGGATGGAGCCAAACATGCCTCCATTTACTAAAAAAATGAACTCGATTTATGTTCAATGTGACCACATCACATTGAAGTGGAACTTGCGGACACTGCATGATCTACATTTATTCCAGTAAAGTGTCTTACCTGTTTTTTTTGGTGACTGCGATCAATAACAAGCTCCGAAAGGCAAGTGACTATTGACAAAAACCCTCACTTTTCTAAGAAATAATCCTTACCCCTCAAGGTAAAAGTTTGAATGCAGCTTCATAGTGAGGGCTGTCAATCAGTTTTGGATACCGCTCCACCTGTGCTCACTTTGTTACCAAAAAACTGATTGATGAGGTTGAATTAAAAAAAAGGTGTAAAAAACATTACTCTGACTAATACCAAAAAATGATGTGCTGTGACACAATAGTACTTCCATTTCTCTTTCCAGGTGGTCATTCTCTTTCTCTTCCCATTAAGCATATCAGGGGTGTTGGAAAAGCTTTGCTTGGCAACAATTACAGTATGTGCAGTACAGTAGGCCGTTGACTATTCTACTTTGCTCCGTAATTGTGGCGAATCTTCTCAGAAATCAACTCCTCATGTACATCCTTACAGAACCTTTGCAAAAAACAACTCACACCCCAAAGAGATGGAGAATGCAGCGACAACAAGTTTTGAGAGCAGGTTTCCTGATGGAAAAGAGAGAAAAAAATTGAAGTGAAAGATGTAAGGTAATGGAGGCAAGAAACAGGTAAGGTTGTTTTATTTATAACTTTTCTCTTAAGGCGCAAACCAGATTGTGTAACGCTCTGACCTTGAAAACGCCTCAACGGACAATACCTAAGGAAAATGCCGTCAGAAGGACTTATCTCCTTGAGACCTGAATTGACAAACCAGACTGGCTTATTACTGGGGCTCTCATTTTTGTTTTAGTTCTACCATTGCTTTTGAACAGAAATCCTCCAAAAATCCTTTATTTGCTCAGCTGTACAAAGGGGTTGAATCACTCAAATCGACATGTTTACATAAATAAATAAAAAAAACTCTTCATTCTCACATTTTGGCTTTTGTTCAGTTGATAACAATGGGAGTCATTCATTGTATGACTGACAACAAAATCAACAGTCATGTGAATGTTCAGTTCCATTGTCCACATAATTACTACTTCTAGTAAAACATGGGCTTTCTTGATTCAAAAGTGACATGACAACTTTCTCCCACCTCCAAAGACATGCACCTGGGGATAGGTTGATTGACAACACTAAAATGGCCCTAGTGTGTGAATGTGAGTGTGAATGTTGTCTGTCTATCTGTGTTGGCCCTGCGATGAGGCGGCGACTTGTCCAGGGTGTACACCGCCTTCCGCCCGAATGCAGCTCAGATAGGGTCCAGCACCCCCCTGCCACCTCAAAAGAGACAAGTGGTAGAAAATGGATGGATGGATGGATGACAACAGAGACACAGATGTGTTTCAGTGTGTGGGAAAGTGTTGTTTGGAGCTTTGGGTCACAAACTTAGAGGCGTTAATGTTCATATGTTGAAAAACACTATTAAAACTATATTCAAATCATAATATTCCACATCAAGTAGCCAAAGCTTGAATATCTGATTAAATGTGGGAGTCATTACTATTACAATTTTAATGCCTTTAATTACTTAAATTAGTTACCTGTGGTCAAGCGGTAGAAAATTGATGGATGGATGGAGTTTCATGTGGTCTGAATTAAACTTTGTTTCAAGGGCTATACACCCCTTAGCACTTAGACCTTCTTCGAAAAGTTTTTTTTAAACTTTGCTCATCTTACACAATCAGAATGCAAGTCCTTCTCTTTTCTGTACGTTTTTCATAGCAAACAAAAAATGCAAGTGCAAGGCTGCTAACAATGCAGGTAAAGGGGATTTATCTATTCCACCTATAAAGCATTTCAACAAGGATTTACATACATGCTGTAAGTGTGTGTGTGTATATATACTCAGTGGGGCGAAAAATTCTTTAGCCAGTCACCAATTGTGCAAGTTCTCCCACTTAAAATGATGACAGAGGTCTGCAATTTTCATCATAGGTACACTTCAACTGTGAGAGACAGAATGTGAAAAAAAAATCCAGGAATTCACATTGTAGGAATTTAAATAATTTATTTGTAAATTATGGTGGAAAATAAGTATTTGGTCAACCATTGAAAGCTCTCACTGATGGAAGGAGGTTTTGGCTCAAAATCTCACGGTACATGGCCCCATTCATTCTTTCCTTAACACGGATCAATCGTCCTGCCCCCTTAGCACAAAAACAGCCCCAAAGCATGATGTTTCCATCCCCATGCTTCACAGTAGGTATGGTGTTCTTGGGATGCAACTCGGTATTCTTCTTCCTCCAAACACGACGAGTTGAGTTTATACCAGTTGTATTTTGGTTTCATCTGACTTTGATTGATTGATTATTTTATTAGTAGATTGCACAGTTCAGTACATATTTCGTACAATTGACCACTAAATGGTAACACCCGAATAAGTTTTTCAATTTGTTTAAGTCGGGGTCCATGCTAATCAATTCATGGTACAAATATATACTATCAGCATAATACAATCATCACACAGGTTAATCATCATAGTATGTACATTGAATTATTTACATTATTTACAATCCGGGGGGTGGGATGAGGAGCTTTGGTTGATATCAGTACTTCAGTCATCAACAATTGCATCAACAGAGAAATGTGGACATTGAAACAGTGTAGGTCTTATTTAGTAGGATATGTACAGCCAGCAGAGAACATAGTGAGTTCAGATAGCATAAGAACAAGTACAGTATATATATTAGAAGTACATTTGATTATTTATATTAGATTGTTTATAATCCGGGGAGATGGGATGTGAATGGAGGAGGGTATTAGTAAAGTGTTGAAGTTGCCTGGAGGTATTGTTTTAGAGCGGTTTTGAAGGAATATAGAGATGCACTTACTTTTACACCTGTTGGGAGTGCATTCCACATTGATGTGGCATAGAAATAGAATTAGTTAAGACCTTTGTTAGATCGGAATCTGGGTTTAACGTGGTTTGTGGAGCTCCCCCTGGTGTTGTGGTTATGGCGGTCATTTACGTTAAGGAAGTAGTTTGACATGTACTTCGGTATCAGGGAGGTGTAGCAGATTTTATAGACAAATATGTACATCATATAAAGGAGTTCATCTATAACATCATTAAAAATGATTTCTGAATATCTCTACACACATAAAAAGTATTTGTAACATGTTTTGTCCTGTTTATTCTCATCTTTACAGTCAAAGTGTTTCTGTTTCTTCATTTGCTGCTGCTGTTTTCACCAGCACACTTGTGTTTCTTACACTGGTACTTAGAAGACAATCTTTCACCACACACACTGCAACTCAACACTTTCTCTCCTGTGTGTCTTCTCATGAGTGTTTTCATGACCACATCACATTCTCCCAATCCTCTGCTGTATCATCCATGTATCCACTGTATATATATAAATATATATATATATATATATGTAACCCACAATGTCACTGCCTCTCGACACACCCTTGGACTCTGCGTTGTGTTTTTAGTGTTTATCAGGTGGGTTGTTGTGCGGAGAGATTGGACACTGGACACAGTGGTTCTGGATTGTGGATGAGACCTTGTTGCATTTATTTGCTCACAGTAGTGGTCCTCTCTGGCTCTGGTCATTAAGCTTTTCAGTGGAAAAGAAGAACATTTTCCTTTACAAATGTGTCTCAATGCAAAAGAACACATTAACATATGTCAACAAAAATATATAAATCTTTCTCATATTCAATATGCCCAAATGCTAAATAACAATAAATCACAAATCAGTAGTTCAAACACAGTGACCAGAATAAACATGTAAAAAGCCATCCTTCACAACCCCATTCAATTCAGACTCTACTAATTGTTAATCACACTGGCCAACTTACATCAAACATTTAAGTACAAAAACGGAATTGCACATTTCTTCAAAACACATCAAAATGTAAGTAAACACCTTAGCTAACACTGTATTGCAACAAATTCGCTGGATGGGCATTTTTAACTCTAATATCTTATAAAGTGTTCAGACAGTCATAAAACAGGTCTCACCTTTTCAGTGGAAAAGAAGAACATTTTCAAAGATGGCGCCTAGACTATGGTGTCCACTGAGGGACAAAAAGGTGAGGTGTGCTGAACCCACAGGTAAAAATCAACAGAATAGCGACCTCCAGTGCTCATAAAGAGGTACTGTCTTATACATTGCCAGGCTACTGCCTTACATCTACCCCTTCTTTATTTGATGGCGTCTCTGCCATCAGATCAAACGTAAACAAAAAGCAAAAACTCCACTCTTTAACCAAAAGTGAGTGAGTGTGTGTGTGTGTGTGTGTGTGTGTGTGTGTGTGTGTGTGTGTGTGTGTGTGTGTGTGTTAAACATGCCCTTCTGGTCCTCTTGCTTTGGCCCTTTGCCACAACTTCTTGCCTCTCTCTATCTTCTGTTGTTCTTCATCCGATCTCAGAACTTGCGACTCAAGGCATAGCCTCTTTGGGGGCTGTCGATTTCTCGACGGGTTCCTTCTTGGAGCCACAGCCTCTGGAGGTGCTTCGGCACAACTGAGAGGTGTGGCTTCCTCTTCTTTATCACTTATTTGCCCATTCTCCACATCCAATTCCTCCATCCCTGTGTGTTCAACCTGTCCGTTTACTGTCCCTGTATCATCCATCTCACATTCCTCTTCAATATCTTCCTCTGTCTCTCCTCTATCTTGCTCCTCCATTTCCTCTGTATCCGCTCCCTCGTGATCCTCTTCCACATCTGACTCCACATCATTTGTCGTCACTTCACCGGCCTGTTCCACTGGCAGAAACATACACTGTGTAAGGAGGTTGCGGTGGACCACTCTCTCTGGTTCACCATCTTCTGGTCGAACTACATACACCGGTATATTGGGTTGCTTCTTCACCACAATGTATGGACGAGACTCCCACTTGTCTCCCAGTTTCTGCCGTCCTTCCACATGACACTTTTTGACCAGGACTCGGTCCCCTGCACTGAAGACTTGACTCTTTGCTTTTCGGTCATAGTATTTTTTCTGCTGATCTTTCGCATGGTGGGAAGCCTGATTAGCCAGGGCATAGGCTTCGGACAGACTGTCATGTAGAGTTTGGACGTACTCACTATATCCTCCTTGCTCATTGGTGGAAGGAAGCCCAAAGACCAGGTCGACTGGGAGCCGGGGGTGCCTACCGAACATCAGGTAGTATGGTGCATAACCAGTCGAGTCGTGACGTGTGCAATTGTAGGCATGCGTCATTGCATCCAAGTGCTCATGCCAGCGGGGTTTCAAGTGAGGCTCTAGTGTCCCCAGCATGTCCATGAGGGTCCGGTTGAACCTTTCCGTGCCCCCATTGCCCTGTGGGTGGTAGGGGGTGGTGTGGGTCTTAGTGATGCCCGTACACTTGCACAGTTCCTTCACGATAGCACTTTCAAAATTGCGTCCTTGGTCTGCCAACAATTTCTCACAAAAACCAAACCGGCAGAAGAAGTTTTTCCACAGTACCTTCGCAACTGTGTTGGCCTTCTGGTCTTTAGTGGGATAGGCCTGGGCGTATCGTGAGAAGTGGTCGGTAACAACGAGCACATTTTCAATGCCACCTTTTGACTTCTCCAGTGTCAAAAAGTCCACACACACCAGCTCCATGGGGGCACTGGTGTGAATACTGACCAGGGGAGCCCTGAGGCCTGCAGTTGGGGTCTTTCTGAGGCAGCACCTCTGACACTGTTCACACCAAGTCTTGATTTCCTGGAACATTCTTGGCCAGTAGAATCTCTCCCTTATCATCTGCAAGGTCCTCTCAAATCCTAAATGCCCTGAGTCATCATGCAGAGCAGTCTTGACGGATGCGCGCAGCCGTTCTGGCAGTACCAGCTGCTCTACTACTTCCCTTTGACCATCTCGTACACGGCGGTACATGATACCGTCTCGTATCACTAACCTCCTCCACTCCTTTAAGAGAAGGCACACTTGCCCACCACCACTGATCCTCTCACTGCGACTTGGCTTCTGGTTCAGGCTTTTAGAGTGCAGGACAGGGCCGACGGCAGGATCTTCCTTCTGGGCTGCACGGATCTCCTGTTTTGTCATGGCAGGTAATGACTCTGTTCCCACATCCATATAGGGCTCACTGGGCTTGTGTGATAGAGGTTCTTGGATGTCAGGTTCCTCTGGGGCAGTATTGTTCACATCCGGGGAGCTCTCCTGTCCATGGCTCTCTTGTCCATGGGTGGGCCGGTTCTCTTCATGGCCTAAGTTACTGGCCCTCACCCGCTGGGGACAGGTGTGTAAGACTTGCGTGACCTCCTGGTTGGACATACGGGAGAGTGCGTCAGCATTTGCGTTACTCTTTCCTCTTCTATACTGGATGTCAAAGTCGAACGCCGACAGTCGAGACACCCACCGCTGTCCTGTAGCATCCAGCTTAGCTGAGGACATCACATACTTGAGAGGGTTGTTGTCTGTCTGGACTGAGAATCTACGCCCATAGAGATGGTCGTATAACTTATCTGTCACTGCCCACTTCAGAGCGAGGAACTCAAGTTTGTGTGCAGGATATCGGGTCTCTGTTGGACTCAAGCCACGGCTGGAGTAGGCTATGACTCTCTCGACTCCACTCTGGACCTGGACCAAGACAGCGCCAAGGCCCTCTCCTGACGCATCAGTTTGAAGCAGAAAGGGCCGGCTGAAATCTGGATACCCCAGCACTGGAGCAGTTGTCAACTTCTCTTTCAGTGTCTGAAAGGCCTCCTCACACTCATGAGTCCACATGAAGGGTGGGTCAGGACCCGGGCTCTTCTTATGCCCCCTCTTCTTCTTTCTGGGGTCACCGCTAGTGAGGCGGTATAGAGGTGCTGCTATCATGGAGTAGCCGTTCACGTACCGTCTGTAATACCCGGCTAGGCCCAAGAATTGGAGCACTTCTTTCCTATTTGTGGGCCTCACCCAGCCCTTAACCCTGCTGATTTTCTCTGGGTCTGTCCTGATCCCCTCTGCGGACACCAAGTGACCCAAATACTGCACCTCTTGTCTCACAAGCTGGCACTTCGAGGGTTTCAACTTCAAGCCATGCTCCTTGAGTCGATCAAACACCAGCTGCAACCTCTCCAGGTGCTCATCAAAGGTTTTTGAGAATATGATCAGATCATCTAAGTAGATGAGGAGGTGAGTGAAGTTCAGATCTCCAAAGCAGCAGGTCATCAGTCGCTGGAAGGTGGACGGAGCGTTTTGCAGCCCAAAAGGCATTCTGTTTGCCTCAAACAGCCCCATAGGAGTACTGAACGCTGTCTTGTGTTTGTCGTGCTCCGCCACCTCCACCTGCCAGTAACCAGATGTGAGGTCAAGGGTGGAGAAGTACTTCGCTTGCCCCAGGGCCTCCAGAGCTTCCTCTATTCTGGGCAGAGGGAATGCATCTCTGGTGCTGTAGGAGTTCAGCTTTCTGTAGTCCACACAAAGCCTTAGTGACCCATCTTTCTTGGTTACAATCACTACTGGCGAAGCATATGGGCTCTTACTAGGCCTGATGACCCCTGTTGCCTCCATGTCCATCAACAACTTCCTCACATCTTGCCACTGTGAGGGGGGAATCTTGCGGTAGGGCAGTCGGAAAGGGGTAGAATCGACAAGGGGAATTTCATGCGCTATGGTTTTTGTGTGGCCATAGTCCATGGAATGCTGGGAGAACACACTTCCATTTTTCTCCACCAGCTCTTTAAGGAGGGACCGCTGGTGCTCATTCTCTACCGCTGCTTCACTGAGGTCCACCCCACAACCTGCCACAACTTGATCCAAACTCAGACAGGCCTCTTCACTCTCAGCCTTATCAGGTTCACCTGGCCTCTTGTCAGGAAACTCTACAACATTTTCCACCACGACTGCATTGGCCAAATGTGTATGGGGCTTTATGGTGATAGCATGTTGAGACAGATTCATCACCCTAACAGGGGTGCAGCCTTTCTTTACATCAGTAAGGACTTTGGCAACCAATAGGTCTTGGGGGAGACGCAGGAAAGGGTGGCCTTCAATGAGGGCTGTGTAAGTCTTTCTTTGTGGGCCAACTTTGATCCTACACTTCAAATCCATCTCCTTCCCTCCAGGGATGCTTATTTTGCGTCCAGCGTACACAACAGGGCCAACTGTGTCATCCGTTACATTATGTTCTGTGTTCAGAATTTCCAGCAGGGCACTGTACCACTCTGGATGGCTTTGCTTGACACGGTGAATGAACTGCTGGCCATAGGTTGCTTGGAGGTGGCTCCTGGAGGCCCGAATGACATTAGTGCCCACAAGCAGAGGGACAGAGGAACGATACTCAGAATCAGGGACCACGAAAGCTGGCACAGCCTCAAACTCTCTCCCCAGCATTTTAAGGTTAATGTGTAAGACACCATGGTAAGGCACATTCTGGCCGGCTGCCCCCTCTATGGGTATTTTAGAAGGCTTCAGCCTTTGTACCCGAAGGGTGGGGTGGTTGCGCCAGTAGTTGTGAGTAATACTGGTAATCTGGGAGCCAGAGTCTATGAGTGCCTTGCATTTTACCCCATTGACTTCCACCTTCCCCTCATTCCTGCCATTGTAAGAGGGGGTTTCCAGCGTGACCCGAACAGTCGTGCCGCTGGATCTCCGTACCTCCGTACCTCCATAGCTCCGTACCCCCGAACCTTCCAAGCGTTTCCCAGTCCGCCTGCCTCGTCGCAACAGGACCGAGAGTTGCCGCAGCGGACATGAAGAGGCCCACGGCTCAGCAGAAAGCGGCAACGGGTCGGCGGTTTGAACCCAGCAGAGACGCGCCGAGGAGCTGCTGAGCCCAACTAATTTATGTCATGTCAGCTGGACACAGTGTTGACGGGAGGGAGGTACAGGTTCCCCTCCAGCAGGTGGCGCCCTCCCTTGCTCCGCCTCTGTCTGTGGCCCCTCTTATCACCCCACCTCCCAACCGACCAGCCAATCCGTGGCCTCCTAGCGACTCTTCACAAGGTGCGGCTGCGGCCTTCCTGCCACTTCATGGTGGCTTCACTGACCACTTTGTAGAAAGTCCTGAAGAGAAGTACCGCTGTGAGTCCTGCAGGCTGGTCCTGTGTCAGCCTCGTCAGACCGAATGTGGACATCGCTTCTGTCAGAGCTGCATCGCTCACATCCTCAGTGGTCCCAAGCCGGTGTGCCCAGCTGACATGGAGCCCCTGTTCAGCAACAAGATCTTTCGGGATGTTTGTTGCCACCGGGAGATCATGGCGCTGAAGGTGCACTGTCGCAGTGAGAAGCAAGGCTGCCAGGAGTGCATGAGTCTGCAGCAGATACCTGAACACCTGAACGTGTGTCCATTTTTCGAGGTTCCGTGTCCGCTGGGCAAGTGCAAGGAGAGGATGATGAGGAAAGAAATCCCCGAGCACTTGAGCTACAGGTGCAAACATCGACAGGCCGCCTGCGACTTCTGTGCCGCCAACATGCCGCTCGCCGACCTGCAGAAACATCAGGAGACCGTGTGTCCCGCCTTCCCCGTCTCTTGTCCCAACCTCTGCTCCTTCTCCTCCTTGCCACGCCGACAGCTGGCCAGTCACCAACATGAGTGTCCCAAAGCTCAGGTGAGCTGTCCCTTTCATGGCTACGGCTGCTCCTACAAGGCTTTGAATCAGGAAGTCCGACAACACCAGAACACCTGTGCAGCCGAACACCTGAGACTGATGCTTGTGAAGAACATCTCCCTGGAGAGCAAGGTGGACGAGGTCAAAGATGAGTTGGTGGACAAGTGTAAAGTCCTACCTGTCCTCAGCACTCGTCTCTGCGACCTGGAGAAGCACAACACCGAACTAAGAGAGAAGAACCGACATCTGGAGCAGAAAGTGGTGTCCATGCAGAAGTTGTATGAGCCTGAATTCCTGGGACTATTACACTGGCACCATATTGTTGTTGCAATAGTAATCCTGCTCAGTACGAGAGGAACCGCAGGTTCGGACATTTGGTACATGTGCTTGGCTGAGGAGCCAATGGGGCGAAGCCACCATCCGCGGGATTATGACTGAACGCCTCTAAGTCAGAATCCCGCCTTGCCGGGATGATACAAGAGGTGCCGGGGTTGGTGCAGACGGACGGGGATAGCCGGGCCCGCTCCAGGGCCCGGCGCGGAGAGCCGAACGACGGGAGACTACGCGTCCCCCCCTCTCGGGGGGAGCGTAGGGGGGCCCGGGGGTGGAGACAGTGCCCCCAGGTCCCGAATGGGAGTCTAACGCAAAAATGCAGGTGTCCATTGACCAGCGCTAAATGACCTGCAGACGACCTGATTCTGGGTCGGGGTTTTATAAGTAGCAGAGCAAAAAACCCACGTTGCGATCTATTGAGAGTCATCCTTTGATCCAATCTTTTGTATAGTTCAGTCTGATGACGCTGACTGGAGACAGCATTTGCCTGGGCAGATGATAATGCCTCTTTTAACTCTTCCCTCAGTTTGAGGACATATTTATCATAGTCGACAATGTCACAGTCCCTCTCCACATTGTGGAACATTACGTCAACTGGGAGTCTGGGAATTCTTCCGTACATTAGATAGAACGGGGCATAACCCGTCGACTCATGGGCGGTGCAGTTGTAGGCGAAAGTCAATGTCTGCAACATTTGGGGCCATTTTTGCTTGGCTCTTGGAGGGAGAGCTCTGATCATGCTTCCCAATGTCCGGTTGAATCGTTCAACTACACCGTTTCCTATGGGGTGATAGGCCGTTGTCCTTGACTTCTTTACCCCAGAGATCAGCAGCAACTCTCGGATCAACTGGCTCTCAAAGTTGGCTCCTTGGTCGGAATGAATTCTCTCTGGAAAGCCGTAGACACAGAAGTATCGATCCCAGAGTTGACGAGCAACCTGCTTTGCTGACTGATCATGACATGGAAAAGCGTGAGCCATTTTTGTGAAGTGGTCAGTGATGACCAGGACATCCACAGTATTTCCATTTGGGATTTCAGCTGACCAAAAGTCAATGCAGACCATCTCGAGAGGGCTTGTTGTTTTGATGCTCTCGAGAGGCGCTCTCCCTTCAGGTTCTGGTGTCTTGCTCACCACACAGCGCTTGCACGACTTGACATATTCACGGACATCTCGTTCCATGTCAATCCAGAAGAACCTCTGTCTCGCCAGGTATAGAGTCCTATGCTGTCCCTGATGCCCAGCCTCATCATGGACACCCTGCAGAGCCTGCTTGGCCAGTGATGCAGCCACAACATACTGATACCGCCTCCTCCCAGTTAGTGAATCTTTGCTCACTCTATATAGGATGCCATCCAACATCTTGAGCTTTTCCCACTGCTTTAGAGTCTTCTGGACTTTGAGAGGCTCTTTAACTCTTTCTCTTCTTGATGGCCTTCTGCCACGTGCCACATAGTGGATGACTCTTGCCAGTATAGTATCTTCCTGTTGCTTGTCTTGAAGTTCTTTAAGGGAGAAGACAGGTAAGACACTTTCCCCAGGTGGAACAACCTTGTGTACATCATTTGCCAGCCAGGAGATCACTCTCCCTTTGGGTCCCTCACCCCACCCAATCTGACCATCCAGGACTGCCGTCACTTCTTCACTGCTCATTGAACTGCATGCCACTTCATATCCGCCCAGTTTTACCTCTTGGCAGTTGGTGCTCAGCCGAAACACATCCTGTATCCTGTCATCCCGGATATGTTGCGCTTCCTCGAGGAGAGCTTTATATGGCTCTGCTATAAGTCTCTCGCTGACCCGTGGCTTGATGAAGGGTTGCCTGCTCAAGGCATCTGCAACGATGTTCTTACTGCCTGGGATATATTGGATACTGAAGTCGTATGGAGCCAACTTCGACACCCACCGCTGTTCACAAGCATCCAACTTTGGCTTTGTGAGGATGTAGGTCAGCGGGTTATTATCAGTCCAAACAGTAAAGGAGTTTCCCTTCAGCCAATGGCTGAATTTGTCACACACTGACCACTTGAGAGCGAGGAACTCCAAACGATGGGCTGGATACTTGGTTTGTGAGCGACTCAGGGCTTTGCTTGCAAAGGCGATGGGACGTGCTTTGCTCCCTCCTTCAGGGACTTGAGAGAGGACAGCGCCCAATCCGTCTAATGAAGCGTCGGTTGAGAGGATGAAAGGGCGACCAAAGTCCGGATGGGCCAACACAACTGAGTTCAACAGAGCAGCCTTTAGTTGGTTGAATGCGTCACTCTGTTCTTGAGCCCAATCACCTGGGCTGAGCTTTTTAAAGTGAGAAGCCCGTTTTGCGTTGGCTTTTCCAGTCGCAGCGGCGGTCAGAGAGAACAAGGGCTTCGCCTTACTGGAACAGTTTTGTATGAATCTCTGGTAATACATTACCATACCAAGAAAAGACTTAATCTTTTTTGCTGAAGGTGTGATTCCATCTTCCATCATCAAGTCCGCTTCGCTCATGTCTGTGATGACTTGTATCTTTTCAGAGTCAGTCGAAACCCCATTCTCATCAATGATATGGCCCAAGAACTTGACACTTCGCCGGAGGAAATGACACTTCTTCGGGGCCAACTTAAGCCCATGTCCTTTCAACCGCTTAAAGACCATTTCGAGTCTTTTGAGGGCTTGCTCTTCGTTTGGGGCAAAAACCAAAACATCGTCGAGGTAGCACAGCAGGGTCAAGAAGTTTTGGTCTCCGAAGACACTCATCATAAGGCGCATGAAACTTGCCGGGCTGTTACACAGGCCTTGGGGTAGTCGGTTGAATTCATGGAGGCCTACTGGTGTAGTGAAGGCAGTGAACTTCTTGTCCTGTTCGTGCATGGGGACATTGTAGAACCCCGATGTCAAGTCCATGGCGCTGAATATGGCATTTCCCCCTAGCGCAGCCAAGCAGTCGGCTTGGTGAGGTACTGGATGGGCATCTTTCACAGTGCGTGCATTAAGCCACCTGTAGTCCACACAGATGCGCAGTTCCCCATTCTTTTTCCAAACCAGTACTAATGGCGAGGCCCACTCACTTGATGACTTGCGTATGATGTTCTTCTCCTCCATCTCAGAAAGGACCTCTCTTAGTTTCTGGTATTGGCTTGGTGGGACACGGCGGTATGCTAGTCGAAAAGGGCGCTCATCGGTCAGATGGATCCTGTGGACGAAGTCTTTGGCTAGGCCACAATCCAGCTTGTTCTTGGAGAACACATCATCATGCCTCTGTATGAGTTCCACAAGTTGACTCTTCCAATAAGGGGACACTTCACATGAGTGGATGTCTATGTCGTCCAACCCAAGATTAGCAAGCTTATCCTGAAGGGTGAAATTTACAGAGGTGTCAGGCACATGGTCAGGGTCTGCCCTTACGCTTTGGCCTTGTGCTTTTAGCTCTGTGTTGGCGACACAGTCCACTCCAAGCTCAAAGTCTTCAAGTGCCACGCATGGTGAAACATCAGCTAACTTCATGTTCCTCCTCAGTGTTACAGGTTTATCACTTGGGTTCACGACCTTCACAGGAACCCACCTGTCTCCGCTCATTGCTGCCACAGTTCTTCCTACCATGATGCTCTTCCGGTTGGAGTGGGATTTTGCCGGTTCCACCAGTATGGTACTTCCCTCGGAGATAGGAGCCTTTCCAGGAAGTTTTCCCCACACTATGTGCTCCTGTTTTGGTACCAGTGTCACAGCATTAGTAAGCTTCACAGTTCCAATGACGTCTGGGATAATGTCACCTTTCCATCTTGTTATGCCCGAGAGCATGCTCAAAAACTGTTCGATGCCTGGTTCACCAGTAGAGTCAGCTTTACTCATCACGCGCCAATAGCTGGGATCTTGTTTGAATTGGCGTAGCAAGTGTTTCAGCAAATTGGTACCTACTATCATTTGGTCACGCTGGCCTGGCACAACTAATGTGGGCACGATTGCTTCTTGTCCGTAGATTTTCAACTTTAACTGGTGAATGCACTTGGGTTGCACATGCACACCACCACAACCCACCAGAAAAATGTCTTTGATGGACTGGGCACCCTCTGACAGCAACCCTGCCTTGTGGAGCTCCTCTTCTGCTTCTTCACTCATCGTACAAGCCATTGAACCAGTGTCTAGCATGGCATACAGTGCAACTTGGTCATTCACCAGCACATCAGTGTAGAATAAATCATCTGCCTTCTCAAGTTTGTGTATATTCTGGAAAATCATGACACTACCATTCGGTGCAGTCTTGCAGCTCTTCTCATATATTGCATGTATGTCTTCTTCAGTTTTGAGGGTCTGACATGACGTACTCACACTTTGCCCTCCACAGTGTGAGCGACTCAGTTTCCCTGGTTGGGTGTGTGGTTCTCTGCTTGGGTTTGGCGTGGAGCGGCCCGTTGGCAATCTCTCCTTGTGTGGCCAGGTTCCAAGCACCCAAAGCACCTCTTGTCTTTCATGCAGTGTTCACGTGTGATGTGAGTTTTGTCACCACATACACGGCAAGAAGTGGGGCGTGTCCACTGGGTCGGCTGTTGGACCGGGGAGGCTGCTCTGGCCAAAACGCCTTCTAGCATGCTTAGTACTCGTTCTAAAGCCCCTGCTTCTGAAGTGGTGACTGCACTCACCTTTGTCTGTGTAGATGGTTCTTGAACGCCCACCCTCATTGCAGTCAGCTCCTCAACCACAGGTTGACAGGTAGTGGTAGCTGCTGTCACCATTTTGAACTTTTCTGCTCTCATGGCCCTCTTCCTTGCCTGATGCTCTCTCTGGTGCTCATCGATAGCTTCTTGCACCTCCACGGCTGACCATTTGCTGATAGGCTTACATCGGAACACACTGGAGAGTTCGGGGTTGGGGCAATTCCTGATGAACATCATAGCAATTTGCGCTGACATGTTCTCCATCTTTTCTCCACTTTTCCGCAGATGCTGGTCAGCGTGCTCGGCTGCTGTATTGAGCCGAACCCAGTAATCAACTGGGTTCTCATTTGCGTCAGGCTGTGTAGAATAGAAATCAGCCATCGGTAGGCCAGACATGGGAGAGTCACTGAAGTATCTTCTGAGTATATCGTATACCACTTCAGGGTGTGTGTTTATATCACCACTACTCTTCAGCCCCACCTTAACGATACTCTTAGCTCGTCCCAAAAGATGACTGAGGATTTCACCCGCCTGCTCTGTAGTCGGACAATTCTTTTTATGCAGGTAAGCGTCCATCATATCTATCCACTCTTGTACGGTGTATTTGTCTGAGCCATCCCCCCTATACATCACCGGTTCCTTGACAGCTGCATTTACCATAATGTTCAGTCGAGACAAATCAGCTGGGGAAGGTATGGGCTCGAGCGGGGGTGGGGTCATGGGGTGTGGGCAACTAAGTGTGGGGGGAGGTGTTTGGTTGGCTAATATGCGGCTAACAACAGTGTCACCGATGTGGGTTCCCAACTCCCCCAAAAGGTCACGCAATTGTGCCAAGGTGTCATTATTAGCAGCGGTGGGAGTGGAAAACATTTGCCTTGCTACAGGGGTACCATCAGGGCTGCTAAAGCCTGGCTGCCTAGCTTGCGCTGCAGTACCTGCTTGCACCCACCCTCTACCCCTCCCAAATGGTGTAAAATCCATTATATTTCAAACACAATTGATATAACAGTGAGAATATGACGTTGAAACAAAATTTAACTATACAGAGACATGTGGTATAAAGACACTGTATGTGAGGAAACGTAATGATATGTTGTGGAAAAACACAGCCACAGCAAAACAAAATCACTTTTTATCAAACGTCTCAACGATCAACGGATCCTTTCTGATTGCTGTACGATACGCTTACTTGCTCACAGCATAACCTCGGCGATCTGCAGCAGCTGATCAGAAGAATCCGGGTCACGGCACCATTTTGTAACAGTCACTGTTCTGCGTTGTGTCTTTTTTTCTTCGTGATGAACCACAGGATTCGAGTTGAGGAGGATTTATTCACCAGCTTTTTCATAGGGACAAAAAGAAAAGGGCGTCACATACAGTCCACAGTATCTCTCTCCACAGCTGCAGGAGTCAGTGCTCACTCAAACTCAAACTTATGCTTACAAAAGGAAACAACAACAATAATGATAATAAAAATAATGAAAAGGCAAACAAAGCACAAAATAGTCCAAAAACAAATTAATTGAAATAAAAAACAGTAGATAAAGTATATACATCAGCAGACAGCAAAAATATACATTAGGGAAAAAAAAGGTCCTTATTATGTGTAGCAAATCACCTCTTTTTTTCCCCACTCACATCAACTAAATTTAATTTTATTTTATTTTTAATTTTTGGTAATTTATTTCACATAATTTTATTTCACATCATTTTCTGTTGTGAACTTCCCCAAAAGTGTCTGTCATTGTAAATAGGTTCTGCCCTATTGTTTTCTATTACATACCTTTTTGTTTCCCTGGGGGGTGATTTGGCGTTGCACCTGTGTGACCAGCTTCAGTGAGCACTGACTCCTGCAGCTGGTAAGTCATGCTTATGTCTCTCTCCTTTTTATTTCTTTATAAACTTTTTGCCTGTCACTTTTAAAGTATTTTCAAAGTGAACACTGTTTTGTGGCATGCTGTTAAGCATCCGGGTTGAATTCCCGAATTTTCATTTTATTAAAGTGTTGTAAAAAACGGACTTATTTGCTAAATGATGTGTGGATTAGCTTAATGCTAGCAGCAGTTGCTGCGGGGTTTCCTGGCCTCGTGAGTTTGTGCACGGGTCGGGGGTACTCTGCTGCGTCTGTGTGGACATCTTGTGTGCTGCTGTGCCATTAATGTGTGTGTGTTTTTTTTCTTTTTCTTTATTCTGTAGTGGAGAGAGATACTGTGGACTGTATGTGACGCCCTTTTCTTTTTGTCCCTATGAAAAAGGTATGTCTGTTAATAAGTTTTGGCATTGTTTATTGTAAGTAAAAAAAATATATAAAATGAGTTGATGTGAGTGGGGAAAAAAAGAGGTGATTTGCTACACATAATAAGGACCTTTTTTTTCCCTAATGTATATTTTTGCTGTCTGCTGATGTATATACTTTATCTACTGTTTTTTATTTCAATTAATTTGTTTTTGGACTATTTTGTGCTTTGTTTGCCTTTTCATTATTTTTATTATCATTATTGTTGTTGTTTCCTTTTGTAAGCATAAGTTTGAGTTTGAGTGAGCACTGACTCCTGCAGCTGTGGAGAGAGATACTGTGGACTGTATGTGACGCCCTTTTCTTTTTGTCCCTATGAAAAAGCTGGTGAATAAATCCTCCTCAACTCGAATCCTGTGGTTCATCACGAAGAAAAAAAGACACAACGCAGAACAGTGACTGTTACAAAATGGTGCCGTGACCCGGATTCTTCTGATCAGCTGCTGCAGATCGCCGAGGTTATGCTGTGAGCAAGTAAGCGTATCGTACAGCAATCAGAAAGGATCCGTTGATCGTTGAGACGTTTGATAAAAAGTGATTTTGTTTTGCTGTGGCTGTGTTTTTCCACAACATATCATTACGTTTCCTCACATACAGTGTCTTTATACCACATGTCTCTGTATAGTTAAATTTTGTTTCAACGTCATATTCTCACTGTTATATCAATTGTGTTTGAAATATAATGGATTTTACACCATTTGGGAGGGGTAGAGGGTGGGTGCAAGCAGGTACTGCAGCGCAAGCTAGGCAGCCAGGCTTTAGCAGCCCTGATGGTACCCCTGTAGCAAGGCAAATGTTTTCCACTCCCACCGCTGCTAATAATGACACCTTGGCACAATTGCGTGACCTTTTGGGGGAGTTGGGAACCCACATCGGTGACACTGTTGTTAGCCGCATATTAGCCAACCAAACACCTCCCCCCACACTTAGTTGCCCACACCCCATGACCCCACCCCCGCTCGAGCCCATACCTTCCCCAGCTGATTTGTCTCGACTGAACATTATGGTAAATGCAGCTGTCAAGGAACCGGTGATGTATAGGGGGGATGGCTCAGACAAATACACCGTACAAGAGTGGATAGATATGATGGACGCTTACCTGCATAAAAAGAATTGTCCGACTACAGAGCAGGCGGGTGAAATCCTCAGTCATCTTTTGGGACGAGCTAAGAGTATCGTTAAGGTGGGGCTGAAGAGTAGTGGTGATATAAACACACACCCTGAAGTGGTATACGATATACTCAGAAGATACTTCAGTGACTCTCCCATGTCTGGCCTACCGATGGCTGATTTCTATTCTACACAGCCTGACGCAAATGAGAACCCAGTTGATTACTGGGTTCGGCTCAATACAGCAGCCGAGCACGCTGACCAGCATCTGCGGAAAAGTGGAGAAAAGATGGAGAACATGTCAGCGCAAATTGCTATGATGTTCATCAGGAATTGCCCCAACCCCGAACTCTCCAGTGTGTTCCGATGTAAGCCTATCAGCAAATGGTCAGCCGTGGAGGTGCAAGAAGCTATCGATGAGCACCAGAGAGAGCATCAGGCAAGGAAGAGGGCCATGAGAGCAGAAAAGTTCAAAATGGTGACAGCAGCTACCACTACCTGTCAACCTGTGGTTGAGGAGCTGACTGCAATGAGGGTGGGCGTTCAAGAACCATCTACACAGACAAAGGTGAGTGCAGTCACCACTTCAGAAGCAGGGGCTTTAGAACGAGTACTAAGCATGCTAGAAGGCGTTTTGGCCAGAGCAGCCTCCCCGGTCCAACAGCCGACCCAGTGGACACGCCCCACTTCTTGCCGTGTATGTGGTGACAAAACTCACATCACACGTGAACACTGCATGAAAGACAAGAGGTGCTTTGGGTGCTTGGAACCTGGCCACACAAGGAGAGATTGCCAACGGGCCGCTCCACGCCAAACCCAAGCAGAGAACCACACACCCAACCAGGGAAACTGAGTCGCTCACTCTGTGGAGGGCAAAGTGTGAGTACGTCATGTCAGACCCTCAAAACTGAAGAAGACATACATGCAATATATGAGAAGAGCTGCAAGACTGCACCGAATGGTAGTGTCATGATTTTCCAGAATATACACAAACTTGAGAAGGCAGATGATTTATTCTACACTGATGTGCTGGTGAATGACCAAGTTGCACTGTATGCCATGCTAGACACTGGTTCAATGGCTTGTACGATGAGTGAAGAAGCAGAAGAGGAGCTCCACAAGGCAGGGTTGCTGTCAGAGGGTGCCCAGTCCATCAAAGACATTTTTCTGGTGGGTTGTGGTGGTGTGCATGTGCAACCCAAGTGCATTCACCAGTTAAAGTTGAAAATCTACGGACAAGAAGCAATCGTGCCCACATTAGTTGTGCCAGGCCAGCGTGACCAAATGATAGTAGGTACCAATTTGCTGAAACACTTGCTACGCCAATTCAAACAAGATCCCAGCTATTGGCGCGTGATGAGTAAAGCTGACTCTACTGGTGAACCAGGCATCGAACAGTTTTTGAGCATGCTCTCGGGCATAACAAGATGGAAAGGTGACATTATCCCAGACGTCATTGGAACTGTGAAGCTTACTAATGCTGTGACACTGGTACCAAAACAGGAGCACATAGTGTGGGGAAAACTTCCTGGAAAGGCTCCTATCTCCGAGGGAAGTACCATACTGGTGGAACCGGCAAAATCCCACTCCAACCGGAAGAGCATCATGGTAGGAAGAACTGTGGCAGCAATGAGCGGAGACAGGTGGGTTCCTGTGAAGGTCGTGAACCCAAGTGATAAACCTGTAACACTGAGGAGGAACATGAAGTTAGCTGATGTTTCACCATGCGTGGCACTTGAAGACTTTGAGCTTGGAGTGGACTGTGTCGCCAACACAGAGCTAAAAGCACAAGGCCAAAGCGTAAGGGCAGACCCTGACCATGTGCCTGACACCTCTGTAAATTTCACCCTTCAGGATAAGCTTGCTAATCTTGGGTTGGACGACATAGACATCCACTCATGTGAAGTGTCCCCTTATTGGAAGAGTCAACTTGTGGAACTCATACAGAGGCATGATGATGTGTTCTCCAAGAACAAGCTGGATTGTGGCCTAGCCAAAGACTTCGTCCACAGGATCCATCTGACCGATGAGCGCCCTTTTCGACTAGCATACCGCCGTGTCCCACCAAGCCAATACCAGAAACTAAGAGAGGTCCTTTCTGAGATGGAGGAGAAGAACATCATACGCAAGTCATCAAGTGAGTGGGCCTCGCCATTAGTACTGGTTTGGAAAAAGAATGGGGAACTGCGCATCTGTGTGGACTACAGGTGGCTTAATGCACGCACTGTGAAAGATGCCCATCCAGTACCTCACCAAGCCGACTGCTTGGCTGCGCTAGGGGGAAATGCCATATTCAGCGCCATGGACTTGACATCGGGGTTCTACAATGTCCCCATGCACGAACAGGACAAGAAGTTCACTGCCTTCACTACACCAGTAGGCCTCCATGAATTCAACCGACTACCCCAAGGCCTGTGTAACAGCCCGGCAAGTTTCATGCGCCTTATGATGAGTGTCTTCGGAGACCAAAACTTCTTGACCCTGCTGTGCTACCTCGACGATGTTTTGGTTTTTGCCCCAAACGAAGAGCAAGCCCTCAAAAGACTCGAAATGGTCTTTAAGCGGTTGAAAGGACATGGGCTTAAGTTGGCCCCGAAGAAGTGTCATTTCCTCCGGCGAAGTGTCAAGTTCTTGGGCCATATCATTGATGAGAATGGGGTTTCGACTGACTCTGAAAAGATACAAGTCATCACAGACATGAGCGAAGCGGACTTGATGATGGAAGATGGAATCACACCTTCAGCAAAAAAGATTAAGTCTTTTCTTGGTATGGTAATGTATTACCAGAGATTCATACAAAACTGTTCCAGTAAGGCGAAGCCCTTGTTCTCTCTGACCGCCGCTGCGACTGGAAAAGCCAACGCAAAACGGGCTTCTCACTTTAAAAAGCTCAGCCCAGGTGATTGGGCTCAAGAACAGAGTGACGCATTCAACCAACTAAAGGCTGCTCTGTTGAACTCAGTTGTGTTGGCCCATCCGGACTTTGGTCGCCCTTTCATCCTCTTGGTAAATGCAGCTGTCAAGGAACCGGTGATGTATAGGGGGGATGGCTCGGACAAATACACCGTACAAGAGTGGATAGATATGATGGACGCTTACCTGCATAAAAAGAATTGTCCGACTACAGAGCAGGCGGGTGAAATCCTCAGTCATCTTTTGGGACGAGCTAAGAGTATCGTTAAGGTGGGGCTGAAGAGTAGTGGTGATATAAACACACACCCTGAAGTGGTATACGATATACTCAGAAGATACTTCAGTGACTCTCCCATGTCTGGCCTACCGATGGCTGATTTCTATTCTACACAGCCTGACGCAAATGAGAACCCAGTTGATTACTGGGTTCGGCTCAATACAGCAGCCGAGCACGCTGACCAGCATCTGCGGAAAAGTGGAGAAAAGATGGAGAACATGTCAGCGCAAATTGCTATGATGTTCATCAGGAATTGCCCCAACCCCGAACTCTCCAGTGTGTTCCGATGTAAGCCTATCAGCAAATGGTCAGCCGTGGAGGTGCAAGAAGCTATCGATGAGCACCAGAGAGAGCATCAGGCAAGGAAGAGGGCCATGAGAGCAGAAAAGTTCAAAATGGTGACAGCAGCTACCACTACCTGTCAACCTGTGGTTGAGGAGCTGACTGCAATGAGGGTGGGCGTTCAAGAACCATCTACACAGACAAAGGTGAGTGCAGTCACCACTTCAGAAGCAGGGGCTTTAGAACGAGTACTAAGCATGCTAGAAGGCGTTTTGGCCAGAGCAGCCTCCCCGGTCCAACAGCCGACCCAGTGGACACGCCCCACTTCTTGCCGTGTATGTGGTGACAAAACTCACATCACACGTGAACACTGCATGAAAGACAAGAGGTGCTTTGGGTGCTTGGAAGCTGGCCACACAAGGAGAGATTGCCAACGGGCCGCTCCACGCCAAACCCAAGCAGAGAACCACACACCCAACCAGGGAAACTGAGTCGCTCACACTGTGGAGGGCAAAGTGTGAGTACGTCATGTCAGACCCTCAAAACTGAAGAAGACATACATGCAATATATGAGAAGAGCTGCAAGACTGCACCGAATGGTAGTGTCATGATTTTCCAGAATATACACAAACTTGAGAAGGCAGATGATTTATTCTACACTGATGTGCTGGTGAATGACCAAGTTGCACTGTATGCCATGCTAGACACTGGTTCAATGGCTTGTACGATGAGTGAAGAAGCAGAAGAGGAGCTCCACAAGGCAGGGTTGCTGTCAGAGGGTGCCCAGTCCATCAAAGACATTTTTCTGGTGGGTTGTGGTGGTGTGCATGTGCAACCCAAGTGCATTCACCAGTTAAAGTTGAAAATCTACGGACAAGAAGCAATCGTGCCCACATTAGTTGTGCCAGGCCAGCGTGACCAAATGATAGTAGGTACCAATTTGCTGAAACACTTGCTACGCCAATTCAAACAAGATCCCAGCTATTGGCGCGTGATGAGTAAAGCTGACTCTACTGGTGAACCAGGCATCGAACAGTTTTTGAGCATGCTCTCGGGCATAACAAGATGGAAAGGTGACATTATCCCAGACGTCATTGGAACTGTGAAGCTTACTAACGCTGTGACACTGGTACCAAAACAGGAGCACATAGTGTGGGGAAAACTTCCTGGAAAGGCTCCTATCTCCGAGGGAAGTACCATACTGGTGGAACCGGCAAAATCCCACTCCAACCGGAAGAGCATCATGGTAGGAAGAACTGTGGCAGCAATGAGCGGAGACAGGTGGGTTCCTGTGAAGGTCGTGAACCCAAGTGATAAACCTGTAACACTGAGGAGGAACATGAAGTTAGCTGATGTTTCACCATGCGTGGCACTTGAAGACTTTGAGCTTGGAGTGGACTGTGTCGCCAACACAGAGCTAAAAGCACAAGGCCAAAGCGTAAGGGCAGACCCTGACCATGTGCCTGACACCTCTGTAAATTTCACCCTTCAGGATAAGCTTGCTAATCTTGGGTTGGACGACATAGACATCCACTCATGTGAAGTGTCCCCTTATTGGAAGAGTCAACTTGTGGAACTCATACAGAGGCATGATGATGTGTTCTCCAAGAACAAGCTGGATTGTGGCCTAGCCAAAGACTTCGTCCACAGGATCCATCTGACCGATGAGCGCCCTTTTCGACTAGCATACCGCCGTGTCCCACCAAGCCAATACCAGAAACTAAGAGAGGTCCTTTCTGAGATGGAAGAGAAGAACATCATACGCAAGTCATCAAGTGAGTGGGCCTCGCCATTAGTACTGGTTTGGAAAAAGAATGGGGAACTGCGCATCTGTGTGGACTACAGGTGGCTTAATGCACGCACTGTGAAGGATGCCCATCCAGTACCTCACCAAGCTGACTGTTTGGCTGCGCTAGGGGGAAATGCCATATTCAGCGCCATGGACTTGACATCGGGGTTCTACAATGTCCCCATGCACGAACAGGACAAGAAGTTCACTGCCTTCACTACACCAGTAGGCCTCCATGAATTCAACCGACTACCCCAAGGCCTGTGTAACAGCCCGGCAAGTTTCATGCGCCTTATGATGAGTGTCTTCGGAGACCAAAACTTCTTGACCCTGCTGTGCTACCTCGACGATGTTTTGGTTTTTGCCCCAAACGAAGAGGAAGCCCTCAAAAGACTCGAAATGGTCTTTAAGCGGTTGAAAGGACATGGGCTTAAGTTGGCCCCGAAGAAGTGTCATTTCCTCCGGCGAAGTGTCAAGTTCTTGGGCCATATCATTGATGAGAATGGGGTTTCGACTGACTCTGAAAAGATACAAGTCATCACAGACATGAGCGAAGCGGACTTGATGATGGAAGATGGAATCACACCTTCAGCAAAAAAGATTAAGTCTTTTCTTGGTATGGTAATGTATTACCAGAGATTCATACAAAACTGTTCCAGTAAGGCGAAGCCCTTGTTCTCTCTGACCGCCGCTGCGACTGGAAAAGCCAACGCAAAACGGGCTTCTCACTTTAAAAAGCTCAGCCCAGGTGATTGGGCTCAAGAACAGAGTGACGCATTCAACCAACTAAAGGCTGCTCTGTTGAACTCAGTTGTGTTGGCCCATCCGGACTTTGGTCGCCCTTTCATCCTCTCAACCGACGCTTCATTAGACGGATTGGGCGCTGTCCTCTCTCAAGTCCCTGAAGGAGGGAGCAAAGCACGTCCCATCGCCTTTGCAAGCAAAGCCCTGAGTCGCTCACAAACCAAGTATCCAGCCCATCGTTTGGAGTTCCTCGCTCTCAAGTGGTCAGTGTGTGACAAATTCAGCCATTGGCTGAAGGGAAACTCCTTTACTGTTTGGACTGATAATAACCCGCTGACCTACATCCTCACAAAGCCAAAGTTGGATGCTTGTGAACAGCGGTGGGTGTCGAAGTTGGCTCCATACGACTTCAGTATCCAATATATCCCAGGCAGTAAGAACATCGTTGCAGATGCCTTGAGCAGGCAACCCTTCATCAAGCCACGGGTCAGCGAGAGACTTATAGCAGAGCCATATAAAGCTCTCCTCGAGGAAGCGCAACATATCCGGGATGACAGGATACAGGATGTGTTTCGGCTGAGCACCAACTGCCAAGAGGTAAAACTGGGCGGATATGAAGTGGCATGCAGTTCAATGAGCAGTGAAGAAGTGACGGCAGTCCTGGATGGTCAGATTGGGTGGGGTGAGGGACCCAAAGGGAGAGTGATCTCCTGGCTGGCAAATGATGTACACAAGGTTGTTCCACCTGGGGAAAGTGTCTTACCTGTCTTCTCCCTTAAAGAACTTCAAGACAAGCAACAGGAAGATACTATACTGGCAAGAGTCATCCACTATGTGGCACGTGGCAGAAGGCCATCAAGAAGAGAAAGAGTTAAAGAGCCTCTCAAAGTCCAGAAGACTCTAAAGCAGTGGGAAAAGCTCAAGATGTTGGATGGCATCCTATATAGAGTGAGCAAAGATTCACTAACTGGGAGGAGGCGGTATCAGTATGTTGTGGCTGCATCACTGGCCAAGCAGGCTCTGCAGGGTGTCCATGATGAGGCTGGGCATCAGGGACAGCATAGGACTCTATACCTGGCGAGACAGAGGTTCTTCTGGATTGACATGGAACGAAATGTCCGTGAATATGTCAAGTCGTGCAAGCGCTGTGTGGTGAGCAAGACACCAGAACCTGAAGGGAGAGCGCCTCTCGAGAGCATCAAAACAACAAGCCCTCTCGAGATGGTCTGCATTGACTTTTGGTCAGCTGAAATCCCAAATGGAAATACTGTGGATGTCCTGGTCATCACTGACCACTTCACAAAAATGGCTCACGCTTTTCCATGTCATGATCAGTCAGCAAAGCAGGTTGCTCGTCAACTCTGGGATCGATACTTCTGTGTCTACGGCTTTCCAGAGAGAATTCATTCCGACCAAGGAGCCAACTTTGAGAGCCAGTTGATCCGAGAGTTGCTGCTGATCTCTGGGGTAAAGAAGTCAAGGACAACGGCCTATCACCCCATAGGAAACGGTGTAGTTGAACGATTCAACCGGACATTGGGAAGCATGATCAGAGCTCTCCCTCCAAGAGCCAAGCAAAAATGGCCCCAAATGTTGCAGACATTGACTTTCGCCTACAACTGCACCGCCCATGAGTCGACGGGTTATGCCCCGTTCTATCTAATGTACGGAAGAATTCCCAGACTCCCAGTTGACGTAATGTTCCACAATGTGGAGAGGGACTGTGACATTGTCGACTATGATAAATATGTCCTCAAACTGAGGGAAGAGTTAAAAGAGGCATTATCATCTGCCCAGGCAAATGCTGTCTCCAGTCAGCGTCATCAGACTGAACTATACAACAAAAGGATCAAAGGTCATGACATCGCTGAGGGAGACCAAGTACTTTTGTCAAACAAATGTGAAAGGGCACGCAAGAAGTTGTCGGACAAATGGGAGTCCGTTCCGTATGTGGTTGTCTCAAGAGACCCAAGGTGTCATACCTACCGGATAAGGAACACTTGTAGTGGTCATGAAAAAGTCGTCCATCGCAACCGCCTCTTGTGTACCAACTTTCTTCCGCTTAAGTTGGAGAATGAAGAGGATGTTGAATCATCATTCACTGAGTCATCTGAGTCAAGGCATGATGAGACACAAAGTCGGGTTTCGGATGTGGTGACGGGAGATGTCACAGAAGACCGAACAGCCAACTGGGTTCTGGACAGTGCTTCTGCCAATTCGCCATCAGAATGTCTAGATGCTGATGAGGAGCTTGAAGAACCTGATCTGGATGAAAGTGTCAGTCAGAGGCCAATGAGTGTGTCAAGCATGATTGATGGGAGAGGCCATGGTGACGACGCCCCAAGCACAGGGATCAGTGTAGTCTCCCGTATAAGAACAAGGGTGGGTAGGCTGGTGAAACCTGTAGATAGGCTAATTCAGAACATGACCCAGAAGAAAATACCTGTTTGAGTTACAAACCTCTGTAAACCATCAAGTACCATAAGATAGTTGTTCAATCCAATGTTTGGGGTTGAACATGTATTACAGTAGCAGTGATAAATATTAGGTACTCCTTGTCTTGTAAAAGGTATATTTTTTTATTACCTTTGTAAAGTAATGTGTAAGGTGGTGTAAAAGGCACCTCTTTTTGCAAGTGTACCCAGGAGGGTTGCGCAGCCCTCCTCGGCCATTTTCTCAGTGATGTGAGTAACTAATAAGTTGCATAACATGAATGTATTAGAGTACTCTGCTTAGTCTTGAAGTATTTTGGTGAAGTTCAGAGGGGAGTATGTAGCCGAGCTAAATTTAATTTAATTTTATTTTTAATTTTTGGTAATTTATTTCACATAATTTTATTTCACATCATTTTCTGTTGTGAACTTCCCCAAAAGTGTCTGTCATTGTAAATAGGTTCTGCCCTATTGTTTTCTATTACATACCTTTTTGTTTCCCTGGGGGGTGATTTGGCGTTGCACCTGTGTGACCAGCTTCAGTGAGCACTGACTCCTGCAGCTGGTAAGTCATGCTTATGTCTCTCTCCTTTTTATTTCTTTATAAACTTTTTGCCTGTCACTTTTAAAGTATTTTCAAAGTGAACACTGTTTTGTGGCATGCTGTTAAGCATCCGGGTTGAATTCCCGAATTTTCATTTTATTAAAGTGTTGTAAAAAACGGACTTATTTGCTAAATGATGTGTGGATTAGCTTAATGCTAGCAGCAGTTGCTGCGGGGTTTCCTGGCCTCGTGAGTTTGTGCACGGGTCGGGGGTACTCTGCTGCGTCTGTGTGGACATCTTGTGTGCTGCTGTGCCATTAATGTGTGTGTGTTTTTTTTCTTTTTCTTTATTCTGTAGTGGAGAGAGATACTGTGGACTGTATGTGACGCCCTTTTCTTTTTGTCCCTATGAAAAAGGTATGTCTGTTAATAAGTTTTGGCATTGTTTATTGTAAGTAAAAAAAATATATAAAATGAGTTGATGTGAGTGGGGAAAAAAAGAGGTGATTTGCTACACATAATAAGGACCTTTTTTTTCCCTAATGTATATTTTTGCTGTCTGCTGATGTATATACTTTATCTACTGTTTTTTATTTCAATTAATTTGTTTTTGGACTATTTTGTGCTTTGTTTGCCTTTTCATTATTTTTATTATCATTATTGTTGTTGTTTCCTTTTGTAAGCATAAGTTTGAGTTTGAGTGAGCACTGACTCCTGCAGCTGTGGAGAGAGATACTGTGGACTGTATGTGACGCCCTTTTCTTTTTGTCCCTATGAAAAAGCTGGTGAATAAATCCTCCTCAACTCGAATCCTGTGGTTCATCACGAAGAAAAAAAGACACAACGCAGAACAGTGACTGTTACAAAATGGTGCCGTAACCCGGATTCTTCTGATCAGCTGCTGCAGATCGCCGAGGTTATGCTGTGAGCAAGTAAGCGTATCGTACAGCAATCAGAAAGGATCCGTTGATCGTTGAGACGTTTGATAAAAAGTGATTTTGTTTTGCTGTGGCTGTGTTTTTCCACAACATATCATTACGTTTCCTCACATACAGTGTCTTTATACCACATGTCTCTGTATAGTTAAATTTTGTTTCAACGTCATATTCTCACTGTTATATCAATTGTGTTTGAAATATAATGGATTTTACACCATTTGGGAGGGGTAGAGGGTGGGTGCAAGCAGGTACTGCAGCGCAAGCTAGGCAGCCAGGCTTTAGCAGCCCTGATGGTACCCCTGTAGCAAGGCAAATGTTTTCCACTCCCACCGCTGCTAATAATGACACCTTGGCACAATTGCGTGACCTTTTGGGGGAGTTGGGAACCCACATCGGTGACACTGTTGTTAGCCGCATATTAGCCAACCAAACACCTCCCCCCACACTTAGTTGCCCACACCCCATGACCCCACCCCCGCTCGAGCCCATACCTTCCCCAGCTGATTTGTCTCGACTGAACATTATGGTAAATGCAGCTGTCAAGGAACCGGTGATGTATAGGGGGGATGGCTCAGACAAATACACCGTACAAGAGTGGATAGATATGATGGACGCTTACCTGCATAAAAAGAATTGTCCGACTACAGAGCAGGCGGGTGAAATCCTCAGTCATCTTTTGGGACGAGCTAAGAGTATCGTTAAGGTGGGGCTGAAGAGTAGTGGTGATATAAACACACACCCTGAAGTGGTATACGATATACTCAGAAGATACTTCAGTGACTCTCCCATGTCTGGCCTACCGATGGCTGATTTCTATTCTACACAGCCTGACGCAAATGAGAACCCAGTTGATTACTGGGTTCGGCTCAATACAGCAGCCGAGCACGCTGACCAGCATCTGCGGAAAAGTGGAGAAAAGATGGAGAACATGTCAGCGCAAATTGCTATGATGTTCATCAGGAATTGCCCCAACCCCGAACTCTCCAGTGTGTTCCGATGTAAGCCTATCAGCAAATGGTCAGCCGTGGAGGTGCAAGAAGCTATCGATGAGCACCAGAGAGAGCATCAGGCAAGGAAGAGGGCCATGAGAGCAGAAAAGTTCAAAATGGTGACAGCAGCTACCACTACCTGTCAACCTGTGGTTGAGGAGCTGACTGCAATGAGGGTGGGCGTTCAAGAACCATCTACACAGACAAAGGTGAGTGCAGTCACCACTTCAGAAGCAGGGGCTTTAGAACGAGTACTAAGCATGCTAGAAGGCGTTTTGGCCAGAGCAGCCTCCCCGGTCCAACAGCCGACCCAGTGGACACGCCCCACTTCTTGCCGTGTATGTGGTGACAAAACTCACATCACACGTGAACACTGCATGAAAGACAAGAGGTGCTTTGGGTGCTTGGAACCTGGCCACACAAGGAGAGATTGCCAACGGGCCGCTCCACGCCAAACCCAAGCAGAGAACCACACACCCAACCAGGGAAACTGAGTCGCTCACACTGTGGAGGGCAAAGTGTGAGTACGTCATGTCAGACCCTCAAAACTGAAGAAGACATACATGCAATATATGAGAAGAGCTGCAAGACTGCACCGAATGGTAGTGTCATGATTTTCCAGAATATACACAAACTTGAGAAGGCAGATGATTTATTCTACACTGATGTGCTGGTGAATGACCAAGTTGCACTGTATGCCATGCTAGACACTGGTTCAATGGCTTGTACGATGAGTGAAGAAGCAGAAGAGGAGCTCCACAAGGCAGGGTTGCTGTCAGAGGGTGCCCAGTCCATCAAAGACATTTTTCTGGTGGGTTGTGGTGGTGTGCATGTGCAACCCAAGTGCATTCACCAGTTAAAGTTGAAAATCTACGGACAAGAAGCAATCGTGCCCACATTAGTTGTGCCAGGCCAGCGTGACCAAATGATAGTAGGTACCAATTTGCTGAAACACTTGCTACGCCAATTCAAACAAGATCCCAGCTATTGGCGCGTGATGAGTAAAGCTGACTCTACTGGTGAACCAGGCATCGAACAGTTTTTGAGCATGCTCTCGGGCATAACAAGATGGAAAGGTGACATTATCCCAGACGTCATTGGAACTGTGAAGCTTACTAATGCTGTGACACTGGTACCAAAACAGGAGCACATAGTGTGGGGAAAACTTCCTGGAAAGGCTCCTATCTCCGAGGGAAGTACCATACTGGTGGAACCGGCAAAATCCCACTCCAACCGGAAGAGCATCATGGTAGGAAGAACTGTGGCAGCAATGAGCGGAGACAGGTGGGTTCCTGTGAAGGTCGTGAACCCAAGTGATAAACCTGTAACACTGAGGAGGAACATGAAGTTAGCTGATGTTTCACCATGCGTGGCACTTGAAGACTTTGAGCTTGGAGTGGACTGTGTCGCCAACACAGAGCTAAAAGCACAAGGCCAAAGCGTAAGGGCAGACCCTGACCATGTGCCTGACACCTCTGTAAATTTCACCCTTCAGGATAAGCTTGCTAATCTTGGGTTGGACGACATAGACATCCACTCATGTGAAGTGTCCCCTTATTGGAAGAGTCAACTTGTGGAACTCATACAGAGGCATGATGATGTGTTCTCCAAGAACAAGCTGGATTGTGGCCTAGCCAAAGACTTCGTCCACAGGATCCATCTGACCGATGAGCGCCCTTTTCGACTAGCATACCGCCGTGTCCCACCAAGCCAATACCAGAAACTAAGAGAGGTCCTTTCTGAGATGGAGGAGAAGAACATCATACGCAAGTCATCAAGTGAGTGGGCCTCGCCATTAGTACTGGTTTGGAAAAAGAATGGGGAACTGCGCATCTGTGTGGACTACAGGTGGCTTAATGCACGCACTGTGAAAGATGCCCATCCAGTACCTCACCAAGCCGACTGCTTGGCTGCGCTAGGGGGAAATGCCATATTCAGCGCCATGGACTTGACATCGGGGTTCTACAATGTCCCCATGCACGAACAGGACAAGAAGTTCACTGCCTTCACTACACCAGTAGGCCTCCATGAATTCAACCGACTACCCCAAGGCCTGTGTAACAGCCCGGCAAGTTTCATGCGCCTTATGATGAGTGTCTTCGGAGACCAAAACTTCTTGACCCTGCTGTGCTACCTCGACGATGTTTTGGTTTTTGCCCCAAACGAAGAGGAAGCCCTCAAAAGACTCGAAATGGTCTTTAAGCGGTTGAAAGGACATGGGCTTAAGTTGGCCCCGAAGAAGTGTCATTTCCTCCGGCGAAGTGTCAAGTTCTTGGGCCATATCATTGATGAGAATGGGGTTTCGACTGACTCTGAAAAGATACAAGTCATCACAGACATGAGCGAAGCGGACTTGATGATGGAAGATGGAATCACACCTTCAGCAAAAAAGATTAAGTCTTTTCTTGGTATGGTAATGTATTACCAGAGATTCATACAAAACTGTTCCAGTAAGGCGAAGCCCTTGTTCTCTCTGACCGCCGCTGCGACTGGAAAAGCCAACGCAAAACGGGCTTCTCACTTTAAAAAGCTCAGCCCAGGTGATTGGGCTCAAGAACAGAGTGACGCATTCAACCAACTAAAGGCTGCTCTGTTGAACTCAGTTGTGTTGGCCCATCCGGACTTTGGTCGCCCTTTCATCCTCTCAACCGACGCTTCATTAGACGGATTGGGCGCTGTCCTCTCTCAAGTCCCTGAAGGAGGGAGCAAAGCACGTCCCATCGCCTTTGCAAGCAAAGCCCTGAGTCGCTCACAAACCAAGTATCCAGCCCATCGTTTGGAGTTCCTCGCTCTCAAGTGGTCAGTGTGTGACAAATTCAGCCATTGGCTGAAGGGAAACTCCTTTACTGTTTGGACTGATAATAACCCGCTGACCTACATCCTCACAAAGCCAAAGTTGGATGCTTGTGAACAGCGGTGGGTATCGAAGTTGGCTCCATACGACTTCAGTATCCAATATATCCCAGGCAGTAAGAACATCGTTGCAGATGCCTTGAGCAGGCAACCCTTCATCAAGCCACGGGTCAGCGAGAGACTTATAGCAGAGCCATATAAAGCTCTCCTCGAGGAAGCGCAACATATCCGGGATGACAGGATACAGGATGTGTTTCGGCTGAGCACCAACTGCCAAGAGGTAAAACTGGGCGGATATGAAGTGGCATGCAGTTCAATGAGCAGTGAAGAAGTGACGGCAGTCCTGGATGGTCAGATTGGGTGGGGTGAGGGACCCAAAGGGAGAGTGATCTCCTGGCTGGCAAATGATGTACACAAGGTTGTTCCACCTGGGGAAAGTGTCTTACCTGTCTTCTCCCTTAAAGAACTTCAAGACAAGCAACAGGAAGATACTATACTGGCAAGAGTCATCCACTATGTGGCACGTGGCAGAAGGCCATCAAGAAGAGAAAGAGTTAAAGAGCCTCTCAAAGTCCAGAAGACTCTAAAGCAGTGGGAAAAGCTCAAGATGTTGGATGGCATCCTATATAGAGTGAGCAAAGATTCACTAACTGGGAGGAGGCGGTATCAGTATGTTGTGGCTGCATCACTGGCCAAGCAGGCTCTGCAGGGTGTCCATGATGAGGCTGGGCATCAGGGACAGCATAGGACTCTATACCTGGCGAGACAGAGGTTCTTCTGGATTGACATGGAACGAGATGTCCGTGAATATGTCAAGTCGTGCAAGCGCTGTGTGGTGAGCAAGACACCAGAACCTGAAGGGAGAGCGCCTCTCGAGAGCATCAAAACAACAAGCCCTCTCGAGATGGTCTGCATTGACTTTTGGTCAGCTGAAATCCCAAATGGAAATACTGTGGATGTCCTGGTCATCACTGACCACTTCACAAAAATGGCTCACGCTTTTCCATGTCATGATCAGTCAGCAAAGCAGGTTGCTCGTCAACTCTGGGATCGATACTTCTGTGTCTACGGCTTTCCAGAGAGAATTCATTCCGACCAAGGAGCCAACTTTGAGAGCCAGTTGATCCGAGAGTTGCTGCTGATCTCTGGGGTAAAGAAGTCAAGGACAACGGCCTATCACCCCATAGGAAACGGTGTAGTTGAACGATTCAACCGGACATTGGGAAGCATGATCAGAGCTCTCCCTCCAAGAGCCAAGCAAAAATGGCCCCAAATGTTGCAGACATTGACTTTCGCCTACAACTGCACCGCCCATGAGTCGACGGGTTATGCCCCGTTCTATCTAATGTACGGAAGAATTCCCAGACTCCCAGTTGACGTAATGTTCCACAATGTGGAGAGGGACTGTGACATTGTCGACTATGATAAATATGTCCTCAAACTGAGGGAAGAGTTAAAAGAGGCATTATCATCTGCCCAGGCAAATGCTGTCTCCAGTCAGCGTCATCAGACTGAACTATACAACAAAAGGACCAAAGGTCATGACATCGCTGAGGGAGACCAAGTACTTTTGTCAAACAAATGTGAAAGGGCACGCAAGAAGTTGTCGGACAAATGGGAGTCCGTTCCGTATGTGGTTGTCTCAAGAGACCCAAGGTGTCATACCTACCGGGTATGGTTGGCTAATATGCGGCTAACAACAGTGTCACCGATGTGGGTTCCCAACTCCCCCAAAAGGTCACGCAATTGTGCCAAGGTGTCATTATTAGCAGCGGTGGGAGTGGAAAACATTTGCCTTGCTACAGGGGTACCATCAGGGCTGCTAAAGCCTGGCTGCCTAGCTTGCGCTGCAGTACCTGCTTGCACCCACCCTCTACCCCTCCCAAATGGTGTAAAATCCATTATATTTCAAACACAATTGATATAACAGTGAGAATATGACGTTGAAACAAAATTTAACTATACAGAGACATGTGGTATAAAGACACTGTATGTGAGGAAACGTAATGATATGTTGTGGAAAAACACAGCCACAGCAAAACAAAATCACTTTTTATCAAACGTCTCAACGATCAACGGATCCTTTCTGATTGCTGTACGATACGCTTACTTGCTCACAGCATAACCTCGGCGATCTGCAGCAGCTGATCAGAAGAATCCGGGTCACGGCACCATTTTGCCGGTTTGGTGTAGGTCAGGGGGCTAGGATGAGCAGCCTGGACTTGGGCGGGAGTTGGGAGTCTGTAGCCTGACCTGCCGATCTGGTGGCGCGGCAATGTGGACACATTAGCTGGGGTATGCGGGGACAGAGTTGGGGGTGGCGGCGTAAGCTGCCAGCCCTGCACTGAGTACTGAGTGTGGTGCTGCTGCTGAGGGCTAGGGGAGCTGAGGAACATGTTGGTATGCTTTGGCCGCGCCGACTGCTGCTGCTTCACTGTACTGGCATCAGCCGTTGCTCCTTCATCCTGAATATGGAATTGTGTGGTAGGGGGAGGGTTGTAGTTATGGCCTGTTGCATGTCCAGGAGAGGAATGTGGCTTGTGGGGAGAGTCATGGCTGGTTGTAGGGCCTGTGCCCTCCAGGCCAGTGTAGTCACTCAACATCTTCAGTTAGTTTAACTGGGGCCACGGGCTTGGGCAGGAGTTGGGAGTCTGTGTATGTTGTAGGTGTATAGTGAAGTGCAATGAAAACAATAAAAAGAAAAAAAAGGAAAAACAACAACAATAGTACCAAATATCAATCCGTGCATAAAATTCACATTAACCAAACAATTAGTCAGTACACAGCTCTGTGTGTCTAACTCAACGCATATGAACCAAGTAGACAACAAATAATACTCATATAGTTGTCACTTCAAAATTCTCTCACAGAATATAGCATTTTTTTTTCTTGTTCTTTCTCAATTTCAATTAGCTGTTCAGTTTATAGGATACCATATAAAGTCATTCAATGAAAATAACTTTCATAGCACTGAAAGGATATGTTGAAGGTGGATAATCTTCTCATACAGCTCAGTAGTAGCTCAGTCCACCACATGGACCGGTCCATTCACAGAGGATACAGTTCAGTTTAGCAGCATGTCTGGGGATGCTACTGTCAGTCTCTCTTCGGTCTTAGAATTACCACAATCCGGGTCACGGCACCAAAGATGTAACCCACAATGTCACTGCCTCTCGACACACCCTTGGACTCTGCGTTGTGTTTTTAGTGTTTATCAGGTGGGTTGTTGTGCGGAGAGATTGGACACTGGACACAGTGGTTCTGGATTGTGGATGAGACCTTGTTGCATTTATTTGCTCACAGTAGTGGTCCTCTCTGGCTCTGGTCATTAAGCTTTTCAGTGGAAAAGAAGAACATTTTCCTTTACAAATGTGTCTCAATGCAAAAGAACACATTAACATATGTCAACAAAAATATATAAATCTTTCTCATATTCAATATGCCCAAATGCTAAATAACAATAAATCACAAATCAGTAGTTCAAACACAGTGACCAGAATAAACATGTAAAAAGCCATCCTTCACAACCCCATTCAATTCAGACTCTACTAATTGTTAATCACACTGGCCAACTTACATCAAACATTTAAGTACAAAAACGGAATTGCACATTTCTTCAAAACACATCAAAATGTAAGTAAACACCTTAGCTAACACTGTATTGCAACAAATTCGCTGGATGGGCATTTTTAACTCTAATATCTTATAAAGTGTTCAGACAGTCATAAAACAGGTCTCACCTTTTCAGTGGAAAAGAAGAACATTTTCAAAGATGGCGCCTAGACTATGGTGTCCACTGAGGGACAAAAAGGTGAGGTGTGCTGAACCCACAGGTAAAAATCAACAGAATAGCGACCTCCAGTGCTCATAAAGAGGTACTGTCTTATACATTGCCAGGCTACTGCCTTACATATATATATATATATATATATATATATATATATATATATATATATATATATATATCCATCCATATTCTTCCGCTTATCCGAGGTCGGGTCCAGGAGCAGCAGCCTAAGCAGGGAAGCCCAGACTTCCCTCTCCCCAGCCATTTCGCCTAGCTCTTCCCGGGGAATCCCGAGGCGTTCCCAGGCCAGCCGGGAGACATAGTCTTCCCAACGTGTCCTGGGTCTTCCCCGTGGCCTCCTACCGGTTGGACGAGCCCTAAACACCTCCCTCTGGAGGCGTTCGGGTGGCATCCTGACCAGATGCCCGAACCACCTCATCTGACTCCTCTCGATGTGGAGGAGCAGCGGCTTTACTTTGAGTTCCTGCCGGATGACAGAGCTTCTCACCCTATCTCTAAAGGAGAGCCCCGCCACACGGCGGAGGAAACTCATTTCGGCCGCTTGTACCCGTGATCTTATCCTTTCGGTCATGACCCAAAGCTCATGACCATAGGGGAGGATGGGAATGTAGATCGACCACCAAACCGGAACCCCCTCAACGCCTTGACTGCGCCTAGAAATTCTGTCCATAAAAGTTATGAACAGAATTGGTGACGAAGGGCAGCCTTGGCGGAGTCCAACCCTCACTGGAAACGTGTCCGACTTACTGCTGGCAATGCGGACCAAGCTCTGACACTGATCGTACAGGGAGCGGACCGCCACAACAAGACAGTCCGAAACCCCATACTCTCTGAACATCCCCGCAGGACTTCCCGAGGGACACGGTCGAATGCCTTCTCCAAGTCCACAAAGCACATGTAGACTGGTTGGGAAAACTCCCATGCACCCTCAAGAAACCTAGCGAGAGTATAGAGTTGATCCACAGTTCCACGACCAGGACGAAAACCACACTGTTCCTCCTGAATCCGAGGTTCGACTATCCGGCGTAGCTTTCTCTCCAGTACACCTGAATAAACCTTACCGGGAAGGCTGTGGAGTGTGATCCCACGATAGTTGGAACACACCATCCGGTCCCCCTTCTTAAAGAGAGGAACCACCACCCCGGTCTGCCAATCCAGAGGTACCGCCCCCGATGTCCACGCGATGCTGCAGACTGTTGTCAACCAAGACAGCCCCACAGCATCCAGAGCCTTAAGGAACTCCGGGCGGATCTCATCCACCCCTGGGGCCTTGCCACCGAGGAGCTTTTTAACTACCTCAGCCCCAGAAATAGGAGAGCCCACCACAGATTCCCTAGTCACTGCTTCCTAATAGGAAGACGTGTTGGTGGCATTGAGGAGGTCTTCGAAGTATTCCTTCCACCGATCCACAACATCCGCAGTTGAGGTCAGCAGAACACCATCCGCACCATACACGGTGTTGACGGTGCACTGCTTCCCCTTCCTGAGGCGGTGGATGGTGGTCCAGAATCGCTTCGAAGCCGTCCGGAAGTCGTTTTCCATGGCTTCCCCAAACTCCTCCCATGTCCGAGTTTTTGCCTCCGTAAAATATATATATATATATATATATATATATATCTATATATATATATATAGATATATATATATATATATATATGTCTGACTATAAATATATATATGTGTATATATATATATATATGTCTGTATATATGTGTACGTGTGTATATATATATATATATATGTGTATGTATATATATATATATATATATATGTGTGTGTATATATATGTACGTGTGTATATATATATATATATATATATATGTATGTGTACATAATTATGTGTGTATACATATATATATATATATATATATATATATATATATATATATATATATATATATATATATATACATATATATGTGTACATACATAGAAATATGTGTATATATATATTCATATATATATGTATGTGTACATATATATGTGTATATATAGTATATATATATGTATATATATTATATATACACTTATATATACATGCACACACATATATATACTGTATATATATATATATATATTTATATAGTATATATATATATATATATATATATTGTGACAATCTGTCGGTGCATTGTTTGTAAACTCTTTCAATGCTGTCTGACATGTTGCTGTGTCATCACAGAAATCTCGCAAGGTTAGTGCGGCCATATTTTGTATCAGAGCTAAAATCAACCGAAACATGACTTTCCAACTTGACATCGACCGATCCATACAATATATATAGATTGATCCATAGGCTCGCTAAATGATGTATTCACACCTCTAAAGTTAATATCGGTTAACTGTTTGTACGAATAATTTTTCCACGCCAAATATACAGTATGTATATATGTAGTAACAGGCACATTCATAACATGTAATATTTACAGTATTTTGGTCATTTTAAGCATTACCACAACTTTTTTCCTGAGCGCATTCATTTCACAGAGCGCACAGCATTGAACAAACTTTCAGGTGTCCAGTAAAGGGCTACTCTTGATATGCTGCCTTGCTTGTTTCTTAAAATCAGTTCAATCCAGCCCTTGTCTCGCTTTGTTACAACGTCATCCATGCTGGCGTGCTGAAATCTGACTAATATTATCAACCTTATTTTGTCAAAAAATCATTGGGTTTGGCAGAAAGGTAACCATACAGTTATAATATAGTATCTGATTACTTAAATGTTGAGTAATTTTAATCTGGAGTGTCTACGCATTTTCCCAAATTGCAAAATAATTGTATTATGTTAAGTAATTTACAAGAAAAGAGAAGACAAAGGCCTAATTTCCTCCAGAAAATATTGATTTCTTCTTTCTTGGTAAGTCATTCTTGTTCACTACTTTCCAGTTTTTAGAAATGCTGTAGGTACAAGGTGCTTTAGTTGGCTGTCAAACAGATTTATGGATTCATAGGCAACATTAAATACGAAGGCTCTGGAAGGCAGATTGGAGCTGCCTCAGGAGATAGAGAGCAAGTGATTGATCAGTTTCAAATACAATTTTTTTGTGTTTTGCCATGCATCTTTGGTACCCCCATTACTTTTGGTCATTCAGAGTAAAACTGGGAGGTACAAAAAATATTGTTTGTAAACATCATTTTTAATTGCTGTGTCTTTGACAAGAAGTCATCTTGGTTATTGTAAACAGTACATATGTGTATACACTAAAGAGTAATTAAATCAGTGATCGATTTTGTGCGATTCCCCTGTGAAAGTGACTTGAGATTTGACCAAAAAAGTAAATTGCAACAAACCCACAATGGCTGATTTGCCACAACTAACAGTTGATGAGTAAAAATCCATCCCACAGTGACTGTAACTGCAAGTTTATTACTGTTCCTAATTCAATCATCCAATCCAGGAAGGATCGCCAAAAAGACTAAATATCAATAATAGAATATGTTGTTTAGTGTTGGCAGACGAAAAATGGCACATCTAATCGATGCAACAAACAGCAGACCTGTCAGCGATCCTGTTCTGTCTGTCTCCCTGTAATGTTTGTCTGATTTTGAATGGGATTGTGCTGAAAATTTTAATTTCCCCTCGAGGATTAATAAAATATGTCTGATTCTGATACTCAGTTTTGCATATTATCTCACGAACAGTTCTTCCATCCATCCATTTCCTACCTCTCATTCCTTTCGGGGGACACCAGAGCCTATCTCGCAAACAGTTCTTAAACTGGGGAATAATTTGAAGGGGACCTATATGGTGGTGTTGATACCAAGGGTTGTTGTTATCTGTCCATCCATCCATTTTCTACCATTTGTCCCTTTTCGGGGTCATGGGCGGTGCTGGAGTCTATCCCAGCTGCATTTGAGCAGAAGGCGGAGTACACCCTGGACAAGTCTCATCGCAGGGCCAACACAGATAGACAGACAACATTCACACTCACATTCACACACTAGGGCCAACTTAGTGTTGCCAATCAACCTATCCCCAGGTGCATGTCTTTGGAGGTGGGTCAAAGCTGTAGTGCTCGGAGGGAACGTTATAATGTTAATGTTTACCAATTCAGGGAATATTTCCCTTGACACTGGAGGGAGCAAAAACTAAAGTAGTGTCTCTATTATGCAAAACCAACTTGTCTTACCCATTGGCACCTTTTTTGTGTATTTGGGAGTCCCGAAAATTGGAAATCAAATCATGGAGGCATTGCAGACATAAAATAATGTTGCCCTACTTTATACACCTTCCAAACACGTAGTTTGGAATTTTCCACATTTGTGATGTTTTTCCTAATATTGACGTCTATATATGATATTGTTTTACCTGAAGAGCTTTCATACGAATCCCCCATTGTAGTCCTACATTATAGTCAAATGGCTCCTTCTTTTTCTTCTATCTCCTTGTTGTGGGGAAAACTGAATACAAACTAGCATTTAAAACATGAAATAAAATGAAGCGCTAAAAGCTACAACATGGCTCACAGGGAGAAGATGTAGTCGAAGTGGAGGCACGTAAATATGACCGCCCACAATACAAGAGACGGTTCGAAAGTGGCTTGAAGATAAGTCTGTAAAACATGATTTATGAACAACTTTAGTAGTGCACGATAATACTGATTTTCTTTCTTTCCGATTCGATGCTGAGTAAAGTCCAGGTGTGATACTGAAACTCTGTGTAAATATACCAAATTTGTCTGGAAAAAATATCTTCAAAAAGTATCAAATCACAAGGGGGACGGCGTGGCTAAGTTGATAGAGTGGCTGTGCCAGTAATCTGAGGGTTACTGGTTCGACCCCCACCTTCTACCATCCCAGTCACGTCCGTTGTGTCCTTGGGCAAGACACTTCACCCTTGCTCCTGATAGGTTAACCTTGCATGGCAGCTCCCGCCGTCAGTGTGTGAATGTGTGTGTGAATGGGCGAATGTGGAAATACCGTCAAAGCACTTTGGGCTCCTTAAAAAGGGGTAGAAAAGCGCTATACAAGTACTACCCAGTTAACATTTAAGGTGAAACAAATGATTATTGAAATGTTCATTCTGCACTGAATGTGTTACCTTATTTCAATTCAACTCTGTGTCTCCTAATAGCCCTCAACAAAAGGATACATACAATTGCTCCTTTATAATATTGTGTGACTCATTTCAATTGCTAGTATTTTTCTTAAATAAATAACAGACTGAATGACAGAGCACAGCTTAGTGTGCCACTACATTTGCGTATTTCGTACTTACCGAGGTGAAAGAAAGAGTAGTTCCCAACAATCACATTTCCTTTCGACAAGATACTGGAGCAAAATTGATCGCAATTGTGAATCGCAATCTGTGTGTATGTAATGCAATTAGCGTGCCCCTGAACTAATGTGTATGTCTTTATTTCAATGTGTGTGTGTGTGGAGTGAGATGGTACCAGTGCTGTCTGCAGTAGCAAAGGTCACCCCCTCTGTCCATGGTGCAAAGGACAGAGCAACATCAGACGGGGGTGTGGCAGTGCTGACGGCGAGACACAGCTGGCAGGTGATTAGATTTCCCAGGTGGTACGTGTTAATCTAATCACCTGTTGTCTTTAACAGTAAACGGCCGGGAGCAGGAGGGGAGAGAGTATACGGACGTGGCTCGAAAGTCGTGTCCTGCTGGAGAGAGAACTTTATTTAAAACCTTGTGATTATTAAAGCCTTGTTAAAACCTGCACGCTGGGCTCCTCTGCTGTGTTTGACAGTGGGACTGCGAGGAGGAAACTTCCACAGTGTGTTTAGTTGTCTGTCCGCATCCTGATTTGTCTGTACATTTAAAAAAAAAATGTCAGTCCGTATTTCCTTGATTGGCGGTATTTTTACAAGTGACTTTATGCCGTTAAAGAATTGTGTGTCCGTATTCAGATGTGTGTATGTGTAAAGCTGGGGTGTCAAACGTTCGGCCTACAGGTGGCATCAGGCCCACAAACAATTAAACCCGGTTGGCGAAATTAGTTTTAAATAAATTCACTGGATGTAGCAATAGCAATGCTGATAGGCCAGCAAACGGTGTATAGCGGGGCCAACCAAGTATGCAGACCAGCTGGCCGAAGTATTTACTAAGATCTTCACCCAGTCCCTCTCTCAGGCCGTCATCCCATCATGCCTGAAGACCTCCACAATAATCCCGGTGCCGAAGAAGAACTCTGTCAGCTGCCTGAATGACTACCGTCCAGTGGCACTTACACCTATAGCTATGAAGTGCTTCGAGAAGCTGGTACGGACCCATATTACCTCAGTCCTCCCTCCCGAGCTCGACCCACACCATTTTGCACAGAGGACGCCAGTGCCACAGCCCTACACTCCTCCCTGGGTCACCTGGAGACAGGGGGAGCTACGTGCGGCTGCTTTTTGTGGATTATTGTTCGGCATTTAACACTATTATACCTGATAGACTGGTGTCCAAACTGTCAGACATGGGTCTATCGAACTCTATCTGCATGTGGATTAAGGATTTCTTATCCAACCGGCCCCAGAGGGTGCAGTTGGGTCGCCACATGTCATCGAGCCTGTACCTCAACACCGGCTCTCTACAAGGCTGCGTGCTGAGCCCCCATCTGTACTCCCTCTACACATACGACTGCACACACGACCACTCCAGCAACTCCATCATCAACTTTGCGGATGACACCACCGTAGTGGGGCTCATCTCGAAGGGAGACAAGGCTGCATATCAGGACGAGGTGGAAAAGCTGTCGGATTGGTGCACAGTCAACAACCTGGCCCTGAACACCTCCAAGACCAAGGAGCTGGTCATAGACTTCAGGAGGAATAAAACGGACATCCTGCCCCTGATCATCAGCGGTGACTGCGTGGAGAGGGTCTCCGACTTCAGCTTCCTGGGAGTCCACCTGGCCGACGACCTATCTCGGAGCACCAACACCACGGCTACCATCAAGAAGGCACACCAGAGACTGCACTTCCTGAGAATAATCAGGAACAACTACCTCTCTCAGGAACTGCTGGTGTCCTTCTACCGGTGCTCCATGACCTACTGCATCTGCGTGTGGTTCAGCAGCTACACAGCCGCAGAAAGAACGGCACTCCAGAGGGTCATAAAGACCGCCCAGAAGATCATGGGATGCCTCCTCCCCTCCCCGGTTGACCTGTACAGCTCCCGCTGCCTCAGGAAAGCACAGAGCATCCTGAAAGACCCATTCCACCCTGGGCACTGCCACCTAGAACTACTGCTCTTGGGCAGACGTTATAGGGTGCTAAAAGCTGGCACAAATAGACTAAAAAACAGCTTTTACCCAAGAGCCATATTAGCATTAAACATGCACTGATTGAGCACAATACATCCATCATGTCCTCATGTGTCATGTCTTTTATTTTTTCGGACTATGATGTGCAATCCTGTTTTGTTCTGTTGTCATAGTTATGGATTAGTGTCACCTGCCTTGTATTTTTGACGCGGACCTGCCTCCTAATTTCTGTCCCTATTTAAGCATGCCCTTTTTTGTCATTCGTCCTCGCAGTCTAATTTGCTTTCCAATGCAACAGGTGACGTCGCTATCCTCGCTTGTGGTAAAGACTTTGTATTCGTTAGCTTCCACGCTATTCCTGTGTTTGTTTACCTTGTTCCCATGCTAGCGCTTTCAGTTATTTCTAGCTCCCACGCTAGTTCTGTTGGTTTTGTTTCTAGTGCCATTGTGTAAGTGTTTTCTGTTCCTAGTCTGTTTTGTAATATAAATAAATCATAATTTCTTACCTTACACTGCGTCCTTATCGGACTGCACTTTGAGAGAACAAACACGCACCACGATGCCAGCAAAACGTCACAATATTGTATATGCACCTTAGGGGATCTGCTCCAATTTCGTTGTTCTTTGAGCCTGTTCACTGCAATAATGACAATTAAACTATATTCTATTCTATTCTATTCTAATATAGGTTGAAAAGGATAGAGACAATTACACCGTGAGAAAGCTTATACTGCATGTTAATACTAATCGAAAGCTCAAACAAAAAGCAGCTGCCTCTTCTACAAGTTGGTAGGGATTTTAAATTATGTGTCTTTTATTGTATCTTCTGACCAGTAAGCATGAGGACAATTGCAGCGTGGGAAAGCTACTGGTAATTTTTTTTTTTGACGAAGAAGCCAAAACAACATAAATTTTGATATGATTTCATCCATATGTAAAGGTGACGAAAAGTTTATATTATTTCATGTCTTTAGGGCTCTCTTAAGGTTGAAAAACGTATTTCGAAGTTAGAAAATAGGTGTTTTATGCTTCATCCATGAAAGTATTACATTTCTAATTTATGACTCTTGCGGTAATGGGTTGACTGTACCTTTGGCTGGACTTGTTGTCAGTTCACCAAAGATGTCGCAGATTTTACAGCAGTAATTTGAAAAAGGATGAGTTAGTGATGCTACAAGCTGATGCAGGTCTACACTGTGTCATTCAAAAGTTTGTGACATTGCTTAACAAGCCATAGCCTGTTGCGTTAAACTTTTTTGCAGCAGGGAACTATAAAACACACAGGAAACTTGATAGAAAGCTGGCATGTGGTGAAAAGAAAAAATATATATATATATTTAGAGCGCTGTGGCTGTAACCTGATAAACAGGTATTTAAGTGAAACAAGACTAAGGAATATAAATTGTATTAGGTGCTAGAGATGATCTGAACCTCAAGGTATCAAACAGAAGATTAATGCTATATCCAATTTGATCTCAGAGTTTGAAATTCATAGTCGAGAATGACAGTAAACAAGTCAGACAAAACATGATGAATCCTTCCTGGAAAGCAAATAGGTAATTTTCACTGACGTATTAAGCCCACCATAGTCCATCCATCCATCCATTTTCTACCGCTTATTCCCTTCTGGGGTCGCGGGGGGCGCTGGCGCCTATCTCAGCTACAATCGGGCGGAAGGCGGGGTACACCCTGGACAAGTCGCCACCTCATCGTAGGGCCAACACAGATAGACAGACAACATTCACGCTCACATTCACACACTAGGGCCAATTTAGTGTTGCCAATCAACCTATCCCCAGGTGCATGTCTTTGGAAGTGGGAGGAAGCCGGAGTACCCGGAGGGAACCCACGCATTCACGGGGAGAACATGCAAACTCCACACAGAAAGATCCCGAGCCTGGATTTGAACCCAGGACTGCAGGAACTTCGTATTGTGAGGCAGACGCACTAACCCCTCTGCCACCGTGAAGCCCGCCCACCATAGTGTTGAAAACAATTTTAGATAGGATTTTCCAGCATAATGGAACTTTATAAAAAAAGATTGTTCGGTTATCAGGGACATTTACTTTAAATCTCTATTTATCTTTTGAATTTGGACAAGTGTTGAAAGGAGTTTTGCCCATTATCCACAATCCTTATGTGAGACAAGAAGAAACCTGTATTTCCCTTTTCTGTGTGTGATAAATAGTGACAAAAAGGTCTAGCAAGAGGTGGATAACAATGCAGATAATTTGCATTCGCCTTTTTGCCTATAAATCACTCCAGGAAAACTTATAAAACCCACCAACAATGTTTCATGTACATGTCATGACCTGCATATAAAAGTACCAGTAGAGTGGAAAAACAATATATATTGAAGCGATTATCATATATATGATTTATGACACCTAAAAACTTCCAAAGTTTGCAAATAAATGGATATTATGAAAATAGTATCAATCTCGTGGAAATTTTGAGAAATAATGAGGAATCTCTACGTCATCTCGTGACGTAGAGATAGGACCTGCAGATCTCTAACTCACCAACAACAATGCAAATCGTGCTGACTTTGTGAGAGCCAACAACAATACTTTGGGCAAAACTATGATCCAGAAACGTATATTGTTGATCCTGAATATAAGGAGGATGATCTAGAAGTTTTAGAAGCTTTGCTAAACAAATCAAGCTTTAGTGAAACAAGAAAAAAAAAAATCATGTAGCAGTATTCCAATGTGCGAAACCAAAAATACAAACCACACACATAATAAAAAGATAGCTTACTGTACAACGTCTGCTCTTACTTCAATGACGACTGATATGATGTCCATATTTTCCCCTTTAGATGAACAATAATCATGATGCACATGAAGGGATAACAAGGAAAAGTCTCCCTGCAAAAACTGTTTTCGGTTGTGTGTGTTTGTCTGCATCTCATTGTATACATTGAATGTCACAGATGAGCAATTTCTAAATTCATGGCTAAATCCTCCTATTATCCTAACGAGTGGCATGATTTATAATCTAAAATAACCATGCAGCAGGACACTGCTGCCGGCTCACAGTAAAGCAGCAGAGGACTACTTAGCTTGCTGTATAATTGCGCTGCTAAGAAATAGTTTGTATGCGTTAGCACTTATTAAAACATTACTAATATTTGGTTAATATTCAGGTCGCTGTATGTATTGATGGCAGGTTTTGGATTGTTATTTAGAGGGTTTTGTGGGCAAAATAGAGAGCCCCCATTGACTACATTGTTAGTAGACTTTTTATGTATTTATTTATTCACGACCTAGAATGTATTAAAAAAGAAAAACATATGTTTTCATTTGTCTTATAGAGATTGTGAATGATGTACAGCACTTCTCTAAGTTTTTCATATTTCTAGTATGACCGATCTTAAACTATGGTCAGAGTTCCAATTGTTACGGCCATCTTCGAAAATAGCCGAAGGTATTTGAAGCAGAGTATTCAAAATAGCTGACTGAATTTGTGGTATTTTGTGATGTTTTAACAGGTTTTTTTGCATACTTTGTAGATTGTAAATACGATTGGATATACTTAAATGGATACAACGAAACACAATTCAGCATATAAAATCAACTTGTTTTTCCAATCTACTGGTACTTTAACCAGGCTATAGCGGAATTGTTATTGTCAAAGGAACTAATTTTCTGGCGTAGTTACTAACCCCCGTGGGCTATTTTTGAAAGTTGAAAAGTAATGGTACCTACTGGAGTAGCAGCTTTAAGTTAGGAAAAGTTTGAAACTTAGAAATTCCACACGCTGCCAGCTAAAAATCCAGACCAACTGAATCAGTGTATATACTGTCTCTCTACTTGACGACATTGATAGATGAAAATGCTGAGATGAAACGAGCAATTTGCCGCGTCTTCTTGAGGAGTGGTGTTTAGGGCGAATTTACCAGCTACACGGGAAAACCGAAAAGTCTTGTGCTGAAAGATACAACCGTCCAGTTACATCCATCCAACATTGGTATATGTTCCTTTTTTGCTTGGCAATAGTACTACATAATGATGTTAGTGTTTCACTACAGTTGGATCTGCATCCAGCTTCTAAAACTTGTAACTCATATTCAGGCTAAAAAATATACAGGCCTGGATCATCATTTGTCTCAAACTAAAGCTGTTAAATCAATGAGCCTGGGAATGTAGTTACGGTAATGCTTAAAATGACCAATATTCTGTAAATACTAGCTAAAATTATGTACAAACCAAACTATAACATGCTACCAAAGAATGTACAACAATTCGACTCAACTAAAAAGGAAATATATAACCTTAGAGGAAAATCTAATTTAAAAGATTTGTATGCACTTACAACACTTGGGACCTTTAGTATATCACTATGTGGAATTACATTATGGAATGAATTAAGCAAAGAAGTTAGACATGGTACTGATATGATCCAGTTTAAGAGGTTGTTAAAATTAATAGTGCTTCCAAAATACAAAGAAGAATAACTACGAGAAATACTTTCAATCTTATAGAAAATAAGATATTTTTCATCTCAGTATGTTAATAATAACTGACTTAATTAATTACATATTACAAAATTGTTGTATTACTTATTCACAGATGTCATTTTACCATAAAAACGTCAGTAATTGAATGTTTTTATTTGTATATGCTCTGAAGTGGGAAAGGGGTAGGATGAAATAAGCCTTGCTTCTTCCTACTCCTTTTCGGACGTGATGTAAAGAGACATGATATGAAATTGTGCGATGTATTATGCTGCAAACGTGTTCATGTTTTTAAATGAACTAAAAGAAAGAAAATAAAGAAATATTACATGTTATCATTGTTGTGGTTGTTAGTATAGGACATGTATAATTACAGCAACCTTGATGGAGGTGTTTGGATGTTTTTAGAGAGCTTTATATACTGAATAGTTGAATACCATTACCTGCATTGTTAGCTGCGTGGTGCTAGCATTTGTTTTACTATCTAGAACGCACAGGAAAGAAGAAAGACATGTTGTCTCATATAAGGATAATAAATGTCATATATCTAGTCATGTCAGAGAGGGGAACCACAACAATTTTCCTTGTGGATCATTAAAGGTGTCTAACACGCATGCATACTTGCCAACCCTCCCGATTTTGCCAGGGACTCCCAAATTTCAGTGCCCCTCCCAAATATCTCCAGCCATTCTCCCGATTCCCAACCGGAAAACAATATTGGGGGCATGCCTTAAAGGCACTGCCTTTAGCGTCCTCTCTCACCTGAAAAGGAGACTATTATATATGTCTCTGTTATCCATAGATTTATTGATAACCCATAAAATAGGCAGGCATGGAGTTATTTCTCAGCGTGTCTTTAATCCAGCCGGCACCTTAATACACTGACACATAACATCCAGATTTCCATCATGCATTGCTTCAAAACTACAGCAAGTAGTAATGTCCAAAAACATACCAGAGACGAAGCAGAAGAATGAAGAAGAGACGTGGCAACGACAAGTAAGAAGAAGAAGTACGCTTACAAGTTGCAAAATGATTGGAAAAAAATAATTTCAGTTCATCCAGGACAGCTCGAATGAATTGATTAACGTTGATCACAACTTAAACAAGTTGAAAAACTTATTTGGGTGTTACCATTTAGTGGTCATTTGTACAGATCAATCAAGGGGTATGCTGCCTGCAAATTTTAAATACAAATAAATATATATATATATATATATATATATATATATATATATATATATATATATATATATATATATATTTATATATATATATATATATATATATATATATATATATATATATATATATATATATAAGATAAATGGGTTGTATTTGTATAGCGCTTTTTTACCTTCAAGGTACTCAAAGCGCTTTGACATTACTTCCACATTTACCCATTCACACACACATTCACACACTGATGGAGGGAGCTGCCATGCAAGGCGCCAACCAGCACCCATCAGAAGCAAGGGTGAAGTGTCATGCTCAGGACACAACGGACGTGACGAGGTTGGTACTAGGTGGGAATTGCACCTGGGACCCTCGGGTTGCGCACGGCCACTCTTCCACTGCGCCACGCCGTCCCCATATATATATATATATATATATATATATATATATATATATATATATATATGTAGGTGTGGGAAAAAATCACAAGACTACTTCATCTCTACAGATCTGTTTCATGAAACAGATCTGTAGAGATGAAGTAGTCTTGTGATTTTTTCCCACACCTACATATTGCGCTCTACCACGGTATCGAGCACTATTCTCCGGATAATCCAATCAAGACATATATATATATATATATATATATATATATATATATATATATATATACATATATATATGTATATGTATATATATATATATATATATATATATATATATATGTATATATATATATGTATATATATATATATGTATATACAAGAAATACCTGAAAATTTATTCAAATATATTCAACCCACCCCTATCTCCCAAATTCGGATGTCTCAAGGTTGGCAAATATGCATGTATGTCAAGGGCTTTTGTGCGAACATCAAGCAAAATGTTGAAGAGCAGTTTAGTCGTTCTGCTCACACTACCTCGATGCATTTGTTTTGTCTTTCAGTTTAACTGTTTTTGCAACTTTGACAGAAACTCCTGGATCTTTTTTCCCCTTTAGTATTTGTGTTGCCTGTGAAGATATCCTATCTACTGTACACTTAAGCTTCGTTTTGTTTCTGTTTCTCTGCTTAGTTTTCTGCCCCATCGTGGCTAGTGGGCGTAGCAACGAGGCATACCTGGCTGCAAGCATCTAATGCACATACTAATCGTGAATACCTCAGGATTAACGCCAAATTGTTCCAGTGTGTTTTGTTCCAAAGCCTCCTGCTCACTGCTTGTCCCTGATTGACCTTCTTTGTTTTCCCAGGTACTCTTTTCACATCTTTTATCTCTGGTTTCTTGTCCAGCCAAAGTAATACTTATTTTTTGTTACCTCCTTGTCTTCTTCGACGTCTTCCCTTCTACGTCTTTCTTGCTTCATTGCCCCTCGCCAGCTCCCTGCATAGTCATTTATGAATGGGTACACTTTGTATAGTATAGTAAAGTAAACGTGCCAGCAATTTTATTTTATTTCTTTGCATTTTCTAAAGTCAGCCGGGTTTGACTCCAGATGACAAGTGACCCTTAACAAGAAGTACTAGCGCTGCACGAGTGGAGTGATGCAAGGTTCGGTGGTACAATAATGCTCTATGACCCTGGGCAGATGTGATCCTACTTGAAAGCACATGCAGCAAAAAACTAGCACAGCAAAACAAAAGGAATTAATTCAACAGAGCAGCTTTTATAGGCTGAAAAGACTGGTGCACAATGATTCATTTGATTACTGTCTATGACAGAGGTGGGCATTACGTCGATCGCGAGTTACTAGTCGGGACCTTCGTATTGTGAGACACTTGCACTAACCCCTGTCTCACCGTGCAGCCCAATCAAACAATCAATCAATCAATCTAAGTTAATATATGTAACCCTTAATTACAAATGCCTCAAAGGCTTCACAAACCACAACAACATCCAACAACGGCTCTGCTCTCACATCTGGGCAAGAAAAAACTCAACCCAAAACACAAGATGATTACCTAGCGGTATACTGTGTGAACATTTTCGCTTTCAGTAGTACAAGCTTTGCACACAACCCTGAACTTTGGTGCAGACACAATAATTTACGAAGAAAAGCACCCTCTTGCCCTCAGTTGTTGCATTATGTTGACATTTTACTCAGCTTTTTAAACTTCTAATCTCTCCCAAGAAGTAGAGCATCACTAATTGATATGCCATATGCATGGTCAATTCTTTGTGATTGCTGACACGCCTTCTTGTCATCGTGTCTTCTCAGAGAGGCTTTTGACACTCAATAAGCATCCCAAATATTACACGGGTCAGGGATAAAAAGCACGGTCACAGAGAAGCTCCTTCTCTGCAAGCAAGCAGGCAGGCAACCAAACGAAAAGAGATTTACACATAAAAGTCACTATTTCAGAAGGAAGTTGAAATCCTCAGAGAATTGACTCGTGAAATAAAAACATGTATATCTGAGGGGTTGAAGAACAGAAACAGGAATATAAAAAGGGTGATCAAAAAATCATCAACTAAGTGGGTAAATTAAATCTCTCTGTGTGTCCCAATCTCTGTTTTACCTGCGAGTCTGCATTGTGGGAAAAATTAGTTTGGGTAACAACGTGAGCAGCAATGGTGAGACACTGTCTCTCATGCGGAGGGTTCAAAAGATTAGATGGAAGCTTCTTCAAATAGTTGTCTTTCCAATTTTCTGTTCATGCTGGCCACAAATATTTATTTGTTTCTCATGTACGATATGAGAGGGGTAGAGGGTGTTTTGGGTAGAGGACCAAGGGTGCTTGGACATTACGCTGCAGGGAGAGCTTATCGCTATTCACACTCACACACACACCAATTACAAAAGTGAAAAATTGCGGTCCATAAGGGCGAGTGGTCCCATACAGGGCAGATCAAACGGTCTGGTATTAAATTTGCATCCCTAATATTTATACAATAATAATGCAAACAAGCCTTTTGGAATTTTGGACGAATTAAAGTTAAAAGTTGAAGTCCCAATGATAGTCACACACACACATTTCGTGTGGTGAAATGATCCTCTGCATTTGACCCATCCCCATGTTCACTCTCTGGGAGGTGAGGGGAGCAGTGAGCAGCAGCGTTGGCCTCGCTCGGGAATCATTATGTGATTTAATCCACAATTCCAACCCTTGGTGCTGAGTGCTAAGCAGGGAGGCAAAGGGTCCCATTTTTATAGTCTTTGGTATGACTCAGCCGGGGTTTGAACTTACTACCTTCCAGTCTCAGGGCGAAAAATTTAACCACAAGGCCACTCAGCAGGACTGTGACGTAGTTTGTCGTTGTGAAATCAGCTAATATCTCATACATGGTTGAGTTTTCTAGGAGACCTCTGACAAATTTGCCAATATTATGTCCCCTAGGGGCAACGGAAATATGTCTACGGTGCGACCAAATGATTGAAAAGGCTCTGATATTGTTTGTATTAACCAGCACAGGTCACTACACAAAATTCTAGCCTTATCTGAAGAAGTGCCTTTTGTGTTTCGTGATAATGTACCTACTTGGAGTACGAGACTTGGGGCCCGGCGAGATTTGGAGCAGGTTAAGAAACTCGCCTCTGTCTGAAGCAAAGTTTACAAACTAAACTTTGAGAGGCTTTCATCTCCTCAGGAACTGCACTGTTTTTTGGGGGGAATTCTGCTCATTGTTCACAATCATTATGAAATCATTTTTTATAAATGCATTCTAACTCGTAACATATCAATATATTTGTTGTCCTGTTCAGCTATTTAGTTAAAGTACCAATGATTGTCACACACACACTAGATGTGGTGAAATGTGTCCTCTTCATTTGACCCATCCCCTTTACCACCCACTGGGAGGTGAGGGGAGCAGTGGGCAGTAGTGGTGCCGCGCCCGGGAATATGTTTTGGTGATTTAACCCCCAATTCCTACCCTTTACATCAGGGGTGTCAAACGTGCGGGTTATACTTCTATAGCGCTTTTCTACCTTCAAGGTACTCAAAGCACTTTGACACTATATCTACATTCACCCATTCATATAAAATCGAGCCGAAATTTGTGAATGAAAGAAACTGATTTTTTAAATGTGTCCACTAGATGTCACAATAGCAATTATTTGTATCTTTGTAGATGATAATACATATGTAAAAAAAAAAAAAAACCCACTTGATGTTAGTCACCAGTCAAGGAAAATGAGCAAACTACATAAATAACATAATTTTCTTTGGTTTTTTGATATACTTTTTTTATCTTGATAGATTGAAAAAGAACTCCAATGAGTTAACTGATGAACATTATCACGTAATTTATTCAGAAAGTATAAATAACGACAACTAAAGATAGAAAACCAGGACTTGATTAACGTGGACCCCGACTTAAACAAGTTGAAAAACTTGTGGTGACCATTTAGTGGTCAATTGTACGGATTATGTACTGTACTGTGCAATCTACTAATAAATGTTTCAATCAATCAATCAATAAATCAATACTACTAACCGCAACAAGTATGTGTAAAAAAAACCCAACAACATTATTATTTGTAAATTTTCAGAATGTATTTGTTCTATTTTTAAACAAAGAAAACAATCCGAAGTTGTCTTTATTTTTTAAGTTATCGTGCTGTGATTTTACCAGTCCGGCCCACTTGGGAGTAGATTTTTCTCCATGTGGCCTGGCCCCCGATCTAAAATGAGTTTGACACCCCTGCTTTATACTGAGTGCCAAGCAGGGAGGTAATGGGTCTTTGGTATGACTTGGCCGGGATTTGAACTCCGGGCGGACACTCTAACCACTAGGCAACTGAGTAGGCAAATCATACTGCACACATTGTCTGTCTATCTGCGTTGGCCCTGCGATGAGGGGGCGACTTGTCCAGGGTGTACCCCACCTTACACCCAAATGCAGTTCAGATAGGCTCCAGCACCCCCCGCGACCCCAAAAAGGTCAAGCGGTAGAAAATGGATGGATGGATATTGTACACAGTTACTTTACAAAAGAGAAGTGTGGGATACTTCTCTTGTTGCCTTATTTGTATTTGACTTTATTAAATGGATTTGGCGACTTGTCCAAGGTGTAAACGCTTTCTGCCCGATTACAGCTGAGATAGGCCCCAGCACTCCCTGCGACCCCAAAAGGGACTAGCAGTAGAAGATGGATGGATGGATTTGTTAAATGTTTGGCGCAGCCGGACCGGAGCAGGAGGGGATAGGAAGTATTTCACGCCCTTAATTATTTATTGGAAAAAGTTGTTTAGCGTGAAGTGCAGAGTACATTTTTAAAAAGAAAAAATTGGATGAAAAAGTTGGAATTCAGTTTTCAATAATTCGCAAAATATGCTACACTGGAACAAATCAACTGTACAGCCTCCTCTAACGATGTAACAAAAATGCTTATGTTGGCTTTTTCTGGATGAAAAGTCATCACCTGACAGCTGCTGTGCGCGTCTGAGTTGATGCTAATGATAGCCAATCCACCCAGGAGTTCTTTTGCCATTGACAAGCTAATGTACTCTATGAAATGCTCTAAAGCAGTGTTTTTCAACCTTTTTTGAGCCAAGGCACATGTTTTTGCGTTGGAAAAATGCGGAGGCACACCACCAGCAGAAATCACAAAAAAACGAAACTCAGTTGACAGTAAAAAGTCGTTGTCGCAATTGTTGAATATGACTTTAAAGCATAACCAAACATGCATCACTATAGCTCTTGTCTCAAAGTAGGTGTACTGTCACCACCTGTCACATAACACCCTGACTTATTTGGACTTTTTTGCTCTTTTCCAGTGTGTAGTGTTTGTTCTTGTCTTGCGCTCCTATTTTTTTTGGCATTTTCCTGTAGCAGTTGAAGTGAAGTGAAGTGAAGTGAATTATATTTATATAGCGCTTTTTCCTCAAGTGACTCATAGCGCTTTACATAGTGAAACCCAATATCTAAGTTACAATTAAACCAGTGTGGGTGGCACTGGGAGCATGTGGGTAAAGTGTCTTGCCCAAGGACATAACGGCATTGACTAGGAAGGCGGAAGCGGGGATCGAACCTTCAACCCTCAAATTGCTGACATGGCCGCTCTACCAACCGAGCTAAACCGCCTCATTTCATGTCTTCCTTTGAGCGATATTTCCCGCATCTATTTTGTTTTAGCAATAAAGAATATTTGAGTTGTTTTTACCCTGTGATGAGGTGGCGACTTGTCCAGGATGTACGCCGCCTTCCGCCCGATTGTAGCTGAGATAGGCGCCAGCGCCCCCCGTGACCCCGAAGGGAATAAGCAGTAGAAATGGATGGATTATCCTTCTTTGTGGGGACATTGTTGATTGTCATGTACGGATGTACTTTGTGGATGCCGTCTTTGCTCTGCAGTAAGTCTTTGCTGTCGTCCAACATTCTGGTTTTGTTTACTTTGTAGTTCAGTTTTAGCTTTGTTCCGCATAGCCTTCCCTACGCTTCAATGCCTTTTCTTAGGGGCACTGAACTTTTGTTTTTGTTTTGTTTGTTTAAGCATTAAATACCTTTTTTACCTTCACCCTGCCTCCTGCTGTTTCCAACATATACAAAGCAATTAGCTACCGGTTGCCACCTACTGATATGGGAGAGTATTACACGGTTATTTTAGACAACACCGACACTCAACAACAACACATCATTTGCAGACTACAATTACTGGTTTGCAAAAAAACATTTTTTACCCCAAAAAGGTGAAATTAGATCATCTCCCACGGCACACCCGACTGTATCTCACGGCACGCTAGTGTGAAAAACACTGCTCTAAAGAGGCAACAGTAACAGGGAGAGTAACTGCAATGTGTTTCTGTTGCAACAGTAATTCTTGATAGTGTTCATCATTACTTGTGCTCTGCACCATCAATATCATATCTCCCTCTGCAGTCTTCTTAAACTTGGTGCAGTGTTTCAACAAGGTGTCTTTGGGCATCCTTTCAAACTGTCTGAAATCAAGCAGCACAACTAATTTATCTTTCACCTCACTAAATGTTTCAAACCTGTCTTGCAGTGATCTTAGAACAGAGTTGATGAATGTCCCCTCAGGATTCTTCAGGGCATCAGTCATCAGCTCATCAACAGCCTCACAGGCAAACTACCTTTTCGTACTCTGCAATCTTTTCTCCTTTAGTTCTGGCTTTATGTCAAAGGCCTCACAAAGTTCCTTGGCAGTTGACCGAGTGTCAGCAAACCACGTCTCATTGTACTCAGGGAAAGAGAAGTTCTCACACATTTCATGACTTTTACAGCAAAGTGCATTGGACTCCACTAAAGAGGCTTGTAAAATCAAAACAGCTTCTTACCTTTACAGCAAATGTTTCGAAAAAGCATTAGTGTAAGGCAGAATGTGCTCAGAATAACATGACTGAAGTTTAAACAACGCGACCTGTTTGCGATTTTTACTTTATCTTTGTTCCAGCTACGTCATTCGTGTGCGCAGCCCGATCACTTTCCTCATTGCATTTCTTTACTTACTCTTTCTGCAGTTGTTTTCCATAATCTGCCTACTTTCTCTACACAACAGCCACGTCACAAACCCACAAACAAGCTGATCTGTGGCGTCCATTTTTTTTTGAGAAGTAGCAACTTCTTTGTTCATTTACGGAAACCGATCTACTCACTTTGTTTTCACTTTATTGAACTGCTGGCAGTAAGTCGGAGCCGCTTCAAGTGAGGGTTGGACTACGCTAAGGCTGCCCTTTGTCACCAATTCTGTTCGTAATTTTTATGGAGAGCATTTCTAGGCACAGTTCGGGCGTTGAGGGGATCCAGTTTGGTGGCTGCAGGATTAGGTATCTGCTTTTTGCAGATGATGTGGTCCTGATGGCTTCATCTGGCCAGGATCTTCAGCTCTCACTGGATCGGTTGGCAGCTGAGTGTGAAGGGAGAATCAGCACCTCCAAGTCCTAGTCCATGGTTCTCGCCCTGAAAAGGGCGGAGTGCCATCTCCGGGTTGGGGAGGAGATCTTGTCCCATGTGGAGGAGTTCAAGTACTTCTGAGTCTTGTTCACGAGTGAGGGAAGAGTGGATCGTGAGATCGACAGGCAAATCTTTGAGGCGTCTTCAGCAATGTGGATCCGTTGTGGTGAAGAAGTAGCTAAGCCGGAAGCCAAAGCTCTGAATTTACCGGTTGATCTACGTTCCAATCCTCACCCATGGTCATAAGTTTTGGGTTATGACTAAAAGGACACAATCTCGGGTACAAGCGGACGACATTAGTTTCCTATGCCGGGTCTCTTTCTTATAGATAGGGTGAGAAGCTCTGTCATCCGGGAGGCGCTCAAAGTAAAGCTGTTGCCTTCCACATTGAGAGGAGCCAGATGAGGTGGTTCAGGCATTTGGTCAGGATGCCACCCAAACGCCTCCTTAGGGAGGTGTTTAGTACATGTTTGACCGTTAGGAGGCCACGAGGATGACCCGGGACACGTTGGGAAGTCTGTTAATCACGGCTGGCCTGGGAACGTCTCAGGATCCCTCGGGACGAGAATCACAATCAGAATCTGAATCAGAAGCTGGATGAAGTCGCTGGGGAGAGGGAAGTCTGAACTTCCTTGCTTAGGCTGCTGCCTCTGAGACCCGACCTCAGATAAGGGGAGGAAAATGGATGGATTAATTGCACATGCACGTAACGTTGAGGCCATATTGGGATCTGCGCGTGTTTATACTAGAGTCTGATAATGATCACCTTTTACTTTTAAACTAAACAGTCAGCTGGAATACAATCAGATTTAGATAAAAACAGATTTGGTCCAATTTGGCCTGCGGTGTAAATGTTGTCTTGTTGACACCACTTTTTTTAGTCCAGAGCTAATAAAGTTCCAATTACTCCATTTGGAGGCTTGCATTGTAATTTTTTAAGTCTAATACAGTTTGTACATGTTTTCCACTTGGTGATTATTTGAAAGCTCACACAAGAAAATAACAAATTTGTGTGTGAGCCTTTTTCATCCTCCACATTTAAAGGCCAACACGATAATGTGAACGAGAAAGAGAGAAAGTGCTAGGCTGTGTGAAATCAGTTGTAAAGAGGCAGACAGTACCAACTCTTCCACAGGCTGGCGCTGGCAGCAGTGAGGGGACAAAGTGACAGCTTCCACACTCACTGGTGCAAATCTTCAGTAACACTGCTGAGCTCTTCAAAATACCACTGTTTCTTCCACTAGGAATAACTATTCACAAAGAACTAACAAACAGCAAGTAGTATTTATTTGACTCACATCGAATAAATAGTATTGATTGTAAAACCCCCACTTGAGAACTTTCAGTTTTGGTTGATTTTGGCATCACCAGTGGACCAAAGCGGTAGTGTTTAACCAGAAGAAAGAACACATTTCCCTTGAGTGTTGAGTTTCCATTAAGTGTCAAACTGTTGTAATACTGGCACAAATATTAAGACCCTACTGGCTATGCTGATGCTAAATGGCGGACACTATCAAGAAATGATCTTAGATTGTGCTACAAACATGACACTACAACCACGAATGTATTGGGGCGGATGTAGGTCCAAAGCAAAGAAACACCGGCCCAAGAGTTTTTTTTTGATGGAATTAGTGTAGAACTCCGAACTAAAAAGCTGCTAGATATTTATCTGTACCACGCAAATTTCCGATAGCTAACATTAGCATTATCATTTTGATTTGAAAATTGGATAGTACTTATTATATTAACAAGAACAGAGCCAAGGGAGCATCGGCCAAAAATCCCTCCTCATCGTTGAGCTCACGCAAACGAGGGACTAAGCTTCTGTTTTCCTTTTTTTTCTCCTCAGGGAAAACTTTTCGCTTCTTTGGTTGTTTTGCAATTCCGTTTTTTTAACAGTCGGGGAAAAGGGGAGTGACAAATGCTGTAAAAAGCAAGTCAGCACATTGATAATTATTTGTCTGGCAGGGTTCCTGCCTCCCTCTTCAAAGTTGCTAAGTGCCAGTGAATGCAGTACAGTCCCCCTCAGGCCATGACGGAGGTGTCGACACATTCAACTTCCATGTATCATCCCAAATGTTGTGAAAATATTTTATGAAGGCTGTAAAATTACTTGGTGCTGCTTTAAGATACGGATCCATCTGTCATTTAAAAATAGAATTAATTACAGTTACATCATCTTTCTCATGTCCAGATGAGATGCATGATTTAAGATCTATAATACCTTAGAGCAGTGGTTCTCAAATGGGGGTACGCGTACCCCTGGGGGTACTTGAAGGTATGCCAAGGGGTACCTGAGATTTTTTTTAAATATTGTAAAAATAGCAACAATTCAAAAATAATTTATAAATATATTTATTATTATTATATAATACTTCAACAAAATATGAATGCAAGTTCATGAACTGTGAAAAGAAATGCAACAATGCAATATTCAGTGTTGATAGCTAGATTTTTTGTGGACATGTTCCATAAATATTGATGTTAAAGATTTCTTTTTTTGTGAAGAAATGTTTAAAATGAAGTTGATGAATCCAGATGGATCTCTATTACAATCCCCAGAGAGGGCACTTTAAGTTGAGGATTACTTCTATGTGTAGAAATCTTTATTTATCATTGAATCACTTGTTTATTTTTCAACTAGTTTTTAGTTATTTTTATATATTTTTTCCAAATAGTTCAAGAAAGACCACTACAAATGAGCAATATTTTGCACTGTTATACAATTTAATAAATCAGAAACCGATGACATAGTGCTGTATTTTACTTTTTTTTTTCCTCCAAACCAAAAATGCTTTACTCTCATTAGGGGTACTTGAATTAGACAAATGTTCACAGTTCACAGGGGGTACATCACTGAAAAAAGGTTGAGAACCACTGCCTTACAGGGTGCAAGGAAGCAAGGAAACAGGACCACTCGATGATATAAACATAGGGACACACAGAAGTGATCACGGCACTGCTATAAATAATTTGTCTGCGTTAGCGCTTATAATAATATAACTAATTCTTGGTTAATATTAAAATCACGAAATGTAAATGAGTATTGTTGTCGTTTTTTGAATGGTTATTTATTGGATTTAATGGACGGAATAGGAGCGCCACATTTTATTTACAAGTTAGAATGCATTTATCATAGTCAGTTGAAGTGTTGGATTTGCTTTTATTAAATATTTTGATTATTTTCTCTTTTGTTACATTGTTAAAGAACATAGAGTTGGGCTTTTCGATCCATGGTATCATTTAAGTCTACAATTGATCCATTATCTACATCTGGAATCCTTTGTTCCAGATTGATTCCAATATTGACAAAGTAGTTATCTAAGGCTTAAATCTGGCTCAAAACTCAGGACATGTTGGGGACACTATGTTTCCAGGCTGGCCAGGGAACGCCTTGGGGGTCCCTCGTGAGGAGCTGGGCAAAGTGGCTGGGGAGAGGGAAGCCTTGGCTTCTCTTCTTTGGTTGATCTACCTGCTACCCGACCTTGGATGAGTGGGAGAACATGGACGGATGATTGAGGGTACCAATTGTCAGTGCTACCGACTACCATCGGACCAGCTACGACCCAGCAGCAGCTAGCTGGCATGAGACCGGCTACCACTGCAGCAGCAGTTTGCCGCTACTAAACCTTACATCCCATCCATTTTATACCGCTTGTCCCTAATGCTAGTTAATGCCATGAGAAGACATTTGATTATAGCAAACAGCAAAAAATTACTGACAAATTAAGTATATAGAACACAGACGATTTGGAGGAAAGAAAACGGTCCTTACACTTCATGTCAGTTGAGCTTGTAAAGTTATCATCGCGGCGAAGTAACAATTCTACAAACAATGAAAACAGAGAAACAATAAGATTGCACTAACCCTTCATCTCACTGGATCGGTTCGCAGCCGAGTGTGAAGCGACCGGAATGAGAATCAGCACCTCCAAGTCCGAGTCCATGGTTTTCGCCCGGAAAAGGGTGGAGTGCCATCTCCGGGTTGGGGAGGAGACCCTGCCCCAAGTGGAGGAGTTCAAGTATTTAGGAGTCTTGTTCACGAGTGGGGGAAGAGTGGATTGTGAGTGCGGCGTCTTCAGTAATGCGGACGTTGTACCGATCTGTTGTGGTGAAGAAGGGCTGAGCCGGAAGGCAAAGCTCTCAATTTACCGGTCGATCTACGTTCCCATCCTCACCTATGGTCATGAGCTTTGGGTCATGACCGAAAGGACAAGATCACGGGTACAAGTGGCCGAAATTAGTTTCCTCCGCCGGGTGGCGGGGCTCTCCCTTAGAGATAGGGTGAGAAGCTCTGCCATCCGAGAGGAGCTCAAAGTAAAGCCGCTGCTCCTCCACATCGAGAGGAGCCAGATGAGGTGGTTCGGGCATCTGGTCAGGATGCCACCCGAACGCCTCCTTATAATTCATTCATTCCTATCATTAAGGAATGTAAATATTATGCTGAGGATTACCTTATAGGCCAATAAGTCCAGTGATGGACAGAGCACTATTATTCTAGTAAAATCTATTATTCATTTTAATAGCTGCACTCTAAACTGCAATCTTGCAAAAATAACAGCGTTACGTCCTCTAAGCAAAGCTTCACAATAATTGCTGTAACAGAAACTTGGCTGAAGGAAACAAATAGCAATGATTTTCAAATTGATGGCTGTGAACTCTATATTGTAAACAGAACTAACACAAAGGGAGAATGGGTCGCCCTTTATGTTAGCACACACGTAAAATAAAAACTCATTAGTTGTCAGAGCGTGGACTTTGGGGTGTTTGTTTTCCTGAGATGCAAGTAAAGTTGGAGGTAAGTACATGATTTTATTTTAACTCTAACAAAAGGTACAAAACTAAAGGCGCGCACAAAGGCGGAGAACAAACTTAACTAATGAAACAAAAACCAGCACTTGGCCCAAAAACTATGAACATGAAACAAATAAACACTTACTGTGACAAAAATACACAAAACTCACGTCGCAAGAAACGAGCAGCAAGAAAACTATGGCAGTATGACAATGGCATGAGTAGTAAGGATATCAGATCGCATGGGTGCCCAGGAGGTAATGTCGCTAGGCCGACTGCCTGGCAACAGCGAGCTTAAATTATCCCGGCCTGATTAGTGACAGGTGTGCGAGTGCAAAACGTGAGACAGGTTCCAAAGACATGCACCTGGGGATAGGTTGATTGGCAACACTAAATTGGCCCTAGTGTGTGAATGTGAGTGTGAATGTTGTCTGTCTATCTGTGTTGGCCCTGCGATGAGGTGGCGACTTGTCCAGGGTGTACCCTGCCTTCCGCCCGATTGTAGCTGAGATAGGCACCAGCGCCCCCCGCGACCCCGAAAGGGAATAAGCGGTAGAAAATGGATGGATGGAAGGTGAAACTAATGAGTAGTCATGGAAAAAAAACAAGCAATAGTGCACAACCAGGAACTAAAACGAGTCAAAAAAAGAAACAGCACATGGCCAAATAAAAACATGATCAACAGACATGAAATTAGTAATATGACAACTGTTGCAAATGGTATTATGGACATGGTCACAGTAGAAATAAATAATGGTACTATAGAATAGAATAGAATTCATTTTATTGTCCCTATAGAAGGGTACAATGAAATTAAAAGCAACTCCAGTATCAGTGCGACAGTCTACAAATATGCAAAACATAGGAAGGAAAGAAAAGTAAAATAGTGCAAAAGGATGTAAGGTGCACGGAACAGTCCTGAGAACGAATGTTCTGAATGTGTTGTTTAAATATGAAATATTATACTATATAAATATATACAGAAGCATTCAGACTGTCGGTGAAAAGTAAAAATTGCACACAGAGAGGCGCTAAACTATAAAATCAGTGCCTATGAGAGTTCACCCTGGTTATGTCTTTAGAGAAAAAACTGTTCTCGAATCTGTTTGTGTTAGACCTGATGACCCTGTAGCGCATACTTGCCAACCCTCCCGGATTTCCCGGGAGACTCCTGAAATTCAGCGCCTCTCTTGAAAACCTCCCAGAAGAAATTTTCTCCCGAAAATCTCCCGAAATTCAGCCGAAGCTGGAGGCCACGCCCCCCTCCAGCTCCATGCGGACTTGAGTAGGGATAGCCTGTTTTCATGTCCGCTTTCCCACTATATAAACAGCTTGCCTGCCCAATCACGTTACAACATCTACGGATTAAAAAAAAAAACTGCACACACAAGGAGACGAAGCAGAAGAACGAGGAAGTTACAGCCATGGCGACGCCGTCTGTAATAGAGTGACCTATGTTGTCTGTTGCCATCTCCTGGTGAATGTTGGCTATAGCGTTATGGGGTTGCTTTTTGATTGGCCAACGATTTACGTTGTGTTGTGCACCTGACGGCAAGTGAGGGAGTCTGTTCTGAAGCCCACAGTAAAGAGACGTAACTTCATCACCTCGCTTGGTTATTGACTCCAACCCAATATATTACACCGTCAACGAGTAAAATGAAGAAATACGCTTGCAAGTTCCAAAACTAATGGAAACCAGAATTTCAGTTTATCTAGGAGAGTTCAATCAATCAATCAATCAATGTTTACTTATATAGCCCTAAATCACTAGTGTCTCAAAGGGCTGCACAAACCACCACGACATCCTCGGTAGGCCCACATAAGGGCAAGGAAAACTCACACCCAGTGGGACGTCGGTGACAATAATGACTATGAGAACCTTAGAGAGGAGGAAAGCAATGGATGTCGAGCGGGTCTAACATGATACTGTGAAAGTTCAATCCACAATGGATCCAACACAGTCGCAAGAGTCCAGTCCAAAGCGGGTCCAACTCAGCAGAGAGAGTCCCGTTCACAGCGGAGCCACCAGGAAACCATCCCAAGCGGAGGCGGATCAGCAGCGCAGAGATGTCCCCAGCCGATACACAGGCAAGCAGTACATGGCCACCGGATCGGACCGGACCCCCTCCACAAGGGAGAGTGGGACATAGAAGAAAAAGAAAAGAAACAGCAGATCAACTGGTCTAAAAAGGGAGTCTATTTAAAGGCTACAGCATACAAATGAGTTTTAAGGTGAGACTTAAATGCTTCTACTGAGGTGGCATCTCGAACTGTTACCGGGAGGGCATTCCAGAGTACTGGAGCCCGAACGGAAAACGCTCTATAGCCCGCAGACTTTTTTTGGGCTTTGGGAATCACTAATAAGCCGGAGTCCTTTGAACGCAGATTTCTTGCCGGGACATATGGTACAATACAATCGGCAAGATAGGATGGAGCTAGACCGTGTAGTATTTTATACGTAAGTAGTAAAACCTTAAAGTCACATCTTAAGTGCACAGGAAGCCAGTGCAGGTGAGCCAGTACAGGCGTAATGTGATCAAACTTTCTTGTTCTTGTCAAAAGTCTAGCAGCCGCATTTTGTACCAACTGTAATCTTTTAATGCTAGACATGGGGAGACCCGAAAATAATACGTTACAGTAGTCGAGGCGAGACGTAACAAACGCATGGATAATGATCTCAGCGTCTTTAGTGGACAGAATGGAGCGAATTTTAGCGATATTACGGAGATGAAAGAAGGCCGTTTTAGTAACGCTTTTAATGTGTGCCTCAAAGGAGAGAGTTGGGTCGAAGATAATACCCAGATTCTTTACCGTGTCGCCTTGTTTAATTGTTTGGTTGTCAAATGTTAGAGTTGTATTATTAAATAGAGTTCGGTGTCTAGCAGGACCGATAATCAGCATTTCCGTTTTTTTGGCGTTGAGTTGCAAAAAGTTAGCGGACATCCATTGTTTAATTTCATTAAGACACGCCTCCAGCTGACTACAATCCGGCGTGTTGGTCAGCTTTAGGGGCATGTAGAGTTGGGTGTCATCAGCATAACAGTGAAAGCTAACACCGTATTTGCGTATGATGTCACCTAGCGGCAGCATGTAGATGCTGAAGAGTGCAGGGCCAAGGACCGAACCCTGGGGAACTCCACACGTTACCTTAACGTAGTCCGAGGTCACATTGTTATGGGAGACACACTGCATCCTATCAGTAAGATAAGAGTTGAACCAAGACAGGGCTAAGTCCGACATACCGATTCGTGTTTTGATACGTTCTAATAAAATATTATGATCGACGGTATCGAAAGCAGCGCTAAGATCGAGGAGCAGCAACATAGATGACGCATCAGAATCCATCGTTAGCAATAGATCATTAGTCATTTTTGCGAGGGCTGTCTCCGTCGAGTGATTTGCCCTGAAACCGGATTGAAAGGTTTCACATAGATTGTTAGACGCTAAGTGTTCATTTAACTGCTCCGCAACAATTTTTTCGAGGATTTTTGAAATGAAGGGAAGGTGAGACACCGGTCGGTAGTTTACCATGAGGTCAGGATCGAGGTTAGGTCTTTTAAGGAGAGGATGAATAACCGCTTTTTTGAATGCTAGGGGAACAGTGCCCGAGGAAAGTGATAAGTTTATAATATTTAGCACTGATGGACCTAATAATACAAAGAGCTCCTTGATCAGTTTCCCAGGAAGAGGGTCAAGTAAACATGTTGTTTGTTTTATTCCATTTACACGTTGTAACAATTCCTCTAATGTTATTTCCTCAAAACGAGAGAAACTATTTTGGAGGGCAGTATCCGCCGTATATACAATCGTGTCAGTGTTAATAGAACCCCGTTGTAGCTGGGACGCATTGTCTTTAATCTCCTTTCTAATGACTTCAATTTTCTTACTAAAGAATTGCATAAAGTCATCAGCTGAGTAGGTGGAGCTACTGGAAGGAGTCCCTTGTTGGGTTAGCGATGCTACCGTACTAAACAAAAATTTAGGATCGTTTTTATTACGGTGGATGAGATTTGAGTAATAATTAGCTTTAGCTAAGGTAAGCATGCGTTTATAAGTTATTAAACCATCACTAAATGCTTGATGGTGCACCTCAAGTTTAGTCGTGCGCCATTTGCGTTCCAGCTTTCTGCATAATAATTTCTGAGCTCTAGTTTCTTCTGTAAACCACGGGGTGCGCTTTTTTGGAGCCTTTTTTAACTTTAGCGGTGCTATGTTATCAATGGTTTCGCGCAGGGCGTCGTTAAAATTGTTAGTGAGGTTATCAATAGAGCCCACATACTTTGGGAATGGTGCCATTACCGAGGGCAGTAGGTCAGCAAGAGTTGTCGTTGTGGCCGTATTAATGTTGCGGCTGCTATAGCAGTTATTATTATTATTAGTTTGACGAACATGCGTCTGAACCTCGAATTTTATAAGGTAATGAGTTAAAAGGTGAAGGGGTATGTTGCCTGTAAATTTTGTAGAACAGACTTTTCCATTGAACACAGTGGCCGAACGGATATACTAATGAACTGTCAGCGAAGCACAAAGCATCCGCAGCGCAGTATCGTTCACAACCCAGTATCATGGGCCACCTCACAAAATTGAGACCCGATGGTGTAACTTATGCTGAGACAAAGATGGCTATGCTGATAGCTGGAAGCAACATCCCATTCTCCTTTGCGGATGTCTACAACAAATCCGTGAAGGCTATGTTCCGGGATTTGGAGATCGCTCGCCAGTACGCAAATGGCAGAACAAAGGTTACTCAAATAGTGAAAGGTAAGAGTTGTTGTTTTTTATTTAGTAACCAGCAAGCACAGTACAGTTAGTAAAACAACTGTGTTTTTGTTGCTGTGTATTTGAAAGGTGCCGTCTGAAATTCAACTATTTCTTTTATTTATATATAGAAAATAAAATATATATATATATCGCTAGAATTTACTGAAAGTCATGTATTTCATATATATATATATATATATATATATATATATATATATATATATGAAATACTGGAGTTGGTGAATTGTAGATGTAAATATACTCCTCCCCTCTTAACCACGCCCCCTGCCCCAACCACGCCCTCAATCACACCTTCGCCCCGACCCCGAACACGCCCCCCACCTCCCATAATCGGAGGTCTCAAGGTTGGCAAGTATGCTGTAGTGCCTTCCTGAGGGCAGTAGGTCTAACAGGTCAAAGCCAGGGTGGGAGCTGTCCTTGATAATGTTGGTAGCTCTACTTTACAACAATAATACCAATACTTTTGTTACTTTTGTGTACAGAAAACCTGGTCATGTGTGCAACAGTTCATGGATAAATTAGAGAAATTTGACTAAATTCCAAACAAACTAGAGTTCTTATGTGGTGATTTTAATATTGATCTTGAAACAGGGTTGCAAACATCTGAAGAATGTATGGACATGATACGGTACAGGACTGATTCCAATGATTATAAAACCAACCAGAATTACTACACAGTGCAACAATTGACCACAAATTTACAAATAGAGGCGATGATGAAATATTGTTAGTATGTTGTATCCTGATGACTGATGTGAGTGATCATCTTCCTGTACTACTGTAGTACAGTACTCACCAGATATATTTGTAGGAAATACTATCAATCCATAGAATCCTTAAATGCTTTGAGAGAAAACCTGAAGAAACAAAAATGTGATGAAGTGTACAAAGATAATATGAATCTACTATCTCTATACTAATCTCTACTACCGGCTGAGTCGTACAAAATACTATAAAAATGGGAGCCATTACCTCCCTGCTTGGCACTCAGCATCAAGGGTTGGAATTGGGGGTTAAATCACCAAAAATGATTCCCGGGCGCGGCACCGCTGCCGCCCACTGCTCCCCTCACCTCCCAGGGGGTGAACAGGGGGAAGGGTCAAATGCAGAGGACACATTTCACCACACCTAGTGTGTGTGTGAAAATCATTGGTACTTTAACTTTAACTAATGATTAATTCCTATGACTCATTTATGACTATAACATTAGATTAGATAGTACTTTATTTATTCCGTCAGGAGAGTTCCTTCAGGAAGATTACAATTTTCAGCACAATCCCATTCAAGATCAGACAAACATTAAAGGGAGACAGAACAGGATCGCTGATGGGTCTGCCGGCTTCCAGCGCCCCTTACAAAAAAAGATGAGATACAGGTAAACAAGGGGGGGGAGAAAAAAATAGAAGATTAAAATAAAATAAAAAAAATCGGTCTTAGCCTGGGCCCTGGAGAGGGGGTGCAGACTGAGGCCAAGGGAAAAAAACAACAACTCATAGCCATAGTACACATCCCTCTTACATGTGTGTAAGAGGGAGACATCAAACATCAAAGAACACATAGGACATTAAAGACATTAAAGCATCAGATACAACCAGACACTTCTACATACAGCTATGAATAAAAAGTAAAAGAAACATATCCACTGTGGTGGCCTCTGCGGTGTTCCACGCCATCGTCCGCTGGGGTGGAGGGAGGATGGCCAGAGACAGGAGCAGACCCAACAAAGCAACCAAGACAGCCGACTCCACTCTCGGCCAGTGTCCAGTCCGCATGGATGAGCGCTGATACGTCCAAGGAGACTGAGGTGTCCGACACCTGCTCACCCAGCCAAGACACCGCGAAGCCTCTCCGTCCCAGCGCTCAGTGCCAGTGAATGACTAATGTATACAACAAGAACTGTAAAAGAATGCCAAATCGAGGCAAAAGCAAGAAAAAGTCAATTAACAAGCAAATGGGATAAAAAATGTTTTGCAAGTAAAACATTACTTCTATAGACCATTTTTAAAATCTAGGATAAAGGACTCAGAAGAGAGATGTTAAAAATATAAATACTTTAGTCAATTGTTAAAAACAAATAAACGCAACACAAAAAGTACATAAATATCAGGGTTCTGAAAAAAGAAAAAGCACAACTTTAAATCCAGGACTATTTAAAAAAATAAAAAAATAGGTATGATAAAATGAGAATATTTCTGATACATTTTGTTAACATCGGCCTTACTTTAGCTAAACAAATACCAAAAGTTAAACTTAATATAATGGGGAAAAAAATTATGGATGATATTTATAGTATTGTTCTTGATAGTGTGGACAAGTTTGATCCATCCATCCATCCATTTTCTACCGCTTATTCCCTTTCGGGGTTGCGGGGGGCGCTGGCGCCTATCTCAGCTACAAATTGTGCAACAGTGTCGAAATAAGACCTTGAATGATTTGAATATGCCATTTGTGAAGAGCATCATAAATATAGTTACTGAACCTTTACATTTATAATCTATCATTCATGGAGGGCGTATTCCCAGATCATATGCAAATTGTTCAAGTAATACCACTTAGCAAAAGGTGGAAACAAGCATGAATTTTCCAATTACAGACCAATATCATTGCTGCCACAGTTCTCTAAAGTGTTTGCTGTTAGGTTAAATACTGTACATTTATTATGAGATCTTTACTTAATCGATATTTAGAACAGGGATAAAGGAAAGAAGCATTTCAATAAAAGGTGTTAGTTTTTGGAACAATCCTTAGAGTGAAATAAAACAATGTAAGTGTCCTACTGTATTCAAAAATTTTACAAATCATGATGAAAAGATATGTTTGGTTGTTTTGTTGTACGTTATGAACTATGAATGTTATGAATATTTAAATAGCTAGTATTCTGATTTGATCAAATATAACTGTGGAGGAGCAGCGGCTTTACGGAGGAGCTCGACGTAAAGCCGCTGCTCCTCCACATCGAGAGGAGCCAGATGAGGTGGTTCGGGCATCTGGTCAGGATGCCACCCGAACGCCTCCCTAGGGATGTGTTTAGGGCACGTCCAGCTGATAGGAGGCCACGGGGAAGACCCAGGACACGTTGGAAAGACTATGTCTCCCGGCTGGCCTGGGAACGCCTCGGGATCCCCCGGGAAGAGCTAGACGAAGTGGCTGGAGATAGGGAAGTCTGGGCTTCCCTGCTTAGGCTGCTGCCCCCGCGACCCGACCCCGGATAAGCGGAAGATGATGGATGGATGGATGGATGGATGGATAACTGTAGGAATAGGAGGCAGATATAAACTTCACTTCTTTTCAGCTCTTTTTCGTTCATAATTTATTTTAAATGTTTTGTTGATTGTTTTTTGTTGTACCTTAAATGAATGAAATAAAACAAACTAACTTCTTTGTGTGTTATTGTGTTAATTTATGCAATCTTCAATATTACAATCTAATTTTATTTAACATTTAACATTGGGCTCATAATGATAACTGTTGTCCAGTCGTTTTATTTATATATATATATATATATATATATATATATATATATATATATATATATATATATACATATATATACATATATATATATATAAAGACTAAAAGCACTTAACATAGTGAAACCCACGATCTACATTTGAACCAATGTGGGTGGCATTGGGAGCAGGCGGGTAAAGTGTCTTGCCCAAGGACACAACAGCAGTGACGAGGATTGCGGAAGCGGGGATTGAACCTGGAAGCCTTAAATTGCTGGCACGGCCGCTCTACAATCTGAGCCATGCCGGCACCCCCCCAGGTGACCAAATCCTACACAAGACTCTTGTACTCCTCCTCCAGAGACCACATACCATGACAGGATGTGTTGCTATGGGAACCCAAGCCAAATGTGGAGAGAAAAGGAGACACCCGCCCCCTTCTTGATCCAAACGGGTATAAAATGTACAGTCGTGGTCAAAAGTTTACATACACTTGTAAAGAACATAATGTCATGGCTGTCTTGCGTTTCCAATCATGTCTACAATTATTTTTTTGTGAAAGAGTGAATAGAACACATACCGTACTTGTTGGTCACAAAAACATACATGAAGTTTAGTTCTTTTATGAATTTATTATGGGTCGACTGAAAATGTGGCCAAATTTGCTGGGTCAAAAGAATACATACAGCAATGTTAATATTTGGCCACATGTCCCTTGGCAAGTTTCACTGCAATAATGCACTTTTGGTAGCCAAGCTTCTGGTTGAATTTTTGACCACTCCTCTTGAAAAATTTGGTGCAGTTCAGCTAAATGTGTTAGTTTTCTGACATGGACTTGTTTCTTCAGCATTGTCCATAATAAATTCATAAAAGAACCAAACTTAATGAATGTTTTTTGTGATTAACAAGTATGTGCTGCAATTACTGTATCACAAAAAATAAGAGTGGTAGCAATTAAAATTAGCAAAATACCCCCCCCAAATTTTTTTTTCCAAGATGGGGCTGCTGCAGTGGCTGTTGTTAGCAGGAGCTCTGTGCTCTTGTGTTATCCTTTTGTGTTTCCCTCTTGTTTTCATGTGTTATTATATTTTTGTTGCCTTTTGGTCCGGGACCCTTTGGGACTGTGTGACAAGGAGTGGCACTTTCGTGACCTCTGCGGTGCTTTTTTGTGGACTTCTGGATCTGCCTCCCGGGAGCCTTTTGGCCATGGAGACCAGCTGCTGGGTCTCTGCTACACCGGAGTCGGTTTGGAGGGACTGGAGGAGGTGCGGATGAGGGGACAGGGCTGCGGAGCTAGCGCTGAGCGCCGGGACGGAGAGGCTTCGCGGTGTCTTGGCTGGGTGAGCAGGTGAGTCTCCTTGGACGTATCCTCGCTCATCCATGCGGACTGGATACTGGCCGAGAGTTGGTTGGCGGCCGAGAGTGGAGTCGGCTCTCTTGGTTGCTTTGTTGGGTCTGCTCCTGTCTCTGGCCATGCTCTGTCCACCCCAGCGGACAATGGCATGGAACACTGCAGAGGCCACCACAGTGTATATGTTTATTTTACTTTTTATTCATAGCTGTATGTAGAAGTGGCTTAAATGTATTTAATGCCCTTTGTGGTTTTTGATGTTTCCCTCTTACACACATGTGAGAGGAATGTGTACTATGGCTATGAGTTGTTGTTCTTTCCCTTGGCCTCAGTCTGGACCCCCTCTCCAGGGCCCAGGCTTAGACTGATTTTTTTATTTTACTTTAATCTTCTATTTTTTTCTCCCATTCCCCGGCACTTGTTTACCTGTATCTAACCTTTTTTGTAAGGGGCGCTGGAAGCCGGCAGACCCGTCAGCGATCCTGTTTTGTCTCCCTGTAATGTTTGTCTGATCTTGAATGGGATTGTGCTGAACATTTTAATTTTCCTGAAGGAACTCTCCTGAAGGAATAAATAAAGTACTATCTAATCTAATCTAATTATTGGAAACTCAAGACAGCCATGACATTATGTTCTTTACAAGTGTATGTAAACTTTTGACCACGACTGTATATGAGGCTCCTCTCTGAGCTGCTACCTTACCGTGGTAGAGGAGTTTGCGTGTCCCAATGATCCTAGGAGCTATGTTGTCTGGGGGCTTTCATGCCCCCTGGTAGGGTCTCCCAAGACAAACAGGTCCTAGGTGAGTGATCAGACAAAGAGCAGCTCAAAGACTTCTATGGAATTACAACAAAATGAACCCAGATTTCCCTCGCCCGGACGTGGGTCACCGGGGCCCCGCTCTGGAGCCAGGCCCGGAGTTGGGGCACGATGGCGAGCGCCTGGTGGTCGGGCGTGTCCCCATGGGGCCCGGCCGGGCACAGCCCGAAGAGGCAATGTGGGTCATCCCTCCAATGGGCTCACCACTCATAGGAGGGGCCATAGAGGTCGGGTGCATTGTGAGCTGGGCGGCAGCCGAAGGCAGGGCACTTGGCGGTCCGATCCTCGGCTACAGAAGCTAGCTCTTGGGACGTGGAACGTCACCTCACTGGGGGGGAAGGAGCCTGAGCTAGTGCGCCAGGTAGAGAAGTTCCGGCTGGATATAGTCGGACTCACCTCGACGCACAGGAAGGGCTCTGGAACCAGTTCTCTCGAGAGGGACTGGACCCTCTTCCACTCTGGCGTTGCCGGCAGTGAGAGGCGACGGGCTGGGGTGGCAATTCTCGTTGCCCCCCGGCTCAAAGCCTGCACGTTTGAGTTCAACCCAGTGGACGAGAGGGTAGCTTCCCTTCGCCTTTGGGTGGGGGGACGGGTCCTGACTGTTGTTTGTGCTTACGCACCAAACAGCAGTTCAGAATACCCACCCTTTTTGGGTACACTCGAGGGGGTACTGGAAAGTGCTCCTCCGGGTGATTCCCTTGTCCTACTGGGAGACTTCAACGCTCATGTTGGCAACGACAGTGAAACCTGGAGAGGCGTGATTGGGAAGAATGGTCGCCCGGATCTAAACCCGAGTGGTGTTTTGTTATTGGACTTTTGTGCTCGTCACGGATTGTCCATAACAAACACCATGTTCAAACATAAGGGTGTCCATATGTGCACTTGGCACCAGGACACCCTAGGCCGCAGTTCCATGATCGACTTTGTAGTTGTGTCATCGGATTTGCGGCCTCATGTTTTGGACACTCGGGTGAAGAGAGGGGCGGAGCTTTCTACCGATCACCACCTGGTGGTGAGTTGGCTGCGATAGTGGGGGAGGATGCCGGACAGACCTGGCAGGCCCAAGCGCATTGTGAGGGTCTGCTGGGAACGTCTGGCAGAGTCTCCTGTCAGAGAGAGTTTCAATTCACACCTCCGGGAGAACTTTGAACATGTCACGAGGGAGGTGCGGGACATTGAGTCCGAGTGGACCATGTTTCGAACCTCTATTGTCGAGGCGGCTGATTGGAGCTGTGGCCGCAAGGTTGTTGGTGCCTGTCGTGGCGGTAATCCCAGAACCCGTTGGTGGACACCAGCAGTGAGGGATGCCGTCAAGCTGAAGAAAGAGTCCTATCGGGTTCTTTTGGCTCATAGGACTCCGGAGGCAGTGGACGGGTACCGACGGGCCAAGCGGTTTGCAGCTTTAACGGTCGCGGAGGCAAAAACTCGGACATGGGAAGAGTTCGGGGAAGCCATGGAAAACGACTTCCGGACGGCTTCGAAGCGATTCTGGACCACCATACGGCGCCTCAGGAAGGGGAAGCAGTGCACTATCAACACCGTGTATGGTGCGGATGGTGTTCTGCTGACTTCGACTGCGGATGTTGTGGATCGGTGGAGGGAATACTTCGAAGACCTCCTCAATCCCACCAACACGTCTTCCTTTGAGGAAGCGGTGCCTGGGGAATCTGTAGTGGACTCTCCTATTTCTGGGGCTGAGGTCGCTGAGGTAGTTAAAAAGCTCCTCGGCGGCAAGGCCCCGGGGGTGGATGAGATCCGCCCGGAGTTCCTCAAGGCTCTGGATGCTGTGGGGCTGTCTTGGTTGACAAGACTCTGCAGCATCGCGTGGACATCGGGGGCGGTACCTCTGGATTGGCAGACCGGGGTGGTGGTCCCTCTCTTTAAGAAGGGGGACCGGAGGGTGTGTTCCAACTATCGTGGGATCACACTCCTCAGCCTTCCCGGTAAGGTTTATTCAGGTGTACTGGAGAGGAGGCTTCGCCGGATAGTCGAACCTCGGATTCAGGAGGAACAGTGTGGTTTTCGTCCTGGTCGTGGAACTGTGGACCAGCTCTATACTCTCGGCAGGGTTCTTGAGGGTGCATGGGAGTTTGCCCAACCAGTCTACATGTGCTTTGTAGACTTGGAGAAGGCATTCGACCGTGTCCCTCGGGAAGTCCTGTGGGGAGTGCTCAGAGAGTATGGGGTATCGGAATGTCTTATTGTGGCAGTCCGCTCCCTGTATGATCAGTGTCAGAGCTTGGTCCGCATTGCTGGCAGTAAGTCGGACACGTTTCCAGTGAGGGTTGGACTCCGCCAAGGCTGTCCTTTGTCACCCATTCTGTTCATAACTTTTATGGACAGAATTTCTAGGCGCAGTCAAGGCGTTGAGGGGTTCCGGTTTGGTGGCCACGGGATTAGGTCTCTGCTTTTTGCAGATGATGTGGTCCTGATGGCTTCATCTGGCCGGGATCTTCAGCTCTCACTGGATCGGTTCGCAGCCGAGTGTGAAGCACCTCCAAGTCCGAGTCCATGGTTCTCGCCCGGAAAAGGGTGGAGTGCCATCTCCGGGTTGGGGAGGAGACCCTGCCCCAAGTGGAGGAGTTCAAGTACCTAGGAGTCTTGTTCACGAGTGGGGGAAGAGTGGATCGTGAGATCGACAGGCGGATCGGTGCGGCGTCTTCAGTAATGTGGACGTTGTATCGATCCGTTGTGGTGAAAAAGGAGCTTAGCCGGAAGGCAAAGCTCTCAATTTACCAGTCGATCTACATTCCCATCCTCACATATGGTCATGAGCTTTGGGTCATGACCGAAAGGATACGATCACGGGTACAAGCGGCCGAAATGAGTTTCCTCCGCCGGGTGGCGGGGCTCTCCCTTAGAGATAGGGTGAGAAGCTCTGCCATCCGGGAGGAGCTCAACGTAAAGCCGCTGCTCCTCCACATCGAGAGGAGCCAGATGAAGTGGTTGGGGCATCTGGTCAGGATGCCACCCGAACGCCTCCCTAGGGATGTGTTTAGGGCACGTCCAGCTGGTAGGAGGCCACGGGGAAGACCCAGGACACGTTGGGAAGACTATGTCTCCCGGCTGGCCTGGGAACGCCTCGGGATCCCCCGGGAAGAGCTAGACGAAGTGGCTGGAGATAGGGAAGTCTGGGCTTCCCTGCTTAGGCTGCTGCCCCCGCGACCCGACCTCGGATAAGCGGAAGATGATGGATGGATGGATGGATGTATATGAGGCTGGATACATATGAGGGGGCTTATCTACACAAGCACAACATGATGTGCACAAATGCTCTACCTCCTCAAACTGTTATGGTTCAACTTGACTTGTGTTTTTCTCAACTTGGTTTGGTTGGGCATATAGCTAATGTTCATCCGTTTATGTGAACGTATGACATGTGTATGTTGCTACAAACTACCGTACTAACACACATGCAAGCATGCTTTTCAAAGGGTTACTTCATGATACAAATACAAAAAAAGAGTTGCAGTCCTTTTTTCTTTTTTGCAGTCATGTATTAAGGTGTTTAACAATTAGGTGTCCTCAAGGTGTTATGCTCATATTACACAGACTTATTTTTCTCCTGCGAGGTTTCAGAGTCAAAAGCATTTTGTACATTCTTCCAGGGGCATCCACTAATAACATCCATGGAGCAAACAGACAATCACATTGTCAGGTTAATATTCCATTGGTGCATGCTGGGCACACACACTGATTTCCTGGCACAGAGGAGCTTTTCATTTTTAATCCCCCAAGATGATTGCTACTAAACTGAAATCTGAAGCTCCCGTCAGGCAAACACAACATGTGAACACTCCTACATGTTTTAAGCCTTTTGTTCATTTTCCAACCCACACAGACTGATTAGATTTAAACACCTTGTATTTAATGATTCTCTTCTCTAACTTATCATAATTGATTGCAGCCCTGGCGAAACAGACACAAATCACCTGTCTCATATTGATGGAACAGGATTAATCACCAAAGATGACAAAGGAAGCTGGGGTCAACGGTTGCAGTTGTTTCACACCTTAGAACATCCATCCATCCATTTGCTACTGCTTGTCCCTTTTGGGGTCATGGGTGGCTGGAGCCTTCCCAGCTGCACTCGGGCGGAAAGCGGGGTACACCCTGGACAAGTCGCCACCTCAGATAGACAGAGAAGATTCACAATCACATTCACACACTAGGGACCATTTTGTGTTGCCAATCAACCTACACCTGAGATTAAACATTCAATTGAGTGCTTGTCTCAATTGAGATGCTCGGTGGGCATAGCGATGCCGGATTTGTTCTTCCGTGGATGTGTCGGGCAAGAACACAGCGTAAGGTAAGAAATAAAGGATTTATTTAACTAATAAAAGGCTAAGAACAAAAATACTGGTGCTATGCAGAAAAGGCAAACAAAAAGCGCTAGCATGGAAGCTAGGGAAACAAAGATACACTAACACTTGGCACAAAGGCACAAAAAGGGAAAACAAAACAACTAGCATGAGAGCTAGGAATAAATAAAGCGTAGCGTGAAAGCTAGCGAGTAAGAGCGTGGAAAACAGTCGTCACTTGTTGCATCAGAGCAATTTAGGAACCAAGGTGTCACGCCTATGGTTCGTGTTTTGTTTTGGTCATGCTATGTTTACTTTTTTGGACATTTAGTTCTGTTTTGCATTTCCTTGTTTGTCTTACCATGCCAACTGATTTAGTTTTCTGTCATGTCTGATCATGAGTTTTGTATGGCCATATTACCCTGAGCATCCCCAATCTCATCTTTTCTCAAAGCTAAGCAGTGTCTGTCCTGGTTAGTACTTGGATGGGAGACTCTCTAGGAATACCAGGTGCTTTTGACCTTTGGACTCTAAGTTCCTTTTTTTTCACTCCTTGTTTTCTTACCATGACGACCAATCAGTTCACCTGTCTTGTCTCACGCTTGTTTTCACTTATCATGTTCATTATTTAAGCCACAGTTACCAGGTAGTCAGTCTGACAACATCGCCTCATTCACGCCCTCGATTATCTGCTTCATGCCTTGCAATGCTGTCCATTTTGTCCATGTAAGTTTTTGTTGTTCATGCCACTGCGCAAGTGTTTTTGTTTCATGTTTGTAGTTTATAGCCTTTGTGCTAGTCTTTTGTTTCATAGCCCAGTTTTTTGTACCGCCATCGTGCGCGCTTTTTGTTGGTTCCTGTTTTTAGTTTTAGTGTTAAAATAAAGATGTCTTTACCTTCACGCCGTTTCCACTCCATTCGCTTTGCACCTCAGGAAAACAAACCAAGACCAAGTCCAAGCCTGACAAAAGGACAAAATAACAAAAGGGGCAAGCTTAAATAAGGCAGTCATCAAGAGGAACAGTTGTGCGTGGAAAACAAGGGGCAGGTGAAAACTAATGAGCAACGATGGTAACAGACTAAATAAGGAACTAAGGCAAACATTGGCAGACTACAATACAAAAATGAAACAAAACACGAATATGGAATGATCCGAGCGGCGGATCATAACAATGCCAGTCATATTTTCTAATCCAATCCTCTTAATGCTTGTGGTCAGAATCATTTATCTTTTTAATCTGCGTTGATACATGATTAATACAATCATTTGTTGTGACTAATTGCATGAGTTAATTCCGTTACAGGGCACTACACTTTTGGGGGGAATTTTGCTTATCATTCACAATCATTATGAAACAGAAGAAAACATGCTTTTTACATGTTTTAATGCATTCTAACTTGTAAATAAATGCAAGCACAATTCCACTTTCAATGGATGTAATTGGAGTCACTATATTCTGCCTTTAAAGCATTAAAAACACATCCAAACACCTCTATTAAGGGTTTTATATACATGATGTAAGTATATCTGTAAAATCGTAACAGGCCCATTTATAATAACATTTAATAATTGGCGACTTGTCCAGGGTGTACCCCGCCTTTCGCCCGATTGTAGCTGAGATAGGCGCCAGCGCCCCCCGCAGCCCCAAAAGGGAATAAGCGATAGAAAATGGATGGATGGATGGATTTACGTATTCTAATCATTTTAAGCATATGCGGCATATTAATTCCAAAAAACGCTTCACAACGTTATGTTTTGTTTCTTCATCACTGATTAACTTCATGAGAACAAACAAACATAATGAAATGTGTGGTGGGTAGTAGTGGGTTTCAGTAGGCCTTTAAAGGTTTTGGGATATTTTTTTGTGAGTTTTATGGACGAAATACTGTAGGTGGAGCCCTATTATCAACAATATCAGTTGCTTCTTGCTCACAGTTATTTCATATCACTATCTACTGTTTACAACACACATAAAACGGAAGGATCCATGTTTTTGTCTCACATAAGGATTGTGAATAATGGACAAGATTCCAAAAAAGTGCAGTTTTCCTTTAAGTTGCAGCACACATGCTCAGCAAACAACCGGGAGGCTCGGTCAGTGTGAGACACATTCACACTATGCTTTGTCATGATTACATAACCAGGCTTCTGTCCTAAATGCCATTGCTATTTTAGAGTGAAAGTTGCAAACACAATATATCTTTTTAATGTCTTTGTCCAATTGAAAGCATGTGAATAATGGACTCATAAAGCCTTGTATGATCCTCGTTTACATGATGGAGCATTTCGCATGCCTCACTCTCTCATTTTGACACATACTAATGGTATAGATTATAATTGAGAGGTGCCTGTGCAGAATGTAAATGTCAGCAGATTGATGTCGCGTATGCATAAAACATCTTTTTTACCAGACCATAATCTGAAAACAGTCCCAATTGGAGGGCAGTGGTTGATTGTTGTTAATTAAATCATTAATGCACAACAACAACTGAAAAGTATATTGTCTTTGAAGGGAAGAAGGTTGGTAGGGATATATTATTATTTAATCGTTAAACTGTAGTTGAGACTATTCCACAGCCGAGATCCCAGACATTGTTCTATACCAACATGCATATATAGTAAAAATGGTCTTATAGTATTTTATATTTAGGTTTTAATGAGGCACATCTATTTTGACCAGTGTCGCTGTAATCATATCAGGAAAGTCATTCAATTCATGCATGTTAAACCACCCCACATGATACTACTGGGCCAATCAAATGGGTGCAATCCAAGGGTTAATGCATGTCATTGGCATGAGGACTAGCCTAGCTGCCAGTTCATTGTTTACATTTACATGCCCCAAAACTAATTTCTTAATAAATTAATTAACATGTTAAATGCATGCATCTCTTCTATTGTCAGGACTACCAAACTCTGAAGACTTGGCAGCATTCATAAATCAGAGAAAGATACAGACCATTTCCCTGAACAACCACAAAAGGAAAAAGAATCTTATTTGGCATTGGCTGTACCATAATTAACATATTTTGAGCCAGTAAATCAGAAGTGTCAATAATAAGCCATAAAATGATAAAGAACCAGTTATTCAAGTTAAGGAACTCAGTAAAACGTGTTAATGATCTACAAACCCCGGTTCCATATGAGTTGGAAAATTGTGTTAGATGTAAATATAAACGGAATACAATGATTTGCAAATCCTTTTCAACCTTCAATTGAATATGCTACAAAGACAACATATTTGTTATTCAAACTGATAAACATTTTTTTCTTGCAAATAATCATTACTTTAGAATTTGATGCCAGCAACACGTGACAAAGAAATTGGGAAAGGTGGCAATAAATACTGATAAAGTTGAGAAATTCTCATCAAACACTTCTTTGGAACATCCCACAGGTGTGCAGGCTATTTGGGATCAGGTGGGTGCCATGATTGGATATAAAAGTAGCTTCCATGAAATGCTAAGTAATTCACAAACAAGGATGGGGCGAGGGTCACCACTTTGTAAGCAAATTGTTGAAAACTTTTAGAACAACATTTCTCGACGAGCTGTTGCAAGGAATTTAGGGATTTTACCATCTACAGTCCGTAAAATCATGAAAAGGTTCAGAGAATCTGGAGAAATCACTGCACGTAAGCGATGATATTACGGACCTTTGATCCCTCAGGCGGTACTGCATCAAAAACCGACATCAGTGTGTAAAGGATATCACCACATGGGCTCAGGAACACTTCCTAAAACCACTGTCAGTAACTACAGTTGGTTTCTACATCTGTAAGTGCAAGTTAAAACTCCGCTATGCAAAGCAAAACCCATTTATCAACAACACCAAGGAACGTCGATGGCTTCGCTGGGCCCAAGCTCATCTAAGATGGACTAATGCAAAGTGGAAAAGTGTTCTGTGGTCTGATGAGTCCACATTTCAAATTATATTTGGAAACTGTGGACGTGGTGTCCTCCGGAACAAAGAGGAAAATAACCATTCGGATTGTTATAGGCACAAAGTTCAAAAGCCAGCATCTGTGATGGTATGGGGGTGTATTAGTGCCCAAAGCATGGGTAACTTACACATCTGTGAAGGCACCATTAATGCTGAAAGGTCCATACAGGTTTTGGAGCAACATATGTTGTCATCTAAGCAACGTTATCATGGACGCCCCTGCTTATTTCAGCAAGACAATGCCAAGCCACGTGTTACAACAGCGTGGCTTCGTAGTAAAAGAATGCGGGTACTTTCCTAGCCCGCCTGCAGTCCAGACCTGTCTCCCATCGAAAATATGTAGCGCATCATGAAGCGAAAAATACGACAGCAGAGACCCCGGACTATTGAACGACTGAAGCTCTACATAATACAAGAATGGGAAATAATTCCACTTTCAGAGCTTCAACAATTAGTTTCCTCAGTTCCCAAACATTTATTGAGTGTTGTTAAAAGAAAAAGTGATGTAACACAGTGGTAAACATGTCCTTTCCCAACTACTTTGGCACGTGTTGCAGCCATGAAATTCTAAGTTAATTATTATTTGCGAAAAAAATTTGAGTTTATGAGTTTGAACATCAAATATCTTGTCTTTGTAGTGCATTCAATTGAATATGGGTTGAAAATGATTTGCAAATCATTGTATTCCGTTTATATTTACATCCAACACAATTTCCCAACTAATATGGAAACGGGGTTTATATGTACACAGTACATATAGACACACACATACATGTATATATGTTGGTGTATTGCCTTATTCTAATGACTTGCATTGCTTATAATCAGACCAGATACAGTAGTCCCTAATAAGCTCAACAACTTCGAATTTACATTGTGGAGGGAGAAAAAAAGTCCTCCTCTCATTCCAACACCGCATGAAAGTAGTTGTGTTTAGCTTTTTATTCGTCCAGCTTCCATACTCGTTTTATACACTTTATAATACTTATTGGAGTTAACTCCTCAGCTGCTAGCTTGTATGCACTAGATTTCTGAGACTTTTATTGTGTTAGCGCAGGCAGGATGGAGCAACACTTTTATTGTGAAAACAGGAACTGTGCGACCATCTTTACAACTACAGAGCGAGTCTGTTGAAATAAAAAGTGTTTTTTGTGTTCTTGACGGTCGTTTTTTGATCCATACTATGCTCCCAGCAGCACCGATTGCCGTTAATGTCAACCAAGTAATGAAAGTGAAATCATAGTGAAAATTGATGAGCAGTAATTTTTAGGTGTACTTTTTTTTTTAAGGCCTCGTGATGGAGTGACACACCCTCACCAATCGACCGGTAGCTTGTAAACAATCTAATGGGCACCCCTGATGTAAACAAACTGCTGCGTCACAGGCCACACAACTATGGTGCGTTCATTGAACGATGTAGTCAATGCTTCAGCATCGAGCACAGAGATATTCGTTTAGCATGAGAAGCAAGATGGCGGCGCCCGGACGGGCTGCGACACTGCGGTGCTCTTGCTAAAGATGGAACATTTGGCGGAAATGCCGGACAGTTCTGCAGACTTCATGGCTGGCTCGCATCGTGGTCACTCCGTGATCACGTACGACCGCCAGACACTTCTGGATATGGACACATCGGGCCGTTTTGGACTGATAGACGCGGGCGTACTAAACATGCTAACTAGCATGGGGATACGTCGGCGGCTACATCCAGCGGCCTGTGAAGCAGCGGAGTCTAGTGGCAGCGGGGGCCGTCTACGGAGCAGACGCCAGCGGTGTGATCGGAAACGCGGATGTCGAGCGGGGCTAAAAACAAAGCAGAAGGCTAATCCCCATAGAACACCACTTCCCTCCACCCTGAAGACGGATTTAAATAAGGGATGCGAGACTACTGGTCTGGGTAAGGAGTCAGTTAAATTAGAACAAGTTTTTTCTGCTTTGAGTGTTTCAGAGTTGGACATGTGTTTTACTGAGGTGGCTAACTATGATGCGTGCAGTTTATCAAAGCAACAAACAAACAATCGGAAAATCCCCGTTACTGAGGTGGCTAACCATGATGCGTGCAGTTTATCAAAGCAACAATCAAACAATCGGAACATTCCCGTCGTATCAATTCCTAGATATGGTCGTAATTATACTGAATGCACTGGGCATAATAAACACAACATTATTAATATTGCTACTACGGATAATTTGATCAAAAATTCCCTAAAACAGCCCACTACCTATAATATAGGTTTTTTAAACATAAGATCATTGTCTCCCAAAACGTTGTTAGTTAATGATATCATCAGAGACAACAATCTTAACGTCATCGGTCTCAGTGAAACCTGGCTTAAACCAAACGACTTTTTTGCGCTAAATGAGGCATGTCCTCCTAACTTTACACATGCGCATATTGCCCGTCCGCTTAAAAGGGGTGGGGGGGTCGCACTAATATACAACGAAAACTTTAACCTTAGTCCTAACATAAATAATAAATATAAATCGTTTGAGGTGCTTACTATGAGGTCTGTCACACCGCTGCCTCTACACCTGGCTGTTATCTACCGCCCCCCAGGCCCCTGTTCGGACTTCATCAATGAATTCTCAGAGTTCGTTGCTGATCTAGTGACACACGCCGATAATATAATCATAATGGGGGACTTTAATATCCATATGAATACCCCATCGGACCCACCGTGCGTAGCGCTCCAGACTATAATTGATAGCTGTGGTCTCACACAAATAATAAATGAACCCACGCATCGCAACGGTAATACGATAGACCTAGTGCTTGTCAAGGGTATCACCGCTTCCAAAGTTACGATACTCCCGTATACTAAAGTATTGTCCGATCATTACCTTATAAAATTCGAGGTTCAGACGCATGTTCGTCAAACTAATAATAATAATAACTGCTATAGCAGCCGCAACATTAATACGGCCACAACGACAGCTCTTGCTGACCTACTGCCCTCGGTAATGGCACCATTCCCAAAGTATGTGGGCTCTATTGATAACCTCACTAACAACTTTAACGACGCCCTGCGCGAAACCATTGATAACATAGCACCACTAAAGTTAAAAAAGGCTCCAAAAAAGCGCACCCCGTGGTTTACAGAAGAAAAAAAAAGAGCTCAGAAATTATTATGCAGAAAGCTGGAACGCAAATGGCGCACGACTAAACTTGATGTGCACCATCAAGCATTTAGTGATGGTTTAATAACTTATAAACGCATGCTTACCTTAGCTAAAGCTAATTATTACTCAAATCTCATCCACCGCAATAAAAACGATCCTAAATTTTTGTTTAGTACGGTAGCATCGCTAACCCAACAAGGGACTCCTTCCAGTAGCTCCACCCACTCAGCTGATGACTTTATGCAATTCTTTAGTAAGAAAATTGAAGTCATTAGAAAGGAGATTAAAGACAATGCGTCCCAGCTACAACGGGGTTCTATTAACACTGACACGATTGTATATACGGCGGATACTGACCTCCAAAATAGTTTCTCCAGTTTTGAGGAAATAACATTAGAGGAATTGTTACAACGTGTAAATGGAATAAAACAAACAACATGTTTACTTGACCCTCTTCCAGGGAAACTGATCAAGGAGCTCTTTGTATTATTAGGTCCATCAGTGCTAAATATTATAAACTTATCACTTTCCTCGGGCACTGTTCCCCTAGCATTCAAAAAAGCGGTTATTCATCCTCTTCTTAAAAGACCTAACCTCGATCCTGACCTCATGGTAAACTACCGACCGGTGTCTCACCTTCCCTTTATTTCAAAAATCCTCGAAAAAATTGTTGCGGAGCAGTTAAATGAACACTTAGCGTCTAACAATCTATGTGAAACCTTTCAATCCGGTTTCAGGGCAAATCACTCGACGGAGACAGCCCTCGCAAAAATGACTAATGATCTATTGCTAACGATGGATTCTGATGCGTCATCTATGTTGCTGCTCCTCGATCTTAGCGCTGCTTTTGATACCGTCGATCATAATATTTTATTAGAACGTATCAAAACACGAATTGGTATGTCAGACTTAGCCCTGTCTTGGTTTAACTCTTATCTTACTGATAGGATGCAGTGTGTCTCCCATAACAATGTGACCTCGGACTACGTTAAGGTAACGTGTGGAGTTCCCCAGGGTTCGGTCCTTGGCCCTGCACTCTTCAGCATCTACATGCTGCCGCTAGGTGACATCATACGCAAATACGGTGTTAGCTTTCACTGTTATGCTGATGACACCCAACTCTACATGCCCCTAAAGCTGACCAACACGCCGGATTGTAGTCAGCTGGAGGCGTGTCTTAATGAAATTAAACAATGGATGTCCGCTAACTTTTTGCAACTCAACGCCAAAAAAACGGAAATGCTGATTATCGGTCCTGCTAGACACCGAACTCTATTTAATAATACAACTCTAACATTTGACAACCAAACAATTAAACAAGGCGACACGGTAAAGAATCTGGGTATTATCTTCGACCCAACTCTCTCCTTTGAGGCACACATTAAAAGCGTTACTAAAACGGCCTTCTTTCATCTCCGTAATATCGCTAAAATTCGCTCCATTCTGTCCACTAAAGACGCTGAGATCATTATCCATGCGTTTGTTACGTCTCGCCTCGACTACTGTAACGTATTATTTTCGGGTCTCCCCATGTCTAGCATTAAAAGATTACAGTTGGTACAAAATGCGGCTGCTAGACTTTTGACAAGAACAAGAAAGTTTGATCACATTACGCCTGTACTGGCTCACCTGCACTGGCTTCCTGTGCACTTAAGATGTGACTTTAAGGTTTTACTACTTACGTATAAAATACTACACGGTCTAGCTCCATCCTATCTTGCCGATTGTATTGTACCATATGTCCCGGCAAGAAATCTGCGTTCAAAGGACTCCGGCTTGTTAGTGATTCCCAAAGCCCAAAAAAAGTCTGCGGGCTATAGAGCGTTTTCCGTTCGGGCTCCAGTACTCTGGAATGCCCTCCCGGTAACAGTTCGAGATGCCACCTCAGTAGAAGCATTTAAGTCTCACCTTAAAACTCATTTGTATACTGTAGCCTTTAAATAGACTCCCTTTTTAGACCAGTTGATCTGCTGTTTCTTTTCTTTTTCTTCTATGTCCCACTCTCCCCTGTGGAGGGGGTCCGGTCCGATCCGGTGGCCATGTACTGCTTGCCTGTGTATCGGCTGGGGACATCTCTGCGCTGCTGATCCGCCTCGACATCTCTGCGCTGCTGATCCGCCTCCGCTTGGGATGGTTTCCTGCTGGCTCCGCTGTGAACGGGACTCTCGCTGCTGAGTTGGACCCGCTTTGGACTGGACTCTCGCGACTATGTTGGATCCATTGTGGATTGAACTTTCACAGTATCATGTTAGACCCACTCGACATCCATTGCTTTCCTCCTCTCTAAGGTTCTCATAATCATTATTGTCACAGACGTCCCACTGGATCATTATTGTCACCGATGTCCCACTGGGTGTGAGTTTTCCTTGCCCTTATGTGGGCCTACCGAGGATGTCGTGGTGGTTTGTGCAGCCCTTTGAGACACTAGTGATTTAGGGCTATATAAGTAAACATTGATTGATTGATTGATTGACCGCAAAAATTAGTAGGACAAAACAGTACTCACCAAGTACTCTCATTAGTGAAGTATGAGCACAAACATATTCAAAAGTGGGCTTATTTAACAATTTGGAAGGTTTCTGTCATGTTTGTCCAACAGAAACCATTTTAAAACAAAACAAATACTCCCCCCCCCCCCCCCCCCCCATTTTTTTTATATTTTCATACATTTTTGAAAAAAGCTCCAGGAAGCCACGAGGGTGACACTAAAGAGTCGCATGCGACTCTGGAGCCGCGTGTTGCTGACCACTGTCCTAGAGGAAGACATATGTACTTCACCACTACTGCCCATGCATTGACATCATGAATACATTCTTAGCCAAAGGCCTTCCAGCAAATAGAATCACAATCAAGAACTGTTAAACTGTGGTTACCTGACGACCGCCTTCCGCCCGATTGTAGCTGAGATAGGCGCCAGCGCCCCCCGCGACCCTAAAAGGGAATAAGCGGTAGAAAATGGATGGATGGATAAAATAAAATAAATACAAAATCGGTCTTAGCCTGGGCCCCTGGAGAGGGGGTCCAGACTGAGGCCGAGGGAAAAAAAACAACTCATAGCCATAGTACACATCCGTCTTACATGTGTGTAGGAGGGAAACATCGAACATCATAGAACACAAAGGACATGAAAGACATTAAAGTAGCGGAGCTGCTGCAACCAGCCACTTCTACATACAGCTAAGAATTAAAAATAAGAAGTGGTAGGGATCATCAGTAGGAATGGGGGATATGGCCTGAAATCTGCATCACGATATACAATATAATGCAGCCTCCTGTGTTAACGATACATATTATTTGGTAAGTAAATGTAAAGAAAACCATTTCAAAATCAGTTACAAAGGCTCTTAATTTGATTTGTCTGCTGATATATGCAGTAGCATACTGCATAATTTATTTCAAACATTTATTAATCTACTTGGTAACTTACTGTGATATCTGATTTATTGCTATTGCAACATGGATCTATGTTTCTATAATGTAATAAACACTTATTCTTCTGTTGTTTGGATACTTATTATTATTTTGTGTGATACCCAAAGTTGTCGTATCGATCCAAGTGTTTACATGATCATCCCAATAATGATACTTCAGATTTTCAAGTTCATTGAATTATAACATTGTTGATCACAATTATCATCAGACCAACACAAGATGGTGGTTTGACAAATTCAATTGGATATTTTAATTATGTCATTGCCTTTTATTACATACAATTATTTTAACAAAATAAAGCTAAACTAAACATGAGCAAAACGTTGAGGGACTCCTGGTTTATGTTGAAGAATTCTATCTCAGCGGCTAGCATGACCTAGTGGTTGGAGTGTCCGCCCTGAGATCGGTAGTTTGTGAGTTCAAAACCCTGCCGAGTCATACCAAAGACTATTAAAAAAAAAAAGGGACCCATTACCTCCCTGCTTGGCACTCAGCATCAAGGGTTGGAATTTGGGGTTAAACCACCAAAAATAATTCCTGGGCGCAGCCACCACTGCTGCTCACTGCTCCCCTCACCTCCCAGGAGGTGATCAAAAGTGATGGGTCAAATGCAGAGAATAATTTTGCCACACCTTGTGTGTGTGACAATCATTGGTACTTTAATTTTAACTTTAACTTATTGTATACTGCTACAGGTTTAGTCTAACATGTTTAGCTATTCCCCGTCCTCCATTGATAACGAGACAGTGATAAGAAAGAAAATGTGCCGTCAAGGGGGCAGGGATTAGTGACTTGCACTGTGGAGGGGTGTTAGTCTCTCGCTTGCTAGCAAGGATGCGACATTGCGATGAAGACGCCTTCATTCTTTTGCTGCTCCAGACCATGTTGTTTTTGTGAAAGAGAGGGCGAAATGGCTCTTTTGATAGCAAAAGTTACCAACCTCTGCACTCGGCACACAGCAACCAGCAGACGTGTGTTGTGCTGCAGAATGCAGAACATTCTGGGGTGTCTTGTCTCCAGAACACAAACAGAAACTAACTAGCTGGTGCTCCTCTGTGAGAAACTCACATTTTCAAGTGTGAGATGAAAAAAAAGACAGGTTTTTTTAGTCCTCACCACAACCATTTGCAACAGGAGTTTGAGGTCATGGAAGTTTATTGTAACACTTTGCACCACTGACTGCTGTTGCTCAATAGGAACGCTTCAGCGCTCAATGGAACAGCTCAATTGAAGCGTTCTCTCACCCGGACAGCCTTATTTCTGTGCAAATACGTCTTTTATTGATTCTTCTGACCTATGTTTTCTACATGAGGGTTCACTTTGAAGTTGCCAGCACACATTTCTGGATGGAATCAAACCAACCAGCAAAAAAACTCTGCAAAGTTCCTGTACGTCAAACTTCATCTGGCAGACGACCAACTGAACCACACAGGTAAAAAAGTAGATGACAGTGAGGAGAGCAAAGACAGGCGTGAGCCACTCATCCAAAAGTGATGCTTCCTTATCTGCATGCGTGTCGTCCTTATCGGGGTCTCGACTTGACTGCAGTTGAGCGTCGTAACCGACTGGAGGGGGCAAATGCTCACATTCGATGGCATCTGGTACGTTGGAGAGCTGTTCTTTTCACGGATGAATCCCGGTTTTCACTGTTCAGGTCAGATGGAAGACAACATGTGTGGTGTTGTGTGGGAGAGCAGTTTACTGATGTCAACGTTGTAAATCCAGTGGCCCATGGTAGGGGTGGGGTTATGGTATGGGCTGGCATATGTTATGGACAAACACAAGTGCATTTTATTGATGGCATTTTGAATGCACAGAGATATAGTGACGAGATCTGTCACATTGTTGTGCCATTCACCTGAAACCATCACCTCATGTTGCAGCATGACAATGCATGGCCCCATGTTGAAAGGATTTGCAAAGAACTCCTGTAAGCTGAAAACATCCCAGTTCTTGCATAGCCAGCATACTCACCAGACATGTCACCCATTGAGCATGTTTGGGTTGCTGTGGATCGGCGTATACGACAGCTTGTTCCAGTTCCTGCCAACATCCAGCAACTTGGCACTATCATTGAAGAGGAGTGGACCAACATTCCACAGGCCACAATCAACAACCTGATCAACTCTGTGCAAAGGAGATGTGTGGCACTGTGTGAGACAAATGGTGGTCACACCAGATACTGACTGCTTTTATTTTGTCTTTCTGTTTCTTCCAATATTTGTTGTGGTTAAGATGGAAAACAAAGAAGAGACCGTTGGTAACGTCAACTAAAAAAAACAAAAAAAACAAAAACTTGACGTTCCAAAAGGATATGCAAGAAATCTGGTTTAAATGTGTTACCCATCGTCTTCATATAGATAGATAGATGGGTTGTACTTGTATAGCGCTTTTCTACCTTCAAGGTACTCAAAGCGCTTTGACACTACTTCCACATTTACCCATTTACACACACATTCACACACTGATGGAGGGAGCTGCCATGCAAGGCGCTAACCAGCACCCATCAGGAGCAAGGGTGAAGGGTCTTGCTCAGGACACAACGGACGTGACGAGGTTGGTACTAGGTGGCTCTCCCACAGCGCCACGCCACTATTTTTGTTTTTTAAATTTTTATAAATGTCTAATGATAATGTCAATGAAGGATTTTTAATCACTGCTATGCTGAAATTATAACTAATAATGATACTGTTGTTGATAATATTAATTTTTGTTTCACTACTTTTGGTTCGTTCTGTGTCGTGTTTGTGTCTCCTCAATTGCTCTGTTTATTGCAGTTCTGAGTGTTGCTGGGTCAGGTTTGGTTTTGGAATTGGATTGCATTGTTATGGTATTGCTGTGTATTGTTTTGTTGGATTGATTACAAAATAAATAAATAAAAAAAAAATCGATTAAAATAAAAAGAGAATCATATCAATAGTAAAAATGTATTTGATTTTTATTTTACTTCATTACCATGTGGTGTATTGGTCAGTAAAATAATAGCACATGGACATAGCATATTTAACGCATTTTCAACTTTGTGTGCAGTTGTTTACAAGTAGAAGTACACCAACGGTTTTTTGCTGCATCATGTGACAACAGCAGGTGAAACTAGGTTAAACACATTACTATTTATCTACATTACTATATTCAGTTGCAAAGCTAAATAATGTTATTTAACAACAGAGCAAAATGTATCAACCATTGCTTTGCTTTGGCTTGGAATTCAACCAGCATTTCTTGGAGGCTGTTATTTGTTTCCGTCCATTGGGTGTTGCAAACTTAAGCTTATCTTTAACTTCTCCTCAGCTTTTTGTAAAGGCTCCCAAAACTCTCACTTTGGTAAGCCTTTTTTTTTTTAACTGTAATGTACGTTTCAAAGACAAGCCTAACGATTCCTTTGAGCGCTCCGAGGTATTGAGTGTGCATCTGTCTTCACGATTTACGATAGCATGGAGGTGCATTGTGTGCGGACTCACTTAGCACGTGGGTAATAAAAAGAACATTACTACGGGTAAATCTTGGTGATACTGTATGTTAGCCAGAAGTGTCCCTATCCTATATTGATATCGGTATGATATCAGCAAAAAAAGAAAGGTTTATATCGGCTAACTAAGCACTCTGATACAAGCAGTCTCACAGTACATTTACCTGTGCAAAACTCGTCTTTTAGTCAAGTCATTTACAAAAAGGTAAACATGCTGGACAATAGGGTACCAGGATCAAACAGCTACACAACAGCTAAACCTACAATATCACCAGCTAGATATATGTGATAAGTGTCCCTAATTTAACAATATTACAGTATAAATCAGCAAATTTGTTAACAAAAACAAATACAAAATGATATACTTGCATATATAAATATCCATATTACTTACACATGCGAAGGCAGAAGTGTTTCGCGAGAGTATCTAGTAAAAAAACGTGTCTGCATCATTCAACTTACTGCATTATTACCTAAGTTCATGAATTATCGTTACCACTCGGTGTCGCCAAAAAACAAACAAAAAACTACCACTCCACTTCAACTTAAAGACAGCATAAATCCACTCCAGACAATGTATTTACTGATTAAAATTTTTATCAGCAGATTGCACAGTACAGTGCATATTCCGTACAATTGACCACCCGAATGAGTTTTTCAACTTGTTTAAGCAGTCCACATTAAGAGGTCCACATTAATCAATTCATCAATCAATCAATCAATCAATGTTTATTTATATAGCCCTAAATCACAAATGTCTCAAAGGACTGTACAAACCACTACGACTACGACATCCTCGGAAGAACCCACATAAGGGCAAGGAAAACTCACACCCAGTGGGACGCCAGTGACAATGATGACTATGAGAAACCTTGGAGAGGACCTCAAATGTTTCCACATTTAATCTCGCGAGTTTAACACAGGCGCTCACGTGACCCGCTGCAGCCTATCGCGCTCTATATAATCCAGCGTTCCAACATGGCTGCCAGGTGCGGTGGCTAAGCCTGGGGACATCTGAAGCCGGTATGTTGTAAAGTTGTCGTTTGCCTGCATATCGTAAAAACCACCGTCCAACATTTTACAATTAATTGTAAACTTATAGGTGCCGACCATCAGGGCCGAGTTGCGACGAGAGAGTGTGGCGATGTTAAAATATTAAGAATTTGTTGGCTAATAGTAGCTACCAGCTGTACCCATGTATTTTCTATGGGCAGTTAGCATCAGGTTTTAATCCTGTTTCCTCCAATGTTTCTGATCCGATTGAATTTATATTTATGTCGAGTCTTTATTTTGGATACTTATATACGGTGACTGAGTGTTGTGGCGTTTTAAGGCCATCTGCATTTTTTATGCTACATATTAACTGTTCTGAAGGTTTGCATATTTATGTAATTGTTCCATTAGTTGTACAAATAGGAGATCATTTCTTTTAAGAGTTTAATTATTATTATTTATTTCTATTTCATATGTGTTGTTTGGAAAGGCTCTTTAAAGGGAACCGAATCTCAATGAGCTGTCCTTTTCAAAGAGCCGTTCAAAAGAGTGGTCCGTTGTTAAAAAGTTAGTTTTTTTCACTTTTTTTTTTTTTTAAATCAAGGAAACAATCAGGCCATAATTGTATTTTTTATTACATTTTTATTCTAAACATTCCTTAAGGCGGTGCCAAACTTCGGCAGTGACATCACTAGTTATGAATTTTACCTCACCTATAAAAAGTGTAGCATTTTAACAATAAAGAAGAACATACACAAGTAATAAGGTAGAATAAAATGCATTAATGAATGGCTCCACAGACAAATCAAAGGATGCGGGAGACATTTTGGTAGTTTTCACCTGTAAAACCAGTAAACTATATACATTTTTTTCAAAGTACGTTGAGCCGAAGCCAAACTGAACTCCTAACAGCTATGTTATATTTGGTCATGTCAAGTAACAAAAAATATGAGCTTAAAAGCAAGCATGTTAGCATTATTATGCAAACAATAACTTGCCTGGCATTTTTGAAATAATAAATGAGCTAGCATGCTAGATTATTAACTGTAACATGAATCAAGTACCAAATTATATTTGAGAAATATGTTACTGTATACCTTTTTTAAAAAGTTGGCATGCTAACATTAGTATACCATAATATGACTCTGGGGTATACATAGAAAATTAGGCCAAAAAAGCTAGCCCACTAAAATTAGCATGCTATTAGGTAGCATTTGTCATGTAACAAAATATAAGATGCTGAGGTGTTCCTTCAAACAGCTATTAAAACGTGGGCTGTTAACAACATAGCTACATGGCGCATTTTGGACATTCCTGCTTTAGAATAATGAACCCAAAAACAGGCATGTGATTTGACCACAATGAAAAAGACTGAAAACATTTCCGGGGGTCCAGGTCGGTGCACTGGTGGGGGGACTCGGGGGGCATTGCCCCCCGAAGCTCCTGGTTTTTCACCAATTTAACATGCTAAAATTAACAAAGACAGCACCATTTGAAGAAAATATTTTAGTGTTTAAAGACATGAAAACATCATTAATAGAACATACATACCCCAGTTATCCTAATGAATCACTGTATATGGTTCAGTCCCAACAGTATTTAGTCACTAATATTTACATCTTGTGTTCATTTCACATCCACAGGTGTCACATTGATCAGTGTTATTATCTACGGTTTTATTTACAGTATTACCACATTACTTCAGTTCACTTCACACATTTACTTGCTCGGAGAGCCCTAACATGAGCTTTCCTTGCAAATTTCTGAGCAGCCTGCATTTTCCTTTTGGTCTCTGCTTTTGTAGCTTCTTTTTTGGATTTCACTGCCAACTTCTGCCTCTAGTATTATATGCAAATTTATTTCAAATAAATTGTTAACTGCAATCAATAATGCGACTCTTTGAATTTCTGTAATTTCACAATATATTTTCACGTGGCTTTTTATTTTTAGAAAAAAAACATTTTTATTTTGCAAAGCAATAATTGGTTAATATTTAAAACAAACATGCGTATTTCGCAAGCAAATATTTTTTAGCTTACCTCATCATTAACTACCCTGTCTGCAACTGAAGTGGGTTGTTTGGGGGGATCTTTCCTCTCGACATCTACGGCAGTTGTCGATGTAAACAAAGGATGAAGTCCGTAAGGTTTGCTCACTTTCGGTTGACATCCAAAAGTACCAGCTAGTGAAAAGTTTGTTTTCCTTGCTTCAAGTTGTTTCATATATTTTTGGCGTTTCGCATGTACCTCCAAAGCCTTGAAACCTTGTGATCTATAGTCAATATTATCATGACACCACATGCACAAAACTTTTCCGGTACGATCGATTTTCCGAATAAAATTGCCGAACAAAGTCGTAACTTCCTTCTTCCCAACAGTATCAGTGATTTTCTTTCCATCCAGTCCCATCGATACTTATTTTTGACATGTTTATCAATTTATTTTACTCGTGAAGCGTTCTTTTATCTCGAGAACCGACATTGCTTACATTTGGAAAATGGCGGTAGTAACGTCATCATTCATAACAGATGTCCTGATTGGTTACAAGGAACATATCGACCAGTTGATTGATCAACACTTTTTTTCCCCCCGAGATTAAAAAAGACGAAATTCTGACTTTAAACGGATAAATCACATGCCTGCTAAAAGTTATTCCAAATAAAAAATAAACACAATTGAAAAAAAGAATCGTAAAAAATCTTTATATTTCTATATGTAAAAACATTATAATTTAAATTTTTTTAAAAAGTTAATCGAAATGCTGTGAAGTTACCTTTCTCATTTTACTTATTTACTCATTTTGTAGTCGGGTGGCATGCACGTGCAGAGTGGGCAATTGCCAATGCTAAATTTGCAAGTGCATAAAAAAACGGCTCCCAATTGGAAATCGGTTCTCATTGTTCACTTAAAAGGTCTCTGCAGGTTTCAACAAGTCAAATTTAAGACTTTTTAACACCATAATAATTATAACATCCATAGAGACAAAAATGTACAAAAGACAAAGGAAAATCAGAGGGCCAGAAAGAAATGTAAGTGTATGAATTGATTCCCTGCTCTTTCACATCAGGGAAAAAATTGTTTAACTAACTAAATACCTATATTGGAAACTAATTGTAAAAATTTTTAGCAAACATCATATAAGCCATTTTTCAGATTTGCAATAGCAGTGTTTACTTGCAAAAGGTGCGTCGTGCTTCCTATCAAGTGTTTCCATGAAACAACCACCCCAATGTCAGCAATGAAAGAGGAAAGAGCAACAATATATCGTATGTGAAAGGGACTGTTAGCATCTCTGCTAAAGCTAAAGTGTTCACATTTACAGTGCTTTTGCAGCTGTCGGAACTGAGCAAACAGATAATACAAACCCCGTTTCCATATGAGTTGGGAAATTGTGTTAGATGTAGATATAAACGAATACAATAATTTTCAACCCATATTCAATTGAATGCACTACAAAGACAAATATTTGATATTCAAACTCATAAACTTTATTTTTTTTTTTTTTTTAAATATTAATTAACTTAGAATTTTATGGCTGCAACACGTGCCAAAGTAATTGGGAAAGGACATGTTCACCACTGTGTTACATCACCTTTTCTTTTAACAACACTCAATAAACGTTTGGGAACTAAGGAAATTAATTGTTGAAGCTTTCAAAGTGGAATTTTTTCACATTCTTGTTTTATGTAGAGCTTCAGTCGTTCAACAGTCCGGGATCTCCGCTGTCGTATTTTACGCTTCATAATGCGCCACACATTTTCGATGGGAGACGGATATGGACTGCGGGCGAGCCAGGAAAGTACTCCCACTCTTTTACTACGAAGCCACGCTGGTTTAACTCGTGGCTTGGCAATTTCTTGCTGAAATAAGCAGGGGCCTCCATGATAAAGTTGCTTGGATGGCAGCAAATGTTGCTCCAAAACCTGTATGGACCATTCAGCATTAATGGTGCCTTCACAGATGCACAAGTTACCCATGCCTTGGGCACTAATACACCCCCATACCATCACACATGCTGGTTTTTGAACTTTGCGCCAATAACAATTTGAATGGTTATTTTCCGCTTTGTTCTGGAGGACACCACGTCCTCTGTTTCCAAATATAATTTGATATGTGGACTCGTCAGACCACAGAACACCTTTCCACTTTGCATCAGTTCATCTTAGGTGAGCTCGGGCCCAGTCAAGCCGGCGGCATAGTAGAGTTTTAACTTGCACTTACAGATGTAGCGACCAACTGTAGTTACTGGCAGTGGTTTTATGAAGTGTTCCTGAGTCCATGTGGGGATATCCTTTACACACTGATGTCGGTTTTTGATGCAGTACCGCCTGAGGGATCAAAAGTCCGTAATATCATCGCTTACGTGCAGTGATTTCTCCAGATTCTCTGAAATTTTTGATGATTTTACGGACTATAGATGGTAAAATCCCTAAATTCCTTGCAATAGCTCGTTGAGAAATGTTGTTCTAAAACTGTTCGACAATTTGCTTACAAAGTGGTGACCCTCGCCTCATCCTTGTTTGTGAATTACTTAGCATTTCACCAAAGCTGCTTTTATACCCAATCATGGCACCCAACTGTTACCAATTAGCCTGCACACCTGTGGGATGTACCATATAAGTGTTTGATGAGCATTCCTCAACTTTATCAGTATTTATTGCCACCTTTCCCAACTTTTTTGTCACAGTTTGCTGGCATCAAATTCTAAAGTTAATGACTATTTTCAAAAAAAATGTTTATCAGTTTGAACATCAAATATGTTTTCTTTGTAGCATATTCAATTGAATATGGGTTGAAAAGGATTTGCAAATCATTGTATTCCATTTAAATTTACATCTAACTCAATTTCCCAACTCATGTGGAAACGGGGTTTGTAAGCAGCAACAGTACTACTGTATCTGCTCAAAGTTGTGAAAAACAGAGAGTGCAGACAGAGCGATTGTTGAAAAAGAAAGAAGGCGATTATGGCTTGCAAGCTTCAAATAGAATTTGGATGTGAGAAATGTGGATCTCATTCAAATTTGCTCAGCTCATTTTGTATCTGCTATGAATGAATACATTTGACCTGTTGTTTGACTTTTTGCAAACTTATTGCTCATTAACAAGGACTACTTCTTATTTAAACATGACACGATGACATTGTGGTGAAGAGGGAGCTGAGCCGGAAAGCAAAGTTCTCAATTTACCAGTCGATATACGTTCCCATCCTCACCTATGGTCATGAGCTTTGGGTCATGACCGAAAGGATAAGATCACGGGTACAAGCGGCCGAAATGAGTTTCCTCCGCCGTGTGGCGAGGCTCTCCTTTAGAGATAGGGTGAGAAGCTCTGTCATCCGAGAGGAGCTCAAAGTAAAGCCGCTGTTCCTCCACATCGAGAGGAGCCAGATGAGGTGGTTCGGGCATCTGGTCAGGATGCCACCCGAACGCCTCCCTAGGGATGTGTTTAGGGCACGTCCAGCTGGTAGGAGGCCACGGGGAAGACCCAGGACACGTTGGGAAGACTATGTCTCCCGGCTGGCCTGGGAACGCCTCGGGATCCCCGGGATGAGCTAGACGAAGTGGCTGGGGAGAGGGAAGTCTGGGCATCCCTGCTTAGGCTGCTGCCCCCGTGACCCGACCTCGGATAAGCGGAAGAAGATGGATGGATGGATGGACGGACGATGACATTCGCACATCTTTATTGTTTTCCTCACCCCACCATAAACTGAGTGTAAACACTTTTGTCGTATGCTAGCATGTTGTGGAGTGTTTTCCAAAGCATGCAGAGGACCTTAGGCAGCTTGCAGGTAAGATAAATATTTAATTGAACTTCAACACACAAGTGGAAAACCCCACAACTTGGGTACTAACTCATTACAGCATGGAGATTAGCATAAAAATAGACAGCTTGAAAACAAACAAAACCAACAAACAAAATATGGACCATCAACTAAATCAGGGAGACACCAGAATATAAAGGGGCGTGATTGGGGGCAGAAACAGGTGAGGATGTTAATCAACAAACAGAGAACAGGTGCGGCTAATCCGCCGCCTTGCATCCAGGAAAATGTAAATGAGGGAAGAAAAGAACATTGAGAACATAACAAGACGAAAGACTAAACTAAGAAGAATTATATTCAAACACATAATATAACTTGGCTTTACAAACTATAACACCATTATAGTTTTTGAAGTCAGTTGCTGTATTAACTTGAAGTAAACATTAGGCATGAGACGCTGACTTGAAATACTGGTTGAAAATATTATAAATAATATTAGAGAATTATGTTTTTTTATAGTTTTACTGCTGTGAGTACACAGCACAGAGAAATTAGCGTCTGCCTACTGTATTTAATAGTATGATTTCATGAATAATCATCTCATATTGATTTCCTTCGGCAATTAGCGCCACTTTACCCACATAACACTCCTTTGTAGGGGTTAAGTTGATACTTGTATAGTTGTGCAAGTGTGTGTGGCATTTCAGCAGCTTTTGACACGGACTTATCCTGGAATTTTTACTTTTACATTATTCGCTCCACATCCGGGTCCTGAACACTTTATACGTTTCCATCCACCGGTTTCAAACATGCATTCATTGTTCTGGAACCACAAATTGTTGAACTTGCACTTACCCATTCTATGCAAGTCATTTAATTTTTCTGTGGGCTCGATAAATCAGACCGGGCAGCACAAGTAGCCTACTTTACTTCTGCTTTGTAGTTACATTCAAGCGTCCTCAAAAATCGAATCATTTAAAAGCAAGACTGAACTTTTTGCATATTTTAAACAAAAGTTACATGTTTTACAACCTTTCAGAGTCGGAACTAAGACACATTAATGATATTTTAGGAGAATTTGAGACATTTTAAGTCCTTGAAATTTTAAACTCAATCAATCAATCAATGTTTACTTATATAGCCCTAAATCACTAGTGTCTCAAAGGGCTGCACAAACCACCACGACATCCTCGGTAGGCCCACATAAGGGCAAGGAAAACTCACACCCAGTGGGACATCGGTGACAATAATGACCCAGTGGGACGTCGGTGACAATGATGACTATGAGAACCTTAGAGAGGAGGAAAGCAATGAATGTCGAGCGGGTCTAACATGATACTGTGAAAGTTCAATCCACAATGGATCCAACACAGTCGCGAGAGTCCAGTCCAAAGCGGATCCAACACAGCAGCGAGAGTCCCGTTCACAGCGGAGCCAGCAGGAAACCATCCCAAGCGGAGGCGGATCAGCAGCGCAGAGATGTCCCCAGCCGATACACAGGCAAGCAGTACATGGCCACCGGATCGGACCGGACCCCCTCCACAAGGGAGAGTGGGACATAGAAGAAAAAGAAAAGAAACGGCAGATCAACTGGTCTAAAAAGGGAGTCTATTTAAAGGTTAGAGTATACAAATGAGTTTTAAGGTGAGACTTAAATGCTTCTACTGAGGTGGCATCTCGAACTGTTACCGGGAGGGCATTCCAGAGTACTGGAGCCCGAACGGAAAACGCTCTATAGCCCGCAGACTTTTATTGGGCTTTGGGAATCACTAATAAGCCAGAGTCCTTTGAACGCAGATTTCTTGCTGGGACATATGGTACAATACAATCGGCAAGATAGGATGGAGCTAGACCGTGTAGTATTTTATACGTAAGTAGTAAAACCTTAAAGTCACATCTTAAGTGCACAGGAAGCCAGTGCAGGTGAGCCAGTACAGGCGTAATGTGATCAAACTTTCTTGTTCTTGTCAAAAGTCTAGCAGCCGCATTTTGTACCAACTGTAATCTTTTAATGCTAGACATGGGGAGACCCGAAAATAATACGTTACAGTAGTCGAGGCGAGACGTAACAAACGCATGGATAATGATCTCAGCGTCTTTAGTGGACAGAATGGAGCGAATTTTAGCGATATTATGGAGATGAAAGAAGGCCGTTTTAGTAACGCTTTTAATGTGTGCCTCAAAGGAGAGAGTTGGGTCGAAGATAATACCCAGATTCTTTACCCAGATTCTTTACCGTGTCGCCTTGTTTAATTGTTTGGTTGTCAAATGTTAGAGTTGTATTATTAAATAAGAGTTCGGTGTCTAGCAGGACCGATAATCAGCATTTCCGTTTTTTTGGCGTTGAGTTGCAAAAAGTTAACGGACATCCATTGTTTAATTTCATTAAGACACGCCTGTAGCTGACTACAATCCGGCGTGTTGGTCAGCTTTAGGGGCATGTAGAGTTGGGTGTCATCAGCATAACAGTGAAAGCTAATACCGTATTTGCGTATGATGTCACCTAGAGCAAGCATGTAGATGCTGAAGAGTGCAGGGCCAAGGACCGAACCCTGAGGAACTCCACACGTTACCTTAACGTAGTCCGAGGTCACATTGTTATGGGAGACACACTGCATCCTATCAGTAAGATAAGAGTTAAACCAAGACAGGGCTAAGTCTGACATACCAATTCGTGTTTTGATACGTTCTAATAAAATATTATGATCGACGGTATCGAAAGCAGCGCTAAGATCGAGGATTAGCAACCTAGATGACGCATCAGAATCCATCGTTACCAATAGATCATTAGTCATTTTTGCGAGGGCTGTCTCCGTGGAGTGATTTGCCCTGAAACCGGATTGAAAGGTTTCACATAGATTGTTAGACGCTAAGTGTTCATTTAACTGCTCCGCAACAATTTTTTCAAAGATTTTTGAAATAAAGGGAAGGTGAGACACCGGTCGGTAGTTTACCATGAGGTCAGGATCGAGGTTAGGTCTTTTAAGAAGAGGAAGAATAACCGCTTTTTTGAATGCTAGGGGAACAGTGCCCGAGGAGAGTGATATGTTTATAATATTTAGCACTGATGGACCTAAAAATACAAAGAGCTCCTTGATCAGTTTCCCAGGAAGTGGGTCAAGTAAACATGTTGTCTGTTTTATTCCATTTACACGTTGTAACAATTCCTCTAATGTTATTTTATCAAAACGAGAGAAACTATTTTGGAGGGCAGTATCCGCCGTATATACCATCGTATCTGTGTTAATAGAACCCCGTTGTAGCTGGGACGCATTGTCTTTAATCTCCTTTCTAATGACTTCAATTTTCTTACTAAAGAATTGCATAAAGTCATCAGCTGAGTGGGTTGAGCTACTGGAAGGGGTCCCTTGTTGGGTTAGCGATGCTACCGTACTAAACAAAAATTTAGGATCGTTTTTATTACGGTGGATGAGATTTGAGTAATATTTAGCTTTAGCTAAGGTAAGCATGCGTTTATAAGTTATTAAACCATCACTCCATGCTTGTTGGTGCACCTCAAGTTTAGTCGTGCGCCATTTGCGTTCCAGCTTTCTACATAATCATTTCTGAGCTCTAGTTTCTTCTGTAAACCACGGGGTGCGCTTTTTTGGAGCCTTTTTTAACTTTAGCGGTGCTATGTTATCAATGGTTTCGCGCAGGGCGTCGTTAAAGTTGTTAGTGAGGTTATCAATAGAGCCCACATACTTTGGGAATGGTGCCATTACCGAGGGCAGTAGGTCAGCAAGAGTTGTCGTTGTGGCCGTATTAATGTTACGGCTGCTATAGCAGTTATTATTATTATTAGTTTGACGAACATGCGTCTGAACCTCGAATTTTATAAGGTAATGATCGGACAATACTTTAGTATACGGGAGTATCGTAACTTTGGAAACGGTGATACCCCTGACAAGCACTAGGTCTATCTTATTACCGTTGCGATGCGTGGGTTCATTTATTATTTGTGTGAGACCACAGCTATCAATTACAGTCTGGAGCGCTACGCACGGTGGGTCCGATGGGGTATTCATATGGATATTAAAGTCCCCCATTATGATTATATTATCGGAGTGTGTCACTAGATCAGCAACGAACTCATTGATAAAGTCCGAATAGGGCCCTGGGGGGCGGTAGATAACAGCCAGGTGTAGAGGCAGCGGTGTGACAGACATCATAGTAAGCACCTCAAACGATTCATATTTATTATTTATGTTAGGACTAAGGTTAAAGTTTTCGTTGTATATTAGTGCGACCCCCCCCACCCCTTTTAAGCGGACGGGCAATATGCGCATGTGTAAAGTTAGGAGGACATGCCTCATTTAGCGCAAAAAAGTCGTTTGGTTTAAGCCAGGTTTCGCTGAGACCGATGACGTTAAGATTGTTGTCTCTGATAATATCATTAACTAACAACGTTTTAGGAGACAATGATCTTATGTTTAAAAAACCTATATTATAGGTAGTAGGCTGTTTTAGGGAGTTTTTGATCAAATTATCCGTAGTAGCAATATTAATAATGTTGTGTTTATTATGCCCAGTGCATTTAGTATAGTTACGACCATATCTAGGAATTGATACGACAGGAATTTTCCGATTGTTTGATTGTTGCTTTGATAAACTGCACGCATCATGGTTAGCCACCTCAGTAACGGGAATTTTCCGATTGTTTGTTTGTTGCTTTGATAAACTGCACGCATCATAGTTAGCCACCTCGGTAAAACACATGTCCAACTCTTAAAAACACTCAGAAAAAACTTGTTCTAATTTAACTGACTCCTTACCCAGACCAGTAGTCTCGCATTTTCCATTTAAATCCGTCTTCAGGATGGAGGGAAGTGGTGTTCTGTGGGGATTAGCCTTCTGCTTTGTTTTTAGCCCCGCTCGAAATCCGCGTTTCCGATCACACCGCTGGCGTCTGCTCCGTAGACGGCCCCCGCTGCTACTAGACTCCCCTGCTTCACAGGCCGCTGGATGTAGCCGCCGACGTATTCCCATGCTAGTTAGCACGTTTAGCACGCACGCGTCTATCAGTCCAAAACGGCCCGATATGTCCACATCCAGAAGTGTCTGGCGGTCGTACGTGATCACGGAGTGACCACGATGTGAGCCAGCCATAAAGTTTGTAGAATTGTCCGGTATTTCTGCCAAATGTTCCATCTTTAGCAAGAGCCCTTCGAGGTCGCAGCCCGTCCGGGCGCCGCCATCTTGGAAATTGCTGTATTTAAGACCTTTTAAGACCCTGCAGATACTCTGTCTTAACACAAACAACAGATCAGATCGGCATGAAAACGAAAGTCACGTTTGGGATAATGTAAAACGTAATTAAGGCCAAAATACATTTAATTAGAACTCGGCTTGATGATGTATTCTATTAAATCCGATTTTTAGTTGAATACTTTTGCTCTAATCAATAGACGTTGCATGTAAACATGCACTCTGGTGGCTCATTTCTAAAACAGCATGTTAGGAGTCATACAGAAGGGACGCCATGCTGTGGTTGGGTAAACTCAGTAAATTAAATCATAAATAATAGGACACACTGCAGGGAAGGAAGTAGACATATAATCAGTTTGATGAGATTCAGCTGGCAAAGGGAGACAAATGTGTTTATACTTATTGTCTACAGAAACAAGACCTGAATGTTATTCAATGTTACAGCTTTAAAAAGGCCCCACAACAGCTGTACTTTATTTTTGCAGTAATTGGACACAAATCATGGCAACAACACACATAGTAGGCATTAAAGAAAATGAAGTCTGACAATTCCTGACTCGTTAAGAACCTGGTACATCCTCACATGGCACATTTCACCCTGGCTGTCATCAACTTATTTCATTTAAAGGGGAACAGCACTTTTTATGAGAATGTTGCCTATGATTCACAATCATTATGAAAGAAATGATGAGTGACAGATTTTTAAAAATGCAGTCTAATTCCCGTATTTCCTTGAATTGCCGCTGGGGCGCCAATTAATTTAAAACCTCTTCTCACTCCTGCGCTTACCAACGACATGGGGTAAAAGTAAGCATATGTTAATTATTTTAAAGAGGAACATTATCACCAGACCTATGTAAGCGTCAATATATACCTTGATGTTGCAGAAAAAAGACCATATGTTTTTTTAAGCGATTTCGGAACTCTAAAATGGTGAATTTGGCGATTTAAACGCCTTTCAATTGTTCGCTGTCGGAGCAATGACCTTTCACCCATGACGTTACAATGGGAAGCAATCTGCCATTTTCTCAAACACATTACACACACCAAGTCAAATCAGCTCTATTTTCCGTTTTTTTCCATTGTTTTCCGTACCTTGGAGACATCATGCCTCGTCGGTGTGTTGTCAGAGGGTGTAACAACACGAACAGGGACGGATTCAAGTTGTCTTACGTGGAGTGTGCATCGATTAACATGGCATGCTAATCGATGCTAACATGGCAGAAATGGCAAGAATGTGTGGATATCCTGCGACACTCAAAGCAGATGCATTTCCAACGATAAAGTCAACGAAATCACAAAGGTGAGTTTTGTTGATGTTATTGACTTATGTGCTAATCAGACATAGTTGGTCACGGCATGACTGCCAGCTAATTTATGCTAACATGCTATTTAGGCTAGCTGTATGTACATTTGTGGCTATATTTGCATCCAGCCTTCAGCTCCACCCACATTTAATGCCAAACAAACACTTACCAATCGGCGGATTTAAGTTGCTCCAGTGGTCAAAAGATGCAATCGTTGGTTAAAAGGCGATCGCCGAATAGCTTCAACAGCTCTTCACTCAATAGCTTCAGTTTCTTCTTCAATTTCATTTTCGCTATCTGCCTCCACGCTCCAACCATCCGTTTCACTACATGCGTAATCTGTTGAATCGCTTAAGCCGCTGAAATCCGAGTCTGAATCCGAGCCTATATAGTGCTGTTCTATCCGCCATGTTTGTTTGTTTTGGGGTCACTATGTGACGTCACAGGAAAATGGACGGGTGGATTTACAGATAGCGAAAATCTGGCACTTTAAAGCCTTTTTGGGGATATTCCAAGATGGGTAAAATTCTGAAAAAAACTTTGAAAAATAAAATAAGCCCCTGGGAACTGATTTTTATTGGTTTTAACCCTTCGAAATTGTGATAAGTTCCCCTTCAAAACCTCTTCTCACTCCGGCACTTACCAAAGGTATGCAGTAAGAATTTGAATGTGATGTAAGCTTGGACCTTAAATCCTATTGAATAACTCTTAATCTTCTTCTTTTTATGCGATTTCAAATTATCGGTATTGAAATCAGCATCCTCCATTTTGAAAATGATGACAGGGTAAGTGTCACTCGTGACGTCACGAGTTTGACCAGGCGGTAATACTAAGCATGCACTAATTATTTTGGGAAGCGAGTTTGACCCGACAGTAATTCAAGGCAGGGGCATGCCCCGCGGCAATTCAAGGAAACATGGTATTATATAAACGTAAAGAAAAGTCTGCTTACAGTGGAGCCAATGGGAGCTCCATTATTACACCCATAAAATCCGAATAATAAACACTCAAAAAAGTCATCGATACTAAATTTTCATTGAGTGACTTGAATATCAACCAAGTATTAGTGATATAAATACTATAAGTGCTAAAGCAGACAAAGTATTTATCGCCGCTTGTGTGCCTATTGTTTTCACCCTCGAGTGGTCGACTGCTTCCTCACTTTTTTGCTCCCTGTAAATTTATTCCAGTTCATAAATTATGCCTCTCACCTGAAAAGTAGATGGCTAAGAATATAATCCAACAAGTTGGGACATTTTGACAGCCATTTCAGGACCTGGAACTGGCGAGGACGACACGAAAAGCGCTTGTTCCCCCATGTTTCCTACTTTTTTTTTACGCTACTTTGCAGTTCTCAGTTTTCCATTTTGCTGTAATAAAACAAGTAAGATGTTGGACCATGCAATCAACACCACAATATTTCAACCACAGAAAGGTAACATAACTGTAATAATATAATATGTATATTGACATGATTTACTCTATTGACTTTAGTGCCGCAAGCTTTAACTCTTAAAGAGAATGTTTGTCTGTCCAGATGTAACATGCCTGTAACTGACTGGCAACTCAAGATGAGATAGACTCCAGTTACTGTATGATTGTTACTTGGCAGGATTGTAAAACAAATTGTATTTCATGGGTTTTAAAAAGACAAGGGCAATTTTTTCCACACATTTTAACTACAGTATATTCCAGACTATAAGCCGCTACTTTTTTCTACACTTTAAACCCTGCGTTTTATAAAACGGTGCAGGTAATATATGGATTTTTCTTCACTTAAAAACTAAACAAATACAATATGGTGTTTTATTGTTTGTGCTATGACGGCATCTTTTTGTACGAGTTTGCTCACTGCAGGTGCTGCAGTGTCCTTCCATTGACCAAGCGTGCTTTTATTTTTTTCAACCGGAATGCCCGTCAGTCTTCTAGCCGTCCATAGCGTTCGGCTAGTATGAATTCGTCATTCATCACTTTAAGCTATGTTTGAGAGTTTTACAGTATTTGCTTTTGTATTTCTATTTCTCTGGGTAATAGTTACTTTAAATTAATGCTAGCGTGCAAGACACGGGATGTTTAGGTCAGATCTTACAAGGTTCACTGTGACATTTGCGATGCCAACGAGCAGTGAGGATGTTTTAACCTAAATTTTAGCTTGCAACTTAAAACCCAACAATTAGCCGAGAGACATCCCCTATCCCAAAAAAAAACCTTGTGAGCTGAGGCCCTTGTAGGTCATGGTACCACTGTAATTACAGTTTGATCATCTGTAGTTTTGCTACAGACATGTGGTATCAAAATAATCTGTTAGAAATGTTCAACACAAATTACTGCTTACTACAATATGGTCTGATAAATACTGCATGTACAGTTACTAAAATAGTGTACTGTTGGGTTATAATGCTTTTCCGTGGATATAAATATCTGCTGTCTGATGATAATATTGATCAAATACTATAGATTTGAAAGCCACCGTGAATATACAGTACCACGGGGCTGATAGTTCTCAATGCTGCAAGACCTGATTTAGGCCATGTTTCTCTGCCTTCCAGACATTAGACAACGATAAATAAATCAGTATTGCGATTGGGCGCTCTATACTTGGCCATATGGTCTGCAAGGAAAGCCGATTTACAGCGCAGAGGATGATAAATCCAACCTGACAAGAGCCACATCAAACATTTACGGCCTTGTAAGCGATCCACTGCTGCACCGGGAACTTTTTGATAGGACAGTTTAAAATTGCATGGTCCATAGTGAAAGCCCTGCACCGCCTAATGGTTCACTAAGAAAACTGCACAAAAAATGTACTTAACGTACATGGCACCCTCGTGTGCTCTCACTGACACACTCTTTTCTCCTGGCAAGTGTAACCTCCTAAATTCTATGTCCACCACTTATAGAAACTAAACTGCAGTTTTCACTAACTGTACAATTTTGTGTACATTTCCCAAGTAATAACATTAGGGTTTAAGTTTGTCACTTTAAAGGGGAACTGCACATATTTTTGGATCGTTCACAATCATTATGTAAGACATCGATGGATATTGATTTAAATGCATTCTAAATATTAAATACATTTGATTAAAAGTCAGCTTACAATAGGGCCTTTGGGAGCCGTTCAATTCTACCTATAAAAGCCCTTAAAAAACATCCGAACACGTCCATTAGGTTTTTATATATATGGCGTGTCTTAATGAAATTAAACAATGGATGTCCGCTAACTTTTTGCAACTCAACGGCAAAAAAACGGAAATGCTGATTATCGGTCCTGCTAGACACCGACCTCTATTTAATAATACAACTTTAACACTTGAAAACCAAACAATTAAACAAGGCGACTCGGTAAAGAATCTGGGTATTATCTTCAACCCAACTCTCCCCTTTGAGTCACACATTAAAAGCGTTACTAAAACGGCCTTCTTTCATCTCCGTAATATTGCTAAAATTCGCTCCATTTTGTCCACTAAAGACGCGGAGATCATTATCCATGCATTTGTTACGTCTCGCCTCGATTACTGTAACGTACTATTTTCGGGTCTTCATGTCTAGCATTAAAAGATTACAGTTAGTACAAAATGCGGCTGGTAGATTTTTGACAAGAACAAGAAAGTTTGATCACATTACGCCTGTACTGGCTCACCTACACTGGCTTCCTGTGCACTTAAGATGTGACTGTAAGGTTTTACTACTTACGTATAAAATACTACACGATCTAGCTCCAGCCTATCTTGCCGAATGTATTGTACCATATGTCCCGGAAAGAAATCTGCGTTCAAAGGACTCCTGCTTATTAGTGATCCCAAAGCCCAAAAAAAGTCTGCGGGCTGTAGAGCGTTTTCATTTCGGGCTCCAGTACTCTGGAATGCCCTCCCGGTAACAGTTCGAGATGCTACCTCAATAGAAGCATTTAAGTCTCACATTAAAACTCATTTGTATACTCTAGCCTTTAAATGACTCCCTTTTTAGACCAGTTTATCTGCAGTTTCTTTTCTTTTTCTCCTATGTCCCACTCTCCCTTGTGGAGGGGGTCCGGTCCGATGGCCATGGATGACGTACTGGCTGTCCAGAGTCGGGACCCAGGATGGACCGCTCATCCAGAGTTGGGACGCAGGATGGACCGCTTGCCTGTGTATCAGCTTGAGACATCTCTACGCTGCTGATCTGCCTCCGCTTTGGATGGTTTCCTGCTGGCTCCACTGTGAACGGGACTCTCGCTGCTGTGTTGGATCCGCTTTGGACTGGACTCTCGCAGCTGTGTTGGATCCACTATGGATTGAACTTTCACTGTATCATGTTAGACCCGCTCGACATCCATTGCTTTCGTCCTCTCCAAGGTTCTCATAGTCATCATTGTCACCGACGTCCCACTGGGTGTGAGTTTTCCTTACACTAATGTGGGCCTACCGAGGATGTCGTAGTAGTTTGTGTTGTGGTTTGTGCAGCCCTCCTGAGACACTAGTGATTTAGGGCTATATAAGTATACATTGATTGATTGATGTAAGTATATACAGTATGAAATGTAGTAACGGGCACATTTGTAATAAGATTTAATATTTACGTATTTTGATGATTTTAAGCATACGTGGCGCATTAATTTCAAAAACACATCACATGGTTCGCTTTTTTTCATCATCGCTGATTTATACTCACTGCAGACTTGATGAGAGCCAACAAACATAATACAATATCACTTACTGTACAATGCCTGCTGTCATTGGGATGCCGACTTCAACGATGTCCATATATTCCCATTTGGATGAAGAATGACTCATCAGCTTCTCGAAGAAAAGGGACGTTGAGCCAGGCGTCTTTTCGTGTCCTTCTCGCCATTTCCGATTTGGCTGTCAAAGTGTCCTAACTTGTCAAAATTCGTCGTCAGCCTTCTTCTATTCAGGTGAGAGGCAGGATTTATGATCAAGAATATACTTCCAGGGAAGCGAGAACACAGCAGACCACTGAATGATGTAACCATATATATATATATATATATATATATATATATATATATATATATATATATATATATATATATATATATATATGCATCCATTTTCTACCGCTTATTCCCTTTCGGGGTCGCGGGGGGCGCTGGTTCCTATATATATATATATATATATATATGTATATATATACTGTATATATGTATATACTTATATGACTGGTCGCAACTGGAACCTCGGGACAGAAGCCCGTGACTCGAATGGCAACACACACCACAGCAAAGCACCAAGGCACACAACAAGGCCATGCAACACGCCATATTGGGAACAGGCGTGTGCCAGTCATTCACAAAACTTTATAGGCTATGTTAGGTGCCGCCCACTAATCACAAGACAGGTGCAGCGGACCCCGACTCGCCACATAAACACACGGCAAAATATTAGAAACAAGCAATTTTCACAGAAACGTTGTCAACAGACAGTCTGCGAGTGTCGCGGTCCATCTAGCCTGCTGTCTGTCGGTCTCCCATCCCCACACTCATAGCTGGTGAAGGAAGTCACATGACGCTGTGTTGGGTTTTCAAAATAAAAGCACATATACTTCCGTGGTAAATTTTTCAGTCGGACAAATGCGTTTTTCTCCAAAATTGAGGGGGACATGTCCTCTCCCAACCGCCCACACCCCTTGGCTACTACACCCCTGATTATTTGTAAATATTAAATGTATTTGTCAGGCTTGTCCCTGACGGTTTTGGTCTATGTCTTAGTTTTTCCTCTGCGTTTGTCTTTAGTTCCTGTCAGCACTCTTATTTTGGTTCTGTTTCCTGTTTGTCTACCTGAGTGCTGTGTAACCCTCAGCTGTGGCTGATTGGCACCTGGCCACACCTGTGATCAATCAGCCAGCCACTATTTAAGACCTGTTTTCTCCTCCAGTCAGGGCTTGATTATTGTTGTGTCAATGTCATTTTCTACTTGTCATTCCTACTGCTCGTGTGACTGCAGCGTAGCGGTAAGCTATATTTGGCAGATATTTGTAGCTTACTGTTTTTTGTTCATAGCCCTTAGTTTGTTATATCCGCCCACATGTGTGCTTTTTGTTTGTACCCTTTGTTTGTTCTTGTTGTAGTATTTTAAATTAAACTATGTTTTCCTGCAAAATGCCTCCCGCCTTCTCTGCATCTTGGGGTTCGTCACCAAATAACTATGACAGAATTTATGTAACGTTTAGCTGGCATCGTGGTAAAGAGTTGTTCTCTCGTGGGTGCAGCGGAGGATGGAACACAGCGTGAGGGTAAGGATTAATGATTTATTAACACACTACAAAACAGACTAAGAACCAGAAAACTTGCACAATGGCACTATAAACAAACCAACATAACTAGCATGAGCTCGAAGAAACAAAAGACGCTGGCTCGTGAGCTAGGGAAACAAATAAACAAAATAGCATGGAAGCTAATCACGAACGAAGGGTATTTACCACAATGCGGGAATGCGACGTCACTTGTTGCGTGTAACAAACTAAAGTCCGAGGCCAAATGGCAAAAGGCAGGTATAAATAGGGAGACAATCAAACATCAGGTGCGCGTGACAAACAAGAAAATAGGTGACACTAAATGCGAAACTAGGGCAACAGCAACAAACCAGGAAGTGCCACCGGGAACTAAGAGACGTCAAATAACAAAACGAGATATACAAACAGACCAAAAACAGAACATGACATGATCCAAGTCTTGGATCATGACAATTTATGGTGAATGCTTGGAGGGGTAAAAAAATATATATACTGTACATGTGAATTAATCAGCTTTGTTATTTGTAACGATTCTTAATCGATTAAAAAAAAATCAAACATCGATTTAAAAAAAATACTTATTTTTATTTCACGGTTGAAGAGGGGTTAGTGCGTCTGCCTCACAATACGAAGGTCCTGCAGTCCTGGGTTCAATCCCAGGCTTGGGATCTTTCTGTGTGGAGTTTGCATGTTCTCCCCGTGAATGCGTGGGTTCCCTCCGGGTACTCCGGCTTCCTCCCACTTCCAAAGACATGCACCTGGGGATAGGTTGATTGGCAACACTAAAAATTGGCCCTAGTGTGTGAATGTTGTCTGTCTATCTGTGTTGTCCCTGCGATGAGGTGGCGACCTTTCCAGGGTGTACACCGCTTTCTGCCCGATTGTAGCTGAGATATGCGCCAGCGCCCCCCGCGACCCCAAAAGGGAATAAGCGGTAGAAAATGGATGGATATTTGTATTTTCAATCTGTCCTGTCCAGCCACTCAGGAAAACAAATATTATTGATATAGATGCCCATATCTGTTTAGAGCACCATCTGTTAAGCGCGCTGTTTTCTTTCTTAAAGCGTCGCCTTTATCGTTAGTTTTGAACCCCAAATAACTCCATATTGCTCTTTATGCACCCTCTCTATTAACCAGTAGAATTTCTGTTTTTGCCATTCATTCTCTCCACACTGTCTGCTTGTATGCGCTCTGTGTGTGCGTGGTGACACACTCAACACGCTGAAGCAGATAAAAAAAATGTACCCTTATTTTTTTAAGGCAGTATAGCACAGTTTTAATTCTTTGGTAATGCGATGAGGTAGCGACTTGTCCAGGGTGTACCCTGCCTTCCGCCCGATTGTAGCTGAGATAGGCACCAGCGCCCCCCGCGAACCCAAAGGGAATAAGCGGTAAAAAATGGATGGATTGATGGATGGGTATACCGTACAACTCTACCTGACACACGTGTTTTGCTTCTAATGTTTTCATAATCGCGTTCAATCTCATTGTCTCATAGTTTAACTGAATCAGGAAGAAGACAGGAAATGGTCTGGCATAACACAACATGAAAATAAACATTAATCCAATCCAATCCACTTTATTTATATAGCACATTTAAATCAAACGTGTATATATTGTAAACAAATGAATAAATCAAAATATGTTGAGGCTAGCGAGCACCAGAAGCAGATGATCAATACTGACTGAAGTAATGTATTTGTACATCAATTATGTTTTAATATGCAGACTTAAAGCATTAAAGCAAAATATGGAAAATATGGGCGCGCGCCAACACAGACACGCATACACACATTACGACGCTTTTTTTTCGCCACACAGCAGAGCGTTGATTGTGACGTTACAACAATCATTTGTACAAAAATAACTTCAGTTTGCATTGACTTAAGCAAGCTGTAACAGACTGAACAACAACACATAGCTTCAACTATTTCAACTTTAACACCCCGCCTTCTTGAGACCGTGACGACAATGCAATCTGAAGTGTAAACAATAAAACATTGAATATTAAGAGAATTTGAAAGTTCCAACCCTACCTTGGTTCTTTCTCTGACAATCTCCTTAAAATTTTGGAATCAATCAGAAATATCAAGCAGTTAAAATGCGCCAAACATGTGGAAATGTGGAAAGAGAGATTTGCCCACCATGCGCAGCAGTGGATTTATATACTGTATGTATAATTTTAAATTGATGTGAAGTGAATTATATTTATATAGCGCTTTTCTCTAGTGACTCAAAGCACTTTTACATAGTGAAACCCAATATCTAAGTTACATTTGGACCAGTGTGGGTGGCACTGGGAGCAGGTGGGTAAAATGTCTTGCCCAAGGACACAACGGCAGTGACTAGGATGGCGGAAGCGGGGATCGAACCTGGAACCCTCATGTTGCTGGCACGCGCGCTCTACCAACTGAGCTGTACCGCCCCAAATGATATAAATTGCTTGGGCATATAGATTTATAATATACTGTGTGTTGACATTATAAAAAAAATAGTTTAAGTTTATTTGGATTTTGATTCACGTGGGGTTTAAGTTCTGTTTCAGCACACATGTTTTGTGTTTCTCGGTTGTCATGGGTGCTGATTAGTGTCACCTGCCTCTGATTAGTGTTCGGGACGCTCACCTGTTCCCGGGCAGTAATCGGAGAGCTATTTAGTCCTGCCTTTTTCTCCTCAATCAGTCTGGTGGTTTTATTTGCTTTCATGCAACGAGTTACGACGTCTACTTTTTGTTATCCTGAGCTAAGCTTTGGCTTATGCTTTTCTTGTAAGCTATCCCGTTTGCTTCCCGTGCTTTGTTTGTTTTTTAGTGCCTGATTTGTTAGATGAATCACTGTCTTACCTGCACTTTTGCCTCCGGAGTTCCAGCTGCAATCTTGGAAGAACAATCTGCACATCACCATGCGTCCACACCGTTACAGTGAGTTGATTTTATTCGTTAATTGTAGTTAATTTATGCCATAATTGGGACGAGTTGTTTGTATTATGCCGTATTAATTGATGCTGTGCAGGTGTTCCTATCAAGTGAAGTTCATGGTCACTGAAAGTTGATTCAATCTTCGCTCACAAGTAGGCAACAATGTTGTGATGTCTCCCGGGCCGCACTTGGTTCCAGGGATCAAAGTTTGGAAAACTTGCTGTTGAGTGTCAATTTCAGGACATTTACCCTCCCGGTAACAGTTCGCGATGCCACCTCAGTAGAAGCATTTAAGTCTCACCTTAAAACTCATTTGTATACTCTAGCCTTTAAATAGACTCCCTTTTTAGACCAGTTGATCTTCCGTTTCTTTTCTTTTTCTTCTATGTCCCACTCTCCCGTGTGGAGGGGGTCCCGTCCGATCCGGTGGCCATGTACTGCTCGCCTGTGTATCGGCTGGGGACATCTCTGCGCTGCTGGTCCACCTCCGCTTGGGATGGTTTCCTGCTGGCTCCGCTGTGAACGGGACTCTCGCTGCTGTGTCTTGGATCCTCTTTGGACTGGACTCTCGCGACTGTGTTGTATCCATTGTGGATTGAACTTTCACAGTATCATGTTAGACCCGCTCGACATCCATTGCTTTCCTCCTCTCTAAGGTTCTCATAGTCATTGTCACCGACGTCCCACTGGGTCATTATTGTCACCAATGTCCCACTGGGTGTGAGTTTTCCTTGCCCTTATGTGGGCCTACCGAGGATGTCGTGGTGGTCTGTGCAGCCCTTTGAGACACTAGTGATTTAGGGCTATATAAGTAAACATTGATTGATTGATTGATATTAAAAAATGTTTAGTTACAAAACTTGTTCTTGTAAGTTGTTCTGCATTTGCTGCACATTTTTCAACAGTATTACTAGGTAAAATCTCAATGTTGAAAAGCAATAGATTTACTGCTTCTTCAACACCAGACTGACATTAGAGATGATATTAAGTGGACATAAATGCGAGCTGTTATTCAATCATTAAATTCAACATTTCATGAATGACATATGGAGTGGTGTTGTTTGTATGATGCGACACATAAATTAGGGCTGTCAAAGTTAAGATAATGATTTTACAAAAGTTTATTTTAACGGTACTATTTTATTGCTTTTACGTGCGTCCTGTGTGACCCTCATTCAATTAATAAATAAAATGTTATTCATATAGCCCTTAATCACGAGTGCCTCAAAGGGCTTAACGGACATACTTAAACGGTGGAAAAGCAGCAATGTTCCTGATGATGTTGGGTCACAGGAACAAATAGAAAGGGACAAATAAAGTACCGTATTTTCCGGACTATAAGGCGCACTTAAACGCTGCACTAAATTTTAGGACAGGGAGACAACAGAGGCGTTGGAACAAGCTCGTTAGCATCATATAGCTTGTTTACTTCTTGTCACCTGCGTTTGCTCTCCGATCCACAATGCTGACGGCTTTCTATTTTACTGCTAATCATATTTGTGTCAGGCTTTCCCCTGACAGTTTGTCTATGTTTTAGTTTTTTCGTCTGCATTTGTCTGTTTCCTCTGTGTTTAGTATTTCCTGTCCTTAGTTCCTGTCTACTGCTCTTATTTTGTCAGCTTCCTGTCATGTTCCTCCTCAGCTGCGGCTGATTGGCACCTGGCCACACCCGTTGCCAATCTGCCCGCTCCTATTTGTACCTGCTTTGTGTTGTGTCAGTTGCTGGATCATTGTATTGTTGTTGCCACATGTCGCTCTTGTCGTTTCATTTTGTTACAGCTACTACCTGTCGTGCTACATTTTGTCCTGGTCGTCGGAGCGGTACGCTGTTTCTGTTAGCATTAGCCATTTCCAGTTTTTCCTGTTTGCTACCCGCTAGCTTCCACGCTAGGTCCTTTTTTGTTTCTTGCTAGCTTCAATGCTAAAGACCCTTAGTTTGTTATTCCGCCCATGTGCGCGTTTTTCGTGTGTACCCTTTGTTTGTTCTAGTTCTAGTATTTTAAATTAAAACCATGTTTTCCCATTCAATGCCTGCCTCCTTCGCTGCATCCTGGGGTTTGACATCAAATAACTGTGACAGAATGATCCAACAACTGACACAACACAAAGCAGGTACAAATAGGAACGGGCTGATTGGCAACGGGTGTGGCCATGTGCCAATCAGCCGCAGCTGAGGAGGAACAAGACAGGAAGCTGACAAAATAAGAGCACTAGACAGGAACTAAGGACAGGAAATACTAAACACAGAGGAAACAGACAAATGCAAACGAAAAAACTAAAACATAGACAAACTGTCAGGGGAAAGCCTGACAATTTGGATGATTACAATCCAAACAATTGTAGTTCTGAATCCGTTGGGAGTTCCAGAGTATTTATTAAATATGAGTGACGACGTCACGACTATTGTTGACAAATATAATTGTCGGGGAAATTTTAATGTCGACAATGTCGACTAATCGTTGCAGCCCTATATGAGACGCATCATCTCTCACTGACAAGAAGAGTATATATTTAATATCTAACGCCTAAGGGTCATCTACGAGCAACACTGCAAAAGTTAAAAAAAATTGGGAGATGGAGAGTTCATTCACTTATTTGTCAACTTTGCACAAATAATTTACTGTTAAATCCCGAAAAAGCAGTGATGAGTCGATCACCCGAAGAAAACAATTTTTGAAACTTTTTTTTTTTGTTTAAGCTGCACGTAATTGATCAACTGTCAACTCCAATTTGTGGGGTCCCAGTGTCCGCACTGAGATACTGGCTGTGAGTATCAGACGCTGCACAGCACATTAAGAAATAGAAACAGGAGAGGAGACGTTAAAGTATGCAAGATTAGAATTCCGTATTGATTTAGTTCTGCAAGAAACCTCCACAGGCACATTCTGACTATATCCATAAGTGCACTTGTTCCAAGTTGACTGTGATAATTAATAAATAGTACAGTAATGTATGTGTGGCAGGGGGCGTGGTCAGCGCGTTCCCTGCGGACGGGGTGTGTGCAGAAATTGGTCATAAAGCAGCTGACAGGTTCCTTTTATTAGCAGCGCGGGAGACGGTGATCGGGAGGACGGACGACACTGAGGGGAGCGTGCTGAAAAGCCAGAACCCAGAAGGACTCGAAAAGAGACTCGCAAGAGGGGCTGCAAAGCCTAATTGATTTGTGTAAATATTAAAAGTTGTAAAAACCACTGAGTGAAGTGTGCGGAAGTCACTGATCCAGAAGACGCAGGTACGAGACCTGCTACAGTGGCACCCAACGTCAAAGAAACAAGGAAAAGATGTCGACACCAACCCCCCTGGAGGCGTTAGGTCAAGTCCTGTCAGAGGTCTCTGCGGCGAGCCGGCAGCAGACCAAGGTGCTGCAAGTGTTGATGGGCCGGGCGGACGCAGCAGGAGGCTCGACATCCATGAAGCGGATGGTGGAAGGGGAAGACCCGCAAACATTCCTGGAGGTGTTCGAGACGACGGCGGCAGAGTGCAAGTGGCCGGAGGAAGAATGGGGAGCGAGGCTGCTGCCGCTTCTGGCAGGGGGAGGCGCAGCAGGCGGCGTTGAGTCTCCCAGCGTCGGCCCGCACGCAATACAGCAATCAGCGGCACGCCATCCTCGACCGGGTAGGCAGCAGCCCCGAGGATCATCGCCGGCAATTCCGGGCCATGAAGCTGGCGTCGGAGGGCCGGCCCTTCATCTTCTCTCACCGGCTGAGGGATGCCGCAACCAGATGGCTCCAGCCCAATGGCCAAGACCCCAAGATGCTGGAAGCAGTGGTACTGGAGCAGTTCCTGGACGGCATCCCAGCGAGAACATCCGCGTGGGTCAGGTACCACAGTCCGCCGGATGTCCAAACTGCGGTGAGGCTGGCGGAGGAGCACCTGGCGGTGCACCGGGAGGCAACGCCGATGACCGCCAGGAAAACCCCCCCCGACTCATCGACGACAACTCGCCCCACGGTGGGGGGGAGCAAGTCAGGAGAGACGGGGACGGCCCTGGCCGGACTACAGGGGCCCAGCGAGCAGGTTTCCCACACAGACATCCAGCAACACAACACACACACACATACACAGACATATACATCATCGGGGGACTCACAGAGAAATAATAATAAGAATAATAATATGTACTCTTGTGTGTTCCAGGGTGCCGGCGCTGCTGAAGGGGGGCTTCCCTCGTGGAGTGCAACTCAAACGCCTGGGCCGGTGTGCTGGGGGTGCGGACAACCGGGGCACCTGCGCCGGGAGTGCACCGTGATGGAGGTGGGGCAGGTGTTGCGGGTGGTCGGACCTCCAGCACCCGCCCCCGATATGGGAGAGACGTACTGCGTACCGGTAAGGATACAAAGGAGTACATACCGGGCGATGGTGGATTCGGGTTGCAGGTAGTCCATGATCCACCCAAACCTGGTTCGACCCGGGGCTTTAGGGCAGGCAACATGGATAAAAGTGCGGTGTGTGCATGGGGATATACACGAGTATCCGATGGTGCCAGTGGAAATGTTTTATCAAACCCAAAAGCATAGAGTTAAGGTTGCCGTAAGCGCGCAACTTACGCACCCTATAATTTTAGGAACGAATTGGCCGGGATTTAATCATTTGGTGACACGATGTGGAGGGGTGCGTTCACGGACAGTAGGCAAGGGGAGTATCCGCGCCATTTTCAGCGGCGACGCAGTTTCATCCGGGAATGCCGAGCGGGAACCGGTGGGGGATTCGCGGGAGGCCCCCCCGTCCCCCCGATGGCAACCTACGGAGGATTTTCCCCTCGAGCAGGCCCGTGATGAAACCTTGCGCGAGGCCTGGGATCAGGTCGATTTTGTGGACGGTCAGCTGGTGCCCCCGGGGAAAGCTTGGGTATTCCCCCATTTTTCCATTATTAGAGACACTGTATCGAGTGGGCCGTGACACGCAAACCGGGGAAGAATACACCCAATTGTTGGTGCCAAAATGCCGCCGGGAAATGGTTTTCCAGGCGGCACACTTCAATCCCATGTCTGGGCATTTAGGATATGATAAAACACTTAATCGGGTCATGGTCCGATTCTATTGGCCGGGCCTCCGGGCAGACATACGCCGAAGGTGCGCGGCCTGCCCGGACTGCCAGCGGGTGAAACCCGCGGCCATTCCAAAGGCGCCTTTACGCCCATTACCACTCATGGAGGTCCCGTTCGAAAGAATTGGGATGTACCTCATCGGACCGTTTAACCCGAGCACACGGGGATACCGTTTTGTGTTAGTTCTGGTGGATTACGCAACGCGGCATCCTGAAGCAGTGCCGCTGCGCCCCATCTCTGCCAAGAGTGTGGCGCAAGCACTCTTCACGGTCATTTCCCGCGTCGGAATCCCGAAAGAGATTTTGACGGACCAGGGCACGTCCTTTATGTCACGCACGATAAAGGAACTTTACGGGTTACTGGGGATTAAGTCCATCCGCACCAGCGTATACCATCCACAAACGGACGGGCTGGTGGAGAGATTTAATAAAACGCTTAAATCCATGATCCGTAAATATATGCACGAGGACAAACAAAATTGGGATAAATGGTTGGACCCACTAATGTTTGCGATGCGGGAGGTACCTCAGGCCTCCCTCGGTTTTGCACCGTTCGAGTTGCTGTACGGCCGAAGGCCCCGCGGAGTATTGGACGTCATTAAGGAAAGCTGGGAGGACGGTCCAAGCTCCAGCAAAAATGAGATTCAATACGTCTTGGACATGCGGGCAAAACTCCACAAGGTGGGGCACTTGTCACGTGAGAATTTGCGCCTTGCCCAAGAGCGTCATCAGCGCACGTATAATAAGCGGGCCCAACTGCGTAAATTTTCACCAGGAGAAAAAGTGCTTGTGTTGCTTCTAACGTCAAGCTCCAAATTACTTGCAAAGTGGCAAGGACCCTTTGAGGTCACACGGCAAGTGGGGGATGCCGATTATGAGGTCCTGCGCTCGGACCGACGCGGAGACACCCAAATATACCATTTGAACCTGCTGAAGGCATGGAGAGAGGCCGAGCCTGTCGCCATGGTAATAGTAGAGGGGGGGGGGAGGAGGAGGAGTTGGGGCCAGAGAGCCCGCGCTCTGGCCCAACCCCTCAGCTTCCCTGTGAATACCAGCTCACATTGGCGCAGAGAGCGGAGCTGGCTGAATTACAGCGGCGCTACTCAGATGTGTTTTCCTCTCGGCCCGGGCGCACGGATCTTGTCCGACATCACATAGAGACCAGCCCGGGGGTTACGGTGCGGTCTCGGCCATATCGGCTGCCCGAACACAAACGTAAAGTGGTCCGGGAAGAATTAAAAACTATGCTTGAGTTGGGGGTGATAGAAGAATCCCACAGCGCATGGTGCAGTCCCATTGTCTTAGTGGGGAAGAAGGATGGAACTGTGCGGCTCTGTGTGGATTACCGCAGGGTGAATGCGGGGGGGGAGTGGATGCGGCCGGACGGGTGCCCGGCCTGAGTCCGGCGGTGGAGGCATGTGGCAGGGGGCGTGGTCAGTGCGTTCCCTGCGGACGGGGTGTGTGCAGAAATCGGTCATGAAGCAGCTGACAGGTGAGTGGATAATCTCAGCTGGAACGAGTTATCTAATCACCTGTTCCTTTATTAGCAGCGCGGGAGACTGTGATCGGGAGGACGGACGACACTGAGGGGAGCGTGCTGAAAAGCCAGAACCCAGAAGGACTCGAAAAGAGACTTGCAAGAGGGGCTGCAAAGCCCAATTGATTTGTGTAAATATTAAAAGTTGTAAAAACCACTGAGTGAAGTGTGCGGAAGTCACTGATCCAGAAGACGCAGGTACGAGACCTGCTACAGTATGTTTTTGCAATTAATAAAACAACTAAAACAATAGTGAGTCCAGCAATAATAACAATTCGAAACATATATTTTAGGTAACACAACCTTTGCTAACAAGCAGCGCATTCGGAAAGTATTCACAGCCCTTAAATTTTTGTCACCTTATGTTGTCCATCCATTTTCTACCGCTTGTTCCTCCCGGTGTCACTGGAGCCTATCCCAGCTGCATTTGGGAGGAAGGTGGCGTACACCCTGGACAAGTTGCAAACCTTTTACTTTCCAGCCTTAATGCAAAATTTAATGAATACTAATTTGTCCTCAAAATTATACACACAATACCACATAATGTCAATGTTAAAGTTTATTTTTTAGAAATGTTTGTAAATTCGTTAAAAATTTAAAAGCACATCTATCTTAGGATTCCCAGCCTTTGCCATGAACCTCGCTTCATGGCGTCCTTGGGATGTTCCTGCAGCCTTATTGAAGTCAACCTGTGGTATATTCAGCTGACTATTCATGATTTGGAAAGGCACACACCTGTCTATATATAAGGTATTGCCAGTGCATTGCAGAGCACAAACCAAGAATAAAGTTTGGGAATTGTCTGTAGGATTGTTTCAAGGCACACATCTAGGGAAGGGTAAAGAAACATATCTACTGCCTTGAAGGTCCCAATGCACACAGTGGTCTCCATCAACCGTAAATGGAAGAAGTTTAGAACCACCAGTACTCTTCCTCGAGCTGGCGAGCGAGGGGGAAGGACCCGAGTCTGGAGGGTCACCAAGAACCTAATGGTCACTCTGTCAGAGCTACAGTATTCCTCTGTGGAGAGAGGAGAACATTCCAAAAGGACAACCATCCCCACAGCAATCCACCAACCAGGCCTGCATGGTATAGTGGCCGGACAGAAGCCATTCCTTTTTTTAAATGTTTGCCAAAATGCACCTGAAATATTCTCAGACCATGAGAAACAAAATTATCTGGTTTGATGAGAGAAAGATTACACTCTTCAGCGTGAATCCCAGGTGTCATGTTTGGAGAAAACCAGGCACCACTGTGACCAGCATCACCAGGTCAATACCATCCCTACAGTGAAGCATGGTAGCAGCAGCATCATGCTGTGGGGTTGTTTTTCAGCAGCAGGAACAGGGAAACTAGTCACGATAGAGGGAATGATGAATGCAGCAAAGTACAGAGACATACTGGATAAAAACCTGCTCCATAGCGCTCTTGAACTCAGACTGGGGCAACGGTTTATCTTTCAGCATGTCCTTGAGTGGCCCACCCAGAGCCCGGACTTGAATCTGAAAATGGCTGATGGAGCTCGAGAGGTGCTGCAAAGAGGAATGAGCGAAATTGTCAAGGATAGATGTGCCTAGCTTGTGGCATCGTATTCAAAAAGACCTGAGGTTATAATTCCTGCTAAAAGTGCATCAACAATGTTTCGAGCAAAGGCTGTGAATACTTAAGTACAAAAAAGAATAAAAAAAATGAAATAGCTTACGATTAATTGATTAACTTGGACCCCGACTTAAACAAGTTGAAAAACTTATTCGGGTGTTACCATTTAGTGGTCAATTGTACGGAATATGTACTGAACTGTGCAATCTAATAATAAAAGTATCAATCAATCAAGCTCTAAAAAAACCTGTCACATTGTCAGTATGGGGTATTGTTTGTGGAATTTGGAGCAAAAAAAAAGAATGTATTCCATTTTAGAATAAGGCTGTAAAATTGGAAAAAGTAAAGCGCTGTGAGTATTTTCCGGAAGGACTATATTTAACACAGTCGCCATTAATTAGGCAGATTATCCCAACATCATCCGGACAGTAAGATTGTTCCCATAAGTGGTCACATTACCTTCCAGCACTTTGTGTTATTGATTTAATGACTGCTCATATTGAATTATCCACAACCACTCAGCAATAAATCCCCCTTTTGTGATGATAAACGGATGACTGCTGATGTTTTGACCACTGTGACTTCCCCAAATGAATTACTGCTGACTTCTGTGAATTGTTTTTGACAGATTTGACGGATCCCTGTGCAGTAAGACAAGCAAACATGATGTTGACAACATGACATTTTCTTTTTTTGTACTGCAGTCTTTTCCGCCTATGAATATACCAAACCATACAGTAAAGGCTGCACATTAATGAACACATATTTATTATTATGATTATTCAAAGATTTGCATTTGATAGCAAAATTGATCAAGCAATCCTTTACACAGAGGACTGCGTCGCTTAAAGGGGAACTGCACAAGAGTACTTACAATATGGAACAGTTTGCGTAGAAAATGTAGGTCCTACACTTCTGATACCATGTTGAGTGTTGTGGTAATAAAGACAATCAGCTCAATGCGAGACTTCCTCTTGTTTTGTGAGCAGCAGGTAACATACACAGCCTGTGTATGTTATCACACTGAAGACTAACCCGCTCAATTTCCCACACCGCGCCTCCACAGACCTTGGGTGGCTGTACTAAGTCAATACTTAATACTACTCTGTTCATAGTCAATATTCTACAAACTGGCACACAGCTGTGGTGAATTCTGCAGCCGGTATTAACATAGCAGATCTTTCTCACTACGCGACGCCTTAAACTATCAATTGTTGCTGTTTTTTGAGATCAAATAAAATCAACCTTTATTTATAGAGCGCTTTTCATAAATAAAATAAATACAAAGCCAAGTGCTTTACAAAGTTAAAAACAATACCCTGGTGACCCATATCTCCCAGTATCACATACGCATGCGCTGACACACACACACACACACACACACACACACACACACACACACACACACACACACACACACACACACTCACACTCACACACACAACATATGCAACTATATGGAAAGATGATTCCATGGCTGAGTACAGAGGAGACACGTGAGTAAACACTATCACAGGAGCCATCTGCACCAGGAGGTCATCAGACAATGGCCACCAGGAGGCTAACACAAAAGCGCCCCCACAAGCATGGCCGATAACCCCTGAGGCAGATGACTCACCTGAGGAATGTTGGAAAATAAAAAAAATATAAGTGATAAAATAGTGTGTTGAGATAAAGAATAAAATAAGAGTAAGACATGAAGATTAAAAGAAAAAAATAAAATATATATATGTATGTGTGGGAAAAATCACAAGACTTCATCTCTACAGAACTGTTTCATGAGGGGTTCCCTCAATCATCAGGAGAAAATCTCTGTTGCCCTGAGAGATATTTGGGCAAACTCTGGTTGTATTCTTAAGATGATAAAAACCTGTTTGTTATATGAATGGGGTAAATGTCACCTGAGTTCATTTTGCAATTGTTTTTAAATGTGAACTGCACTTTTTTATAATTTTGCCTATAATTCACAATCCTTCTTAAGACAAGCACACATTTGTCTTTTTTTAATGCATTCTGCCTAGCTATGACTTCATTGCGTCTATTCCGATCAAAACAAACTAATAAATAACCATCCAAAAAGCAGCAACAATAATCCATTTACATTTTGTGACCTTGATACTAACCAAGTAGAAGTGAAATTGTTATTAGAAGCGCTAATGTTAGGGACCTATTTTTAGCGGCGCATTGTCACAGAGCAGTAACTTCCTTTTCCTGCTATACTCATGTCATCAGCTGGTGAGTTGCTTTCTCGCCACTGAAAGTTGAGCCTAGATTATTAATCATGCATCTCACCTGGATAGTAAAATGATGTAGCCATAAATCAAGAAGTTGGTACACTTTGACAGCCAATTTAACCACATAGATTGAGAAAAACACCAGAAAAGACGCTTAATTCCACCCCTCTGTTTCCTTTGTAAGAATTATGAATCATTCTTCATCTAAACGGGAATACTGTATATTAACGTCCTATCGATCGTCATCCTAGCGAGAGCAGACATTGTACAGTAAGTGATGTTTTGTTATGTTTGTTGGCTCTCATGAAGTCTGCAGTAATTAATAATCAGTGATGTTGTTAAAGGAAAATGTGAACGTTGTGACACGTTTGTGAAATGAATGTGCCGCAGTATGCTTAAAATGATCAAGACACGTATATATGACATGTTATTATGAATGTGCTTGTTACTACATCACATATATACTTATTTGTATACAAAACCTTGATTGAAGTCTTTAAATGTTTTTTAAGCGCTTTATATCCAGAATAGAGCGACTCCCATAGGCTCCATTACTAGCCAAATTTTGCTAGCATTTTTTACTGGTTAGAATGCATAAAAGTTATTGTCTTACATAAGGATTGTGAATGATAGGTAAATATCCTCCCAAAAATGCAGTTCGCCTTTTAGATAACTGGGCAAATTTTCCAGCACGATGGAATGTTTTTTTGTTGCAGGATACCTGTAGATCCCAATTAATAGAACTGAGCTTGAACATGTTATGCCAACATCGCATCAATAAGGAGCTAGAGGCATGAATTTGTCAAGCAATGAATTCTAAAACACTGCATTTATTGGAGCAATCTGTCCACCCCTGTCTCTCCACTAACGTCAGCAGGGACTGGCAGCTCATTGCTACACGGCATAGGATATACCATGCAGTGGATGGACGTGTGGATGAATTATGAATGTCCAAATGTCAAGGTTCTTCATGTTTTATATATTATTATCATTTCACTGGTATATGATATACAAGTAGTGAAACATTAATTGGGCATCACTTTCCTACAAGTCATGTTCCAGAAGAACTTTGAAAAGTATACTGATTAACTAAAAAAAGTGTTATTGCATAATCATGTTGTTTAACTAACAACAAACACAACAAATACAAAAAATTAGACAACTACAAGTACTATGGGGAATAAAAAACAAGAATGTTAATTGTATAAAAATAAAAGAAGTGCCTCAATGTAGGGGTGTTCCAATCCAATATAAATATCGAATATCTGTCTGTCTGAAATAAGCAAAAACAAAATCAAGAAAGTTTTGAATTATACCTACTTGTATTTAAAATCCCAAATATATTAACACAAAACAGTGTGAAAGACATATAAATAAGTAATTAAATGCATGAATTAAAATGTCATTAGGGGTGTCCAATAAAAAAGACGTATCGAAAATTGGATTGATGGTACAAGCAGTTTTGCAACGTGTTTACCTGTGCAAAGCTGGAGTAGAACTATTAAGTTTGGTAATGCCGTTTATATGGATTTAGTTGGTCTCTTTGGTTGGGCTTCCAAGATATATATATATATGTGTGTGTATGTATGTTAAAGTACCAATGATTGTCACACACATACTAGATGTGGTGAAATTATTCCCTGCATTTGACCCATCACCCTTAATCACCCCCTGAGAGGTGAGGGGAGCAGTGGGCAGCAGCGGTGCCGCGCCCGGGAATCATTTATGGTGATTTAACACCCAACTCCAACCCTTAATGCTGAGTGCCAAGCAGGGAGGTTTTATATATATATGTACACATATATATATATATATATATATATATATATATATATATATATATATATATATATATATATATATATATATATATATGTACACACACATATATATATATATATATGTACACATATATATATATATATATATATATATATATATATATATATATATATATATATATATATATATATATATATGTATGTATGTATGTATGTATGTATGTATGTGTGTGTGTATATGTATGTATGTACATGAGATTTGTGTATTAGCTTTTATTGCCATCGTATGTCTACTTTTAGATCTGTGCAGTATAAAATGAGTAAAGCATCAATACAATTTTTGTTTTTCAGTTGTTTCTTTTACAGGCGATGGTAAAAAGAACACCTAAAACATTTATGAAAAATTTCTAACTCAATAGTTAATAAAAGAAAAACTTTTGTCACAACTTTCTTTAAAAAAGGTGCTGTGTATTCAGGCATGTTAGGTCACAACAATCACAAAAAAGCCTGAAATTTTGGAGAGACTAATACATAAACAACAAATAATGATTTTAATGCACTCACACAGATATGGTATGCAAGGATGCTTGTCTTTTTTATTATCTCATTATATCTGATTAATTTTGTAACAGCCACGCGTTCATGCAAATTAAAGGTTTTCACTCCAAACAATATCAATTTCGTTATTTGCATAACTCATTATATAGAAAATTGAGCTGGGTGGCTCCTTTGACCTTCAGCTCTTTTGATATAAACTTTCACGCACAAAACTTTTATAAGCGGATGGTTAAGAACCGGAACATGTAAATATAACGCTAGCAACTACTTTTTATGCAGTAAGAAAATAGTACTTACCTATAATACTTACTTACCTAAATAGTAATACCTATACAATGCTACATATATTTTTGTAACACACACAGTATGTTGTAAATGAATGTTACCACTTAAATATGAACATCATTATATTATATATCAATTACATTAGATAATATAAGATATACTCTCACGTAACTTGAATTTTCACTGTGCCAATTTGAAAGTGTATTATTTGCCCTAATCATCACTTGAGACTTTTTAATTAACTTCTGCTTTGGGGACTTTGTATGTTTAAATAAGGTGCAACTATTATTTGATATGTGTTTATATTGACACCAATAATCCAAACTATACAATAAATATTGCAGTAAAATGCAACATTATTTCAGTATTTAAGTTAATATGGTGATAAGTAAAAGCACAGGCATATAACATGCAGTGATTACAAACAATACATTGGAGGCAGACACCATAGTTGACATATTTCACATAAAAGTCATAATTTCTCCATAATTGTTCGGCCAAAGCTAATGAGGGTTTTGGCAAAATGTGGGTATTACGTTTATTTTTGGTCATGTTTATGTTTTTCCTGACGTACATTTCGGCGGCGGGAGCGTGTTAGAGAGCCGCTGGTCACTAAACACTGCATGAATGTAGCGGTGGAGTGCACCAAAAACGGACGCAAAATCGCCCCCTAATCAATATTACATATACGACTTTGATAAGAAAAGAAAAAAAAAAGCATGTTTTATTGTAAATTAATGTGCTGGAGTATATTTCAAACTACATTTAGACTTATTATTTTGGTTGATTTTGTCCACAAAACTAACAGGTCCACACGTCCTAGGTACTAGAGATGCGCGGTTTGCGGTCTCATCCGCGGAATCCGCGGGTAAACAGCGGGTCGGGCGGTTGACATGACGAAAAAATAGATTTTAATTAGATTCGGGCGGCTGGCGGTTGAACCATCCGGAGATATTTGTTATACATGGTTCTGGGATCGGAATCCTTTGCCATTCAAAGAGCCGTTTAAGACCCGTGTCACAAAGCGAAGAAGTCAATAGGAGACGCTATTATTTTCTTGAATGACTACCGGCAGTCACCCAGATAATAAGTATTGGCGCGTGCTTTGTTGCCTTCTACAACATGTACGATCAGCTTGTCAGTCCAGCATCATGTTGTGTGTGGCTTCCGCAGCAACACGCACACGACTGCAAGGCATACTGGGTGACACAGAGTACACTAATGGTTGTGATATAAACAATTTTAACACTCTTAGTAATATGCGCCACGCTGTGAAGCCACACCAAACAAGATTGACAAACACATTTCGGGAGAACATCCTCACAGTAACACAACATAAACGCAACACCAAAAATACCCATAATCCTTTGTATTCATGACACTTCCTGACTATTTTATACACCCCAACCCCCCCCACACCTCCCGTGCGTCGGTAAGGTGGGCGGGGCTGGGGGCGAGGGGGTTTAAAATATATTCTGGCGGTGTCATGAATACAAAGGATTATGGGTATTAGTTGCGTTGCGTTTATGTTGTGTTACTGTGAGGATGTTCTACCGAAATGTGTTTGTCAATCCTGTATTGTGTGACTTCATAGCGTGGCGCATATTAGTAAGTGTTAAAGTTGTTTATATCACAAACATCAGTGTACTTTGTATCACCCAGTATGCCTTTCAATCTCATACGTGTGATTGCGGAAGCTGCACACAACATGTTGCTGGTCCAACAATCGGTCCGTACATGTTGTTGAAGGTGTCAAGTGCAATGGCTTCACAGCACGCCCATATTCTTATCATCAGGATGAACGCTATTGAAAGGTCGCGAGAACGTTAGAAGCTCCAATTGACTTCATTACTCTGTGAAACAGGTTTAAAAATAGCTCTGTGAGTGGTAAAGGTGGCCAACCTCTGATGTAATTTGGCGGGCTAGTACGGTCCTGATAAAATGATGGTTCGGGTGGACGGCGGGTGGATGACGATTTTGATGATGCGGATGATATAATTGCCTATCCGCGCATCTCTACTAGGTAGCAAACATGGCGCTTTAGTTGACCATTCTCTCTCTATACTATATTTGTATGTCAGAAACTGACTTTTGGGCTTTATGTTTTATGTTTTAATGCTTTGTTCTGTTTTAATGTTTTAGTGGGTTTTTTTTGTATTTTTATGTTTTGTATTGTGTTTTTTTATGTTTAATGGATCTTAAGATCTGCAATAAAGATTGATGATTGATGATATACACTACTATGTGCTTAGCTGTTGTGTAGATGCTAGTTCCGACTACCCTAATGTCTCTCATGTTTATGTGTGCAAATGATTTTTACTAATATACAAGAAAATACCCACATTGTGTGCTTATTTAAATGTTAACTGGCTCTCTAACTTTTAACAGGTAAACTTGCTGCAGGGCTGCTTGTATCAGAGATATCAGTGATTTTAGATGGAAGGCATAGTTGTCCAATAGAAACTGTCAAAGTATTTTTCTCGGGTGCCAATGTGTTGTTCTCTTGCAGCATCGTTTTGAATTGTTTCCCCTTTTGTGCGCTTACATCATTCAAGTTTTTTTATTATCTGCAAGCTTGTGCCTCTGCATCCTGAGGTCCAAACCTTTTAACATCACACAACAAAACCCAAACTACACCTCAGGTAATTATACTTCGCCTGTATTAAATACATTTTTTCTCCTTTTAAGTTTACACAAGTGACTCTTTATAGCCAAGTTAACTTCAGCTATACAAACATTTTCTGTAGGTGAGAGTTTGCGAACTTAGCCTCCTGTGTGCCACCACCCTAGGGAGAAGTAGTTCAATCTTTGAAAACCTTTGCTTTGGAAAATGTATTCAGTCAAATCTTACTTTGTGTCCCTGTCAGTCAAAGATAAAAGCGCGGCCTGCATCACCCTATAGACTAAACGTGTGTGTGAAATCTCTTTGTTTGTATCCAACATTGATGCATCGCGGTTAACTCCACAGCAAAAGGAAGTTTTGCAGTAAAAAAGTGTCTTGAACATATTTTTGTCTTGCGTGAACATATTTGAACTGAAAAAATACATTCATACTACGGGATTTTCACAAAACAAACGAGTTGAAAACAGGAAACACGATTAAGATTACGCTATAATAGACTACAAAATATAGTTACGTATCAGCAAAAATTATAAACTAAGAGTGATGTTCCCAAGGAAGTTTATAGTTCAGTTTAGTTTAATCATGGATACAGCAAATTTAAAAACAACCCCAGCTGACCAAACCAGCAGGCACAAGACACTAAACATACGGCCTGAGGGCCAGCTCAGGCCCGGGAATAGTTTGTTTTCGGCCCGCAGAATGGGTTGGCTAAGAATAAAAATGTACCTGAAATAATCAGCTGTTATAAATGTGTCCACTGGATGTCGAACTAGCAATTATTTGTATCTTTGTAGGTACAAAATAAACCACATGACGTTAGTACATCAGTCGATGAAAATGATCAAACTACATAGATAACATCCTGTAATTTAATTTTGATATAATTTGTTTATCTTGATAGATTGAAAATTAACACCAATGAGTTGACTGATATGATCACATATTTTATTCAGAAAATATAAATAACGACAAATAAAGATAGAATAATATTAACTGCAACATATAAGTGAAAAAAACCCAACAACACTGATTTTTACAATTTCAGAATGTGTTTGTTCTAATTTTAAACAAAGAAAACAATCTGAAGTTGTCTTTATATTTAAGTTATCGTGCTGTAATTTTACCCAGTCCGGCCCATTTGGGAGTACATTTTTTTCTCCTGCATTAAAACAACATTGAGAACTTGTTGAATTAGGTCTTGACGTCGAGCAACTAAAACCTAATGTTGAAACAACATGCTTTTTCACCACGTGTCATGTCTTTGTGATAATGTTCAGTTTGGCTATGTTCTGTTTGGTTTTTGCACTCTGTCAGTTCCTGTTTTTTTTACTCCCTGTTTTGTTTCCATGGCAACCCATTAGTTTTCACCTGTCCTCATGTCACGCACCTGATTCATTTGGACTCGCGCACCTGTTGTTAATAACGTCACCTCTATTTAAGCCTGTAGTTGCCAGTCAGTGAGCCTGGCGACATCACACTCCTGACACTTCTGATTGCTCACTTCTTGCCATAGTTTCATGCTTTTCACGTCACAGTAAGTGTAATTTTGTTTCATGTCCTAAGCCTGTGTTAGTTTTGTCCCTGCGTTGAGTTTGTTCCCCGCCTTGTGTGCGCCCTTTGTTTTTGCAGTACTTTTGAGTGTTAAAATTAAATACTGTTCGTGCCTTCTACCGTTGTCCGTAAAAGTCAGTTTGCGTCCTGGGAGAGCAAACCTCGCCGCAAGTTGCGACCCCCCCCGTCATGACACAACGTTTAATCAATGTTGGGTTCTGATGTTGATTTGACCATGGATTTTTGGTAATTAGAAAATAAATGGATATTATACAACACAATTAAAACATTGAAACAACTTTCTTTTTTACGACGTTTATTCAATGTCAGGTTGTGACAATGATTTGACCTTTGAAATGTTGTCATTTTCCCACCAAAAACGTGGATCCAATCAATGTCAGACATGGACTTTGTCTCAATTTAGAAAGACAACTATTTTGCAACCTGATTTCGATGTCCGTTTTAAAGGACATGTATGTGTAATCAACATAGTATCAATGTTTTGTGCCGCCTGAGAAGTGCTGTACAGACATAAAAAAAAAACAATAATTAATGCAAAGCAGTATCACATTTACAGTTTAACACAGAGGGATGAATCACGTGCTACAATAGCACATCTTAAAAGAAGTGTGAAAATACAAACACCGTTTCCATATGAGTTGGGAAATTGTTAAATGTAAATATAAACGGAATACAATGATTTACAAATCCTTTTCAACCCATATTCAGTTGAATCCACAACAAAGACGAGATATTTGATGTTCAAACTCTTAAACTTTATTTTATTTTTGCAAATAATAAACTTTCATGGCTGCAACACGTGCCAAAGTAGTTGGGAGAGGGCATATTCACCACAGTTTTTATATCACCTTTTCTTTTAACACTCAATAAACATTTGGGAACTGAGGAAACTAATTGTTGAAGCTTTGAAAGTGGAATTCTTTCCCATTCATGTTTTATGTAGAGCTTCAGTCGTTCAACAGGCGGGGTCTCCGTTGTCGTATCTTATGCTTCATAATGCGCCACACATTTTCGATGGGAGACAGGTCTGGACTGCAAGAGGGACAGGAAAGTACCCGCACTCTTTTACTACGAAACCACGCTGTTGTCTTGCTGAAATAAGCAGGGGCATCCATGATAACGTTGCTCGGATGACAACATATGTTGCTCCAAAACCTCTATGGACCATTCAGCATTAATGGTGCGTTCACAGATGTGTAAGTTACCAATGCTATGGGCACTATGGCTTTTGAACTTCGCGCCTGTAACAATCCGCATGGTTATTTTCCTCTTTGTTCTAGAGGACACCACGTCCACAGTCTCAAAATATAATTTAAAATGTGGACTTGTCAGACCACAGAACAATTTTCCACTTTGCATTAGTCCATCTTAGATAAGCTCGGGCCCAGCGAAGCCAGCGGCGTTCCTTGGTCTTGTTGATAAATGGGTTTTGCTTTGCAAGCAAAGTTTTAACTTGCACTTACAGATGTAGCGACCAACTGTAGCTACTGACAGTGGTTTTATGAAGTGTTCCTGAGCCCATGTGGTGATATCCTTTACACACTGATGTCTGTTTTTGATGCAGTACCGCCTGAGGGATCAACGGTCCGTACTATCATCGCTTACGTGCAGTGATTTCTCCAGATTCTCTGAACCTTTTGATGATTTTACAGACCGTAGATGATAAAATCCCTAAATTCCTTGCAATAGCTCGTTGAGAAATGTTGTTCTAAAACTGTTCGACAATTTGCTTACAAATTGGTGACCCTCGCCCCATCCTTGTTTGTGAATTACTTAGCATTTCATGGAAGCTGTTTTTATACCCAATCATGGCACCCACCTGTTCCCAATTAACCTGCACACCTGTGGGATGTTCCAAATAAGTGTTTGATGAGAATTTCTCAAACTTTATCAGTATTTATTGCCACCTTTCCCAACTTCTTTGTCCCGTGTTGCTTGTATCAAATTCTAAAGTTAATGATTATTTGCACAAAAAAAAAGGTTTATCAGTTTGGACATCAAATTAGTTGTCTTTGTAGCATACTCAATTGAATATAGGTTGAAAATGATTTACAAATCATTTTATTCCGTTCATATTTACATCTAACACAATTTCCCAACTCATAGGGAAACCGGGTTTGTATATCACATAAAAATAAATGAATAAATAAAATACATTATATAAAATAAAAGAGGACCAACATAGCCTGCCTAACTGGTTTTGAACGCTAAGAAGTAAATATGTTTTTATCCTGGATTTAAACTTGCTCAGGGGATTAGAGACTTTAGTTAGTCACTCTAAAGCAGGGTTTGTACACCTTGTCGCAAATGATTTTTAGTGACTTCTCCAAATCCTTTTACTGGATTTCCATTCCAAAATAAAATATCTATTCTCAGCGGTACCACAGACGACTAATAATCCCAACACAAATACGACATTAAATTTTACTTATAAATGTTGTTGTAGTCATCGGGCTTAATCTTGGACCACAGGTACAACATTTGGTCTCGTGTGCTGGTATGACAATATATTCATTAAATTCTAGGTAAATTAGGTTTACATCTGTTAATTATGATTCCTCTTTAGAAAAAAAAAAAAAAACAGCAAACAGGCACACCTAGGTACATCTTCTCATATTTCAGTTCAAATATATAATACCGTAAATTCCGGACTATAAACCGCTAGATTTTGCCTACGCTTTGTACCCTGCGGCTTATAAAACGGTGCGACTAGTTTATGGGTTTTTCTTTGCTGACGGCCATAAAGCAAATAGTTGTCATTAAATACATGCAAAGACACTTAAACGGTGTGTTATTATTTGTGCTATGTCGCCATATTTTGGAATAGATCGCTCACTGCAGGTGAAGCTGCGTGAATGCCTACAAGTGTTTCCTGCTGTTTAAAGCTTTGACTCGGAAGTGGCAGTGCCGTTCTGTCTTTTAATTGTCCATAGCGTTTCTAATGGATTCTTCATTCTGCCAGTGAAATTCTTCTTTTTCGCCGTCTTGCTCATTATTTTTTTGTTTTTTGACTCTTCAAGTGGGAAAACTCCGGCATGTGGCTAATTTAAAAATGATTTGCATGTTTAAATGGGGTCGTGGACAGCAACATATGCGCTCAATTACACATTGATTGAAATGTACACAAGAAATGTGTTTGGGTTAATGCGTGTACACAATTCAACACATCTAAAGTTTTTTATGTATTTCTACACCTCTTAATAGATGAGGCCCCTGGTTCTTACAAACAGACGTATAGAATAAATATGACTATTTCAAATTCATCGCGACCCGGGCCGTGAGCTCCAACTTGGGTGTTAAGCCAGCTACTGAGGCGGCAAACGGCTAACTTGTCTTGCTACACGGTAAGGCTAATGTTAGCTAGCTAGCTAACATACCTTAACTTTCTCGGAGCAGAGTAACATTAACGTTATACATATTTCCTAACTGATCTACCAGCCCACGCCTTCACGTTGCAATTTAAAGTCAATGTGTACAATCGCATGCGTTGATGTTCCTCATATTGTTCACAGGGTTTGTTGCTGTTTTGGTTTTCTCTGAAGTGAGATTAGCGCAGGTTACACCTGGCTCTGATATACACGTGACATTCTTGTTATTATTTTGGTCTCGTATTGGCAGTAATTTCTTTTTACCCCGCGGGGTGGCGCTGATGTGCCTCTGAACTGGTTCAAAACCTGACTGCTAGTTGGGACCTCTTCTTTTTGATATGAACTCTTACGTTTTCGTGGGACTCGTGTACATCGGGGTGACTACGCGTGACATTTGGTGGGTTGTTGGTGGGTTTGGGGAGGTGCGTGAATGTTTATTTTCTCGGCATCCATCCATCCATCCATCATCCTCCGCTTATCCAAGGTCGGGTCGCGGGGGCAGCAGCCTAAGCAGGGAAGCCCAGACTTCCCTATCTCCAGCCACTTCGTCTAGCTCTTCCCGGGGGATCCCGAGGCGTTCCCAGGCCAGCCGGGAGACATAGTCTTCCCAACGTGTCCTGGGTCTTCCCCGTGGCTTCCTACCAGCTGGACGTGCCCTAAACACATCCCTAGGGAGGCGTTCGGGTGGCATCCTGACCATATGCCCGAACCACTTCATCTGGCTCCTCTCGATGTGGAGGAGCAGCGGCTTTACGTTGAGCTCCTCCCGGATGGCAGAGCTTCTCACCCTATCTCTAAGGGAGAGCCCCGCCACCCGGCGGAGGAAACTCATTTCGGCCGCTTGTACCCGTGATCGTATCCTTTCTCGGCATGTCATGTCATATTCATACATTGAAGGGGATTGATGTGATCCTATGCTAAATGGAAGAAGCATTTTCCAGTATGTATGGTACGAGTGTGTGTGAATGAGAGTGTCCATGTATGAGTGTTTACTATTTGAATGCCATCCCAGCAGGCAAACCTGAATACTTTGACATATTATTTTATGGGTTTTGAAGACCTTGACACAGTTGGAGATTTACAGCACTGTATTGGTATTGAGAATAATATAAACTGCAATGTCTATGACCCTGAGCAAGTAAAGTCCTTATATGATCTTTATAGTTACTCATTTTTGCATTTGAATATTAGAAGCCTGAATAAACATCACACTTATTTAGTCTCTCTACTTTCCAATATGAGCTGTATGTTTAACTTTATTGCCTGTAGTGAATTGTGGCTTTCTGATTCCTCATATTGATCTGTTTAGACTGGATGGATACAATTTACATGTAAATAATAGACCCAGTGGAAGAGGTGGAGGTGTGTGCCTCAATGTCCGGAACAATCTTCATGCCAAAATATGCAACATTACCCTTGAAGATGATCTCCGTGAATCCTTGTTCATGGAGATCAACGACAAAGGAAAAAAGTTAATTGTTGGAGTACTCTATCGTCCTCCTGATTCACCTCTTGACACTTTTCTTTCCAAATTGGACTAACTATTACTCAGTCTAAATAAACTAAACAAAAACTGCATATTTCTTGGGGACTTTAATATTGATATTTCCAAGGACGATGGAGCAAAATTGAACTTTATCAACACGTTACATTCCTCTTCCTTCTTCCCCACCATCAATAGTTTCACTCGAGTCACAGATGCCTCAAAAACAATAATCGATAACATTATTACTAACATCCGGAATACAACACAGGGGTGTTGCAATCCGATATCACAGACCACTTTCCCATAATACTATTCTTTGACTCTGGCAAAACTCCCCCCCCTCTCCTAATGGTAAAACCAAAATACTCAACAATACAACTCTTCAACACCTAAATAATAATCTGCTTGCCAGGCAATGGGACTCTGTGTTTGATTGCACCTGTCCCGATGCTGCATATAAAAATCTGATTAAAATAATTCAGGATGCTATTCAGGAAACAATCCCTAAAAAAACTATCAAAAATCACACCTCAGAAAAAAATCCCTGGATTACTAGGGGGGTCTTAAAGGGGGATCTTTTGTCCATCAGACAAAAGAATAAACTCTACAAATGTTATATTTCGAACCCTGCCACTGTCAACAAAGAAAAATACACAAATTATAGAAATAAATTAACTCATATTATCAGGAAAAGTAAGCGCAATTATTATTCTGAACTACTACAAGCATCGCAGGGGGATTGTAGGAGAACATGGAACGTGTTGAATACTGTTCTCAACAGGGGTTGTAAGGCCACTGTTGTTCCGGATACAGGGTCAAATAGGGCTGATCTTGCAAATAGTTTTAATACCTTTTTTGCCTCCATTGGAGAAAACCTATCAAGTAAAATAAGTCAACCTCCAGGATATTCCTTTAAATATTTTTTATCAGGCAGCTACCCTAGTTCCTTTTTCATGCAGCCAACTGACATCAATGAGCTTTATACGATTTATTATGGACCTAAAGTCGTCACATACAGCTGGAGTGGACGGGATATGTAGCAAAATCTTGAATGCCATAACAAATGTGATCACAAATCCTCTTTGTCACTGTATAAACCTGTCACTTAGTACTGGTATTGTACCCAAAATATCCAAAGTGGCAAAAGTAGTCCCAATTTTTAAATCAGGTAATAAAAATAATATGAACAATTATAGGCCAATTTCAATTTTACCAACGTTTTCAAAAATATTTGAGAAAGTGGTCGATAACCGACTGAATGGCTTTCTAGAAAAACTAAATATCCTTGTCCCCTCCCAATATGGTTTTCGTAAAAATAGCACCACCTGTATGGCTATACTTGACCTCTTGGAAAAGGTCAATGACTGTATTGAAGAAGGGAAATGCGGTATTGGCATTTTTTTGGATCTGTCCAAGGCCTTTGACACAATAGACTTTGAGATCTTATTGTACAAGCTATATCACTATGGTGTCAGAGGGGTACCTCGCCATTGGTTTCGTTCTTACCTTTACGGAAGGCAACAATGTGTATTCGTCAATGATCACAACTCACCCTGTATGACCATAAATTATGGGGTTCCCCAGGGATCCATCTTGGGGCCTCTCCTTTTTATCCTATACATAAATGATTTCGTAAACACCCCTGAAACTTTTCATAAAATTATTTTTGCTGATGATACAAATTTGTTTACCTCACACAGGAGCCTACACGATCTACAAGGAACTGTCAATTCAGAGCTTATGAAAGTGGATTCCTGGTTCAAATGCAATAAGCTCTCACTTAATGTAAATAAAACAAATGGTATTCGATTTCGTTCTAATAAAAAATGGACAAATACTGAGCAGTGCCATATAAACATCAATGGGCAGGAAATACAGAGAGTATACTGCACAAAATTCCTGGGGGTCATCATTGACAAATACCTCAATTTCAAATGTCACATTAGCCGTCTGTTAAACAAATTATCCAAATATATTGGCCTGTTCTTTCACCTTCGTCATTATTTTCCTCTTTATGCTCTACTTACCTTGTACAAAACTCTCTTTGAACCACATCTAAACTACTGTAATATCATCTCGGTGTAACACCTTCCCTACCTACCTTCTCAAATTAGAATCCATGCAAAAGAAAATCATATGGGCCCTGTCATGGTCCAAGTTTAATGCCCCCACTCGTCATCTATTTCATAAATATCATCTCTTAAGACTGACAGAATTCAATATTTATCAAAATGCTTGTTTAACCTATCAAGTCATTTACAGGCTAAATCTTAGGCTCTGTAGCTTGGTTCCTATCTACCATCCCCATTATGCCCACAACACTCTTAGATCTGATAACAGGTAAACATAGTTTACTGGCTTGTACCGCTCGAAGTATCGTATGCAGGGGACCAATGATTTGGAACCAGCTTAATGAGAGCCTCGAGATGCTATATCCATTCTCCAACTTCAAAAAGAAACTGAAAACGTACCTATTAACCACATATCTTTAATGCCTCATGTGGGGTAGACTGCTGTTGGGTTCTGCATGGTTGAATGAATGTATGTATGTATGTGTATGCCTGCTTTAGTACTATTATCTTGTGTTTATCATATAGCGTTGTTTTTGTTTTTTGTTGTTGTGCTTGCTACCATGTTTCATCTTTCCATGTATAAACTGTCCTTTGGACCCCCTGTCAAAAGCTTCTTCTAGCTTATTTGGGGGACCCTTTCACGTACCAACATCTTTAAATGATGACATTCACCACTATTGTAATTGTTATATGGTATTGTGAATAAACTTGAACTTGAAACTTGAAACATTTAAGTAGTATCACACACACATTATTTTTATATTTGGATACAGTGTGGCTCATTGAGAACAAAATAACTTTGGATGACACTTATTCTCATTTTTAGAAGTTTCCTCCCCCTGAACTAAAGGTGGCGTAGCTCTTGTTGCACACAACGAGTGAAGGTGTGTGTGAGAGTGTTAATGTGACACGAGTGACACCTGAGCTCTTCCTGCTAAGCTGAGGTCAGTGCCATCACTAAACGTGCTGCAACACACGCACACAAACACTTGATAAGGGAATATGAGTATAGGAGCAACAATGCGAGTAGTGTCAGGTTGTGGTGCACTTGAGCTCACAACGTGTGTGTGTGTGTGTTCTTGTATTTCTACTCTTCTTGAGACATCAACAAGGAATGTACCTTCCATATGAGGACCGGTGAACAAGTTAGGAGCGAAATCATGGTCCCAATATGGAAAACCACTGCATCTAATAGAGAATGTCTCATTTGCACCTCTGGTGATGAAATCTATCAAAATTAGGATGATCCCAAAAAGGAGGGATTTTTCAAATTGACTGTGTCGGTTTTGAAAGTGCTCCAACTCTCGTCAACATATGAAATAACATGTGTGTGTAAACATTCGAAGTGCTCTCCCACTGGTCAACATATGTAATAAGAAGTGTGGCTAAAAGTCATTTTAAAAATATATATATATATAGACTTACTGTAATAACTTGAAGTAAATAATGAAGATTAAAAAACCATTACAAACAAAATAAATAAGTACAAACATACTAAAAGCAGTCTTTTTCTCACAATGTGTCAATGTTTTTCTTAAATAGTTGGGAACGATTTCAAATATACTTTCTGTTTCTGTAATATTGCAATATTTACTCTTAAAATTATAACTTTTTTTAATGTGAAATGGCAACATTTGTCATATAAAATTCTGACCTTTATCACAATATTGACCATTTTGTTTTTCTTGTTCTTATAAAATACTTAATTTTTTTGTGTAAAATCATGACATTTGTCATTTTTTCAAGTAAAATTCCGATTATTATAGTGTTGCCCAAATTTTAAAGTTTTCTCATAAAATTGTGTTACGACTGGTTTCATGAAATTGCCAACAATTAAACTTTTTCTTGTAAAATTGCGTCTGTTATTGAATAAAATTCCAACTTTTATCATATTACACAAATGTTCAGTTTTTCTTGTAAAGTTTTGACTTGCGTAGAGTAAAATTACGACTTTTATTATAATACTGCCAAAATTTAAAAGTTTTTCTTGTGAAATTGTGACCTTTTTTCTTGTAAAATTTCAACTCAATTTTCACAAGCTTTTTTAAATTTGCGTCGTATGTATATGTGGAGAGGCAGAGCCAACGGGCCGACGGCGGTGCAGGGTACGCTGCAGCCCTTCCCAAGATGGCGGCAAGGAGGCGGAGGATGCGGCGGAAAGGCAGGGCTTGCTAGGAGCGACGCCGCCACGATCTAAATCAGGTGCGTGGCACACACCGGCACACAATTGATTAATCTCCTCCTGCTGTATAAAAGGGGAGAAGGAAGAGGGATCGAGGAAGGAGTTGGAGAGCCTGCAGGAGCAGATGAAGAGCGATCAAAAAGTGACAGAGAGCGAGCCAGAGAGGAGGAGGACGACGACGACGGCGGCTGAAAGAGCGGACCGTAAGCGATCAGTGGAAAGGAGCAGCTGCAAAGCGATCCGACCTACACTAAAGACAAGCTTTATTTGAAAAAATAAAATAATCAAACCTGCTCAAAAGCATGTCCTTCCTGGGTGGTCCACTGAAGCCAAGCGACGACAGCAAGCAACTGTCACAGTATATATTTTTAATGTTGTGAATACACATCTTTATATATCTAAAATGGGTGGTCCTAAAGAGGTAGGCATTTTTTCTCAGGTCTCAAGAACGTAATAAATACGTGTGTGTGTGCGTGCGTGTGTGTGTAGTCACCTTGTATCGCTGTGTATCTTACTAGTGTCTTGACCAAAAAATGAAAGAGTGAAACATTTGAAGTGAATTATATTTAAATAGCGCTTTTCTCAAGTGACTCAAAGCACTTTACATTGAGAAACCCAATATCTAAGTTACATTTAAACCAGTGTGGGTGGCACTGGGAGTAGGTGGGTAAAGTGTCTTGCCCAAGGACACAACCGCAGAGACTAGGATGGTGGAAGCGGGGATCGAACCTGCAACCCTCAAGTTGCTGGCACGGCCGCTATACCAACCGAGCTATACTGCCCCACATTTCATACATTACTAATTACTACTCATATTGAATAAACAATTATTGTTGTTTTGCATTGCTTTGATACTCGCAGCTGTTTTGAAAACGCGGGCACGAAGGGAGTGCGAGCAGTGTGTGCAAATACATTAAAACAGTCTCAGAGGAGCAACTAAGAATTAGCAGGCATGTTATCCATACATCCATTTTCTACCGCTTGTCCCTTTTGAGGTTGCAGGGGGTGCTGGAGCCTATCTCAGCTGCATTAGGGCGGAAGGAGGGATAAACCCTGGACAAGTTGCCACCTCATCGCGGGGCCAACACAGATAGACGGACAACATTCACACTCACATTCACACACTAGGGCCAATTTAGTGTTGCCAATCGACCTATCCCCAGGTGCATGTCTTTGGAGGTTGTAGGAAGCCTGGGTTGTAAAGATAGAATATACATACATTCAATTATATCAAATGGTAGCATATTATTCATAGTTGACTCAAGATTAATCGCGATTGATTGCTGATACATTTTTTCATCATAAATAATTGTACTTACAAAAAACAATTTTTAAGTATTTATGACAATGAATGGACAATTAGTTTTAAATAATGCTTTTCTTTAAAACATTGTGTTTTTTTAAAAAGCTCAACACGAAAAGGACATTAACACGTTTTTAATGACATTGAACAAATGACCTGCAGTGTGTTGACATGGCAACTAAAAACTTTCTTACAAGTATCATCCCCGCTGAACGAGGAATATTTAAACATTCTTCGCTCCACCCCGTAGGAGGATACAATAGCCAACACCAAGTTTGCGCTCCGGAATGAACACAAATGCCCCGCTTTATAGCCTTGTAGCCGTTGGTCCTGACTTCCTCATTTTGATTACAGCGTATATATATTCTGATCGATTTGAATGTTTATATCAATCAATCTTAAAATCCCGGCCCTAATTGATAATCTTACCCTTTGCCTAAAATCCTGTTTTGGTTAGACATCGGTTAAAGGCCTGCTGAAATTAGATTTTCTTATTCAAACGGGGATAGCAGTTCCATTCTATGTGTCATACTTGATCATTTTGCGATATTGCCATATTTTTGCTGAAAGGATTTAGTACAGAACAAGAGAAAAGCCCTGCCTCTACCGGAAGTAGCAGACGACGACGTCACATGTTGATGGCTCCTCACATCTTCACATTGTTTTTAATGCGAGCCTCCAACAAAAACAGCTATTCGGACCGAGAAAACGACAATTTCCCCATTAATTTGAGCGAGGATGAAAGATTCGTGTTTGAGGATAATAGCGACGGACTAGAAGACAAAAATGATTAAAAAAGAATAAGTTAAAAAAAAAAACCCCGATTGCATTGGGACGGATTCCGATGTTTATAGAGACATTTACTAGGATAATTCTGGGAAATCCCTTATCTTTCTATTGTGTTGCTAGTATTTTAGTGAGTTAAATAGTACCTGATAGTCGGAAGGGTGTCCCCACGGGTGTCTTGACGCGCTGTGTCTCAGGGGAGTCAACGGCAACTTTATGGACGACACAAGCTCAGCTTTTCTCCGGTAAGAACTGACTTTTTAATCACAATTTTCTCACCGAAACCTGCTGGTTGACATTTGGTAGGGATCCATGTTGGCTTGACCGTGCTGTGATCCATAGGAAATTTTCACCTCCAGGAATTTTAAACAAGGAATCACCGTGTGTTTGTGTGGCTAAAGGCTAAAGCTTCCCAACTCCATCTTTCTACTGTGACTTCTCCAATATTAATTGAACAAATTGCAAAAGATTCAGCAACACAGATCTTCAAAATACTGTGTAATTATCCCATTAAAGCAGACGACTTTTAGCTGTGTGTGTGTGCATCGCTCATATTTACTTAAAACCCGTGACGTCTTGCGTACACGTCATCATTACACGACGTTTTCAAGACGAAACTCCCGGGAAAATTAAAATTGTAATTTAGTAAACTAAAAAGGCTGTATTGGCATGTGTTGCAATGTTAATATTTCATCATTGATTTATAAACTATCAGACTGCGTGGTGGGTAGTAGTGGGTTTCAGTAGGCCTTTATTTCTGACAACCACCTGATCTGCCCACTCTGTCTGTTATGAAAGAACGTTGTGTCTTTCAATGAGCTCGTATAAAGTTACCCCAAGTATTAACCTGTCCCATCATTGTATCCATCTCACAGTGGGGCAAAAAAGAATTTTGGCAGCCACAGATTGTGCAAGTTCTCCCACTTAAAATGATGACAGAGGTCTGTCATTTTCATCATAGCTACACTTCAACTGTGAGAGACAGAATGTGAAAAAAAAATCCAGGAATTCACATTTTAGGAATTTTAAATAATTTATTTGTAAATTATGGTGGAAAATAAGTATTTGGTCAACCATTCAAAGCTCTCACTGATGGAAGGAGGTTTTGGCTCAAAATCTCACGATACATGGCCCCATTCATTCTTTCCTTAACACGGATCAATCGTCCTGTCCCCTTAGCATAAAAACAGCCCCAAAGCATGATGTTTCCACCCCCATGCTTCACAGTAGGTATGGTGTTCTTGGGATGCAACTCAGTATTCTTCTTCCTCCAAACACGACGAGTTGATTTTATACCAAAAAGTTCTATTTTGGTTTCATCCGACCACATGACATTTTCCCAATCTTCTGCAGTATCATCCATGTATCCATTTTGGTATCATTAAAACTTGCCGTGTTTGAAGGAAGAAGAATACTGAGTTGCATCCCAAGAACACCACACCTACTGTGAAGCATGGGGGTGGAAACATCATGCTTTGGGGCTGTTTTTCTGCTAGGGGGCACAGGACGATTGATCCGTGTTAAGGAAAGAATGAATGGGGCCATGTATCGTGAGATTTTGCGCCAAAACCACCTTCCATCAGGGAGACCTTTGAATGGTTGACCAAATACTTATTTCCCACCATAATTTACAAATACATTCTTTAAAATTCCTACAATGTGAATTCCTGGATTTTTTTTTCACATTCTGTCTCTCACAGTTGAAGTGTACCTATGATGAAAATGACAGACCTCTGTCATCATTTTAAGTGGGAGAACTTGTACAATCGGTGGCTGACTAAATACTTTGCCCCCCACTGTACATACTGTCAGGTGATTGTGGATACAAGCGGGTCTCTACAGTATATAATGTGCCGGTCTTGTGATTGACTGGCGATCTGTCTAGGTTGCACAGGATAATTGTTATTGAAGATGTGAACATATTTGAAACATTAGTCTACAATGGCACTTAAGCTTCTGCTTCAATAGAAGGATGTCATATGTTAATCTTGGTTTCCACCCATTTGACATTTGGACCATGGCTTCTTCTTGTTGCTATGGTATCAAAGTGGAAAAGTGGCTTTACTTCTACTAATAAGGTTATTATCCATGGTTAGCTCTCGAGGCAAATTATTTATTGGATTTAAACTCATTTATATAATTAGAATAGAATAGAATAGAAAGTACTTTATTGATCCCTGGGGGAAATTCAGCACCACAGTCCGTTCACAATAGACAATAATAATAATAAATCATATATAACATATATTATATACATATAATATATGATTAGTATTAATATATTCTACATATATTCTACATTTAAGTGCAGTCAAGAAGGAACATATGCATTATACAGTCTGATGGCTGTCGGTATGAAGGACCTCCTGTGTCGTTCCGTGTTACATTTTGGGAGTCTGAGTCTTCCACTGAACGTGCTCATTCTCTCCGCAAGGTCCGAGTGTAGTGGGTGGAAGGTGTTGTCCATAATGGCTCGGAGTTTTGCTAGACTTCTCCTCTCTGACACCCCAGCCAGAGAGTCCAGCTCCACTCCCACCACGTTACTGGCCTTCTCTACCAACTTGTCTAGTCTGTTTGCGTCCCTCACTCTCAGCCCGCTACCCCAGCAAGCCACGGCATACAAGAAAGCGACAGCCACCACCGACTCGTAGAACATCTTTAACATCTTTGAAGGATCCTAGCCTCCTGAGGAAGTAGAGGTGGCTCTGTCCCTTCTTGTCGAGGGCCTCAGCGTTTTTTGACACATTCAGCTTATTGTCCATGTGTACTCCAAGGTATTTATAATCCTCAACCATGTCCACATCGACCCCCCTGATGGAAACAGGGGTCGCTGAAGTACTCCTCCTCCTTCCTAGATCCACAACCAGCTCCTTGGTCTTCGTCACATTAAGCTGGAGGTGGTTCTTTCCATACCATGTGACAAAGTCCTCCACCAGTGTCCTGTATTCCTCATCATCACCATCCTCAATACACCCCACTATCGCAGAGTCATCAGAAAACTTCTGAAGGTGGCAGGACTCTGATTGATAGTGGAAATCAGTGGTGTAAATAGTGAAGAGGAAGGGGGAGAGGACTGTACCCTGCGGGGCCCCAGTATTGCTGACCAGCCTGTCAGACACACAATCCTGCAGTCGAACGTACTGTGGTCTGTCAGTCAGGTAATCTACAACCCAGGACACCAAGGGGGCCTCCACCTGCAATTGGAAGACATGGTTTGAATGAGATAGTTAAAAAGCTCCTCGCTGGCAAGGCGTCAGGGGTTGATGAGGTCCGCCCGGAGTTCCTTAAGGCTCTGGATGCTGTGGGGCTGTCTTGGTTGACAAGACTCTGCAGCATCGCGTGGACATCGGGAGCGGTACCTCTGGATTGGCAGACCGGGGTGTTGGTTCCTCTCTTTAAGAAGGGGGACCGGAGGGTGTGTTCCAACTATCGTGGGATCACACTCCTCAGCCTTCCTGGTAAGGTTTATTCAGGTGTACTGGAGAAGAGGCTACGCCGGATAGTCGATTCTCGGATTCAGGAGGAACAGTGTGGTTTTCGTCCTGGTCGTGGAACTGTGGACCAGCTCTATACTCTCCGCAGGGTTCTTGAGGGTGCATGGGAGTTTGCCCAACCAGTCTACATGTGCTTCGTGGACTTGGAGAAGGTATTCGACCGTGTCCCTCGGGAAGTCCTGTGGGGAGTGCTCAGAGAGTATGGGGTATCGGACTGTCTTATTGTGGTGGTCCGCTCCCTGTACGATCAGTGCCAGAGCTTGGTCCGCATTGCCGGCAGTAAGTCGAACACATTTCCAGTGAGGGTTGGACTCCGCCAAGGCTGTCCTTTGTCACCGATTCTGTTCATAACTTTTATGGACAGAATTTCAAGGCGCAGTCAAGGCGTTGAGGGGTTCCGGTTCGGTGACCGCAGGATTAGGTCTCTGCTTTTTGCAGATGATGTGGTCCTGATGGCTTCATCTGACCGGGATCTTCAGCTCTCACTGGATCGGTTCGCAGCCGAGTGTGAAGCGACCGGAATGAGAATCAGCACCTCCAAGTCCGAGTCCATGGTTCTCGCCCGGAAAAGGGTGGAATGCCATCTCCGGGTTGGGGAGGAGACCCTGCCCTAAGTGGAGGAGTTCAAGTACCTAGGAGTCTTGTTCACGAGTGGGGGAAGAGTGGATCGTGAGATCGACAGGCGGATCGGTGCGGCGCCTTCAGTAATGCGGACGTTGTACCGATCCGTTGTGGTGAAGAAGGAGCTGAGCCGGAAGGCAAAGCTCTCAATTTACCGGTCGATCTACGTTCCCATCCTCACCTATGGTCATGAGCTTTGGGTCATGACCGAAAGGATAAGATCACGGGTACAAGCGGCCGAAATGAGTTTCCTCCGCTGTGTGGCGGGGCTCTCCCTTAGAGATAGGGTGAGAAGCTCTGTCATCCGGGAGGAACTCGAAGTAAAGCCGCTGCTCCTTCACATCGAGAGGAGCTAGATGAGGTGGTTCGGGCATCTGGTCAGGATGCCACCCGAACGCCTCCCTAGGGAGGTGTTTAGGGCACATCCAACCGGTAGGAGGCCACTGGGAAGACCCAGGACACGTTGGGAAGACTATGTCTCCCGGCTGGCCTGGGAACGCCTCTGGATCCCCCGGGAATTGCTGGACGAAGTGGCTGGGGAGAGGGAAGTCTGGATTTCCCTGCTTAGGCTGTTGCCCCCGCGACCCGACCTCGGATAAGCGGAAGAAGATGGATGGATGGATGGATGGGTTTTAATGGTACCCTGAGATGACGTGGCGACTTGTCCAGAGTGTACACGCCTTCCGCCCGATTGTAACTGAGATAGGCACCAGCGCCCCCCGCAACCCCAAAGGGAATAAGCGGTAAAAAATGGATGGATGGATGGATGGTTTCGAATGGTAATCTTGGACTCTTTGTTATGCCCATTTGATTGTAGACTCTTACTGACACCTACTGGTGATATGAAAATACTACACCTCATTAGTTTGGGCACTTCAGGGTTGACGATGTCAGATCAATTCATGAGACAATTCAATTGAGAAGTAGACAAGTTGTGTTAGCTCTTACAAGCCTTGGAAAAGATAAGTCTGTAAGTAAACTGTTTAACTTGTTTATGTTACTCAATATTAAGGTGGAAAATTGTTCAATTTGATAGTAAGATGTTTATTGAAAAACACTTTTTGTGCACTGTTTCAATGGATGTTTTGAGGACCTAAAATAGCGGCAAGCCGTATATTTCCACCATCGAAATAGTTTCAACACTCAGCAGTTTGTTTCATGATAGTAATGTATATTTGTGTAAAGCTAATATTTACATATTGTGTATTACATTTCAGTATGTTATTTGAACCACATAGCTTATACATTTTTCTTTGTGTGTATTTCAGTTTTACAAAAAAACAAAAGTCCATTGCAAGACAAAAGTAAAGATACTAAAAAGACAAAGCAAGATCAAAAACAATAAAGAGCCTAAATGGATTAATCTGTTTTGGAACTTTAATAGACGTCTAGGTTTGTTTGTTAGCTGTCTGCCAAGCTACATAACCTCAACATGTATAGTGAGTGGAGAACACTCCTAATACCACTTTTTTGCTCAAGAGTTTGAAGAGGACTATACTCCAATTCCTGCACCCTTCCTCTCTCATAGTCAAAGTACTGTTAAGGATCCATGGCTGCACAAGAGGGCCATTTATGGCTCATAGAACTTGAGTAATACAATGTAATTAACTCTGCCTCTCTGTAGCACTTTGCCCAATGACAGAGTCACTGCAGCGGTGCGAGGAAGCAGCCCAGACACCCTTGAGAAAACTCATGTCATCCTCTTGTGTCGGTGATCTCGTTCATTCCGTCACCACACACGCTTCTGCTCACCGACAAGTGTTAAAGTGTAAAATGACCTGAAAATTAAGTTCCATCTGTTTTGCTTTAGCTGAGTTTGAAATGTCACAGTCACACACTTAACACGTAGCGGTTTTCGGAAATTTGGCATATTATACAGATTAAGATGAATGTGTTTGAGTTTTCCTCATCCAGATGTAAACAGCTACTGAACTCATCAAAGTTGTTTATGTATTTCGTTCATCAAATGGTCAAAACAACTGACAACCACTGCAATAATCAACAATTTATTGGGGAACATTTTCACAATTTCAGAAGGGTTAAAACCAATAAAAATCAGTTCCCAGTGGCTTATTTTATTTTTCGAAGTTTTTTTAAAAATTGTACCCATCATGGAATATCCCGAAAAAAGGCTTTAAAGTGCTCGATTTTCACTATCTGTGAAGCCACCATCCATTTTCCTGTAACGTCATCCAGTGATGCCAATACAAACAAACATGGCGGATAGCACAGCAAGATATAGCGACATTAGCTCGGATTCAGAATCGGATTTCAGCGGCTTAAGCGATTCAACAGATTACGCAAGTTTTGAAACGGATGGTTGGAGTATGGAGGCAGATAGCGAAAACGAAATTGAAGAAGAAACTGAAGCTATTGAGCAAAGAGCTATTGATGCTATTCAGCGATCGCCTTCTAACCAACGATCGAGTGTCGCAGGATGTCCATACATCTATGTGCCATGTCTTCCTTAGCATCGCCGGTAAAATGTGCAGGAGCAACTTAAATCCGTCGATTGGTAAGTGTTTGTTTGGCATTAAATGTGGGTGGAGGGAAACGCTGGATGCAAATATAGCTACAAATGTACATACAGCTAGCCCAAATAGCATTTTAGCATCGATTAGCTGGCAGTCAGGCCGCGACCAAATATGTCTGATTAGCACATAAGTCAATAACATCAACAAAACTCACCTTTGTGATTTCGTTGACTTTATCGTTAGAAGTGCATCTGCAGGATATCCATACATCTCTGTGCCAAGTCTGCCTTAGCATCGCCGGTAGAATGTGCAGACCAAACGATCGGGACTTTCGCATCTTGTGGGACTGGAGCAACTTAAATCCGTCGATTGGTATGTGTTTGTTTGGCATTTAATGTAGGTGGAGGTAAAGGCTGGATGCAAATACAGCTACAAATGTACATACAGCTATCCTAAATAGCATGTTAGCATTGATTAGCATGCCGTGCTAATCGATGCACACTCAACGTAAGACAACTTGAATCCATCGCTGATCGTGTTGTTACACCCTCCGACAACACACCGACGAGGCATGATGTCTCCAAGGTATGGAAAACAGTCGAAAAAACGGAAAATAACAGAGCTGATTTGACTTGGTGTTTGTAATGTGTTTGAGAAAATGGCGGATTGACTACCTATGTTATGTCACGTTGTGACGTCATCGCTCCGAGTGCGAATAATAGAAAGGCGTTTAATTCGCCAAAATTCACCTATTTAGAGTTCGGAAATCGGTTAAAAAAATATATGGTCTTTTTTCTGCAACATCAAGGCATATATTGACGCTTACATAGGTCTGGTGATAATGTTCCCCTTTAAACTTACTTTAATAACATGACATAATGGAACACATAACTATTAAAATAGCACTTAACATGTCAGTTGTTTGCCAAACATCTGAAGGTAGCAATTTACCACACATGGTGAAATAATATCGCACACAGTATGAAAGCAATATTATCATATTTTAGTGCATGTAAATGTACTGAGTTATACAGATGTTCATCAAAGTTAACACATACACACAATCTGCCAAAAAAGCACGATGCCCACGAACCAAAATAACATACTGACCTCGGTTTATGTTCGTATGTAATTTTAACCTATGGACAGGTTTTCACCACAGTAACCTTTACAGGAACTTTCCATTGAGTTGCCACCAAATAAAGTTCCTCTTGGAACCAATTGGGTTCATATTAGATGGGTGGTACTTCTCAAAGTTTCCCAAGACATTTTCATTACATACTAACATAAACCGAGGTCAAAACGTAATTTTGGTTTGTAGGCTTCATGCTTTATTGGGAGATTCCCCAGGATATTTTCATTACATAGTAACATAAACCTAGGTGAAAACTTAATTTTGGTTTTGTAGCCATCCTGCTTTATTGGGAGATTATGTGTATGATAGCTTTAATGAACATCGGTGTAACTCAGTACAATTACATGCATTAAATCTATAGAGGCAGAAAATAAGTACAAAACGTACAAGGACAAGCAAACCGTCATACTACAAACACATAGAAAATAATATTGCAGTCAACTGTTAGACCTGAACAAAAACAATATGAGAGCAACATGGGGCATCCTAAATAGCATCATGAAAAAGCAGCTAAGAAGAATTAGCCTAATTACGAACCCTGTTTCCATATGAGTTGGGAAATTGTGTTAGATGTAAATACAAACGGAATACAATGATTTGCAAATCATTTTCAACCCATATTCAATTGAATATGCTACAAATACAACATATTTGATGTTCAAATTGATAAACATTTTTTTGTTTTGCAAATAATCATTAACTTTGGAATTTGATGCCAGCAACACGTGACAAAGAAGTTGGGAAAGGTGGCAATAAGTACTGATAAAGTTGAGGAATGCTCATCAAACACTTATATGGAACATCCCACTGGTGTGCAGGCTAATTGGGAACAGTTGGGTGCCATGATTGGGTATAAAAACAGCTTCCATGAAATTCTAAGTAATTCACAAACAAGGATGGTGTGAGGGTCAGCCGATTCATTCTGAAAAACTTGTTTTCAAGTTAGAGCAAATAACCGATCTTTACGTGGCAAACATAACTATGGTTGTGAACCTTAAAATGCCAGAAATCGCCTTGATACACATTTCTTAAAAACGCACAGGCAGGCAGTGGTTTGCCCGATACCACATCTGATCAATGTATCAATCAGAATGGCAGTCATCCCATTGGAGTGGAAGGTGGCCACAGTCACACCAATTTTTAAATCAGGGGAAAAAACAATTATGTCCAACTATATCCCCAGTAGCATCTTTCCTGTTGTGTCTGAGGTTACAGAAAAGTGGATTGCCAAACTTCTCAGCCATGACTGTTCTCCTCTGCAACCAAAACAATTCAGGTTTTGCCAGTACCACGCCGCCAAAACGGGCAGTGCGGTGGACAGGGGTTAGTGCATGTGCCTCACAATAAAAAAAGTCCTGAGTTCAATCCCGGGCTCGGGATCTTTCTGTGTGGAGTTTGCATGTTCTCCCCGTGACTGCGTGGGTTCCCTCTGGGTACTCCGGCTTCCTCCCACCATCAAAGACATGCACCTGGGGATAGGTTGATTGGCAACAGTAAATTGGCCCTAGTGTGTGAATGTGAGTGGGAATGTTGTCTGTCTATCTGTTTTGGCCCCTGTGATGAGGTAGCGACTTGTCTAGGGTGTACCACGCCTTCCGCCTGAATGCAGCTGAGATAGGCTCCAGCACCCCCCGAGACGCCGAAAGGGAATAAACGGTAGAAATTGGATGGATAAATTCCACCAAAACGGCAAATGTGTCTTTGTAGAAACCGTATAATTAGGGTTTTGGTACTGTGGGTGTGGGTGTCTCTGTCAGGCTATAGGACCTGCTAGTCACATGGACATGGCTTTGTCTGTGACGTCTTGTAATTTAGGAAGTATTTAAGCAGCATCCATTCACCTGTCAGGAGCGCAAAATGAGGTAATAGGAAAGAGGAAGAGAGGAGGAGAGGATAAGTTTGGGTGCCACACTATTGATTTACCGCTTGATTTGGCGATTATATTTCATCTTGTTTATCTCTTCCGTTTGTCATCTTATAATGTAAAACCTGTCAAACCCACGTCAAATTCACTCAGGAAGTCAAAAGCCAAGTCAAGAAACAATGACCCATTCTTATCCCTCTAGCAACCACCAGGAAATGTGGCAACATAAAAGAAACAAATAAGGCCTTCAGAGAAAATATATCACACAGGTCACAAACATCAAGATACAGATCATGCACGGACTAATTGGGGCCAAGGGCCACAGCTAAGTCAGAAAACATGCCACGCAATTTTCACCCGAGAGCAGGTAGGACCAGCTGTCTCTTTTATTTCATGGATATCAGTTGCCAGCTGTGGCTACATGCAGGAGGGAAACATCTTTAAGTACGCAACGTAACTTCATCGTGCTTCTTGGTGTCATTAGCAAAACGAGCTGAATCTTCGCGACTGTCAAAGTGCTGGCTGGACTGGCAGTGAACTTTATTTGCATGCATTTCAATTCCCAATACAGTGTCTGAATACCTCGGGGTGAAAAGTTTGCTGAGCACTGAACGTAAAGCAGGACTTGTCTACTGCTCGTAGGAGAGCAGAGTAGTGTTTAACAATACCAATGTTTTGGTACCGCTACAAAAATTTTCGGTACTTTTCTAAATAAAGGGGACCACAAAAAAATTGCATTACTGGATTTATTTTACCAAAAAATCTTAGAGTAAAATAAACATATGTTTCTTATTGCAGTTAAGTCCTTAAAGAGCTGTTTGCGTCTCTAGATATATATATATATATATATATATATATCTGCATCCATTTTCTACCGCTTGTCCCTTTTGGGGTTGTGGGGGGTTGCTGGTGCCTATCTCAGCCTCATTATGGTGGAAAGCGGCGTACACCCTGGACAATTCGCCACCTCATCACAGGGGCCAACACAGATAGACAGACAACATTCACACTCACATTCACACACTCGGGCCAATTTAGTGTTGCCAATCAACCTATCCCCAGGTGCATGTCTTTGGAAGTGGGAGAAAGCCGGAGTACCCGGAGGGAACCCACGCAGTCACGTTTAGAACATGCAAACTCTGCACAGAAAGATCCCGAGCCCGGAATTGAATTCAGGATTACTCAGGAATTTTGTTTGTGAAGTACATGCACTAACCCGTGTTCCACCGTGGTGTCCATATATATGTATATAATATTTTATATATATTTTAATGATAAAGTACTGGGATTGAAACCCCAATTCCAACCCTTGATGCTGAGTGCAAAACGGGAAGGTAATGGGTCCATTTTATAGTTTGAACTCACGATCTACCGTTTTCTGGGCGGACACTCTAACCACAAAGTCAATGAGCAGACTCAGTGTGTATATATATACATATATATATATATATATATATATATATATATATATATATATATATATATATATATATATATATATATCTATATATATATATATATATATATATATATATATTTATATATATCAATGTTTATTTATATAGCCTTAAATCACAAATGTCTCAAAGGACTGTACAAACCACTATGACTACGACATCCTCGGAAGAACCCACATAAGGGCAAGGAAAACTCACACCCAGTGGGACACCAGTGACAATGATGACTATGAGAACCTTGGAGAGGACCTCATTTGTGGGTATATATATATATATATATATATATATATATATATATGTAGGTGTGGGAAAAAATCACAAGACTACTTCATCTCTACAGATCTGTTTCATGAGGGGTTCCCTCAATCATCAGGAGATTTTAATGGAAGCATCCACATACAATGGTTTATATAGAGCACAGAGTGGGTGGGTACAAGCAGGCGTAGGGTGTGGTGATTGGCTCATGTGTTACCTAGTAGGTGTTTCCGTCTATGGATGACAGCATCGATAGCCTTTTATTAATTCCGGTAGGTATTCTTTTCGTGGTGGTGGGTGGTGGGTGGGTGGTTGCTGTCATGGTGCACGTATTGGAGTGTTGTGTTGGGTTTCGTGAATGGTTGGTAGCTGTTATTTCTCAGGTTGAAAGTGACGTCAACCTGAGAAATAACAGCTACCAACCATTCACGAAACCCAACACAACACTCCAATACGTGCACCATGACAGCAACCACCCACCCACCACCACGAAAAGAATACCTACCGGAATTAATAAAAGGCTATCGATGCTGTCATCCAGCAAAGCTGAATTCGACCAAGCAACCCCCCCGTACCAGAAAGCACTTTATGAAAGCGGATACAACTTCACCCTCACCTATGAACCCACCCCAGGAAACCAACCAAAAAAGAGCAGAAAACGAAACAACATCATCTGGTACAATCCGCCATTCAGCAAAGACGTCTCAACCAACATCGGCCGCAAGTTCCTCACTCTGATCGACAAACACTTCCCCAAAGGCAACACCCTAAGAAAAATATTCAACAAAAACAACATTAAATTGAGCTACAGCTGTATGAATAACATGCAACAAATAATTTCAAACCACAACAAAGCAATTGCAAAAGGACTGCCTACCCCCAGACTAAACGACTCTGAAACCAATAATGAATGTAACTGTCGCAAGAAACCTGATTGCCCTCTCAACGGAAGGTGCTTACAGACATCAGTCGTTTACCAAGCAAAGGTAATACGCAAGGACATTAACACATCCGACACGTACGTAGGATTAACCGAAGGAGCGTTCAAAACAAGATGGAATAATCACAACGCCTCCTTTAGAAACCAGACTTTGCAGAATTCCACAGAACTCAGCAAACACATTTGGGACCTCAAAGACAATAATGTTGAATATTCAATAACATGGCAAATTCTTGCATCCAGCACACCATACAACAGTGGTAATAAAAGATGCAACCTATGCTTAAAAGAGAAACTGTTTATTATATATCATCCTGATCTATCATCCCTCAACAAGCGCAGTGAAATCATTTCAACATGCCGCCATAGACGGAAACACCTACTAGGTAACACATGAGCCAATCACCACACCCTACGCCTGCTTGTACCCACCCACTCTGTGCTCTATATAAACCATTGTATGTGAATGCTTCCATTAAAATCTCCTGATGATTGAGGGAACCCCTCATGAAACAGATCTGTAGAGATGAAGTAGTCTTGTGATTTTTTCCCACACCTACATATTGCGCTCTACCACGGTATCGAGCACTATTCTCCGGATAATCCAATCAAGACATATATATATACATATATATATATATATATATATATATATATCAATCAATCAATCAATGTTTACTTATATAGCCCTAAATCACTAGTGTCTCAAAGGGCTGCACAGACCACCACGACATCCTCGGTAGGCCCACATAAGGGCAAGGAAAACTCACACCCAGTGGGACATTGGTGACAATAATGACCCAGTGGGACGTCGGTGACAATGATGACTATGAGAACCTTAGAGAGGAGGAAAGCAATGGATGTCGAGCGGGTCTAACATGATACTGTGAAAGTTCAATCCACAATGGATACAACACAGTCGCGAGAGTCCAGTCCAAAGAGGATCCAAGACACAGCAGCGAGAGTCCCGTTCACAGCGGAGCCAGCAGGAAACCATCCCAAGCGGAGGCGGACCAGCAGCGCAGAGATGTCCCCAGCCGATACACAGGCGAGCAGTACATGGCCACCGGATCGGACCGGACCCCCTCCACACGGGAGAGTGGGACATAGAAGAAAAAGAAAAGAAACGGCAGATCAACTGGTCTAAAAAGGGAGTCTATTTAAAGGCTAGAGTATACAAATGAGTTTTAAGGTGAGACTTAAATGCTTCTACTGAGGTGGCATCGCGAACTGTTACCGGGAGGGTATTCCAGAGTACTGGAGCCCGAACGGAAAATGCTCTATAGCCCGCAGACTTTTTTTGGGCTTTGGGAATCACTAATAAGCCGGAGTCCTTTGAACGCAGATTTCTTGCCGGGACATATGGTACAATACAATCGGCAAGATAAGATGGAGCTAGACCGTGTAGTATTTTATACGTAAGTAGTAAAACCTTAAAGTCACATCTTAAGTGCACAGGAAGCCAGTGCAGGTGAGCCAGTACAGGCGTAATGTGATCAAACTTTCTTGTTCTTGTCAAAAGTCTAGCAGCCGCATTTTGTACCAACTGTAATCTTTTAATGCTAGACATGGGGAGACCCGAAAATAATACGTTACAGTAGTCGAGGCGAGACGTAACAAATGCATGGATAATGATCTCAGCGTCTTTAGTCGACAGAATGGAGCGAATTTTAGCGATGTTACGGAGATGAAAGAAGGCCGTTTTAGTAACGCTTTTAATGTGTGCCTCAAAGGAGAGAGTTGGGTCGAAGATAATACCCAGATTCTTTACCGTGTCGCCTTGTATAATTGTTTGGTTGTCAATATATATATACATACATATATATATATATATATATATATATATATATATATATATATATATATATATATATATATATATATATATATATGTGGTGTCTCACTCCAGCACCGCCTGACAGGTAAGCACCTCACAGGGGAGGAGCCAGGGCATGGAGGCGAGTGAAACATGGAAGACAACGCACCACTCTTGGCCGCATCATCGAGGGGCGGTACATTCCCCTCTATCAGTTCTATCAGCCTGAAGTGCCACCAGCTGTGCGGCCAGGTGGGACCCAGCTACAAACCTTTCTTAACTCTGCCTCATTCAGGTCTGGCTCCCCTCAGTGTCAAGGCAGGTGCATCAGGCGGTAAGTGAGACAACCATTATTTCCCCACTAAAGACATTACTGGTGAAATGTTTACTTATGTTGTGTTTCTATTGATTATAGGCAATTACCTATGACCTTTAAAAACATGTGCTGGGTGAAGGACTGAGAGCGCCGGACGGGAAATATTTATGTTTGGTCACTTTAAGTTTGATTCTTCCACACCCCACCCTTCCTAAAAAGACTTGTATAATAATACCCTTTTTTGGCTTGCTGCAAAACCAATCCTGTGTCTTGGTGAGAGTCAGGGTACCACTATATATATATATATATATATATATATATATATATATATATATATATATATATATATATATATATATATATATATATGTGTGTGTGTGTGTACTTCACATTCCTTTATGTATGAAGCAGTACAGTAAACACATGTTGAATGTATCCATCAGTTATGTCCTATATTTAAAACGTCCAATGTGTTTTTTAGTGAAAACTGCTTCATGCTTTTCATTACTTTGCCTTCAGCACATATTCATGATGGATACATGCCATCTTTAAACCTGAAGTAATTCACACACAATCATGTCATGTAAAGTGTAACAACATAATACCATAAGAAATGTTTCCACTTAGCCCCAAGCATGTTCTTCTGCTTTCTGTCTCGTACTCGCACATTTCCACTAAATTTTATTTAATTCAGTCCATTCTTACAGTTCCAATTATACTGTATATGTAATATTGTTGTATGGTAGTAGTTGCTGTTTTTCCGCAGGCATTGCTGAAGAAATTGACCACATAATTTCAACCGAAGCAGTCCCCCTAATGTTTGCAAGAAACAGTTTTTTTCCGCATACATTTTAGTATGGGAAAGAGGTGACCTGAATGGCAAATGTTTGCCTTGATAGTGAACAATGGAAGCAGAGGTGGTTTAAATAACAGAAAAAAAATGAAAGAAATGTGTGCTAAAGGCGGCACAGATGAAGGCATAGTATTTATGCAAATGAGCACACTGATAGAATGAATTTACCTAATAACCAATTAGGAATAAGTGACAAGTATGTGAGACATTACCATTCTTTTCTCTGAGGCCTAATGAAGCAGTGATTGCTATGCTGTACTCAATAATCTGATACAGTTATGACGCGGCTTGCTTGCAGTGTGACATTTGCGAACGACTAGTCTTTTGAAAAGCTCTTTAAAGTGAGCGATGAGAACCAAATTCCTGTTAGAAGTAAATTATTTGTGATACATTTTTAATATAAATGCTTAGTCGCATTTTGTCCACAGTTCGTCATGATCCGTAGCCCGGATCATGTTTTGTTTAGTCATGTTCTGTTTAGTTTTGGACTCCCTTAGTTCCTGTTTTGTCCACCCCTGGGATTGTTTTTGGTTACAATGGGTGCTAATTGGTTTCACCTGCCTCTGATTAAGTGTTCGGCAAACTCACCTGCTGCCCGTTACTAATCAGAGAGCTATTTATTCACAGAATAAATAGCAGTATGCAACAGGTTACGTTGGGTAATTCCTGCCTCTATGTTTCTTGAGTCCTGTGCTACATTTTTGCCTTAGCTTCCCATGCGATCGGCACGTGTCTCTGTTTAATTCCTATTCTTTGTATGTGCTATGATTTATGAGGAATAAATCATATCCTATCTTCTTCACATGTGTGTGATGCGTAAGTGCAGTAGCACTGCGTAGAAGTGCTTGTAGTTAGCGCATGTTGCATTTTGCTTCTGCCTGCTACTGTCTGCTTTCAGCTACTGCCACCGGCTAGCCCTCCTTACGGGGGGTGAAAAGAGGAGCCGAGCGCGTAAGCCTCCTCTTGCCAGTACACAGCCTCTCCACCACCAAGACTCCTAAAGTGCCTCCTCACGGTCCCAGGCTGAACTGTAGGGGATCTCGGAGCAGCAGTGGGCCCCAGAGGCGAGCTGTGCAGGCCCACCGGTGTGTGGACAGGCCCTGGCATCCGCCAACCATTGCCCCATCTATGGGTTAAATAGTTGTCATTTTCCCCACCCCCACCCGCTGCCTTGTAGTACCTTTGGGAGAAGGAAAGGCTACGGGAGAAAACCCAGACAGAAAATCAGGAAAGGAGCCCCTGAGGCGACTGAGTGTCATTGCTGACCCCCCGCCGGCAGCTCCCGCAGCCAAGCCGATGCCAGATGTATTGCCTTGCTTTCCTCTGGACCACATCAACACGGCCGAGAGGGGGATCCTGATGTCTGGGTAACCCAAAATCTCCATGCTTTCTGCCCAGGCTTGCGCCACGGAGAGGTCACTCCAGCCAATCCCCAAAAGGGAGGAAACATCACGGAAGCTGGCAGTCTTAAGTTCCACCCGATTGGGGCCAGCTTCGATGGTGGGAGGAAGCATGGACTCAAGAAAGAATGAACTCCCCCCAGGCACAACCCATCGTCACTTCTGACGGACGGATGCCTATGATGCCTTCTTCACGCTTTGTCCGGAGTTGTCGTTCTGCATCCGGGGAGAACGACCGCGCAGTAACATGCGATCCTATGTGACACAGTTAACTCAAAGTTAACGCATTTAATGACAATTAGAGATTGTTTGTTTTTTCAAAATGTTAACGGGAAAAGCATTGGACAGGACAATTTGTTAGATTTTTGCAAATGACTGCTTAGTAAACATTAGGGTATTTTCCACATAGGGTCTTTTTTTTATAAATAATCTTTTGTACACTAATTCTGCCACCAACTTTCACTCTGACTCATAGCTTCTTTCTTTCAGTCTGGGCTCTGAAAGAGTTGAACATCCGTGTGTGTTGCCTGTGGGCAAGATAATCAGGAAATGTTGTGTAGAAAAGGGCAAACAATCCACTAGCGCAGTCATGTTTTGTTTTATTGAGGGGAAAGAAAAGAAAACCCAAATAGGCAACCGCACGTTAAGAAACAAGTCCCCCAAAAAAACTGCAACCTGCAACTCACAAACATTGTAAGTGACTTACAAGCACAACACTGTTTATAATAAGTTGACTTTTATTATTCATTTTTACGTTAACTTTGACAGCTCTAATTTGTAGATAATTATTATTTATCTTTGCATGAAATGTATGTAGCATGCAAAGTTTTTATTGTGCAAGAAAGTATTTTAGGTACGGAAAAAAATACAAAATACTGGTGTCCCTGTCAAAGAACCAGCATATGGCTCCACCTAATAAAATATATACAACATTTTAATATTTCAGATTTATTTCCACCAGTACAGGAAATATTGGTGGAATTTGAGTAAGAGTTATTGTGATATAAATCTTACTAGTTTACTTTAAAGTTGGAGTCATAGGTACTCGATAAAACATAAAAACTAGTCATTTGAACAGCTTTTTGACAGGAAAGGATACTGAATGACCAATAAATCCAATTTTTACAGCTGACAGCATGACCCCAAGATGCAGAGACTGCAGGCAAGGAGCTGGTAAAAAGTCATTTGTGGAAGTAGACCACGAATGAAACTTCTACACAAGTTAAAGTACCACTGATTGTCATACACACACTAAGTATGTAACCCTCTGCATTTGACCCAGCCCTTGTTCCACTCCCTGGGAGGTGAGGGGAGCATTGAGCAGCAGCAGTAGCCACGCTCAATAATAATTTTTGGGTGATTTAACCCCCAGTTCCAACTTTTGATGCTGAGTGCCAAGCAGGTAGGTAATGGGTCCCATTTTTATAGTTTAAAAGCAGGTGAGGAAGCATAGCTGATAGGACGTGGTCGGACAAAGCACAAAATAATCATCACGAACAGTCAATAATGAACCAGCTTAGTCCAGAGGCTGGCATAATAAACCAGCTAAGACCAAAAACAAGAGCGCTGGACAGGAAGTTCAACCTGACATAAGAAAACAAATTCAAAAGTCCATGAAGAATCATGACATCAGAAAATGACTTATGAAGAATTCCTGACATTTCTTATAGTGTCTTTGTTGATTATCTTATATACACTAAAATACAGCGCTGAGATTTGCTCCTTAATGGTCGGCTTCAGTTTCATAATTCATAAACAAATCAAACGGCTGTTATTGGTATTTCAGACCAAATAATCTTAAAATGAGAAATATATACTGTGTACACATGGCTTCAGCAATACAGAGTACATTTGCAAACATTCAGAGACAGAATGTGTTTTTCCCCAATGTGACCTGCCGGAAATCATTGGAAGAAGTCAACTTAAAGAATCTGCTAGAGAAGTTTCTTTGACTCACGCAGGGACAACATTTCAGTGTAGAACATTTACATTGCATGCGTTGTAAGAAAAAAAAAAAAAAATAATAATTTAAACTTGTTTTAACTGCTGACTATTTTTGGTGGATTTATCCCTGGTATACACATCGTGATTCCTATTGAAATGTATTGACACTGTTTTATGAATAAGCTGCAGTAAAATGTGTATGTAATACACCAAAAATGGTTCAAAAAGATTTTCAATGAACATACTTGCCAACTCTCCCAGATTTTCCGGGAGACTCCCGAAATTCAGCACCTCTCCTGAAAACCCCCCGGGACAAATTTTCTCCCGAAATTCAGACGGCGCTTTAGGCCACGCCCCCTCCAGCTCCATGCGGACCTGAGTGATGTGTCAACAGCCTGTTTTCACGTCCTCTTTCCCATGTCTGCCCAATGACGTTATAACTGTAGAATGATCGAGAGAGAGTTCTTGGTTTGTTATGTGGGTTTATTGTCAGGCAGTTTCATTAACCTCCTCCCAGCGCGGTAACAACACACAACAACGGCAGTCTGTTTTCGTCTACCGTAAAGAAGTTTGTCTGCCGTTAACAGCAATGTTGTGACACTCTTAAACAGGACAATATTGCCATCTACTGTACATGCACATGGTTAGAAAAACAAGGCTGGCCATTCAACCCTTAACTCAACAATGAGTAGATGAGTGTTATGTGTGTGTAAATCTGTAAATAAATGAACACTGAAATTCAAGTATACATTTTTTATTTATATATATATATATATATATATATATATATATATATATAGAGGTAGAAATATATATATATATACATATATATATGAAAATACTTGACCTGGTGAATCACGCCCCCAACCACACCCTGCCCCGCTACCGACCACGCCTCCCGCCCCACCTCCCGAAATCGGAGGTGTCAAGGTTGGCAAGTAGGTCAATGAACCAAGTCCAAAAGTCATTTTCGAGTCCCATCTCGTCCACCACTGTGATTGCACCCACCACACATTCTACTCTGCGACAGTCATTTCCAGTAAACAGATTATTGGTTGTTGAACACAGGTCGGTCCACAGCTCTAACACTTTCTACAAGGTCAGATGGCCTATGGATGCAACACGAAGGGCACAGATCAATCCTGCTTGTTGGTTTATGCAAGTATTGGTGAGTGGGGCAAGCCTACAGGAATTGCTTGTCTGGTACAAATCTCAGTTTATGTCTGTGTTTAGTCTCCATTTAGGTCAAGCTGCATTCAAGCGAGAGAAAATATTCACAAAATAAAAGACAACATGGAGGGCCTGCTGGCCATTTTTGTAATCAACAAAATTGAGTTGAATAAAATCAAATAATGCCGAGATTAAAAGAAAAAAATTGTAGCAAACATTTTGATTATAAAAAACTTAAATAGTGACAAAAATAGAAAAATCAATACCTCTTAATAAGTTCTTACAAAGGCTTCACCTTTTGTCAAAAGCCTCAGCTGTATATATTTATACATATGTGTTTATATATATGTATTTGTATGTATTATATGTATATGTAATATGTATATAAATGTATGTATACAGTATAGCCCAAAAAGTTTGGACACGCCTCATTCAATGGGTTTTCTATATTATCATGACTATTTACATTGTAGATTGTCAATGAAGGCATCAAAACTACGAATGAACACATATGGAGTGAAAAATGGGTGAAATAACTGAAACCATGTTTTTTATTCTACTTTCTTCAAAATAGCCACCCTTTGCTCTGATTACTGTTTTGCTCACTCTTGGCATTCTCTCAATGAGCTTCAAGAGGTCGTCACCTGAGATGGTTTTCACTTCACAGGTGTCATATTTTTGATGCCTTCAGTGACAATTCATCCATCCATTTCTACCGCTTATTCCCTTCTGGGGTTGCGGGGGGTGCTGGCGCCTATCTCAGCTACAATCGGGCGGAAGGCGGAGTACACCCTGGACAATTCGCCACCTCATCGCAGGGCCAACACAGATAGACAGATAACATTCACACTCACATTCACACACTAGGGCCAATTTAGTCAACCTATCCCCAGGTGCATGTCTTTGGAGGTGGGAGGAAGCCGGAGTACCCGGAGGGAACCCACGCATACACGGGGAGGACATGCAAACTCCACACAGAAAGATCCCCAGCCTTGGATTGAACCCAGGACTGCAGGACCTTCATATTGTGAGGCCGACGCACTAACCCCTCTGCCACCGTGAATATACAATGTAAATAGTCATGAAAATAAAGAAAACGTATTGAAATGAGAAAGTGTGTCCGCATTTTTGGCTTGTACTGTATATGTATATTAATGGGAGTGTGTGTATATATGTGTAGGCATATATATGTTATTTTATTTAAAATAACATTTAATATTCAAATTTTTTGCTTATTTTAAGCAAACGTGGTGCATTAACTTTAAAAACGCATCACGTTTGCTTCTTTTTTTAATCTTCATCACTGATTACTACTCACCGCAGACTTCATGAGAGCCAATAAACATAATAAAACATCACTCACCATGCAAGGTCTTCTGTCATCAGGACGCCAACTGATAGAATCTTGTTATAGTCCAGTTTAGATGAAGAATGACTCATAATCCTTGTGAGGAAGGGGAATGGGGTGGCGGAAGACCACCAAGCGTCTTTTAAGCATCATTGTGTGTCTTTCTGGACATTTTCAGGTCCTAAATGGCTGTCAAAGTGTACCAACTTGTTGGAATGTCTACTCAAAGCCACGTCATACACATGGGCACACATAAACAACACCCCATCCCTACTTCGTGCACTCACACTGATACCTTTGCTCAGCTAGAAATGTGAAAGTTGCACTCCAACATGATAATGACAGAAGTTGACTCCTACAGTACTAAAATCACAGGCCAGTGATGTTCAACAATGAACATTGTGTGCACAGTCTCACACAGACACACATTCCAGTTCAACCAAGTTCAAGCAATAAGGATTTGAAGCTTGGAAATGCGCTACTGACGCCTGACATATAAGGACTGACTGGCCTGCCTTTAACTTCGACAAAAAAATACAAACACTGTCAAAAACATCCTGTGTTCATTTTCATATTTTCATTTCTACTTTGAGAGCGAACTTGACACAAATTGTTTACTCGGCTGGACAATTTTATGAAAAAAAATAATTGAGATTTTTCTCTTTAAAATGTGTTTTTGGATTTGAGATTTTTATTTTCTATGCAGTTGTGATCAAAATTATTCAACCCCCACACAATTTTGGTGTTTTAGCAAGTTGGACATGTATTCTGTATTTTGTTTATAGTCATATCAAATAAAGATGTGTCAAATAGACAAATGCAACTTAAATTGTAACACTGTATTTTACAAAATACCAAAACAGGACATTTTTCTTAATATCTCATTGACAAAATTACTCAACTCCTTGAAGATTATAACTCTTAAGAACAGAATTTGAATAAGGCATTTTCAATAAGGTGTTGAAAACACCTGTAGATGTGATTAGAACCATAACGAGCAACAATTAAACTGATTGAAAAAGACGCTCAGCTTCTTGTGGATGGTCAATGGTGTATTTGCAACATGGTGAAGTCCAGGGAGTGGTCAAAGAAGTCAAGAAAGGAGGTAATTTCTCTTCATAAGAAAGGATATGGATATAAGAAAATAGCAAAGACATTACACATTCCAAGAGACACAGTTGGGAGCATAATTCGCATGTTTAAAGCTAAATGCACAGTGGAAACACTACCTAGGCGTGGTAGAAAGAGGATGCTGTGTGCATACAGTTGTGAAAAACCACAGCTGAGGAACTACAACAGGACATTGCATTATCGCCCCAGACAATAAGGCGCGCACTACGAGATGAAGGCCTCCATGCCAGACTCCCAGGTCACCCCACTTCTGACTACCAGGCACAAGTAAAATAGACTCCAGTATGCCAAACATCATCTGGACAAACCCCAAAGGTTTTGGGAAACTGTTCTATGGAGTGATGAGACCAAACTGGAACTCTTTGGGCCTATGAATCAACGTAATGTCTGGAGGAGAAAAAAATTAAGCTTACAAAGAGAAGAACACCTTGCCTACTGTTAAGCATGGTGGGGGGGTCAATCATGCTCTGGGGCTGTTTCTTTGCCTCAGGTACCGGGAATCTCCAGCGCGTTCAAGGCATTATGAATTGTATTTCCTACCAGGATATATTAGCTGCAAATGTCATGAAGTCAGTGACGAAGCTGAGGCTTGGGAGACGTTGGACCTTCCAACAGGACAACGATCCCAAGCATACCTCCAAATCAACATCAGAGTGGTTGCAGAAGAAGGGCTGGAAGACTGGAGTGGCCTACACAGTCGCAAGACCTAAATCCTATAGAAAAGCTGTGGTGGGACTTGAAGAAGGCAGTTGCAGCATGCAAGCCCAAGAATATGAATGAACTGGAGGCCTTTGCCCAAGAGGAATGGGCTAAAATACCTGTAGATCGTTGCAAGAAGCTTGTGTCCGGTTATGTATCACGTTTGAAGGATGTAATTACTGCCAAAGGGTGTTCTACTAAGTATTAAAGATGCATGTAACTAGAGGGTTGAATCATTTTGTCAATGAGATATTAAGAAAAATGTCCTTTTTTGGTATTTTGTAAAATACAGTGTTACAATTTAAGTTGCATTTGTCTATTTGACACATCTTTATTTGATATAACTATAAACAAAATACGGAATAAATGTCCAACTTGCCAAAACACCAAAATTGTGTGGGGGTTGAATAATTTTGATCACAACTGTAGATAAAAATGCCAAACATTGTGAAGGAAGACATGTTACTTTTAGACTGTCAATCTACATATTCTTGTCTCAATAATAACTTTAAAAAGTATTTGACTTTATGCAGACTCTGAGCTTTCGTCTACATAATGCTCTTAAACTAAGGAAAGAACCGATAAAAACTATACAGTGAGCATAATATAATCAAAATATATAGTAATATTGCAAGTAACCATTTATAAGGATTTAAACTTTATTTCACATTACTGTAGAATTGGTCACCATTGAACTGTACTTGGAAACTAAATAACTTTAAGTTATCCTAAATAAATAAACAAAACAAAAAAAGGAATTAACTCATTTCTGTAAGCAATAAATTAACTTAAATAAATATTGAACATCTTTAAGAGTATTTTTTTCCAGTTGGAAAACGACGTTGGGTTATGTTTTTTTTTTTTGCCATCGACTACGGAGGGAAAAAATAACAAAAATAAAACGATTCATCAATACATCGACGTTAATATGTGAGAGCCGAAGGAAACCGGGCAAAGAAGAGCCACGGGTTGGCCAGGCCTGGGAGCTTCCGGAGTCAGTGGGTCCATTACGATGACTTCTGTTTTGTTTGATCAACTGTTTTACTGCCGCGTTACAGGTACTATTTAGAAACAATTAAAGTATGTAAATGAATATTTACAAAATATTTTGTATCAATACCAATCATATATGTAATAATATGTATTTCTTCCAAAATGTGGTGCACTCTATACACTGCAAAATCTGAAATCTAAGTGAGATTAAATATCTCAAATAAAGGCGATATTTACTTATTTTCTGTCTGATAAGATAATTCTTCTTACTAAGCAGATTTTATGTTAGAGTGTTTTACTTGTTTTAAGGGTTTTGGTCCTTAATTATCTCAGTAAGATATTACAGCTTGTTGCTGAAATTGTATGACCTATATTGAGTAAAACATGCTTGAAACTAGAATATCAAACTGTTGTAAAGATGTGTCATTAACACTCAAAAGTATAAAACAATTTTTTAAAGTAAAAAAATCATGATGCCGAGCTTATATCGTTATGTCAAGGTAATGGCACTCACATTTACTTAATTTAAGTATATTTTCAACATTTTGAGCGAAAAGGTCTCTTTTTCTTCCACCAAGAAAAGTACACCTGTTATCAGTGAGAATATATTTATTTTAAGGTATTTTTGGGTTCATTGACGTTAGCGAATCTTACTTGTTTTGGAAAGTCTTGACAAGCCACATTTTTTTGTTCTATTGGCAGATAATTTTGCTTAGTTCAAACAAAATACCCCTAATTTTCTTGTTAATGATTAACAATATTTTTTTTTCTTGTTTTTGAACACTGACTTTTTGCAGTGCAAAAGGTCAAGGTTATGTTTTTTTTTGTCCATTTCTACTCACTCTATGGGCTTTTTGATTGCTTTGGTATGTACTGAGAGTTTTAAAAGTGATTAAAAAGTGCCATGGCAGGAAACCTTTAAAGGCCTACTGAAATGAGATTTTCTTTTTCAAACGGGGATAGCAGGTCCATTCTATGTGTCATACTTGTTCATTTCGCGATATTTCCACATTTTTGCTGGAAGGATTTAGTAGAGAACATCCACGATAAAGTTCGCAACTGGAGAAAAGCCCTGCCTCTACCGGAAATCGCAGACGATGACGTCACATGTTTGATGGCTCCTCACATATTCACATCGTTTTTAATAGGGAGCCTCCAATTAAAAACAGCTACTCGGACCGAGAAAACAACAATTTCCCCATTAATTTGAGCGAGGATGAAAGATTTGTGTTTGAGGATATTGATAGCGACGGACTAGGAAAAAAAAAACGCGATTGCATTGGGACGGATTTAGATGTTTTTAGACACATTTACTAGGATAATTCTGGGAAATCCCTTATCTTTCTATTGTGTTGCTAGTGTTTTAGTGAGTTTAACAGTACCTGATAGTCAGAGGGGTTTGTCCACGGGAGTGTTGACGCGCAGTGTCTCAGGGAAGACGACGGCAGCTTTATGGGCGGCACAAGCTCAGCTGATCTCCGGTAAAAGCAACTTTTTACCACAATTTTCTCAACGAAACCTGCTGGTTGACATTCGGTTGGGATCCATGTTTGCTGTGATCTATAGTAAAGTTTGACCTCCTTGAATTCTAAACAAGGAATTGCCGTGTGTTTGTGTGGCTAAAGGCTAAAGCTTCCCAACTCCATCTTTCTACTTTGACTTCTCCAATATTAATTGTACAAATTGCAAAGGATTCAGCAACACAGATCTCCAAAATACTGTGTAATTATGCCGTTAAAGCAGACGACTTTTAGCTGTGTGTGCGCAGCGCTCATATTTCCTAACACTTGACGTCACGGGCTCATCATTACGCGACGTTTTAAAAAAAAAACTCCTGGGAAATTTAAAATTGCAATTTAGTAAACTAAAAAGGCCGTATTGGCATGTGTTGCAATGTTAATATTTCATCATTGATATATAAACTATCAGACTGCGTGGTGGGTAGTAGTGGGTTTCAGTAGGCCTTTAACTCGTCATCGTGATTATTTTGATAGCTCTAGTTATTAATAATTGGAAGGAGGAACAATTGCATTGAGTATAATGAACAACATGTCAAGGTTCCACAAACCATAAGTACTTTTGATACAATCACAACCCACAAGAGAACCGAGCAGGCCTGTAAGAGAAAAAAAAAAGGTGCAGAAGTTTCTAAAAGCAACAGAATATATTATACTTGAAAAGACAAGTAGGTCGGTGATTGGTTGCGTCGCAGTGCTTAAGTTGGAGGTGATGTTTAACACATTGCTTGAGTGTGTCATTTTCATGTGAGACTCCTTCATGCAATGATGTTTTGGTAGTGATACTTTACCCACCGTAAAGGACACACTTTAAATAACAACAAAACACACAAGTATGTTTTATATGGAGTATAGGTAATCCCCTGTAACGCACTTTGAAACTAAAGAGCTTCCTGTTGTACAGCAGTGACAGCTTTAAGAGCTTCACTTGCTCCGTTTAATATCCCAAGGTGATGAGCCGTTTTTGTAAACATTGTCAAAGCATGATGCATTCCAAATCAGCTTGCTGCTGACAGTGGGACCAACAAATGTGGCTTGCCCTTGCCTGAAATGTTGTCAAACACAGCTGGCGTTAATTTCCTTTCAGTGTCTTCAAAGCCAAGTAAACAACCTAATCATCGGCGCTGTCATGCTCATATTTTGGGATCTGAGGCTCGGTATGCTTCATTTCATCCTTGGCATGACTACACTGATGTTTGTGTACATAAACCTGAGGCACCATTTTGCTGTGGCACGACCAGCTCCTCTGTACTCCGTTGTGTGCCGGATTGTCTCCTGCCTGCAATCCCCATCTTGCTCGTTGCTCGATATGCAAACTCAAAATCTAGGGTCACATGCCAAGAAGCGGTGCTGCACAGCAGGTGTCCTGGTGAGGCGACAAACCAAAGAAACCGCAGCTTCCCACCATCTTTTTCACAAATGCAAAGTTCCTCGCCAACAAGAAAAATGAGCTGCAGGTTGCAGAGGATAGCTTCATTCATCTTTTTCCAGTGACCTGCCTTCACTCACTTAGCCCCACGCACAGGGCATCCTTATGACCGGACAGAGATCTCTAATAATCAAAAAGAAAACGTGGATTATTTCACCTCAGGGTATCTGCAGGTTTCAGCAAGTCAAATTTAAGACTTTTTAAGACCTTTTTAATGCCACCTTGAATGAAATTTAAGACCAAAAAAATAAATAAAAAATCTATAAATATAAGCGATGGTTGGGGATCCCACTGTACTACAACCTCAATGACAATCAGTCAAGTTTACTTTTTGTATGTTTATTAATAAACAAACTGATAAGCACCACTCTGCCAAATAGTTTATCAAAAATCTTGAGAGATCCAAAAACTTTGACATCCAAAACAAACAAACCAGCACCAACGCCAGTAAAAACATAATAACGGAGGTGAGGGTAAAAATAAATTACATTTCATTAACACATGGCGAGACCCGTTGACTTGGTCGAAGAGCAGGTTTTGGATGTGAGGTGCTAATCCGTGTCTCGTAATATATACTGTTTTATCTTTTCCGCAGGAGAATGTATTAGCAACCTGAGAATCAGGAAACATCACACGAAAAAGATCGCCAATCCCGTCATTTGAGGTGTAGGATTGATGTTTCACCACAGTGTGCAAGATCCATAACACCTCGGATTTTAATGTTGCAGTCCCGCCGAAGATTAATGTCAGGTCAGTGCTGCTAGCGGCAGTTGTTGCTAGCTGGGGGGGCGTTGGCGCTGGTCCCACGCAGAACTGAGAGATGCCCGGTGTTTGTTTTTGCCTCTCTTCAGCGATTTTATGCTTACCCCACTGCGATTCGACCGCTCTAATTTCCATGGTGCCAAGTTTGAAATACCTCTTACAAAGTATGCACCTGGCCTCCTCGGGATTGGCAAAAGGCTTAAGCCAGCTTTTAAAACGGCTGTCCTCCAGCCAACGCTTGCAAAACTTGCATTTCCCCATGTTTACTGAAAGGCGAGAGGCGAGGAAGAAAGGAAGGAGTCTGCGCGCGATCCGACTATGCGCGCGACTGACACTGAAATCACTCACTTCTACTCAAAGACGTGCCGTAACTTTTACTCAAAGACGTGCCCCGAAAAAAAACAAAAAACAACTGGCCCGACAATTTAAGACCATTGAGTACTGAATTTAAGACCATCTTAGGAATTTCTAATAAATGTAATACTTTTAAGGCGAGTGATGTAAGCGTGCTCCCGCCAGGGGGTGCATTCTACAGCGGGGGTGCATAATTCGGCACAACAGGGAGTTAGAACTGCAAGGGCTTGATCTACTAAGATCCAAATTATAAGTGCTAAATGATGCATGCAATTTCAGCATCTCGGGGAAGGAAAGATATGGAAATTTTGCCAAAAATTAGGCAAATGTTTCCTTATTGTCCGTCATCTTTGACAAAATGTTGTGGGACATGACAACCGTATTCAAAAGGGGTGCGACTAAACGGTGCAAAACCAAAAGCATCTATTCATGGGCTTGTTGCGGGTGATCTAGTCCAGTGTTTTTCAACCTTTTTTGAGCCAGGGCACATTTTTGGCGTTGAAAAAAATCAGGCGGCACGCCACCGGCAGAAATCATTTAAAAATTAAACTCAGTTGACAGTAAAAAGTAATTGTCGCAACTGTTGGATATGATTTTAAAACATAACCAACCATGCATCACTATAGCTCTAGTCTACAAGTAGGTGTACAGTGTGCTTCCTTCTTCTGCGGGAGAGCTCAGGGGCTCCGATGTGAGCACCGGAAACGCCCCCAGTGCTCTCCACGCAGATCGCGCCCGCACTCCACCACAGCCGGCGGCAATCAACAATCTACACACCTGACTTCGATGAGGGACAACAACATAAAGAAGCCTCGCCGCTGACTTCTCTGCTAGCAGTAAGCTTTGCGTCTCTGACTTCCCCTCTTGATCTCGCTCGTTTGCTTGTTTCCTTGTGCCTTTGTTTCCTGACCTCTTGTTGTCTCTCACTCTCCCCACAGTCTCAGCCATTGCTGTGTACCTCCGCTGCCGCTTTTCCTTCCTGGACTTTGTTTTGCTCTCATCGATCCTTGACCCCGTTTTGGACTTCCAGACTTTTCTCTCCTGCCGTTGACCCCCGCTCGCACCTCGGACCCCCCCTGTTTTCTTCCCCTTGGACTTGCACGCTGAACACCCAAAACGCACCTCAAAAAAACTTTTGGTATTTACTTATGGTAATTTCCACACATAGTCTTCAATTCAAACACATAGTTGTCACGCGTTCGGCGCACTTGTTGCGCGGAGTTGACACTTCGTGGATGCACACACTACCAGTCAGCAGGATTGCAGGTAAGAATATGTTTTAATATAATAAAACAAAAGAACACTGGTGCAAAAAAGGAGAAAAACAAAGCGCGTGCCAATGCACGGAAAGCTAATGCTAAAAACGTAGCAGGAAACAGAAAACATTAAACGACGTGCCACACGCACGTGAAGCTAAGGCGGAACTTAGCACAAAATAATCGAGGGCAGAAGGATACCAAACGTGACGTGTTGCGAAAAGCAAGTAATGGACCGAGGACGAACTGAGGAATCAGGTGGGCTTAAATACACAAATGATAATCAACAACAGGTGTGACAGGAGCCCGTGAGGAGGAGCACAAAACGTTGCCATGGTGACTAAACAAACGGGGAAGTGCTCAAACACAAGGAATCGGCAGAGTCCAGAACTAAACATGACCAAAGACATAAGCGGCAAAACAATAAACGATCCGCATACCGGATCGTGACACTACCCCTCCCCCAAGGGGCAGATCCCAGATGCCCCAAAAATCCCGAAGTACAAACCCCCCCCACAACTAGACAGTCCAAAAGAGAAGGGAGGGCGGAGGGAGGACCTGGTGGAGGGCTGACAAGTCCTGCATCCTTGACTCCACCAAGGACACCACAAAAGTCTAGGCGGGCGGGCCCGCAGAGGCCACATCCGTGGCTGACGAGGGCCAGGGCGCGTCCTGCGGGGAGGACGCCCTGGGAAGGGCCACCACCGTGGCCGGCGTGGGGGTGGAAGCACCCGCTGAGGAGGACGCCCGGGGTACGGCCACACCCCTGGAGGTGGAAGCGCCCTGCGTGGAGGACGACCTGGGCATGGCCACACCCACATCCGACGTGGAGGGAGATGCGCCCGGCGCGGTTCCGGACCTGATGCTCGGCGTGGACCCGGGCGCCGACATCGACGTCGACTCGGGCGTCGTATTGGACGTTGACTTGGACATAGTCTTGGACTCGGGCGTCGTTTTGGAGGCCGATTTGGACGTCGGCTTGGACTTGGACGTCGGCTTGGAGGCCGGCTTGGACTCTGACTCGGACTCGGACTCGGAGGCCGGCTTGGACTCTGACTCGGACTCGGAGGCCGGCTTGGACTCTGACTCGGACTCGGAGGCCGGCTTGGACTCTGACTCGGACTCGGAGGCCGGCTTGGACTCTGACTCGGACTCGGAGGCCGGCTTGGACTCTGACTCGGACTCGGAGGCCGGCTTGGACTCTGACTCGGACTCGGAGGCCGGCTTGGACTCTGACTCGGACTCGGAGGCCGGCTTGGACTCTGACTCGGACTCGGAGGCCGGCTTGGACTCTGACTCGGACTCGGAGGCCGGCTTGCACCTGGACTCGGACTCGGAGGCCGGCTTGCACCTGGACTTGGACTCGGAGGCCGGCTTGGACTCTGACTCGGACTCGGAGGCCGGCTTGGACTCTGACTCGGACTCGGAGGCCGGCTTGGACTCTGACTCGGACTCGGAGGCCGGCTTGGACTCTGACTCGGACTCGGAGGCCGGCTTGGACTCTGACTCGGACTTGGAGGCCGGCTTGGACTCTGACTCGGACTCGGAGGCCGGCTTGGACTCTGACTCGGACTCGGAGGCCGGCTTGGACTCTGACTCGGACTCGGAGGCCGGCTGGGACTCGGACTCGGACTCGGAGGCCGGCTTGCACCTGGACTTGGACTCGGAGGCCGGCTTGCATCTGGACTTGGACTCGGAGGCCGGCTTGCACCTGGACTTGGACTCGGAGGCCGGCTTGCACCTGGACTTGGACTCGGAGGCCGGCTTGCACCTGGACTTGGACTCGGAGGCCGGCTTGCACCTGGACTTGGCGTTGGAGGTTGACGTGGTGCTGGCACTGGGGCAGGTGGCTTGTCTGTTGACGCGGGCGGAGCCAGCGGCAAGGCAGGCAGCAACCTCAATGGAAGGAGGTCCGCCTGTGCCACTGACACGCCATCAGCCTTGCCCCCCCCCTCAGGAAGCAGATTCCAGATGCCAGATGGAGTTGGTGGGGGGGGGGGTTTGTGCGAGCTTGGAGGCAGTCGAGGGCATGGGAGGGCGGGCGCTTGGAAGCCTGGGAGCTGGCCTTGTGCGTGTGCGCCGCACGCGTCCCTCAGGCAGATTTACAGCAGGTGCCGGGGAAGAAAAGCCACATGGAAAGCACCTGGCAGTCGCTGCTGAGGGGAAAGCCCTGCACTCCTTTTGTGCACGCCCCTGCGCGGTGCCTGGCCGCCGCTGGAGTGCTCTCCTCCTGGGTGGTGTGACGTCACCGCGCGGCGTACAGCGCGCTGAGGGGAATGTCGGGGTGGCTTGAGACTGGGAGCGAAAGCGTTCCTCCGCGTCCGCTATCCTCGCCATGAATAGCTCCCAGGCCACCACTGCTTCGGCCGGGAGATCCTCTTCCGGCAGCTCAATGTCGTCCTCGCTCTCCCATGGACAAGAGTCTGCTCGGAGCTCCCAGAAGATCTCCGATTTTTCCTCATCGGAGAGGAACACCTGTTCTTGCTGGGGCTGGAGGAGTGCGAAGTGGCTTTTATCTCGGTCCATTCTGTCACGCGTTCGGCGCACTTGTTGCGCGGAGTTGCCACTTCGTGGATGCACACACTACTAGTCAGCAGGATTGCAGGTAAGAATATGTTTTAATATAATAAAACAAAAGAACACTGGTGCAAAAAAGGAGAAAAACAAAGCGCGTGCCAATGCACGGAAAGCTAATGCTAAAAACGTAGCAGGAAACAGAAAACATTAAACGACGTGCCACACGCACGTGAAGCTAAGGCGGAACTTAGCACAAAATAATCGAGGGCAGAAGGATACCAAACGTGACGTGTTGCGAAAAGCAAGTAATGGACCGAGGACGAACTGAGGAATCAGGTGGGCTTAAATACACAAATGATAATCAACAACAGGTGTGACAGGAGCCCGTGAGGAGGAGCACAAAACGTTGCCATGGTGACTAAACAAACGGGGAAGTGCTCAAACACAAGGAATCGGCAGAGTCCAGAACTAAACATGACCAAAGACATAAGCGGCAAAACAATAAACGATCCGCATACCGGATCGTGACAATAGTAGCATACACACTCCACGTAATCATCAAGCACTCAATAAACCTGTTGAGCTTGATATCCCGTTGTCGTGCCGTCTCCTTCCCCAGTCCGACGTAACAATATGAGAACTATCATTCCACATGCTACATAGTTGATTCATAATTCATTTTGGCCAATTTTTATTCGGAGTGTCCCGATATACACATTTTATTACTTACCGAGTATTGTCCAGTATTGATCCGATACAATAGCATCACAAATCACCGTACATACGTTTATTGTTTTGTAGTGTGGAATGTTTATGTTTAGATGTTAACTGGCTGTCCAGCTTTGCACAAGTAAACACGCTGCAGGTCTGCTTGCCTCGGAGATTTGAGATTTAAGCTGATATCATCCCATTAAGCTGGTATTGTGTATGACTGAGATCCGGTTACAGTCAAATCGGGACACCCCTAATTTTTATAAATAAAAATCACAATGCCATGCAAAAAAAATCAATGTCTGTACAATGTAAATGGTAAGTGGGTTGTACTTGTATAGCGCTTTTCTACCTTCAAGGTACTCAAAGCGCTTTGACACTATTTCCACATTCACACACACATTCACACACTGATGGAGGGAGCTGCCATGCAAGGCCCTAACCACGACCCATCAGGAGCAAGGGTGAAGTGTCTTTTTGTAGAGTTTGGTAGAAGGTGGGGATTGAACCAGGAACCCTCAGATTGCTGGTACGGCCACTCTCCCAACAGTGCCACGACGGTTGGGAGAGTGTGAGTAAATACTATAGCTTGATTATTTGACTAAATGAGAAATCAAAGTGTTCCTATTTTACAGTACAGGACTGCACAACATGTCTATAATGCTGGAGTTGACTTGGAAACTAAAGTGATTATTTTTCAAGACTAAACAGTCCTGACATGTGTTGTGATTAGCTATACACGAGAAGTATAATAGACTAATCTGTATAATAACTAGACATAGAAAAGTCTTAGCTCTCAGTTTAGCCCGGGAGCTTTGTTTATTTTACCTCTTAGTCGAACACCGGCAATTCCCACCTGCACTTCTGGTTCGTGAAGCGCAACATCCTGTTACAGCAGTAAGGATACTTTGACAATAAAGGTTTCAGACGTAAACATTAAATCTCCCTTCAACAAAAAAAGATGTGTATATGGATAATCAATGGCATGCAGAAAAACTGAGGCACTTAAACACAATTCTGAGCCACAACATTCGAGTCATAGTATACCGTGAATCTTTAGCAGTGCAAATAACATCGGTACACCTAATAGCATCAGTATACTCAAAAGTGCTGCAGTATTTAAATGTGTTACTTCTGGAACACAATTAACAGCAGTGAACATTTGCTTTCGATAGAGCGACAGTAGATAAACTGGTGAACATATCACAATGTAACCTATTAATACAGTGCACTGTTACAAATCAGGTTATTTTCTTCTTCTCTTTTTAATATTTTATTTTTATTTTTTTTTTATTTTTAGGGTAGCGATCCGCCTACACCCTTTACAATCAATTATAGATCGAGGACTTGCCTCAGCCTTATGACACGTCCATACCTTGTGCGTTTGCAAGGCTCGGTGTGAGCAGGTTCACACACAGAACTGGTGTGATTATTTTGCACACCTGGGTTCTCTGGTGTAGTGTTGGAGTCACCATCGCTGGCTGCTGTGTGATGGGTGTGTGGTTGTATAGCAGGTGTCATCGGTTGCGTCTGAACGACTGTCCATCGCCGGTCTCGATGTGGTAGCTCCGCGGTGTCTCAGCTGGTCGGATGACTATAGGTGGTTTCCACGTGCCATCACCCTGCTGGAAACGGATGGGTGCTCCGGCGCACAGCGTCGACAGCGGTCTGGTAGATCTGTCGTACTGTTGTTTCTGGTGTTGCTGGAAGTTATTTCTCCTTGCACGTACAGTAGCCTCAGGGGTCACCTGAGGTCGAAGTTGTTGAGTTGTCGTGGGCAGGATGGAGCGCAGTCTGCAACTCATCAGGATCTGTGCTGGAGATTTTAGTCCTTCAACTGGTGTGTTCCTATACTCCAGAAAACAGAGATAGGGGTCTTTCTTGTCCTCTTTGGCCTTGGTGTGGATTCGCTTTGCAGTTTGAAAAGTCTTTTATGCTAAGCTGTTGCTCTGCGTGTAATGTGGACTCGAGGTGATGTGCTGGAAACCCCATCACTCTGTGAACTGCTTGAATTCACTCGAGTTGTAACATGGCCCGTTATCACTGACGACTGGGCGGGCGATTTCTTGCCTCGAAAACACCGCCTTCATCTTGTGAATGACAGCGGCTGTGGTGATGTTATGCAGGTGCTCAAATCAAAGTATCTGCTGAGGTAGTCACAGATGATGATGTAGTTCTCAGAGTTCCATGTGAATAGATCTGTTGCTACAGTCTCCCATGGGGTATCTGGGATGTCATGTGAGAGCATGGGTTCTTTGGTGTTGGCACTACGATGTGTTTGGCATATGTCTCATCTTTGAACTGTTTCCTCAATCTGTTGACCCATGCCAGGCCAAAACATTATGTTTCTTGCCCTGTGTCTGCTCTTCTCAACTCGTAAATGTCCTGTGTGGATGCATTTTAGCATGTATGGTCTGAGCTTGTGGGGAATGATTATTTTCTCACCCTTTAGGAGGATCCCATCGGCTTCTGTGATCTCGTCACGGTGGTTCCAGTAATAGCTGACGAGTGGGTGACATCGTCTTCGTGTCTCCGGCCAGCCTGACCGGATGACTAGCTTTAGCTTCGAGAGCTGCTCGTCCTGAGCTGTCTCCATTTTGATGTTGTCCAGCCTGTCAGTACTCACTGGGGCTGTGCTAATGACAGTATGCACTTGTGTCTTCATAGCCTCGGCTACAGACTCGTCCTCTTCATCCATGAATCTTCTCGACAGTGTGTCGGCTACAGGGATCTCTTTGCCTGTTCTGTGGGTGAGAGTTGTGCTGTATTTTTGCAAAGCAAGCATCATGCGCTGTAAACGCGGTGGATCAAGGGCTAGGGGTTTGCCTTGGTTGGTCTGATTCCACAGTTATGTTTCGCCCAAAGAGGTACTAATGGAACCTCTTACACCCTTACAGGACTGCATACAGCTCCTTCTCGATTTGGGCGTAAATCTGCTCTTTGCTAGTGAGCAGCTTGGATGCATATGCTACAGGTCTTCCTTTCTGCATGATGGTTGCACCCAGGCCGTGTTTTGACGCATTGACTTGCAGTATCACTTCTTTTTCAGGATCAAAGTAAGCCAGCACTGGAGCTACGAACTCTGTGTCCTGTTTTAGCAATAGTCTGAGTGGTGCACACACCTCAGCTAGGTTGGGTGCAAATCTTGCTAGGTAGTTGACCATGCCTAGCACGGTTTCAAGCTTTGCCTCACTTGTTGGCGGTGGCATGTCTCTGATAGCTCTCACCTTAAGTGGGTCTGGTTTCAAACCGTTGGCTGTGAGCTTATGGCCAAAGTAGCTCACCTCAGAAACACAAATGTGTCATTTCTCTGGATTAAGGCGTATGCCTCTCTCTCTGGTGCGGCCGAGCATGGCCCGGAGATTGCTGTCGTGTTCCTGCTTTGTTTTTCCAAACACGACGATGTCATCAACGATGCCAGCTACTCCTCTCAGGCCTTCGTATGTCTCATCCACCATCTTCTGGAACTCGTCCTGGGCGGACACGATGCCGAAGGGCAGCCTGAGTAAACGGTATCTTCCAAATGTGGTGTTAAATGTGGTGAGCAGTGAGGATTCCTCACTTAACTTGATTGCCCAATACCCTGATCTTGCGTCTGGGATGCTGAAATACTTTGCGCCTGCTAATTTGGATGTCACGTCCTCCAATGTTGGTAGGGGGTAATATGGCCTCATTATTGCCTATTTTAGGGGTCTCGGGTATAGGCACACTCTGAGTTTGCGTGTCTTGGGCTTTTCGCACACTAATAGGGCATTAACCCACTGGGTGGGCTCTGTCACCTTGCATATTATTCTGTCCCTTTCCATGTTGTCTAGCTCTATTTTTAGGCGGTCTTTAAGAGCAAATGGTACCCTCCGTGGTGGGCAGAGAACTGGTGCTACTTTGGGGTCTATTCTGAAATCGCATTTGCCTGGAAATGTGCCGATGCCTTTAAAAACATCTGAGTACTCACATAGGATGTGGTCTGACTGGGTGCTGTTCCCGTCGTCACTGTTGACTGCGTACACTACTTTGATGAGTCCCGGGGCCTTGCAGGCTTTGTAGCCTAGGATGGGTGGGCGTTTACAACTCACTATGTAGAACTTTTCTGTGGTTGACTTAGCTTTGTATGTACTTGCTTTTTTGCAGTAGCCGTTTACTTCCAGCACATGTCCGCAGTAGCCTGTTAACTTAGGGTCAGCAGTCATTAATTGCGTACTGGGCAGTAGCGCATTAAAGTCTTTGGCTGGTATTACACTTGCTTGTGCCCCAGTATCTAGCTTAAAAGTAAATTTTCTGTTCTGTGGCCCCAATCCAACAGCTGCATATGCACTTTCCTCATCTTCTTTCTCTGTAGTGACAGTGTCCACAAATAGCTCTGAGCTATCATCTTCATTGTCATCCCCAATTGTATGGATTTCTCTGTGCACTGTTCTACTTGGGGTGTGGGACTTAGTTTTGCACACTTTTGAATAGTGATTGAATTTCCGGCACTTTAAACATTGTTTACCTTTTGCTGGGCAGTCTATTGATTTATTGTGGTGTCCTCCACACTGGCTGCAGGCGTTTTCATGCATTTTTGGGCTGTCATGGTGCTTGCTAGCTCCCTTTAAGAAACTTGACCTTCCAGGTTTGTGGTGGATTGTGTGTACTTCTTGGCTACCGTTAGCCATAGCCTTTAGCTGCACTTGTGATAGCTCATGGGAGCGGGCTATATCGATCGTTTTTTCAAGCGTGAGCTCCGGCCCCTGGCTGAGTAGTTTTTCGCGCACTCTAGGTGAGTTGGTAGCGAAAATTATACGTCTCTGACCATCTTGTCGCTGTCTGTGTAGTTACAGTCTTTAACTAGTAGCTTGAGATCTGTCCAAAGTGCTCAAATGACTCACAGTATTCTTGTGTCTTCTCCTGGAATTTATATCTTGCAAATATAGGATTTGCTTTTGTGGTGAGGTATTCTGAGAATCTGTCCTAGTATATTTTTAGCAACTTAGCTTCATCCACAGTCAGTGTCCATGTGTTGCTGATGTCCCGTCCTATGTCGCCGATCCACAGCTGAAGAAAGCTGCATTTTTCATCTTCTGCTCTCTCCTTGAGCTGTCCTGTGAACATGAGTTGTGCATGTTGCTTGAATCTCCCCCACACATCTGGGTTAGGTACACCAAACGCTTCCATTGTTGACTTTTTCCCACCTCTTTTTTTTTTCCCGACTAGTTTTCTTTTTCTCATGGGTCCATCGTCTTATTACTTTCACTCTGACACCATGTTGAGATTTGCTATACACGAGAAGTATAATAAACTAATCTGTATAATAACTAGACATAGAAAACTCTTAATTCTCAGTTTAGCTCGGGAGCTTTGTGTATTTTACCTCTCAGTCGAACACTGGCAATTTCCACCTGCCCTTCCGGTTCGTGAAGCGCAACATCCTGTTACAGCAGTAAGGATACTTTCACAATAAAGGTTTCAGCCGTAAACATTACAACATGCAAAGCCAATGTTATTCAACAAGTATCCCAATGTGAATGTCACATTGCCAGTGTTATTTTATTGTCTTGACAGCGCAATAAAACTGACAACATCTTCATAGTTGCTTTGATCAACACAGCAGGTATTATTTTTTCCCCTCCAAAAAAGTAATCACTTTACACTATCAATCAACTGTATTTAATTTCCATAATCACAGAAGCCTGAGAAGCAGTTATTAGTCTTGAGTAACAGCACTACCAATAAAAGGATGGCAGAAAATAAAAATGATTCATTTTAGTCTTTCTTAACCTCTTGTCTGTTCCATGTCCAGATTGTAAGTGCTGATGAAAAATGTGCTCATTAAAGTACATCATTTTCAGCGACACCAGAAAAACCTCTGAGCAGCAGAGTGACTTTACACCAGCATGGCATAAGGCTACTTCTATTATCTATCTTAAACAAAGACAGGTGGCGACTTGTCCAGGGTGTACACCGCCTTCCGCCCGAATGCAGTTGAGATAGGCTCCAGCACCCCCCGCAACCTCGAAAGGGACAGTCGGTAGAAAATGGATGGATGGATGGAAAGTCAATCACTTTAACAGTTTTTGGCCAGAAAAGGATTATAAAATGTTATGACGCAAACTATCTAAAAAGGAAATTAATTAGGTTTTTATAAAACCAAAATGGCACATTAATACCATAATACAATAGACGAGACCGGGTCTTTTCAAACGCCGGCCCGGGGGCTAAATCCGGCCCGCAAATGACACCTTTCGGGCTCCCGAGTTGAATTCTAAACTTGGGAGACAAACATTTTTGCAGCAAATTCCTAAAAACACTCAGTGCTCGTGTTGTTTTCAGGAACTTGGACCACTGTAAACAGATCCTTTCACTGACATTTTAACCTCACTAGTAAACATAGACCCTGGGATTCTAACTTGTCATTTACATAAATGAGGCTTTCCTCGAGGCACCTATTTTAGTCCTCTCCTTTTTTACAGTTATAATTTTATTTCTGTAATGTGATGTATGTAACTAAGGTGTTGCTGTAACTTGTTTACTTCAGATGCAGTCAGTAGTCATTTGTTCAACTTCTTCAGTTGTACTTGTTGTGTTCCTTTGGGTTCCATTTAAGGTCCTCTCTTTTTCATCATTTGGGTTATTCAACTGGTGGCCCGCGAGTTCATTTAAAAAAAATTAAGGCACAGATTTTTGCAGCAGATTCTTAAAAACACTAGAGTGATGTCATAGAGATAATGCTTCACTACCATTTTGCAGAAAGTCCTTAAAAAAATACAAAGTGTTCATGTAGATAGATAGATAGATAGATAGATAGATAGATAGATAGATAGTACTTTATTTATTCCTTCAGGGGAGTTCCTTCAGAAAAATTAACATTTTCAGCACAATCCCATTCAAGATCAGACAAGGTCTGGTGCTGCTGAAGACCAAACTCAGGGAGGCCAAGGAGAACTACAGGAGGAAGCTGGAAGGAAAGCTGAAGGATATCAACAACGAGGCGGTCTGGAGAGATATGCAGACCATCACCGGCCTCAAACCATCGGGGGCGGGGGGGGGGGGGGGGGACGGAGACAAAGAGAGGGCCAATGAGCTAAACCAGTTCTTTAACAAGTTTGACACAGTGGCTCCGACAAGCTCTTGCACCCCCCTGCGCCCCAAACATGCCAGTCGGGCCCCTGACAACTTCAGAAAACCAATCCATCACCCCTTCCTACCTCACAGCCCCACAACACCAATGACTACCTCACCCCACTTAACACCTCACCCTCAGAATGATGATTTCCCCTTCCCCCAACGACCTGATACCTCACCTCCCAGTGTGTCTGTCTGCAGAACAGGTGAATCCACAGCTAAATAGGTTACACATAGGCAAGGCCGCGGGTCCTGACGGTGTGAGCCCCAGGGTGCTCAAAGCCTGCTCCCCACAGCTGTGTGGTGTGCTCCAGGACATCTTCAACATGAGCCTTAGGCTGCAGAAAGTCCCCACAGTGAAAAACCTCATGTGTGGTCCCCATCCCCAAGTGCACGTGACCCAGCACGTCAAATACTACAGGCCGGTGGCGCTAACCTCCCATATCATGAAGACCATGGAAAGGTTGGTCCTGGAACAACTCCGCCCTACAGTCAAGCCCCACCTGGACCCACTCCAGTTCGCCTACCAGCCACGACTGGGAGTGGAGGACGCAGTCATCTACCTGCTGAACCGAGCCCACACCCACCTGGACAAGCCTGCGAGCAGTGTGAGGTTCATGTTTTTTTACTTCTCCAGTGCTTTTGATATTATACGGCCTGGGCTACTGAGTGTAAAGTTGGAGAAGATGCAGGTGGAGGCCCCCTTGGTGTCCTGGGTTGTAGATTACCTGACTGACAGACCACAGTACGTTCGACTGCAGGACTGTGTGTCTGACAGGCTGGTCAGCAACACCGGGGCCCCGCAGGGTACAGTCCTCTCCCCCTTCCTCTTCACCATTTACACCACCGATTTCCACTATCAGTCAGAGTCCTGCCACCTTCAGAAGTTTTCTGATGACTCTGCGATAGTGGGGTGTATTGAGGATGGTGATGATGAGGAATAAAGGGCACTGGTGGAGGACTTTGTCACATGGTGTGGAAAGAACCACCTCCAGCTCAATGTGACAAAGACCAAGGAGCTGGTTGTGGACCTGGGAAGGAGGAGGAGTACTCCTGCGACCCCTGTTTCCATCAGGGGGGTCAATGTGGACATGGTTGAGGATTATATATACCTCGGAGTACACATCGACAACAAGCTGAATGGGTCAAAACACGCTGAGGTCCTCTACAAGAAGGCACAGAGCCGCCTCTACTTCCTCAGGAGGCTAGGATCCTTCAACATCTGTACAAAGATGTTGAAGATGTTCTACGAGTCGGTGGTGGCGAGCGCCTTCTTGGATGTCGTGGCTTACTGGGGCAGCGGGCTGAGAGTGAGGGACGCAAACAGACTGGACAAGTTGGTAGAGAACGCCAGTAACGAGGTGGGAGTGGAGCTGAACTCTCTGGCGGTGGTCTCAGAGAGTAGAAGTCTAGCAAAACTCCTAGCCATTATGGACAACACCTCCCACCCACTACACTCGGACCTTGAGGAGAGAATGAGCACGTTCAGTGGAAGGCTCAGACTCCCAAATTGCAACACGGAACGACACAAGAGGTCATTCATACCGACAGCCATCAGACTGTATAATGCACATGTTCCTTCTTGACTGCACTTTAATGTAGAATATATTTAGAATATATTTATATTATTCACATATTATATGTATAATATATGTTATAGATTATTTATTTATTATTATTGTTAATTGTGAACGAACTGTGGTGTGGAATTTCCCCCAGGGATCAATAAAGTACTTTCTATTGTATTCTATTCTAAGCAAACATTACAGGGAGACAGAACAGGATCGCTGACGGGTCTGCTGACTTCCGGCGCCCCTTACAAAAAAGGTGAGATACAGGTAAACAAGGCGAGGAATGGGAGAAAAAAAATATAAGATTAAAATCAAATAAAATAAAATAAAAAAATGGTCTAAGCCTGGGCCTCTGGAGAGGAGGTCCAGACTGAGCCCAAGGGGGGAAAAAACAACTAATAGCCATAGTACACATCCCTCTTACACATGTGTAAGAGGGAAACATCAAATAAAACAAAGGACATGAAAGACATTAAAGCAGCGGAGCTGCAGCCACTTCTATATACAGCTATGAATAAAAAGTAAAATAAACATATACACTGTGGTGGCCTCTGCGGTGTTCTACGCCATCGTCTGCTGGGGTGGAGAGAGCATGGCCAGAGACAGGAGCAGACCCAACGAGGCAACCAACTCTCGGCCAGTGCCCAGTCCGCATGGATGAGCGAGGATATGTCCAAGAAGACTGAGGTGTCCAATGTGACTGACAGTATTAATAGACCAGAGTTGAATGTCTACTGTAGAGGTCGCTGATTCTCAGGAATATACAAAATAAGATTTAATGATGAAATATACTCTCACATACTATACTGTAGCTTGCGTAAGCGACACCATCTTGCTCTTACCACTACATACACTCCTGCAGACCCTGACATGCATCTTCCAAATTCGAGCTTTGCATCAGCGGCAAAGCAGGCCACAGAGATGTGATTAGTCAGCTTTTGCCAAGGAGATTCCCTAAGCACGGAAGAGCAGACGTTGTGCTGGAAATGCACACATTATTGCATAAGCAACAGTGAATGAACATTTGCATGCAAACTGATATTGTTGGTGCACTCTAAAACAAGTATCAATCAATCAATCAGTGTTTATTTATATAGCCCTAAATCACAAATGTCTCAAAGGACTGCACAAACCACTACGACTACGACATCCTCTGAAAAACCCACATAAGGGCAAGGAAAACTCACACCCAGTGGGACGTCGGTGACAATGATAACTCTGAGAACCTTGGAGAGGACCACGAATGTGGGTACACTTTCCCCCCCCCACCCCCCTGGGCACCCCCCCTTGAGAAAGTTCAACCCATAGTGGATCCAACACAGCCGCGAGAGTTCAGTTCAAAGCGGATCCAAGACAGCAGCGAGAGTCCCGTCCACAAGAAACCGTCCCAAGCGGAGTCGGATCAGCAGCGTAGAGATGTCCCCAACCGATACACAGGCGAGCGGTCCATCCTCGGTCCTGACGAGCGGTCCATCCTGGGTCCCGACTCTGGACAGCCCGTACTTAGTCCATGGCCATTGGACCGAACCCCCTCCACAAGGGAGGGGGGGACAGAGGAGAAAAAGAAAAGAAGCGACAGATCAACTGGTCTAAAAAGGAGGTATATTTAAACGCTAGAGTATACAAATTTGTTTTAAGGTGAGACTTAAATGCTTCTACTGAGGTAGCATCTCAAACCGTTACGGGAGGGCATTCCAGAGTACTGGAGCCCGAACGGAAAACGCTCTATAGTCCGCAGACTATGTTCGGTTTTTCATCTTTGTGTGTTGTTTCGTCCAGAACAATTCATATCGTGAAACACTCTTTCGAACTTTTATTCCCAATCTTGTCACAATCCTGTGACTGTTTTGGACTTGTTTTGTTTTTCCCCTGTGTTTGAGTTCCTGTCCGATTCTCCTTTTTTTATTGTCACCTCCTCAGTCTTGCCATTGAGTAGAGGCTCCCACACCTGTGCCTGATTGGCAACTGGGACACACCTGTTCTTGATTGCCCATTAGGGCTTCGTTCCTGCCTGCCCTTTCCTTCTGACAGGGCTTGATCATTGTTGTTTGTACACAGAATGGCAATTCTCTTAAGATAATTTCTTTATTTGTGCACTTCCGAGCTGCACATGCTCCTCAGTGTAGTGTTGATACTAAACTATTTTGTGCACTACTTATTTGCACTAATCTTTAGTATTTGTAATTTTATATACCACTAATCACTCTATCACAACAAAATAAGAGTTGTAGAAATTATTGGAAACTCAAGACAGCAATGACATTATGTCCTTCACAAGTGTATGTAAACTTTTGACCACGATTGTATATTGCAGAAAACGCTCACAACTGTGAATTCTCTGGATAAAATAAAAACAAAATGCAAAAAACACAATAGTGCAATATTACTAGAAGACTTAACAGTGCAATGTTAAATAAAATAACTAACTATAAAATAGAGGACAGCACAGCGGCACCCTTCTTTTACTTGTAGTTTGTTCACTCAGAATCTAAAATTCAGTGAGTCGTTGTCAAACACCTGCAGCAGCATAGGTGAACTGTGACACAGCGAGTGATTTACCTCGGGCAGGAAGTGGAAAAGAGAGTTGATCTGAGGCAGTAAAAAAAAAAAATGTTTATGTAGCTAATACATTTATAGAAAACAGTTAGACTCGCAGGGCAAAAATGTATTACACATTACTTGGTTTATTCTAATAATTGGCTAGCTGATTCGGTATGAACGATTCACTCATGACTCGCACATCAGTATTTGATCACACATTCAAGTCCTGACTCTTTTGGTGAATGCTGTTGGAAAGCTTTGTATGTTTTATTTTTATTTTTGGAGCTTTTAAAATTTTTAGACATTTTTTGCAACCGGGCTAAACTGCGATACAAAACTTGGGAGCCAAGTCTCTAATAAAACAACACTGTGATGACCGGATCGCATGTTGATGTGGGGGTCGTTCTCCCAAGATGCAGACGGACTCCGGACACAGCGTGCAGGTAGGAAATGATTTATTGGGATAAATCATACAGGGAAAAAACAAAGGTGTGCTCATAGCACGGGAGGCAAAACTAAGGAAGCTAGCGCGGGAATTTGCATGCACAAACAGGAATCAAAGTCGTCGTCAACTGTTGCGGGTAGCAAATCAGGAAGCCAGACTGACTGACCGAACAAGGCAGTATTAAATAGCTCTCTGATCAGTGCTCGGGAAACTGGTGAGCGTCCCGAACACCAATCAGAGACAGGTAGAATCAATAAGCACCCATGGTAACTGAAAACAAACACAAAACAGGAACTGATGTAGTCCAAAACAAACGTGGGTAAAAATCCGAGCAACGGATCATAACAGACACAACAGCTTCATTTCAGACATTAAAAAACGAGAACTTCTAAAGAAAGGATATAAAATTGGGTGTAAAAATACATTTGGAAAAAAAAAATGTTCATTCAATTTGAGAAAAAACTACAATTCCTGTAAAAAAAACAACAATATAAATACAAGTCAAGTATAAGTTTAAGTGCTGTGTACTCGTCCTGCCAAAAACCCACACACAGGCTGGATTGCATGATGTGGTTCTTTACTGGTAGCTGCAATGAGTGATCAGAACGCACAGAGACACAATATATGGTTAACACCTCCGTTGGTTTTGATGTCTACAAGGGGAAAATAATATTGACTTCAGTGCAAAATAGTAGTACATTTGACGTGAGCAACAACCGATTCGAAGCGAAAATTCACCAATATAGCATTTCAACTGCTGTTAAATGACATTTTACGATAAATCTCACGTTAACTTTAGTGTAATTTATAATACATTGCATAGCAATATCAAACCGTTGCTTACCATTAGCAGAGTGTGGGAAGAGTGCTAGCAGCTTCCGGTTTGCTGTCATATTTATAGACTGTTAGGTACCAGCAGATGGCGCCATTGGACCTCTCATTGCATAACAAAAAAATATACATAGTTTAGTACGAATTTCACTCAATTTGATTGATTGATACTTTTATTAGTAGATTGCACAGTTCAGTACATTTTCCGTACAATTGACAAATAATCCAAGTATTTCTTATACCCGTTACATAAGCACTGATGCTGATGTAACAAGTGCGCTGCTCACTAGTTTACACCACTATAAAAGTAGCAAGGATTGAATAGGCTAGTATCAGAAGATAAAGAGTCAGATCTAGAAGGGATAGGCAGGAGACTGAATTTTGGGTTTTGTTTTTTGCTGATAGCACATACAGCATATTATTATTAGTATTTACATGGAAGACTTTGCAGTGCAGAATTCTATACAGTGGATAGACAATCATATGCATGATATCATGAAATTCTATCGTAACACAAATACATCAGCACGTCATTTTCATACATACATTTTTTCACCCCAAAATCCCGCCCAAAGGGGAAAACCCATATCTGGGTTTGTATTGATAATGTTGGGGGAATTGGGTTAAAGTTTCTGAGGGAAAAATTTGAGTGTGCGTGGTTGTGAGGGCGAAGAGAGATAGTGGGGTGAGCAGTGCAAAGAGCCCCCGACCGGCCTGGCAGGAGAGTGATGCTTCTGCACAACTTCTAGTCTTTAAGTTCTTTAGGCTAGGCCTCTTTCAAAGCTTGCCATTAATCAAGTGAACCTGGCTTGTAGAGCAGTACCAAAGTCCCAGTAAATCATATTGTACATTATTATTTACTTCAGTGTGCAGAATTCAACATATACAGTGGGGCAAAAAAAGTATTTAGTCAGCCACTGATTGTGCAAGTTCTCCTATTTAAAATGATGACAGAGGTCTGTAATGTTCATTATAGGTACACTTCAACTGTGAGAGACAGAATGTGAAAAAAAAATCCAGGAATTCACATTGTAGGAATTTTAAATAATTTATTTGTAAATTATGGTAGAATATAAGTATTTGGTCGAGCTTTCAAAGCTCTCACTGATGGAAGGAGGTTTTAGCGCCAATCTCACGATACATGGCCCCATTCATTCTTTCCTTAACACGGATCAATCGTCCTGTCCCCTTATCAGAAAAACAGCCCCAACGCATGATGTTTCCACCCCCATCCTTCACAGTAGGTATGGTGTTTTTGGGATGCAACTCAGTATTCTTCTTCCTCCAAACACGACAAGTTGAGTTTATACCAAAAAGTTATATTTTGGTTTCATCTGACCACATGACATTCTTTCAATCCTCTGCTGTATCATCCATGTATCCATTTTGGTATAAACTCAATTCGTCGTGTTTGGAGGAAGACGAATACTGAGTTGCATCCCAAGAACACCATACCTACTGTGAAGCATGGGGTGGAAACATCATGCTTTGGGGCTGTTTTTCTGCTAAGGGGACAGGACGATTGATCCGTATCAAGGAAAGAATGAATGGGGCCATGTATCGTGAGATTTTGAGCCAAAACCTCCTTCCATCAGTGAGAGCTTTGAAAGGTTGACCAAATACTTATTTTCCACCATAATTTACAAATACATTCTTCTACAATGTGAATTCCTGGATTTTTTTTTTCACATTCTGTCTTTCACAGTTGAAGTGTACCTATGATGAAAATTACAGACCTCTGTCATCATTTTAAGTGGGAGAACTTGCACAATCGGTGGCTGACTGAATACTTTTTTGCCCCACTGTAAATAGCACTGACTACTAGATTCATGATTTTCAATAGATTAGAAACAAATTTCATAATTACATCAAGGCATTAAATAATATGTGATGTATTATTTAGCAGGTCATTTCATTTCAAGTGCTTAAAAATTAAACAAGTGCTCACCTGGGGTTGCCAACTTCCTAAAAAAATAAGGGACATCTCTTTTTGGCACAACCGGTGTTCCAAAAAAATGTTCTGCTTCATAAAAAAAAAAGGAACCATTTACGTTATCCAATTGTTATAACATTTTCAGAAAATGTCCAAAATAGGTCCTTGGTAGTTTTCATTGTTATTCATATATGAGCTTGTCAAAATACTTGTTGACATTCATTCTGTCACCAAACAGTATAGACCAGTGATTCTCAAACCATGTGTTACGGCAGTGGTCCCCAACCACCGGGCCGCGGCTCGATTGGTACTGGGCCGCAGAAGAATTGTTTATTAATGTATTTTTTCTTTTGTTTAGTTTTTTATTAAATCAACATAAAAAACACAAGATACACCTACAATTAGTGCACCAACCCAAAAGATCTCCCTCCCCCATTTACACTCATTCACATATCAATATAGATCAATACAGTCTGCAGGGATACAGTCCGTAAACACACATGATTGTGCGTGCTGCTGGACCACTCACTCTAACTTTAATCGGCAATATTTCCATAGCAATAATAAATAAGTATGGAGACAAAGGGCACCCTTGTTTTAGACTTCTTAATAGAGGTATTGTCCCTGAGATGTATCCATTATTGATCATTCTACAGCTAGTTTTATTTTATAGTGTCTTGATCCAGTGTAATAAGGAGTTGCCAAAATTGAAAAAAACTAAGCTTTTACAAACAAGAACAAGAAATAATTAGTTATTTCTGTTTTATTTATAATCTGAGCCTGACCTTTTTTTTTTTTTTTAGTATTTTATTTTGAAAAATAACCGGATTCTCTCGGTTATATCTTGGTCGCGTGAATGGCAAAATTTAACCTAGCTAGGAAAAAGAAAACGTCTTTGGAAAGTTTCTTTGTGAAGGGGAAAAGACAGTGATGAGCAAAACTGACTTAGATATGCGACATATTCAGCTTGCTTAACGAACTCAATCTGTCACTTCAGGGAAAAATGACAACTTTATTTAAATTGGCAGATAAAGTAGCTGCATTTAAAATCAAAATGGATTTGTGGGCGCTGGCGCCTATCTCAGCTACAATCGGGCGGAAGGCAGGGTACACCCTGGACAAGTCGCCACCTCATCGCAGGGCCAACACAGATAGACAGACAACATTCACACTCACATTCACACACTAGGGCCAATTTAGTGTTGCCAGTCAACCTATCCCCAGGTGCATGTCTTTGGAGGGAATAAGCGGTAGAAAATGGATGGATGGATGGATGGATTTGTGGGCACGGACATGTCTCAAACATTGGTGGGGTTTTTGCATGAGACTGAGCCTGCGCCTTCATTCCCCAAGCTGCTGCACGATCACCTGTCTGGGACGGCGTGGCGCAGTGGGAGAGTGGCCGTGCGCAACCCGAGGGTCCCTGGTTCAAATCCCACCTAGTACCAACCTCGTCACGTCCGTTGTGTCCTGAGCAAGACACTTCACCCTTGCTCCTGATGGGTGCTGGTTGGCGCCTTGCATAGCAGCTCCCTCCATCAGTGTGTGAATGTGTGTGTGAATGGGTAAATGTGTAAGTAATGTCAAAGCGCTTTGAGTACCTTGAAGGTAGAAAAGCGCTATACAAGTACAACCCATTTATCATTTATTTATTTACTTTTAAAAGAGTTTGAGCGCTACTTCTCAACTTCAAAAGGCCCAGGAACTGCCAAGGAATGGATCCGCGACCCATTTGTCAACAAAGCAGATGAATCCAGCATGTCTGTGCAAGAAGTAGATCAAATGCTGGAGATCGCAAATGACAGCAGCTTTAAAAGTGTATTTCAGACAAAAACTCTTCCTGTGTTCTGGATTAAAATCATGGCAGAATAGCCCGAGATCGCCACCACAGCACTGAAAACACTGGTGCCATTTCCAACATCCTATCTGTGTGAAGCGGGATTTTCTGCAGTGACAGCCACCAAAACAAAACAACATAGCAGACTGGACATAAGTAACACACTTCGGGTGTCTTTGTCTCCCATTACCCCCAGTTGGGACCGTCTCGTTGCAGAGAAACAATCTCAGGGCTCCTATTGATTTAGCGTTACGGTGAGTTAAAAATCTCATGCACTTTATATTTGTTTTTAATGTTGTATCTGCATCTTATTTTGAAGGCATGTAAACGTTATCATAGCAACGAAAATCAGAGCGCGTTTGGGCAGAGGGAGGTGAGGGAGAGGAGGAGAGCTTGTGAGTCGACTCGGGCACATAAACAAACTGTTCAAACTGACAACTTTATTTCAGCTGTTGAAAAATAACATTCATGATGACAGTAGTGTGGAATTGCTGGTTCTTGTCATGAATATATTTTTCCACGTGATTTTTTTATTTATGTAATGGGCAGAGGGGAAGTTACCAGAGACTTTGAAGTTATACTCATGTTATGTTGTTGGCACAATGTGCTAATAAAGGTCCATATGAATACACAGTGAATTCACGTTTATTATTTAACTTTTTCCATGACAAATAAAATGTGCTAATAAAGGTCCATATGAGTACACAGTGGATTCACATTTGTTATTTAACTTTTTTCATGCCAAAAAAAAAAAAAAAAAAGAACTTCTCTGGACCCCTCTGCATTCTGACTGCCTCCCTCGATCCTCGACCCCCACTTTGGACTTGGACCTCTTGACGCCCCTCTCTGCCCCACGGACCACTGCCTGTACCAAGGATTCTCCTACCTGCCTCGTCCTACTGGACTAGTTGCCTTCTCACTCAACACGCACTTACAACAACCACTGGTAAATATTCATTGTAACGCTTCACATAGTCCTGCAAACATACATAGTAGCATACACACTCCACCGCATCAGCAAGCTCAAATAAAACTGCTGAGCTTTACTCCTGTAGCTCTGTCGTCTCCTTCCCCATCGAATATAACATTATGGTACGGGTACTAAAATTGGTACGTCAGAGAGTCAATTAATTAAATATTGTAATGTAACAGTTGTATTTTCCTGTATTCAAACCCAGTGTTACTGTTCAAACTGTGTGTAACGTTACAATATACTTAATGAAAAAAACCTGAATCTGCTATGCTACTGTATTTTAACTTTGGTCTCTATTTTGGTACTTGGAGAGCCAAGTGTTTTCTGAAGTGGTATTTGGTGAAAAACATTTGACAACCACTGGTATAGACAAACAAGCAGCCATGCATTTTAGGTTATTCAAGGTTTATACAGTCTTTGTTTTTTTACTTGAATGTCAAAGAACACTAAAATTATTCCCATTATTGCAACCTTTTTTACTTTACATGCTATGCTTATTTTGTTCGAGGAAACCCTTAGCGTTGATTCACATCCGTGCGCAGGTTGAGTAGCATTGGATAGCAAATTGTTACAGGTAGTAAACTTTCCTAAAAAAATGGCCAAACTTATCGTCCTCACCTCTACCATTCTCCCGTCCAAAGGCAAAACCTAGTAACTCACTTATAGCTGATTTTGAGAAAACAAAGGAAAACCAAACCATCTTGATGCTGTCTTACAAAGATCTACAAAGTCATCAAACGTATAGATGTTTTCTTGAGCTTTCATTTTCTTGCCGATTGAGCCACGGATTGAATCTGCTCTCATGAACGTGTGGCCTTTCTCCAGATATTTTATCACATTCCCGGGTGGGCCCCATTCTGCGTTTGCACATTGGGCAAGAGCCGTGTACAGCGTCTAGTTTTTATTTTGACCTCCACAGTTATCTGCCCAAAACAGTATGCAAGGGGAAGAATCCTGAACAATACATTTAATGAAGGTGCTTGCAACGTCCTGGGCCAATCTTCCAAATATCCCCTTGTGCCATAATATCAATCAATCAATCGTTTACTTATATAGCACATAATCAGGTTGACCGTCAGCCCCCATTCGTGCAAATGTCTCATTAATGTTACGCCGGTTCGGCATCGTGGTACCGGGTTCGATTCCCTCGAGGATGCGTCAAACGAAGAACACAACAAAGGTAGGATCTAACACATTTATTAACAAAAAGTGAGCTCTGAACAAAAACACTGGAGCTACTAAAAAGGGAAACAAAAGATGCTAGCGTGTAAGCTAGGAAATATAAAGAACTAAGACTCGGGACGATGGCACAAAAAGTAAAAACAAAGATGATTAGCATGTGAGCTAAAGATGACAATAAGGTGGCTTAGCTAATCAGCTAGCGAGAAAAACATACCTGACGTTACTTGTTGCATGTGAGCAAATTAGAGTCCCAGAAAGAATAAACAGAAGAGGCTGGCTTATAAAGGAGGGTGATTAGCTGAAGCAGGTGTGCGGACCGAGTGTAGCAGGTGAACTAATGAGTAACCATAGTGATGGACAAAACAGGAAATAAACGGGTCAGACGGAGAATGAAACAAAGATAGAAAAATACACAACATGTGAAGATCCAAGTCACGGATCGCAACAATTAAAGACAATAAGGCGACTGATAAAGAAGCTCCGATTGGTCCCTTGAGATACTAGGTTTTTCTGTTGTATCTACGCGGTTATGTGGTAGTTGCTAGGTCCTGCCATGCGCGTAACAGCTTACTTACGGAACAAATTACAATATTGCATACACTAATGTAAAGCATATCACCTAGGAACTCCAAAATTATTATCAGCTCAGTTTTGACCAACATTGAGTTACTGGGTTTTGCCTTTGGACAGGAGCATTGGTTTGGCAACTTTTTTGAAACGATACTATTTGATTCAAATCTATATTTAAATTAATTATTTTTTTGGAGTAATAGCAATAGGCTACATGGGAAACAAATTGCACAACAACTTGAGTTTAATGTAAAAACTTTAAATATCAAAAGGACTTAGACATGATTCTTAAAGAAAATAGTATTATATGCTTCTGGTTATTTGTTGGTGTTGCCTGATAGACAACAAACTGGTCAAACTTTCCACTGGTTTTGTCATCTTAGATATTTTACTTTTCCCAATCGCAATTATGCAGCCTTTTTGTATTGTTCTTCCGAGGAGAAAGCTTATTGAGGTTGCTACTCGTATGCGTAGCATCGGTTTTGGCATCAACACTGTCAGCCATGCTGTCAAACATTGTCGCACATGCCAGTGCCTCAACCAATGAGATGAGCCGAATTCTGTGTAGTAATCGGGGACCATTTGACGCCCCAGGCGAGAGTGAAATCTCCCCCCACCGCAGCCCCAGAGAAAAGTCTATATGCAGCATGACACAGTTAGCAATTATTTATTTGACATGTAAACACAAACGATGCAAACTGAAGAAAAACTATAAAGCATTTAAATGGGGGGTGGGGGGGGGGGGGGGGGTAGATGATTTTCTCTCTGTTCACTAAATATAAGTGGACATTCCATAATCTCTTTTAGGGACTGTGAAGTCCAAGCATACCTCATAAGGACACATTCAAACTGTAAATGTTGGTGAATATAACACGGATAATGTGAAGTAATTGCCCTGCAATCATATTCCAAAACTGAAAAACTTGCATGTTTCTTCACAGAGAGGCTCAGGTAAACACACTAACACAGTGCCACCTCCTCTGTAATGGCCTCTGTGTGCTTGTCGTGGCTGTAAATATGTTCTGATTGCATCACAATCCCAATAGCATTCATAATTTTATTTAAAAAAAAAACTTTAAGTGCAGCCAAATGAGCCAATAGCAGAGCTTACATTAAACCAGCGTTTCTCAAAGTGTGGTGGGGAATAGAGACATGACAGGTGGGGCGCGAGGAACGGGAGGAAATTTCACTTAAAAAAAATGTTGTAATTATTATATTTTTAGATTTTTTTTTCACTATGTTTTCATCTTCTGTACACACTGTAAATCACTTTGTGATTTTGTCTGTGAAATCCGCTATATAAATAAATGTAAATTACTTATTTTTCCTGCAGGCTTTAAATGTCTAAGTAGGAGCGAAAGTTTGACAGACATAGCAACAGTAACTAATGGGGGCGGGGCTAAGTGGAACAATCTTTCACGTGGATGGGTAGCAGGCTAATGCGTGGACCACAATTACACAAAATGGATAAATTTGTGACTCGCACCTGAAAGTTTCGTCGAGCCAGAGCCAGGGCCTGCAGGGGAACAAAAATCTGACGGGCTTAATCAACCAAAAAGCCAACCGAAAAGAAAATATGATGAAGGGTATCTTGCTCTTGGATTCACGGCAACGGTGGTGGGGGCAGAGGAGAGACCTGTGTGTGTTCTGTGTCTAAAACCGCTAGCAGCAGACAGCATGAGACCCAACAAATTAAAGAGACACCTCGAGACCACACACCCCAATCACGTCAATAAGCCACTTGATTTCTTTCAAAGAAAACTGGCAGAGTAGTTATTTTTTTAATATATGGTTGAATTTGATGCAAGTTATACCACAGCTGCACAGTTATTTTATTTATTATTGAACTTGATTTTATTTTATGTTATTGAGTTTGAATGTATACAACTTGAATGTTACTTGATGTTCAATAAATTTTAAAACGTTAAGCTTGGCATTAGCGTTCTGTTGGGGCGATGGGGGCAGGTGGGGCTTGAAAACTCCCCCTTGTCCAAAGTGGGGGATGACAAAAACAGTTTGAGAACCACTGCATCAAACACAGCTTAAGTTTGGGTTACTGACTTTTTCACACTCTGTGCATTTCTGAATTTTCTGTTTGTTGCTTTTTTTACTTTCTGTTTACTTCAGAACTTCACAGAGTTGAGCTTATAGTTACCGTTTCCGTACTACTCTCGCTGGATTCTGAATAGAAATAACAGCACTTAAGTGTACAAAGTTTAGTTGCACAGTACCATGATACTTCTGAATCATAAAAGGTACTATACCACCTCTAAAAAGTACCGGTTCCCTTTTTATTATTTTCATTAAGAGGCATGACACCGTGTCGTTGTCATGTCTTGACATTGATGGTTTTATGAGCAGATGAGCATGTTTGGCAGCGCACAATCACAGAGTACTTACAAACGGACACAGTGCGTGGACAGAAAAGGGAGAACTGACACGTTTCGGCTTGAAAACTAACGATAAAGGTGAAGTTATAACACTGAAACGCCGCTCCACAAGAGGTGCTTTAAGACATGGCTAGCTAGCTAGTGGCTAACATCCATCTGCAGTCGGCAGTGTTATAGCTACTTCTAAATCACTAATCCTCGCCTCCATGACGACAAAAAAAGTATGTTTCTTACAAGTATCATCCCTGCTGGACGAGAAATAGCTAAACATCCTTCACAACACACCGTAGGGGGATTACAATAGCTCAACAGCAAGCTAGCTCTCCTGAATGTAAACAAAAGCCATTGGTGGATCTACACCTGACATCCACTGTAATGATACCAAACACAAGAGCGTATCGATTCGATAGTACAATGATTATATCGATATTTTTCATCATCACAAAATATTTTTTCCTTTTAAAAAAAAAAAAAAATTTTTATAACTTTTATAAACACAGGAAATACGTCCCTGGACACATGAGGACTTTAAATAAGACCAATCCATGGTCCTATAATTCCTTGGTATCGGGTCGACACCCAAATTTGTGGCGTCATCCAAAACTAATGTAAAGCATCCAAACAACAGAAGAATAAGTGATTATTGCATTTTAACAGAAGTGTAGATAGAGCATGTTAAAACAGAAAGTAAGCAGATATTAACAGGAAATTAACAAACAGATTAATAATGCATTTTTCCCACTTGTCCTTCATAATTTAGACGAAATAACATAATGGAAAATGACACAATATGTCACTGTATACGGAAACAGCCAAATTAGGAGCCTCTGTTTGCTTACTTACTACTAAAAGATAAGTTCTCTCGTATGTTCACTATTTTATTTAAATACAAAATTGTTCTTTGATTGTAATAAGAAACATATTTTTAATGGACCGTAAGATTTTTTGTTAAAATAAAGCCAATAATAAAAAAAATTTGTGAGCAAGTATCGAAATACATTTTGGTACCGGTACTAAAATATTGGTATCAGGCCAACCCTAGTATAGAGAATACAAACAATTTTATACAAACATTTGTATTTACGTTTTCTATTGTTATTACTATTTTTTTTTTTTTTTTTTTTACATTCTTCAATTTGGCACCCTTTCCAAAGGATGGCGCCCCAGGCGGCTGCCTGGTTAGCATGTCGGAAAAGTCGGCCCTGGTTGTAATGGTCATGTGGGAGGGTGCTGTCAGCTCATTGGTCCAATATGGGCTGCCGCTTTACAGTAAAACACAATATACAAGTGCCTTGTTATGTTTTAATTCCATTGACAATTCAAAGACTGTTTTGATTTACAGGTAACACGAGTACATTGGTACGTCCCTTGACAGATTGATAAGAGACAAGTACTTATGTTAGTAAACACAGGACATTTCCGTTTTTCAAGGGATGCACCTTGGCTTAACACAATATAGGCTAGTATGAAGCACTTAAAATATCATTAAACAACACACGTTTGACAATATTACTTCATAACTTAGACTAACGTGATTGATCCACAAGGAAAATTGTTCCACAGAGTAGCTCAGTTTCAAAGGACGGAAAGGGTAAGGATGGAAAGGATAATGCAGGTATTAAGTAGACTCAATATATACCATAGTAGCAATATTAAATATAACATATATGTAATAAATAAGCGGTAGAAAATGGATGGATGTAATATTTACATATATAATATATAACTCTTAAATATGGTATTTTGACTTTGAATTATTTCGCTAAATACTGACAAATTTGGTAGAAACAGGCAAATAGTTACACTAACAAGCAAGCTAAGAAAAGGGCCCAATCAAACCTTACCAGTTGCGCGGTTCGTATCCACACAAACGCTTTCTTTACGATCGCTCACGGCACGGTGGAAGGTTCCTGAGAGTTTACAACTAAACCAGTCAGTAACAAGCATTATTTAAAGCAGAAAAATAGAGAGGAATGCACCAAAAAGACCTGCATCACACTGTTGTATTGGTTCCCCACGGCTCTACCTGCATTGACTATAGCGCCATATTTAAAGGTACTCGACTGGTTGTGCCGACTCATGTGACCGTTTGATGTCACTGATGTAACTTACATAAAGCATACAGAGTAAGTAGGCACTAGTGCCATTTGTTGCTAAATGAGTGCAGACTCAAGACCTGCAACAAGAACTTCATGGCGATATTGTACTAGTAACGTACCATCCTGGAAGGGAATTGAGCTTTGTTGTCATTGCACTTAAAACGCACAACAAAATTTCATTTTCTGCATAAACCCCTTTAAGTGCATACATTCCTACACTTCCAGTCTGCGTTTCCTAGCTGTGTTCTCTCTCTCCCTCTAGGATAGGATAGGTCTTTATTGTCATTGCACAATTACAACGAAACTTTGTTTTCACCACAAATCTGTTTAAGATTAGACAAACAGTGTACAGGGTTGCAGAACAAGAACGCTGATGGGTCGCCATGAGGCGCCCCGTAAAATATGGGAAAAACGTAAACGCTGGGGAAGGATGAGTAAAAAAATTGAATCCAGACGGAGTGGGAAAAAAAAACTCCACAGCAAAGCACATATACATATTACAATGTACATCTCGAGACAGAATTTCTAGGCGCAGTCAAGGCGTTGAGGGGTTCCGGTTTGGTAACCGCAGGATTAGGTCTCTGCTCTTTGCAGATGATGTGGTCCTGATGGCTTCATCTGACCGGGATCTTCAGCTCTCGCTGGATCGGTTCGCAGCCGAGTGTGAAGCGACCGGAATGAGAATCAGCACCTCCAAGTCCATGGTTCTCGCCCGGAAAAGGGTGGAGTGCCATCTCCGGGTTGGGGAGGAGACCCTGCCCCAAGTGGAGGAGTTCAAGTACCTAGGAGTCTTGTTCACGAGTGAGGGAAGAGTGGATCGTGAGATCGACAGGCGGATCGGTGCGGCGTCTTCAGTAATGCGGACGTTGTACCGGTCCGTTGTGGTGAAGAAGGAGCTGAGCCGGAAGGCAAAGCTCTCAATTTACCGGTCGATCTACGTTCCCATCCTCACCTATGGTCATGAGCTTTGGGTCATGACCGAAAGGATAAGATCACGGGTACAAGCGGCCGAAATGAGTTTCCTCCGCCGTGTGGCGGGGCTCTCCCTTAGAGATAGGGTGAGAAGCTCTGCCATCCGGGAGGAACTCAAAGTAAAGCCGCTGCTCCTTCACATCGAGAGGAGCCAGATGAGGTGGTTCGGGCATCTGGTCAGGATGCCACCCGAACGCCTCCCTAGGGAGGTGTTTAGGGCACGTCCAACCGGTAGGAGGCCACGGGGAAGACCCAGGACACGTTGGGAAGACTATGTCTCCCGGCTGGCCTGGGAACACCTCGGGATCCCCCGGGAAGAGCTAGACAAAGTGGCTGGGGAGAGGGAAGTCTGGGTTTCCCTGCTTAGGCTGTTGCCCCCGCGACCCGACCTCGGATAAGCGGAAGATGATGGATGGATGGATGGATGGATCTCGAGATATCTAGCAACAGAGGGAAGGGAGTTCGGGGTCATTATGGTAGGCCGCAGCTCTCAGGCGCTGACCATCCATTTATCACCCCTATGGGATTTGCGTCGAGGGCGTTGAGTTGAGGGGGTGTGGCGTATATTTTTGTGGATGTGTGTGTGTAAGCCCGTAGTGTGTCCCTGTTCCGCGGCCTTGTTGTATTGTGCAGTCGCTAGTCCAAAGTCAACAACAACAGGTGTGTGTCCATGAGAGACAAGAAGGGAGTTTGTTGTGTCTTCGCCGCACTGTCCTTTGGGAGAGTTTCGAAGCCAGGGAAACAATCCAAGTTAGAAATTGTTCTTATGCGGGTGAAAATAACATTTGCTTTTCACTCTAAAAGTCTTGTGGTTATTGCCGAAAGAAGGCTGGAGCTTGGGGCACACCTGATGGCAATCACTACTGGAAAAAAAATTACTCTTGGTGTTGCTGTTTTTATGATGTCTCTCCCAACACATCAGACCACGCAGACGATCTACTGAGTACTCTGCACACCTGGACTTAAGTATCTTCGTTTGATTCTTTGTTTTCATTTGTGCCCTATTTTATTTTCTTTTCTCTTGGTTAGTATTTTGTTTGCTACATTGTTTCCTGCCTTTCTCCTTGGCAATGTCTGTTCTTGCCAGTGCGATTGTTTTGTGTTTTGCCTCCCTGTGCTATCATTAAAGACTCTTTTCAAACATACACTTCATCCTCTCTGCTTCGGGGGTCCAATCTGCTATCTCAGCCAAACACATACATTTTACTGCACAGAGTAGACAGAATCGGAACACTGAAGGATCGATACAAAAAATTGGGGAAAATGTGAACTTGGGGGAAGGAGGAGGAGCAGAAAAATCCCAAAAGATCTCAAACTAAGCTCTTACGGGGGCAGAAAGCTTAGTTTGAAACCAGAAAAAAACACCTTGAGCAACAATAAACACAGGATATGCAACGGAAGGGAAGTTTCTGCCAACATTTTGCATTATGTTGTATGGTTTATTGCACAGCCAAGTATTTCACATAACAACCTATACCAATAAAGTACCCAAATATAAAATCCCACTCATTTGTGATTCAGTCTCTGTGCTTATTTTAATGAGTACCACTGCGAAATAAGCCACCATGGTGCCAAAGATTTCATGGACCCCCACGATGCAGAGACGCAGACAAAGTGCAGGGAAAAGTGTCTAATCATATTCCCGGCAGAGCAAATCCACGCCTGAACCACAAAGTACAAAAATAAAGACCAGGAACAAGGCAACAGAATACATCTAACATCCAGATTACACCGGGAAAGTAATGAAACGTAGGCTGGGCTTTAAAACCCCTTTAATTGGTGATTACATTTCAGCCTTTTCGGACGAAATAAAGGGAATGTGCACAAAACAGGAAACAGATGTAAAAAAAAGAGCAAATAAACCAGAACTACTGTGATGGAAACGACACAAACGAAAGTTGGGCGTGGCAGCACTTTGATAAAGTAAGAAAAATGCCAACATGACTCTTCAATAATGGTTGAAGGCAATGTTTAAAGTTCACTTATCCATTGTATATGTCATTGATATGCATTTTACATTGTTTTCTGCATGTAAAACTGCAATTAGTCTCTATAAAATGTGTTCCATGTTTAAACTTTTGGATGTCTGGAACGGTATAATTTGACTAATAAAATTAGGAGAATGGGAGAAATTGCTCTGGTTTTGATAATAATGTAGTACCTCAAGACACTAGTTAAATTAGTTCTTTGACGTTGTTCGTTCCTTGAAAAACTTGTTTTGCAAAACATCTTTGCCCTATGAAATTAGTTTTAATGGTCTAAATTGATATTGGTGCTTATTACACAGCTGGGTTGCAATCACGTGACCCAGATGCACATCGGGGCGCTTCCAAGTTTCAGGGGATAGTCTAGAGTCCCATTAGGCTTCTGTTTATTTACCTTAATCATTGCAGATTTGGGCTATTTTGAAAGGTTTAGAGGCAAATATGAAAGTGATCATGAAATAAATATTTCCAGTAAAATGGGATGGAGTGGGGGTCTCTCTGTGTGGAGTTTGCATTTTCTCCCCGTGACTGCGTGGGTTCCCTGCGGGTACTTCGGCTTCCTCCCAGCTCCAAAGACATGCACCTGGGAATAGGTTGATTGGCAACACTAAATTGGCCCTAGTGTGTGTTGGCCTTGCGATGAAGTGGCAGCTTGTTCAAGGTGTACACCACCTACCGCCCAAATGCAGCTGAGATAGGCTCCAAAACCCCCCACGACCCTGAAAAGGACAAGCGGTAGAAAATGAATAGTGATTTAAAGCATTTATCATCACCAAGACGTTATTGATTGCTACGACCTCACTTCATTTGACACCCACGGTATTTAAAGAAGAAAAGATTGTCTTTATATCTGATGCGTCCACAAATGAATCATTAATTTGTGAAAGACAAAGTTGGACATATGTGCATCGCTAAGTAACGTATTTGATTGACATAATGAGTGTCATGCTGCAGTGATTGTGATGTTAGTGAGAAAAAGGATGTATGTTTGCAGTTGATTTCCTGCTATAAATATTAGTGTCATCTCCAATTCATGTCTGCAGTTGTTTTATGATGTGAAGTTCATATTTTGTCTCATTATTTTCAAACCCGGTTTCCATTTGAGTTGGGAAATTGTTTTAGATGTGAATATAAACGGAATACAATAACTTGCAAATCATTCTCAACCCATACTCAGTTGAATATGCTACAAAGACAACATATTTTTGATGTTTGAAATGATAAACATTTCTTTGTTTGCAAATAATCATTAACTTTAGAATTTGATGCCATCAACACGTGACAAAGAAGCTGGGAGAGGTGGCAATAAATACTGATAAAGTTGAGGAATGCTCATCAAACAATTATTTGGAACATCCCACAAGTGTCCAGGCTAATTGGGAACAGGTGGGTGCCATGCTTGGGTATAAAAGCAGCTTCCATGAAATGCTAAGTCATTCACAAACAAGAATGGAGCGAGGGTAACCACTTTGTAAACAAATTGTCGAACAGTTTTCGGACAACAATTCTCAACGAGCTATTGCAAGGAATTTAGGGATTTTACCATCTACGGTCCGTAAAATCATCAAAAGCTTCAGAGAATCTGGAGAAATCACTGCACGTAAGCGATGATATTACGGACCTTTGATCCCTCAGGTGGTACTGCATCAAAAACCGACATCCGTGTGTAAAGAATATCACCACATGGGCTCAGGAACACTTCATAAAACCACTCTCAGTAACTACAGTTGGTCGCTACATCTGTAAGTGCAAGTTAAAACTCTACTATGCAAAGCAAAACCCATTTATCAACAATACCCAGACACACCGCTAGCTTCGCTGGGCCCGAGATCATCTATGATGGACTGATGCAAAGTGGAAAAGTTTTTTGTGGTCTGACGAGTCCACATTTCAAATTATATTTGAAAACTGTGGACGTGGTGTCCTCCGGAACAAAGAGGAAAACAACCATCCAGATTGTTTTAGGCGCAAAGTTCAAAAACCAGCATCTGTGATGGTATGGGGGTGTATTAGTGCCCAAGGCATGGGTAACTTACACATCTGTGAAGGCACCATTAATGCTGAATGGTCCACACAGGTTTTGGGGCAACATATGTTGTCATCCAAACAACGTTATCATGGACGCCCCTGTTTATTTCAGCAAGCCAGTGCCAAGCCACGTGTTACAACAGCGTTGTTTCGTAGTAAAAGAGTGCAGGTACTTTCCTGGCCTGCCTGCAGTCCAGACCTGTCTCCCATCGAAAATGTGTGGCGGATTATGAAGCGTAAAATACTACAGCAGAGACCCCGGACTGTTGAACGACTGAAGCTCTACATAAAACAAGAATGGGAAATAATTCCACTTTAAAATATTCAGCAATTAGTTTCCTCAGTTCCCAAACGTTTATTAAGTGTTGTTAAAATAAAAGGTGATGTAACACAGTGGTGAACATGCCCTTTCCCAACTACATTGGCACATGTTGCAGCCATGAAATTCTAAGTTGACTATTATGTGCAAAAAAAATTAAGTTTATGAGTTTGAATATCAAAAATCTTCTTTGTAGTGCAGTCAATTAAATATGGGTTGAAAAGGATTTGCGAATCATTGTATTCCGTGTATATTTACATCCAGCACAATTTCCCAAATCATATGGAAATAGGGTTTGTAATAGTATACGTCCCTGTTGTTTATCAATGTTTGCTACTGATATTAAAACAATATTTGCTACCTGTGTTGTGGTCTTCTGTGTCGAATAACGCACTTGGCTTTTTTGCAAAACAACAACCAAGTTTTTAGTTTTTATTATAAAAATTAATCGACAGCGAAAATAAGGTGAATTGGACCAACAATCACAATATTTATTACTAGGACTTAACATGACGTTAGTTTATTTGCACAACCAGGTTTTTGTAGTTATATTTAGGCATAGTAACCACAAAAGAACACAGACTAATGCGACCTCTTATCCTTTCTTTGCATTTAGTTCTGCTCTCTGACACTACTAATAAAGTAGAGAATAAACTCAATTGCATCACAGAAAGTTCCCTCAAACAAATCAAATAAAAAAAAAAACATTTTACAAAGTGATCGCTGCAGACACAAGTCTTCTGATTGTATTCCGCAAGATAATGAATGTGATGTTTTTAAGAGCCTAATGAATGTGATATTTTTAAGAGCCGTTTCCTTCGACACACTTTAGTTTTTCTCCCTGACCTATCCCTCTCTTTGAACGATTGGAACACCCAAGAAGAGAAAAGCAATACGGCATTTTCAGCTCAAACTCTACACTCACTCTGCCTTGTTTCAATGCTACACTTAAGAAAAAACGAATATGACGTCATACACTACCCAGCTATAAAATGCCTTTTGAAAAGAAAAACGTTTAGACACAAAATATTGTTGAAAAAAATAGACTCTATTGTAGTACAAACAACTACAATATTTTTCAGAAATAATGTAATGATAAAGATGTGGAGCATTTACAAACGATGCCAGAAAAAAATGGATTTACATCTGACTTGTGATTCTGTTTTATGTTTCTGAATAAAATCAAAATTTACAGGAATCCATTTTTAAATATGTAGTAATTATTACTTTTTTTTAAAATTGTTTTTATTACACTTTACTTCTGTTACTATATGTGAAAAACCTGCATTGTATTTTACCCATTGTAGATAACTAAAAGTCTATCCTACCCTCTCCTAATAGAAACTAATAGTTAAAAGGATGTTAGTGCCAGTTGAAAGGGAAACAACCTAAACTATTTCAGTTGGTCTTAATTTTTCTTGAAGGTACACCTGATCATGGCTTAAGGACACAATCTATCTTAATTTTCCATTTATTTTGTATGCTTGCTCAATGTTGGTTATTGGACCCATGGTGATGGATGCAAATCAAAGACCGTTTGACCATATGTTCTAGACCTTAATTTCAATTGAGCCGCTACAGTAACAATTAGCCAAGATACCAATCCTATCTTAAAATACTCATAACCAGCGGTACAACCATATTTGGTTTTCGTCAAACATTTGGAACAGATTTCTGAAGAAATCCACCATAGTTAAATAAGACATTATGTCATGTTCATGCCAGTTCAATGTTTCTATTTGAAAGACCAGGATCCATCCCCACCTAATGAAGTGAAGAGCTAAATCTCTTCAGGCAGAAACAACAAGCATGAAACCAGCAAAGCTCTTTGAAATATTCTTGAAACAACCTCCCCCATATATTTGTTTGTTGTCATATTCCCTTATTGTTGTGGGAGGAAATCATTTCACATACATATCCCCATCCCTCAGGTTTTAATTGCTTTTACCAGTTCTATTTATATTCAAACCTTGCAAAACAAACATTTGTTTTGTGGATGTTCCTTAAATGGTTAGTATATTCCAGTATTCCGTTCAACCAAGCTGCAGAATTTGCTTTTGGGTATTATTGGTTTTCTTCAAATGAGATAGAATCACAATATTGTTGGAAAAAGGCACAAAAACATTGTTGCCTGATGTATTTGCAGTGATAGTGTAACGACTGGCTGGCATGATGATGCAAAGGCGTTCTTTTGAGGATGCAGTCAGGCAACGGACACAGCGTGGAGGTAAGAATTTTTTTTTTATTTACAAATAAAAACAGACTTAATCAAAACAAACATAACTAGCATGGGAGCTAGAAAAGAACCAAAAGCGCTAGCATGGGAGCTAGAGAAACAACAGAAAAAACTTGCACGAGGCACAAATGGTAAAACAAAACTACTAGCATGGGAGCAAGAGGAACAAAAGGCTTAGCATGGAAGTTAACAAGAACAAACATGGAATCCGAGTCATCACTTGTTGCGTGTAACACAAATTAAGAAGCGAGAAAGAATGAACAAAGAAGGCAGGCTTAAATACAGGCAGTGATTAACAAAAACAGGTGTGCGTCAAAAGCAAGGGGCAGGTGAAACTATTAAGCAACCGTGGTGACAGAACAACCAGGAACTAAGGAAGTCAAACACTAACAGAATATGATACAAAGCGGAACAAAACCAGAATATGATATGATCCGGGCAGCGGATCATAACAGATAGGGCAAAAAACAAATACATCATTGTAACAATAGTGTTATGAGAGTAGAGTATGTGTGTGTGTGGCAGCGGGCGAGTGACGTCAGTAAGTGAGTGGGCGAGCGAAGAGAGAGAGCGGTCGCTGAGGTGGGGGAGTGGCTAGTGTTTGTGTGTGTGGGATGTTGACAGCGAAGTGAGACCAAAATAAATAAGCCACGAGTTTGCAACTAAAAACTGGACTCGTCATTATCCTTATAGAGTCCGGAACTGTGAAGACCCACTGCCGGGTAAAGTAAAGGGTGTTGCCTCGAGAATAATCGGCCCTGGAGAAGTATCTCCCCTGCGCTCCTTGACTACGGTCGAGGCGCCGGAAGCAGGAAAGGTGCAACAATAGAATTAGAAATGGAAATTACTGTGAGGGTATGGCTGCCTAGTACATGAGTAATGTATTTAATTATCAAATATCTACACAAAACAATCTTATAAATCGCTACCATAACATAACATTCTCAGTTGATCTGCCTTTTATTTTATTTTTCTCCTATGTCCCACTCTCCCTTGTGGAGGGGGTCCGGTCCGATGGCCATGCATGACGTACTGGCTGTCCAGAGTCGGGACCCAGGATGGACCGCTTGCCTGTGTATCGGCTTGGGACATCTCTTCGCTGCTGATCCGCATCCGCTTGGGACAATTTCCTGCTGGCTCCGCTGTGGACATGACTCTCGCTGCTGTGTTGGATCCGCTTTGGACTGGACTCTCGCGGCTGTGTTGGATCCACTATGGATTGAACTTTCACAGTATCATGTTAGACCCGCTGGACATCCATTGCTTTCGTCCTCTCCAAGGTTCTCATAGTCATCATTGTCACCGACGTCCCACTGGGTGTGAGTTTTCCTTGCCCTTATGTGGGAAAAGACATACTTGAAAATGGCAGGGGGATTCTCTAACGCAGATTAGAATTTTCCATTACTAATAAAGACGACATGCAGGAAACCCACTACGTGTGTCTTTGGCCATATTTAGACAATTGTATGTGTTATTTGGACAATTGTATGTGTTATTGATATTATATTGTATGTGTATGTGTTATTGATATTATATTGTATGTGTTATTGATATTATACATGTGGGCTCATAGATAGAAACACTGTTAAATGTAGTTTTGATGTAGCAAGCTACTTTTGCCTCCTAGTTCTTAGTGTAGCTTACTGCAATTCTATGGGGATAGTTTACCCTGTAATTTGTCTACATTTAATTGAGAATAACTTGTAGCTTACTGCATTTTTCACACAGCTTGCCCATCACTGCTTATCAGTACTTGCTCGCGTCATTTGTTGAACAATCTTCAATCTGCAATTCACCCGTTTTTCTTGTGTGCGACTGCCATCTTTTGGTCACACTTATTATGACACCATGTACCAAATCAAATTGGTCTGAGGTCAGTAAGCACAACCAGAATTATTACATTCATTAGGCGCACAAGGTTATCAGTCGCACTGTCGATTTTTGAGAAAATGAAAGGATTTTATATAAGGATATTTGATTTATAAAGCGCTTTTCACAGATGAGCATCACAAAGTGCTGTACCAAACATAGGTGAATTAAACAAATTACATTAAAATAACAGGAGGTACTTTATACAAACCCCGTTTCCATATGAGTTGGGAAATTCTGTTGGATGTAAATATAAACGGAATACAATGATTTGCAAATCATTTTCAACCCACATTCAATTGAATACACTACAAAGACAACATATTTGATGTTCAAACTGATAAACATTTTTTTTTTCTCGCAAATAATCATTAACTTTAGAATTTGATGCCAGCAACCTGTGACAAAGAAGTTGGGAAAAATGGCAATAAATACTGATAAAGTTGAGGAATGCTAATCAAACTCTTATTTGGAACATCCCACAGGTGTGCAAGCTAATTGGGAACAGGTGGGTGCCATGATTGGGTATAAAAGTAGATTCCATGAAATGCTCAGTCATTTACAAACAAAGATGGGGCGAGGGTCACCACATTATCAACAAACGCGTGAGAAAATTGTTGAACAGTTTAAGAAATACCTTTCTCAACCAGCTATTGCAAGGAATTGGGGGTTTTCACCATCTACGGTCCGTAATATCATCAAAGGGTTCAGAGAATCTGGAGAAATCACTGCACATAAGCAGCTAAGCCCGTAACCTTTGATCCCTCAGGCTGTACTTCATCAACAAGTGACATCAGTGTGTAAAGGATATCACCACACATGCTCAGGAACACTTCAGAAACCCACTGTCAGTAACTACAATTGGTCGTTACATCTGTAAGTGCAAATTAAAACATTCCTATGCAAGGCGAAAACCGTTAATCATCAACGCCCAAAAACACAGTCGGCTTCGCTGGGCCTGAGCTAATCTAAGATGGACTGACACAATGTGGAAAAGTGTTCTGTGGTCGGACGAATCCACAATTCAAATTGTTTTTAGAAACAGTGGGCGTCATGTCCTCCAGACCAAAGAGGAAAAGAACCATTCGGATTGCAATAGGCACAAAGTTGAAAAGCCAGCATCTGTGATGGTATGGGGGTGTATTAGTGCCCAAGGCATGGGTAACTTACACATCTGTGAAGGCACCATTAATGATCCTCAGCTTTTTTTAAACATGCTGTGCTGAATCCCATCCTTAAAAAGCCTAATCTTGATCCGGTGGAGCCTCTAATTTACTGGCCCATATAAAAACTTCCCTTCATGTCAAAAATCATTGAAAAAGTGGTACCTAAGCAGCTAACCTCATTTTTGGAACAGCATGATTTCTACGATAAATACCAATCTGGCTTTAATTTATTTAACTCCGCTGAAACTGCTCTTTTGAAAGTTTCCAGTGATGTGATGATTGCCGCTGACTCTGGTCGCTACACAGTTTTGGTTTTACGCGATTTGACATCTACCTTTGATAATGTGGATCACAGTGTACTGATAGATCGCCTCAAATCTGAGATGAGGTATTCTGGTGCAGTTCTCCAGTGGTTCGCTTTTAATGATGTAATGTCCAATGTGACCAACCTGTCATGTGGTGTGGTCCAGGGTACTGTTCGGAGAGGACCCTTTGGTTCATGCATGGGGGGATACAACTCGGAAAATGATATCATTCAATAAAAACATTGCAACAACTGTAATGAAGATGAAACTGTTTATTTGCTTCATAAATTGAAAGAACAGAACTTTCTGAAGTGCATCGATCATAGAAAAAAAAAGTATTTTTTCCATGATTTCAATCCGAAAATTCCTTCGAAAAAATGTGCCTTTCTTTGCTTTGGACCTGCATCCGCCCTGATACATTGTTGGTAGTAGTGTGACTTTCGTAGCGCAATCTAAGATCATTTCTGGATGCTGTCTGCTATTTAACATTAGCATAGCCATTACAGAGGTAGTATTTGTAATCTGAGCCAACATCACAGCGGACATCACTTAAAACAAATTTTAAGGATCTGCAATTCCCAATGTGACGTTGTAGGTCAACCGCAAAAGGAATCCATTCATCCTCTCTAAAATGAAATAAACGTCCCCCCAATCTACAAGAGGCACATGGCCTATGACCAATACTCGCATTAGAGAGTGTGCATGGACACTTGGACTTCACATTTGATTGTGAAAATACAAAAAAAAACAACTATTTGCGAAATCAGAATAATTTAGTGCATGAAAATGTAGTCTGTTAGTTCTCCTAGAAAAAATGTACTGCAAAATTAGCGCAACTTGAAAGTCAACCAGGAGTGCCACTGAAGAGATAGTGAACTTTGGAAATTCCACTGTATTCTGCAGTGTTGTTTTGTTGCTTGTTATATTGTGTATGTCTGAATACTTTCAAAATAAAAAAAAGAAAGATGGAAACTATGACAACATCAGAACTGAACAGAATTTTGATGGAAAAGTAGACATCTGTGTCTCATCAAACCTGAGGTTTTTGAACCCTCGATGTGTCAAGTGTTCTCTGTAAATGAAGAAAATAATGTAAATTAAGTGATGATTGAAACAAAAATATATATGACAATGACTACTCATCTGTACTAGTTGAATTCGTTTTTTCTGTGTTTGAAATCCAGTGGACCACTCAAAATGATTTTGTTTCTAAGATAATCAGCATTCATGACCGTGATGAAAATGAAAATTGTCATCAATACAATCATCATTATCAAGAATATTGGCTATTGCCACAAAATATTCGGCAGTTTTGTTTTAGTTCAATCAGTTTCACTTGGTGAGTATGACAAGATCTGCTCATGCAATCATGTATTTGACTTTGAGGTAAAGAGGAGAAGAAATAAAAAGTACAACAACAAAAACGGAACCTGTCCCTTCTCTTCTTCTATCCGCTTGCATCGTGTCCTGTCTGCCTGATTAGCACAGCAGGCCTCTCCCATTCTGTTCGGTCTGCTTCCTGTCTCTTCTTCTTTTGAAAGGCCTGAGAGGGTTACTTGAATACCACTTTAATCTGCATCTTCCCAGTCGCTCTTTTGCTATAAGCCTCCATTGGTAGGCAGCCAGTGACTGCTGAGGCTCGTTAGCTCCTTGCCACTCTCAACTCTTTAATGTGTTGCATCGCTATTCAGTGGCCAGGGAGAGTGTGAACTAGATGAGCAATACAAGAGAGGGCAGACGTACAGTCCCTGCTAAATGCTGAATATGCAGAAAGAACAGAAAAATAACCCTTTATTAGTCTCTAAGGGAGAACACGGTTCACACATAGTTCATGATTTTGTTTCTGCGTGTGTTCAGACAAAGCATTTGGTGGTTTTGTGCCTTGCACCAATGCTCATGACCTAGTACCTCTCCAGCAACTGCGTCTGTACTAAGACATGAACTACCTAACTTTGGTTTCCAAATAAAAAGTTTGAATGAATCACTTCGTTGACACTGCAGAGTTTGATGCCCAATTCAGATTTTTTTGAAAAATCTGATTTTTTTTGGGAGTTGTTCCTACTAACAAAAAATATACAACTCTTATTAATTTAGTTTAGTCTTTATTTGAAGGGACAATGCACAGAATCATTAAGCACAAAGACAGATATGTTCTATACCAGATTATAGCTAAATAGCTCATTTCGATCTGCAGTCCCTGGCTACCTAAAATAAAGGGATACAAAAATCATGCAATAAAATTATGACAGTAAAATCATACCATAGCAAATAATCCAATGAAGAAAAGTCCTAAAATGCCCTTTCATTGACACATACTTAATATACAATACAACCGCACCTCATTTACATCATCACACAAAGACAATACAGGCGCTGGCTCACATCTTAGATTAGATTAGATTAGATAGTACTTTATTTATTCCGTCAGGAGAGTTCCTTCAGGAAAATTACAATTTTCAGCACAATCCCATTCAAGATCAGACAAACATTACAGGGAGACAGAACAGGATCGCTGACGGGTCTGCCGGCTTCCAGCGCCCCTTACAAAAAAGATGACATACAGGTAAACAAGAGGGGGTGTGGGGGGAATAGAAGATTAAAATAAAAAAAATAAAAAATAAAAAAATCGGTCTTAGCCTGGGCCCTGGAGTGGGGGTGCAGACTGAGGCCAAGGGAAAAGAACAACTCATAGCCATAGTACACATCCCTCTTACATGTGTGTAAGAGGGAAACATCAAACATCAAAGAACACAGAGGACATTAAAGACATTAAAGCAGCAGATACAACCAGACACTTCTACATACTAGCTATGAATAAAAAGTAAAATAAACATATCCACTGTGGTGGCCTCTGCGGTGTTCCATGCCATCGTCTGCTGGGGTGGAGGGAGCATGGCCAGAGACAGAAGCAGATCCAACAAAGCAACCAAGACAGCCGACTCCACTCTCGGCCAATGTCCAGTCCGCGTGGATGAGCGAAGATACGTCCAAGGTGACTGAGGTGTCCGACACCTGCTCACCCAGTCAAGACACCGCAGAGCCTCTCCGTCCCAGCGCTCAGTGCTAGCTCCGCAGGCCTGTCCCCCTGGATGGCCGCTCTACCATCTGAGCCATGTATGGCAATTTTAAAGTGTTTTAACATTTGTTATTTCACATTGGACATTGAGGAAAAGTCATGAGGGTGGTTCTCCTGCTATTTTTGCTCTTGTATTTGTACTCCCCGCCCCTTTTGTGTCTGTAAGTCTCCTATCATGTCATTAGTTTCAGGTGAGCTGCCAGTTATCTGAGCCCACCTGACTGCAATCAACCACCAGATTTAAACCCTGAATTTCCACCCAGCCGGTGTCAGTTTGTCCATTGTCTGCGGTAGAATTTATTTTGAGCATATGTACTCTGTCTTTTTCCCTGGACCTTTTGTAATCCTGTTTTTTGTATTTCCTCAGGTGAAGGACAGATTGAGACCCGTTTTTTCCTGGAGCTGAACTTTTGTTACAACTGATTCATTTCCTCCAGTGTTTTTTTGAGACTTATAAAGATATGCACTTGGATTTCTTTCTCACATCACAAAAGGAAAAGGACAATAATCTTAGCGGTGGTAGTTTGTGGGGCACTAGTTGCTTCGTTTGTACAAAGAGTGTTGGGACTTTATGCCTTTTTTGGCCGCAGGAAGTGTTTCCAGTAAAAACTACCCAGGTAGATTTAGTTCCACAGCTGGGGTAGGGAACCTATGGCTCTCGAGCCAGATGTGGTATTTTGATGACTGTGTCTGGCTCTCAGATAAATCTTGGATGACATTGCTTATCACAATATGTAATGAATAATTCCGCTGGTAATCAGTCTTGAAAATAACGTTCAAAATATAAAACACCCATCCATTTTAATCCATCCATCAGTTTTCTACCTCATCTGTTCAAAAAGTCACATTAATGGTAAGAAGTATTTTATTTAGTATCGGTTAGCTCCAGAATAACAATGTTAACAAAAAGGATAAGAGACTTATTACACTCTAAAAATGTTGGTCTTACTTAAAAATGCACACATTTAGATGTACAGGTATATAGTTTTAAACCATATAATATGTCTCTCATGGAAATACATTTTTAAATATTTGGCTTTCATGGGGGCTTCACGGTGGCAGAGGGGTTAGTGTGTCTGCCTCACAATACGAAGTTCCTGCAGTCCTGGGTTCAAATCCAAGCTCGGGATCTTTCTGTGTGGAGTTTGCATGTCCTCCCCGTGAATGCCTGGGTTCCCTCCGGGCACTCCGGCTTCCTCCCACTTCCAAAGACATACACCTGGGGATAGGTTGATTGGCAACACTAAATTGGCCCTAGTGTTTGAATGTGAGTGTGGGTGTTGTCTGTCTATCTGTATTGGCCCTGCGATGAGGTGGCGACTTGTCCAGGGTGTACGCCGCCTTCCGCCCGATTGTAGCTGAGATAGGTGCCAGTGCCCCCCGCGACCCCAAAAGGGAATAAGCGGTAGAAAATGGATGGATGGATGGCTTTCATGGCTCTCTCAGCCACAAAAGTTCTCAACCCCTGTTCTACAGGAACAAGTTATGGTACCTAGTAGCGAGGTGGGACTTTTGGAAGTTTCCAGGAAGTTTAGAGGGGCAGGTTGTGATGTGAAACACTGATTGGTTGAACACACAGTTTGGGCATATCTGAAACTTTGTATATGCAGTTTCACCCACCATTACAACATACAAAGACAACTTGTTTATTTCTTATTTCTTGTCTGTTTCAATTACGACATGGGGAGAAAAGAAGAACAAAATAAACTTTTACTTGCAGGAACTTTTTCGGGGCATCTTTGTGCTGACGAACGCTGATCAGTGGAACTATCTTGCAGTGTTTTTACTCAACGGTAGTCTTTAAACTACTCCATCCATCATCTTCTGCTTATCCGAAAAGGGTCGCGGGGGCAGCAGCCTAAGCAGGGAAGCCCAGACTTCCCTCTCCCCTGTCACTTCGTCTAGCTCTTCACGGGGGATCCCGAGGCGTTCCCAGGCCAGCAGGGAGACATAGTCTTCCCAACATGTCCTGGGTCTTTCCCGTGCCCTCCTACCAGTTGGACGTGCCCTAAAGACCTCCCTAGGGAGGCGTTCGGGTGGCATCCTGACCAGATGCCCGAGCCACCTCATCTGGCTTCTCTCGATGTGGAGGAGCAGCGGCTTAAATTTGAGCTTCTCTCGGATGGCAGAGCTTCTCACCCTATCTCTAAGGGAGAGCCCCGCCACCCGACGGAGGAAACTCATTTCGGCCGCTTGTACCCGTGATCTTATCCTTTCGGTCATGACCCAAAGCTCATGACCATATGTGAGGATGGGAATGTAGATCGACTGGTAAATTGAGAGCTTTGCCTTCCGGCTGAGCTCCTTCTTCACCACAACGGATCGATATAGCGTCTGCATTGCTGAAGACGCCGCACCGATCCGCCTGTCGATCTTACGATCCACTCTTCCCCCACTCGTGAACAAGACTCCTAGGTACTTGAACTCCTCCACTTGGGGCAGGGTCTCCTTCCCAACCCGGAGATGGCACTCCACCCATCTCTGGGCGAGAACCATGGACTCGGACTTGGAGGTGCTGATTCTCATTCCGGTAGCTTCACAATCGGCTGCGAACCGATCCAGTGAGAGCTGAAGATCCCGGCCAGATGAAGCCATCAGGACCACATCATCTGCAAAAAGCAGAGACCTAATCCCGCGGCCACCACACCGGAACCCCTCAGCGCCTTGACTGCACCTAGAAATTCTGTCCATTAAAGTTATGAACAGAATCGGTGACAAAGGGCAGCCTTGGCGGAGTCCAACCCTCACTGCAAATGTACTGTGCAGTTTATTGTTGTTTATTATTTTTTTACAAACTTCATTTCACTATGCGAAACTACAAAAGGTGGACGGACTATTTTGATGAATAAGGTATTCAGCCCAATTCTGAAGTGGCGAGGCGAGCTGCTCATTGAGATAGCAACCTCGTAGTTTGAAGATAAATCTGAAAAACAGGACAAGTGAAACTAAAGTAAATCAAATATTCACTATGTTACTGTGTTACGTGCCGTAAAAGTAGTCATTGAAAAAAATTGTTTAGTTATTAGCCTCGACCCGAGTAATGCTAAGTGCTAACAGGCTAATGCTAAATCGGTTGAGTTTATGTTGTTGATGTGAGATAGACACTGTCATTTTTTCTCTATATATTGTTGTTTACAGCTGAAATTAATCGCCTGACCTTCATGAATTCATCATTGACTGAGAGGACAAATTTCTGACTGTTGGACATTTCAAACAAAGGACGGACTTTTCATGTAAAATCCGGTACATTTCGTTCATAAATCATATTGTTTTGTATATTATTGCTTTGTATTTCATTTACTTACATTTAAGTAATAGAAATATGACCTCAAAAGTGTCTGTTTATTTACATGGTGTCAGTGTAGAGATATACAGTACCACTCATCCATATGTTATGAACTACCTGAACTGTGAAATGCAGTGGAAACACAAACCATAGAATTCTGCAGGGGATTTACTCTGCCGATTCCGATACTGATTATCCATGAATGTGCAGATTCAGTTGATACCAATACCGATGCTGATCACATGTATTAACCTTTCTGTAAACTTTAGAACTTCAATCCACTTTATTTGTATAGCACCTTTAAACAACATAAATGTTTCCAAAGTGCTGCACAACAATATTAAAAACAATATTCAAATGTGCTTAGTTCCACCAATGACTGAATAAAAATTGAAACCAATTTAAAAATAAGAAGAACATAAATAAAAAAATATGATTAAAAATGATTTTAAAGGGTAAAACCAATTAAAACAAAAAATAGAAATAAAAAAAAACCCCACAGAAAACCATACAACTCCATCCATCCATCCATTTTCAACTGCTTATTCCCTTCAGGGTCGCGGGGGGCGCTGGTGCCTATCTCAGCTACAATCGGGCGGAAGGCTGGGCACACTATGGACAAGTCGCCACCTCATCGCAGGGCACCACACAACTCACGTAGTGTTAAAAGCCAAAGAATAAAAGTGGGTCTTAAGACGAGACTTAAAACACTATGTAATGATAGCTTGGTTGTGAGTGTTATTGACAGTTTAACAATATCTGAACTAGCTCCCGATACTCACTTATTACATTCAAGTATTTCAGCAAACCAAAGTCAATAGTACACAAAAACTTACCAAAAACATAAACTAATATGTACTCTATCCATCCATTTACTACCGCGTTTCCCTTTCGGGGTCGCAGGGGGTGCTGGAGCCTATCTTGGCTGCATTCAGGCGGAAGGCATTTTACACCCTGGACAAGTCGCCACCTCATTACAGGGCCAACACAGATAGACAGACAACATTCACACTCACATTCACACAGTAGGGCCAATTTAATGTTGCCAATCAACCTATCCCCAGGTGCATGTCTTTGGAAGTGGGAGGAAGCCGGAGTACCCGGAGGGAACCCACGCATTCACAGAGAGAACATGCAAACTCCGCACAGAAAGATCCCGAGCCCAGGATGTACTATTCATTGAAAGTTTTTTTGCCTTCAAAGTCCTACATATTTGTAAATATATATATATATATATATATATATATATATATATATATATATATATATATATATGAAAGAGCGAGACAGGGAATAGAATGGATCAAGTGGCTAATATACTGATGTTGACACCACCAATTTATCTTTTTTATTTAAATGAAATTAATTGTACACTCATGGTCCCTAGTGTGTGAATGTGAGTGTAAATGTTGTCTGTCTATCTGTGTTGGCCCTGTGATGAGTTGGCGACTTGTCTAGGGTGTAAACCGCCTTCCACTCGAATGCAGCTGAGATAGGATCCACCACCCTCCGCGACCCCAAAAGGGACAACCGTTAGAAAATGGATGGATGGCATTTTACACCATCCGTAAAGGTTGAATGGGGGCAACTTGAGTCTTTTTCTTTGTTAAAGATGTTTCACATTTGCAATTATTCAACCTTTATGGATTACTGTATATGACCTGATGACTGACAATCTACACATACATATATTTATACTATTTGACTACAACCAAACTTCATTTAGATGTGCATGTTTTGGATTAATAGAAATGCAGGGGAAACAAATTGTTCAACATTTTTAATGCAAAATAAGTAAATTAACAAAATAACAATAACATTGTTTTTTTTAAGTTGTTGTTCATGCCTAATTAAACAGAATACATTCAAACCGCTGTCCTGCTTAACTTAAAACTGTCACACCGCGGTGTGGGATGTCTTGTTTTGGGGTTTTTTTGTCTTATGGTTTTAATTTGAAAAGTAACTCTCCTTTCGTTTCAGGTCACTTGCCCTTCCTTTTGTGTCATCAGTCTGACGTCATCCCTGTTCTCTGATTGTTTCCAGCTGTTCCCTATTACCTTCATGTGTTTATAAGCTCACTCCTTCCTTTGTTCTGTCCCAGATTGTCTCGTTTATTCGTGCTCTCTAGCGTCCATGTCTTTGTCCATGCCTTGCCTTGTCTTGTGCCTATGTCCCTTGATCCTGAACCCCTTTATGAATATTTTGAGTTTTCCTTTCTTCCTCCTTAGCAGAGTGATTTTGATTATTTAGTTATTCAGCCACAGTGGTAAGTTTCAGTTAAAAGTTTTTCATTCATTCCTCAACTTTTTGAGTGACTATTTTTGTTAAATACTTTATTAGATCAGGTAGTGTAGAAATTTTCATAGAGGTTGTTTTGGTCCTCCTGTTGGGGCGTTTTTTTGTTAAATACTGTTTATAGTTCATCTTTACTTTTGTATTTGCCTCCGTTGGGAGTGATTTTCGGTTGTTCCTTCTTTTTCTGGAACCTTTTCGCCGAGTAGTTTATTTTTGTGATTATAGATAATTTTTTTTCTTGACTTGGGAGGTAAAAGGAAATTGTCAAAATAAAAGCCTGTCTAAAGTCCCAACTCTGCATCTGAGTCCAAATCCTTTTATCAAAGCGTGAGATTACAATCTGGCCAGAATGGACCCAGCAGATTTATCCACGGTCATGCACGATCAGGAAGCCCGCCTGTCACGCCAAGAGGAGTTTCAGAAGGCGATGGCCGAAAATATGAGTCGCCTTACCTCCCAGATACAGTAGATGGTCTTGCGACTTCGGCAATCCACCGCATCGGCTCCCGTACCTGCTCCTGCACCACCTACGTCATCCGCCGGAGCCGGAAGTAAATTGGCACCTCCAGCTCACTATTCAGGTGAATCAGGACAATGCAAAGCTTTCTTGATAGATTGTTCAATTCATTTTGAATTCACTCCTCACGCCTTCCCCACGGAGCGAGCGAAAATCGCTTTTATGATCTCCCATCTGACGGGGAGAGCCAAGGCCTGGGCTTCCGCCGAGTGGGACCGGAACTCGGCTATTTGCAGCTCCCTCACAGACTTCCAGACTGCCCTGAAAATGACTTTTGATCCGGTCACAGACGATCGGGAGAAAGCACAGAAGCTAAGCAGACTGAGGCAAGGACGAGACTCTGTGTGTGATTATGCCATCCGATTCCGCACGCTATCGGCGGAGAGCGGGTGGAACTCAGTGGCCCTTTATGACACTTTTTTAAAGGGACTGGCCACACCAATTCAGGATTTACTAATTCCATTAGATTTACCTGCCGGATTGGACGAGTTTATCGCGCTCGCCATCCGCACCGACAACAGGCTCACCCAACTCAGGCGACATCAGAGCGTCAAGCCCACAGCTACGGGAGGAGCGTCGCACTCCCAGACACAGCACGGACCGGCTTCCTACCCCGCGTTCCCCGTGGCAAGTCATCCCAGCCCCCTGGATGAAGGTGATGATCCCCTGCAGTTGGGGAGAGCACGGCTGACGCAGGAGGAGCGCCAGAGACGACAGCTGGAAGGGCGGTGTTTTTACTGTGGGGAGCCGGACCACGTCGTCGCCAGCTGTCCGGTTAAACGACCAATAAGAGTGAGTCAACTAAATGCTTCCACTCCCATTATGCGTACCCTCACAAAAATCAAGGTAAAACATCACACTGTCACAGACATTGGGGCACTCATTGACTCAGGGGCGGATGAGAGTTTAATGGACTGGGGTCTGGCTGCTAAATTAGGTAAAAAGTCTGAGCCATTAGCTCGACCCATTAGAGCTAGAGGTCTTGATGGTAAGGAACTGTTCATTATTACCCACATCACAGAACCAATCAGTATATGCATAAAGGACCATGAAGAAAATATTTCCTTGTATCTGTTCAAAACCTCTTCGCACACTGTGATTTTGGGACAACCGTGGCTTTTTCACCACAACCCCCAGATAGACTGGAGGTGAGGTGAAATCAAAACATGGGGAAAGGACTGTGTTAATAAGTGTCTCACCAGTGCTACCCGAATTAAGGTTGTAGCACAACTTAATTTGTTTTCTACAAACCCCGCCACAGAATCCGAATACCCGGACCTGAATTCGCTACCAACCTGTTACCACCAGCTACGAGAGGTCTTCAGCAAGACCAAGGCCATGTCTCTTCCCCCACACCGCCCATATGACTGCGCCATTAATCTGATCCCAGGATCTAACATTCCCAAAGGTCGCCTGTACTCAGTTTCTGGTCCTGAAAGGGCGGCCATGAAGGAATACCTCACAGACTCCTTAAGAGCGGGCCTGATCCGCCCCTCCTCATCACCAGCAGGGGCTGGATTCTTCTTTGTGGACAAGAAAGATGGAACCCTGAGACCATGCATCGACTACAGCCCACTGAACAACATCACCATAAAAAAACGGTACCCTCTCCCTCTAATGAAAATCTGTGTTTGGCCAAGTCCAGCAAGCCAAGGTATTTACTAAACTTGACCTTCGTATTGCCTATCATCTCATCCGCATAAGGGAGGGGGACGAGTGGAAGACTGGTTTCAACACTCCCAGTGGACACTATGAGTATCTAGTTATGCCATTTGGACTCACCAATGCTCCTGCTGTATTTCAAGCCATGATAAATGATGTGCTAAGAGACTTCCTAGACCATTTTGTATTTGTGTACCTTGATGACATTTTAATTTATTCTACAGACATTGAGACTCACAAGGTTCACGTGACCAAAGTCCTTAAAAGGCTACTGGAGAACCAGCTATTTGTCAAAGCCGAAAAGAGTGAGTTTCATGCCAACACCATCTCCTTCTTGGGGTTTATCGTACCTCCTGGAGGAGTTAAGATGGACCCGGTTAGCGCCGTAGCCGACTGGGCTACTCCTGATAGCCGGAAGAGGCTTCAACAGTTCTTGGGGTTTGCTAATTTTTACAGAAGATTCATCAGAGATTTTAGCAAAATAGCTGCCCCTCTGCATGCTCTCACTTCCACCCAGGTGCAGTGCAGTTCCGCTGGTCTCCAGAGGCCGAAAGGGCGTTCCAAAACCTCAAGCATCGCTTCACTTAAGCTCCCATCCTCACTATGCCAGACCCCCAACGCCAGTTTGTGGTGGAGGTGGATGCCCCCGGCGAAGTAATCGGACCCATCCTCTCCCAATGCTCGGAGAAGGATGGTAAAATGCATCCCTGCGCCTTCCTGTCAAGACACTTATCTAAGGCTGAGAGGATCTATAATGTCGGGAACCGTGAGCTTTTGGCGGTCAAGATCGCTCTGGAGGAGTGGAGGCACTGGCTGGAGGGGGTTGGTTTCCCGTTCATTGTCTGGACTGCCCATAAAAATCTTGAGTATATCAAAAAAGCTAAGAGACTCAATTCTCACCAGACCAGGTGGGCGCTCTTTTTCAACCGCTTCTCTTTTTCTCTCTCATACAGGCCGGGGTCCCGAAACGTCAAGCCAGACGCCCTGTCTCGAATGTTTGACCCCGAGACTGTTGCCAAGGAACCTGAAACTATCCTTCCATTTACCCGTGTAGTTGGAGTAGTCACCTGGCAAATAGAAGATGAGGTAAAGCAGGCAAATGGTGGAGTCCCGCCACCTAGTGGGTGCCCAGATAATCGCTTGTTTGTCCCAGTTCAATTGCGCCCACAGGTGATCCACTGGGCTCACACCTCCCTGCTTTCATGCCACCCGGGAGTTCGGAGAACGATGTTCGCCATCTCTCGGCGGTTTTAGTGGCCATCCATGGAGCCGGAGGTACGGGAGTACGTGGAGGCATGTTCGGTCTGCGCCCGGAACAAGACGTCCTCTGGATCCCGTATGGGCCTATTGCAGCCCCTACCCATTCCCTCCAGACCTTGGTCTGACATCTCAATGGACTTCGTCACGGGGCTCCCGGTCTCCCAAGGTAACACCACCGTCCTCACAGTGGTGGACCGTTTCACCAAAATGGTGAGATTCATCGCCTTGCCTAAGCTGCCCTCCGCCAAGGAGACAGCTGAAATCATGATAAACAATGTTTTTAAGATTCACGGCTTCCCTAAAGACATTGTCTCCGACCGGGGGCCCCAGTTTGTATCGCGTTTTTGGAAGGAGTTCTGCAGGCTCATCGGAGCTAAGGCCAGCCTGACCTCAGGTTATCACCCGGAGGCCAACGGCCAGACCGAACGCCTCAATCAACAACCGGAAAACTGCCTCCGGTGCCTGGTGTCCTTAAATCCCCCTACATGGAGCAAACACCTGGTCTGGGTTGAGTATGCGCACAATTCGTTACCTACATCTGCCACAGGGTTTTCTCCTTTTAAATGTGCATATAGTTTTCAACCTCCAGTCTTTCCAGACAATGAGCTGGAAGTGTTGGTCCCCTTGGCACATGCCATGGTCCGACGCTGCAGACGCATCTGGGGAGCAGCTCGTCAGGTGCTTATCCAGCAAGGAGACCGAGTTAAGAAGGCAACAGATTGCAAGAGGCGACCCGCACCTACATATCAGCCCGGGCAGAAAGTATGGCTCTCAGCCAAGGACATGCATCTCAAAGTTCCCTCAAAGAAACTAGCACCACGATTTGTAGGTCCATACCCCATTACCAAGATCATCGGGCCCTCAGCAGTACGACTCCGTCTGCCTAGGTCCCTGCGTGTTCACTCGACCTTCCACGTCAGTCGAGTAAAACCTGTCAAAGAGAGCCCACTGGTTCCAACCACCACGTCCCCTCCAGCACCCAAGATTATTGAGGGCGGCCCTGTCTACAAGGTCAAGAAGTTGTTAGCTGTTCGCAGTCGGGGTCGGGGAAGACAGTACATGGTAGACTGGGAGGGGTACGGGCCAGAGGAGAAACAGTGGGTGCCTTCTCGTTATATCATGGACTCCACCCTCATTGAAGACTTCCATAGGAACCATTCTGGACAATCTGGGCCATCAGGAGTCGGCCCTAGAAGGGGGGGAACTGTCACACCGCGGTGAGGGATGTCTTGTTTTTTTTTTTTTTGTCTTATGGTTTTAATTTGAAAAGTAACTCTCCTCTCGTTTCAGGTCACTTGCCCTTCCTTTTGTGTCATCAGTCTGACGTCATCCCTGTTCTCTGATTGTTTCCAGCTGTTCCCTATTACCTTCATGTGTTTATAAGCTCACTCCTTCCTTTGTTCTGTGCCAGATTGTCTCGTTTATTCGTGCTCTCTAGCGGCCATGTCCTTGTCCATGCCTTGCCTTGTCTCGTGCCTATGTCCCTTGATCCTGAACCCCTTTATGAATATTTTGAGTTTTCCTTTCTTCCTCCTCAGCAGAGTGATTTTGATTATTTAGTTATTCAGCTGCAGTGGTAAGTTTCAGTTAAAAGTTTTTCATTCATTCCTCAACTTTTTGAGTGACTATTTTTGTTAAATACTTTATTAGATTAGGTTGTGTAGAAATTTTCATAGATGTTGTTTTGGTCCTCTTGTTGGATCGTTTTTTATTAAATACTGTTTATAGTTCGTCTTTACTTTTGTGTTTTCCTCCATTCTGAGTGATTTTTGGTTGTTCCATCTTTTTCTGGAACCTTTTCGCCGAGTAGTTTATTTTTGTGATTATAGATAATGTTTTTTCTTGACTTGGGAGGTAAAAGGAAATTGTCAAAATAAAAGCCTGTCTAAAGTCCCAACTCTGCATCTGAGTCCAAATCCTTTTATCAAAGCGTGACAAAAACAGTATAAATTAATACAATTAGTTATGATGAACGCGGGACGATTTTTATTGTCAAAGTACTGTAGATGCTACGGTAATTTCCCTTTAGGTCCAATGATCACCAAATACTTTAGTTTTCATGGTGTGCATGGATTTGGGAGGGACAATCATAGGAGAAATTTTGAGAACAATGTCAGGTTGTTGAATCATTTCCCAAATAATACAGTTCATCAGAGTCAATAAAACAGATACAAATTTTATATTTAGTCTTGCAATGCTCTACTTAGCCTAAAGTTACATTTTAACGATCATTCTACAATTTTTTTCTTAGCCGCCAGCTGTCGGAGTGAGCAATGCTGCACTCAGAAGCTTCTTCTGACACATGCTCCAGGGTGACACACCTGCATTTAGAAGTGTGATGTTTTGTTGTTATGCAAATAAGTATCTACTTTCAACATGGCAGCCTGAAAGCAAGACATGCTAATGAAGAAACAAGTGACAGCAAGACACTGAGAGCGACATGAAGTACGACGAGCAAAAGTAAAAACTGATAAAAGTTTTGCACTTTAACAACAACTTTTCAAAATGCACACAGACTCACAACTTTAAATAAAGACAAGGCTTTACGTTTTAAATAGATGTTTTTTTGTTTGTTTTTTTGTTTGTTTTTTTAATGAAGGGGACACACAAAAGGGGTGACCGATAATGCAAATGTTGACATTGAGCGGAACATTGCCGGACAAACTTCTTCATCGCGCATTTCTAAATGTGGACTCTTTTGAATATACTGCAGAGGCGGTTCCAGACTAATTTTACCAGGGGGACTAAAGAGGGGCCAGTGTTTAACCAAGGTGGCCAAATTAAAAATGGAAACAAATGATAATTCAAGTTTATAAACTCTATTTTACTTCGTATCAGATACACATGTTGGACTTAAAAAAAATATGAAGGAACCATCAACTTAATGGCAAAGACTTCTTCCTGGCTAAGACAACGCACCGTAGTCTATGCTGCTTCTGATTGGTAGAACGTTTCTTTACTCAGTCCACGTATTGATAGAAAATCCGCTGATCAAAGTACAATTCTCCTTGTCGATGTTCAGTATCAATACATCATCAGCGTCTCAGTATCAAGTGATAGTCGTAGATGTGGTGGTAATGTGATAATGGTATATTTTATATCATGAGGCAGTGTGGTGAAGCAGAAATAATTGCTCGGATTAAAACATATTTTAACAAGTCACGCTTGGCCCGTGGGGGGTATGAAAGTGTGCCTGGGATATTTGTGTTCTTGGGGTTGTTTGTCCATGCAGGGCAGAGAAACTTCTTCATGATGTCTGTGTGCTTGTGACAGACAGCAAGAGTGACAGCAGGGATGAGCGAGGGATGAGCGAGTCAGTGTGCTGCACGCAGCTCTACCATATGTCAATATTTGGGGTTATTTCTGTTTTCATCCAAGCAACATGAAAACTGCACAACAACAATGTGTCATCAACATACACAACATACAGCATCGGAATGTTCATTTATCCATTCTCTCTGATGTCCCTTTGATGTGTATGGGGGAGCTGGAGCCTATCCCAGCTGCCTTGGAGCAAGATACTGTACACCAGGGGTCGCCAACCCGTTGATCGACCAGTCCATCTTTGGCACCGTACCAGTCAATCGCAAAAAATATATATATTTACACAAAATTAACAATATGACATCAGTCCCACGCCCACCTGGGGAATTACCAACGTCTGTTCAGGCAAGCATTTTAATACCTGAACACGCCCGCACGCTTCTCTAACTCTTCAGCCTCTCTTCCACACAACGGCCACACCCACCGAGGAACACCCAGGCATGAGGTGCTCATAAATCATCGAGCTGCAACAATGCATTATGGGTGACTGTTGTAACGCATTGGACATTTTCTAGCATACAAGATCAAACAACTCTTCCCTCAACCACGACCCTCATCACTCGTCTGCGACTGGAAATATCAAGCCAAATAATAGAGCCCATTAACATGGCTCCAAACTAAGGATTTGGTGTTGATTTATTGTGCATACAAAACTAAACATTGACTTGTGCCAAGGCAGTAATATATTATTAAACAAGGCGGCAGCTAAAGAAGGACCTCCCTGTTTATCCCCTTTTTTTCACACAGGAAAAACCTGATTTTACTACTTTCGGTGCTGACGTAAGCCAACCATGGGACTTGTATCCCAAATGAAACCATAGGATGAACAAATATACGAAATTACTAAGACTATAGTGACCATAAACAGTTAGCTTCTACAGCAGGGGTGCCCAAATTGCGGCACCCCTGCTGGAAACAGCAAAAATCACAATGAGGAAAAGCCATAATGTTGACATGGGCCAATAATAACGATTCAAAGCTTTGATTTTAAGAAACAAAAACAAACAAAAAAATTATATTAGCCAGAAGAAGACTCATTATCCAAAAAACTTGAGAACAGGAAAACTTACCATCACTAGTTTTATTTCATTTATTGATCATATACAATCTATTTACTGCACTCCACGTAACTTCAAATTGGTCCGGTTAGTAATTTTTTTCTCACTGAGGCTGCAGAACTTAACCCTAACCCCTATTAGACCTTGGTATGCAAAGGTGATAGCCCTTTCCGTAAGAAAATACGACATGTTTAGCTTAATGCCCGCATCGAAGATACGACCTGCATCTGTTGTCTTTCCAGACACTTATACACAACCATCCTATTGTATGGATAGTTTATGCTGTCCTGACTTAGCACACACGAAGAGACAGGAAGGAGGAATATAAAACAGGTTGTTGGTTTGGCTTTTCCAATTTAGGAATGCCTAATTTTTGACGTGCCCTCCTCCAGGAACTGCAGTCCTGTATAATGACGCTCACTTGTAATAAAGCAACTTTTGGTTCAGTTAAGCGTCTCCATGTCTCTTTTGATCCAGCCGCACTGCCGTGTCATCCTTCGGTCCGGACGAGAATGACTAGATCAGAAATACACATCAGTATATTTATTTTTAGTTAGGGTCCTTATTTGCAAATTTTTGCTAACAGGCAGGTTGATTTTGAAATGGCTCTGCAGGCCAGTGAAATACCTGTTAAGACACTCGTGTCCTCGGCCAATGAGGATCATAGGGAGCCAAGAAATTATCCTCCATACATGACCCATAGTGCATTAAAAACTAATCAGCTCTACTCATTGTTGATTTAGGTTGCACATTAGAGTTACACGGAAAAAAGGGGAGTTATTCGCTTTCATAAAAACGTTATCATAATGATATTATGATATTTATAAAAAGTTGATTTACAGTATATAGGCTAGTAAGGTAAAGTGTTGTACCTGCATGACAAGTTTCGGATACAAGGCTACTTTTCCTTACTAGCCTATAAAAATCGACCATTTATATAGGCTAAATGAACCTCTTCAACATGATATTATGATATGATAAATAGGTCCAAAAACTATTTGATAAAGTTGTTATTAAATACTTTGTGGTCCCATTTGCTTTTAACAAAATAAATCAACTATTGTGAGTGTATATTATCTTTCTGTATTTGTATCTGAAGCAGCCATACCTATCCTCCATGAATACAGAGTATGTATGATTGCATTCATTTCGGTATAGCTCCTTTGGTAGAGCAGCCGTGCCAGCAACTTCAGGGTTGCAGGTTCGATCCCTTCTTCTGCCATCCTTGTCACTGCCGTTGTGTCCTTGGGCAAGACACTTTGCCCACCTGCTCTCAGTGCCACCCACACTGGTTTAAATGTAACTTATATATTGGGTTTCACTATGTAAAGCGCTTTGAGTCACTAGAGAAGAAGCGCTATATAAATATAATTCACTTCACTTCATTTTGTCTTAAAGTCCAGTTTAGAGAAGTATTTCATCTTGGATACAGTACATAATCTTCCATATTGGCAGAAACATTCTTTTAATTCAATTTCATTCCAAGAAATTAAACAATATTTTCTCATCTGACAAAAAACACCCACAAACGCTGGCTTACTCTAATAAAAATGCCATGTTTGTTATAAATACAGTTTTAAAAAAAAGAAAAGAAAAAAATGCTGGCTTCCGCTAGAGAGACCTATGTCTGCTAGCTTGAGCGCCCCCACTTCTCCCAGTGCGGCGAGTCAGAGTACTGCTGAGGAATTGAACTGCAAGTTGACAATATATCGCCCCCTACCTTGAGGCAAAGGTACTTGCTGCCTCAAAACCTGCCTTTTCCATGTGGCAACAAGCATGCGCCCCCTTGCAAGCACACGGCCAATACACACTGTGTGTAGCCCTGCCTCACTTCTCATCCGCTGCATTGTTCTGATCAGGAAACATGGAATTTCCGTGATTTTGACCATGAAAACTATCAACATATACAGGAACCACACCAAAATCACATAGAAAGCATAAACCAAAAGAAAAATATTAAAACTTATTTTATTTTATTACTTCGTTTTGGAACATCTCATGGTGAAGCCACCTGGTGGCAGGTGAGGCACTGCCTCGCTTGCCTCCCCTGACAGCATGTCACTGCACAATAACACTAACCCAAACTCCAAACCACACAAGGGTTGTGTGTGGGGAGGAGTTTGCTCTGCTGTCACTTGGAAATAAAGTTCAAATGAACTATTTAGAACAGGGGTGTCAAACTCAAATACAGAGTGGCCCAAAATTTTAAACTGAACAAATTAACCTTTTAATAGGGACTCAAACAAGCTTTGCATTGAATATTGAACAAGCAAGGCTTGTATAACTTCACAGTGACATGCAAAATCGATTTTCAAATACAAGGGGTTCTGGGTATTTGTTCTGTTGTGTTTATGTTGGGTTACGGTGTGGATGTTCTCCCTAAATGTTGTTGTCATTCTTGTTTGGGGTGGGTTCTTAGTGTGGTGCATATTTGTAACAGTGTTAAATTTGTTTATACAGCCACCCCCAGTGTGACCTGTATGGCGGTTGACCAAGTATGCATGGCATTCACTTGTTTGTGTGTAAAGTCCGCATATAGTATGTGACTGGGCCGACACAATGTTTGTACGGAGAAAAAGTGGACGGGACGACAGTTTGTAGAGGACATTGAATGCTGTGCCTTTAAGGCACGTCCCCAATGATGTTGTTTGGGTGGAAATCGAGAGAAATTCGGGAGAATGGTTGCCCTGGGTGACTTCCGGCAAGGGCACTGAAATTCGGGAGTCTCTCGGGAAAATCGGGAGGGTTGGTAAGTATGAGTATTAGCGATGAATGCTGTGTTATAATACCGGCGGGCCAGCTCTAATGTTAATTTGATTTTGCCTCAAGGGCCAAATTAAATTACACGGTGGGCCAAATTTGGCCCGAGGGCCAGAGTTTGACACCCATGATCCAGAACATTTCACACAGACATTGCCATTCCCATCCGAGTACTAGTTTAAGATTGTTGGTCATCGGTCAGGAAAACAAACCCCAGGCCGGCACTAATGGTGGGTCAGTGTTCATGTTGTTAGTTTTTTACTTAAATTTTTTTTACAGTGTTTAATATTATTTTTTGTTTGTGTGTGTTCTATATTTTGGTTTTATAGTTTGTGGACTCAAAAAGGCTGGTGACCATTGGATTAAAGCTTTGAACATAAGACAACTGAGATGACCGAACCTGACAAGGAACTTTTTTCCTATTTTAACTCTGCCTATCGGGGTGAATGTGTGTCCCTCCGCTGTTAATCCGCTTTACGTGTCAAGGAAGCGGCCTGTCAAAGTGCAGAAACGACACAATAACAGATGATGACAGAGAGAGGGAGATATATGGACTGTCACGCACATAAAAATACAGAAGCAGTCCATAGCGGCAATGTTGTGTGGCACTTCCCTTAAGAGACCATAATGTGTATTCAAAGGAGGAAAATGTTCTTGAAATGGTCGCTGAATGTCATGGCGCCCTATTGAGTTTGCCTTGTAGGCAGTAGCTGCAGTGATGGGGTCAAATAAGATGGGAATAGTCAGTCCTCTTCTTCCTCGAAGCTAGAATATGTGTGTTTGTTTGTGTGTGGCAAACTGAAAACGGACCTCTATTTCCCATTAGGACTTGTGTTTGTGTGAGTAATGTGTTGAAAATGTTAAAAATCTATCAAATTGATCCATGAAAACTGTGAACAATTAGCTAATATCAATAGCAGGTGAAGGCAGAGGCTGAATAAGGTAAATAGTGGCATTAGAGATAGGTATTGAATTTGGTACTTTCGCAGGTACCGACCGAATTCCGTCAGTACGACAAATACTCATTCACTTAAAATAAACGGCGCCAAATTTTGATACCTTTCTTGCACCTGATGCCACTTCCAGTTGCAGACTTGGGAGCAGCTCAAACACTCGGCAGGCAGACAGGCGTATTTGTAGCGAACCCAGGGGTCAACAATTCAATTTACCCGTGGGCTGCTCGAGGAAGAGTCTTGGTGTCCACATCTTAGTGTCAACTATGTCCACATTCACCCATTCACACACGCATTCACACACCGATGGCAGGAGCTGCCATGTAAGGCCCTAACCTGACCCATCAGGAGCAAGGGTGAGGTGTCTTGCTCAAGGACACAACGCACGTGACGAGGTTGGTAGAAGGTGGGGATCAAACCAGGAACCCTCAGGTTGCTGGCACAGCCACTCTCCAAAATTTCGCCACGCCGACCCCTGATTACAGTGTTTACGACTTCTACCTGTAGCTTTAGTAACCCTGAGCTAAGCTAAGTTAAGTCCTTACACGTGTAAAACTGAATGTGGAAATGTTACATTTTAACACTGTTAAGTTCCCCAGGAGCAGAGCCATGGCTCTTTGTCTCTGTCTGGTTGGCAAACCCTTATTTAGGAGATCCTCTGGCCATTGTGATTGCTCAAAAGCCTAACGTGACTAAAGGGTGCCATGTTTGCTACCAACTTTGAGACCAAGTTGTAATGACAGTTGGTGTTTGTTTGCACCTTTATAATAGTTCCTGTATAGTTCAGAGGTGCCCCAAATTTGGCCCACCAGCATCGTCAGGCTGGCCCGTGAGATGCCTCAAGTTGAATTGGAGCTCTGGCCGCAGGATGTCGAGAGTTACATTTTAATAACATTAAAGATATATTACACTGCAAACCTGCCACCATCCCATGGTTAGTTATGTCAGGCGATGGCCACAAAATTTATGTTAAAGTGTTAAGCATCAATTTACAAACCCCGTTTCCACTAAAACATGTCAAACAACTAAAACCCTATTGTCAAGGGCGCGTTCCCTGCATTGTTATAGCAACCTGTTAAAAACAGAAAAATACAGTATATTCCAAGCATTTCACCCAACTTGTTAAACAGTTCGCTAAAGAATAGCTGACAACCTGGTAGATCTACATACAAGATACACACCAAAACCTACTTTATAAGAAGATAGGAAAAAGCTGCATTGGATCAGACCTTGGTAAAACTGAACAATTCAGCTCAATGAAGCAACAAAGACTTGTTGTTTGACGATAGTTGTGAAATAGGGGAGAATGTGAACGAGTCGAAAAAAGGTAAATCACATCAAATATTAATGTTTTACATTAAAAATAAATGCTTTACTTTCTTACATGCTGTAACAAGTAGTCAGTGACACGCAATTAGTGTAGTTTTTTTCATCTTAATCTGAGAAAATTAAATGCTACAATAATTAAAAGTGGGGCCAATTACCTCCCTGCTTGGCACTCAGCATTAAGAGTTGGAATTGGGAGTTAAATCACCAAAAATGATTACCGGGCGCGGCCACCGCTGCTGCTCACTGCTCCCCTCACCTCCCAGGGAGTGATCAAGGGTGATGGGTCAAATGCAGAGAATAATTTCGCCACACCTAGTGTGTGTGTGACAATTATTGGTACTTTAACTTTAACTTTATAATGCTAAAGTTGTCGCCGTAAGATAAACGCTAAAATGTATTTTTTATATATTAAACCCTTTTCCATTGCAGGAACTTTTACAGGATCTTTCCCATTTACCCGAGTAAATAAAGTTCCCCTCTATTTCCACCAAAAACTACCCGGGTGGGTTTAGTTCTTTGGGAACTTTTCCGAGTTCCTGCCGCGAGGTGGGTCTTTTGAAAGGTTCCCAGGAAACTTTTTGGGGCGGGCTGTGCTGTAGAACACTGATTGGTTAAACACTGTTGGGGGCGTTCTATGTGTAGAAATCTTTATTTCTAATTGAATCAATTATTTATTTTTCAATAAGTTTTTTGTTATTTTAATATTGTTTTTTTCCCCAAATAGTTCAAGAAAGACCACTATAAATTAGCAATATTTTGCATTGTTATACAACTTAATAAATCAGAAAATTATGACATAGTGTTGTATTTTACTTCTTTATTTCTTTTTTTCAACCAAAAATGCTTTGCTCTGATTAGGGGGTACTTGAATTAATTTTTTTTTACACGGGGTACATAACCTGAAAAAAGGTTGAGAACCACTGGCCTATTGTATAGTAAAGTGATAAAATAAGAGAGTGGTGGAACAGGCCCAGTGTTACTAAGCAACACAGAAAATCCCTTCGCATAATATGCATATCAGTGACTTTAAAGAGTGAGTTCCCAACAGTATAAAGGACAGAAAACAGATACATAGGATTTATCTGTCCCCAACACCTTATTCCATTCGTCCAGTGTCTATTGTGGGCTCTTTGCCCAGTTCAGTGATTTCCTTTAGCTTCTTCTTGGTAAGCTCTTTAAAATCATTTGCTTAATTATTTAGAGTCATCTGATTAAATGTCATTGTTTGTGGATTGGAAAATACTTTTTTTTTTCTTACACCAGAGTTAGAAATAGATGTTTGGTACATTCTTTGTCAAATAGATGTCTGCTGCCATCAGGAAGTATAACGAGAAAGTCGTAAGGGTTAGGTATAAAAGGCTGCCACAGAGGGAGCAGGGTCTTAGTCGAAGACTTGATGTACAAATGTGTGACTCCATACTTAGTCCATTATTCTAAATAGGAAGGTGCATTAGCACCGATTATTAGAGGGACTTTTTATTTCGGGCATGTTTGCCATGGTTGGAACCATGACAATAGCTGAAGCAACTGACACCAGACAACCAACTGCAGGGGCATGACCCACAGCGAGCACCCCCTGCCCAGCAAGACGAATCGTAGCTTCTGTCAAAACAGCAGTGTGGCTGCAGCCCCAGCTGTGAATGTCATCTGCCCTATTTTGGATAGCAACAAATGGCAACTGAAGGTTGACATCAAAAAGCTACTTGAATTCACAGAAGGCATCCACAACCATACTTCATTTAACGCCAAGAATAAGCCTGGATCAACAGGCAGACCCTGTTTTACTTTCTTCTAATCTGAACCATCTTCCCATGCCAACGACTAATCATTTTGTCTGTTGTGGAACAGAGGACTAATTTCAGTTACTTAAAGGGGAACATTATCACAATTTCAAAAGGGTTGAAAACAATAAAAATCAGTTCCCAATGGCTTGATGTATTTTTTGAAGTTTTCAAAAAAAATGTTACCGGTCCCCGAATATCCCTAAAAAAAGCTTTAAAGTGCTTGATTTTCGCTATTTGCGATGCGACTACCCATTTCCCTGTGACGTCATACAGTGCTGCCAATGTAAACAAACAACGGCGAATACCACGGCACGATATAGCGACATTAGCTCGGAATCAGACTTGGATTTCAGCGGTTTAAGCGATTCAACAGATTACACATGTATTGAAACGGATGGTTGGAGTATGAAAGTATTGAAGAAGAAACTGAAGCTATTGAGCGAATAGCTATTGACGCTATTCATAGCAATAGCATGGCCGAATAGCTGCGTTAGCATCGCCGGTAAAATGTGCGGACCAAACGATCTGGACTTTCACATCTCGTGACACTGGAGCAACTTAAATCCTTCGATTGGTAATTTTTTTTTTCGCATTAAATGTGGGTGGAAGGAAACGTAATATAGTTACAAATGCATCTGCAGGTTATCCATACATCTCTGTGCCATGTCTGCTTTAGCACCGCCGGTAAATAGCATGTTAGCATCGTTTAGCGTAGCATGTTAGCATCGATTAGCTGGCAGTCAACATCAACAGAACTCACCTTTGTGAATTCTTTGACTTTATAGTTGCAAATGCATCTGCATGTTAGCATCAATTAGCTGGCAGTCACACCGCAACCAAATATGTCTGTTTAGCACATAAGTCAACATTAACAAAACTCGCCTTTGTGATTTCGTTGAATTTATCGTTGCAAATGCATCTGCAGGTTATCCATACATCTCTGTGCCATGTCTGTCATCGCCGGTAAAATGTGGAGACACTCTGGCACATTCAATGGGGGTCTGGCGGCAGACACTTTCGCATCTTCGGTTCAGTAGTGCAACTTGAATCCCTCCCTGTTAGTGTTGTTACACCCTCCGACAACACACCGACAAGGCATGATGTCTCCAAAGTTAAAAAAAATAGTAGGAAAAACGGAAAATAACAGAACTGAGACCCGGTGTTTGTAATGTGTTGAAAATGTGTTGAAAATGAAAATGGCGGCTGTATTACCTCGGAGACGTCACGTTCTGACGTCATCGCAAAAAGAGCGATAAACAGAAAGGCGTTCAATTCACCAAAATTCACCCATTTAGAGTTTGGAAATCGGTTAAAAAAATATATGGTCTTTTTTCTGCACCATCAAGGTATATATTGACGCTTACATAGGTCCGGTGATAATGTTCCCCTTTAATATCAACTTCCTTTTTGATGAGAATATTTTTGCCTGGTATGATAGCACAGCAATTTTTTAAACTTAACGTGCACGGCATCCTGTTTTTCATCAAAGGGTCACTTTGCCAGTTTTTCTAAAATAGTCTGTTGAGCTCTTCCTGGAAGGTTGCAATGAATTATCAGGTGGGTTGAGGGCAGAGGGGGAGATTTTCATTTTCGTGTCCATAAAGTAGCCAACAGTTGAGTTTTATTACAACCTGTCATTATTCATATTCATATTATATGTTAAGTTTGCCTTTCCTTCATAGTGCAATGTAGATATTAGCTCAGTCATGTAAGATTATCATCAGTGGATAATTATAATAATACTACATTAGTGTCGTGACCTGTTGCCCTTGGTCATGTCCTGTCTTGTTTTTGTTGTATTTATTCCCTATGGTAGTGTTAAGTGCTTGCGGTATCTCGGGAGTTTCCCAGTGGTGGTTGTCAGATGTGCTGCAGGCGCAAATTGGCAGCCACGTGTCTGTCAGTACCCAAGGCAGCTAGCCTACCACCATCATAGTGTGAATTCGGGCCATGATCGTGTGGTCCCCCCTAGTGGTTGTGGCCAGTGCTAATCAACTGGCTTACCCGGGGTCAAACCCGGCCTAGGAATGACACCATACTGACCACAGGAATCAGCTCTAAACTTGTGAAACAAACATCTTTGCAGAACTCTGAGGTCCAAATTTGTGATTTACATAACCGAGGCATTCCTCAAGGTACCCCTTTAAGTCAGCTCCTCCTTGAGAATTGATACGATTTTTCCGGTTTCGATTCTGTTCTTTATCGGTTCTCCTATGGATTCTTACTTGGAAAAAAAGGTAACAAAACGACTGATTAGCATCAATTTTGTTTAGAGCTAATATAACCTTACAAAGCCAACAGTGAGGTCTTACTAGGCACCTAACATAAAGAAGTAAAAATAAAAATAAATCTGTAAAATTTAACAAAAGAAAATTTGTGGAAATTACACAATAATGTAACATTTTCTATAACCTTTAGAAAGCTTCAACAGAAAATATACTGTACAAAATACCGTGCCATCACTCCATCCATTTTCTACCACTTGTCCCTTTTGGGTTGCGGGGGGTGTTGGAGCCGAGGCTTATTTATATTTACTCGATTAAACTAATATAATGACATATGGATGTTTCAAGCCTTCTTTTGACATAATGTTGATATTTTTTGCTTACGGCAGTGATTTTCAAACGGTGGTACGCCAGGGGACCACTTGATTAAAGTGCTTTATTTTCCTATATTCCAACACAATGTTACCATTCAAATTCTGTGTAATATTACAGGGACCAAATATATCAAATACACTTGTTGAATAAAACCTTTTTGTTTTTGATTAAAGGGGAACATTATCATAATTTCAAAAGGGTTAAAAACAATAAAAATCAGTTCCCAGTGGCTTGTTGTATTTTTCGAAGTTTTTTTCAAAATTTTACACCTCCCGGAATATCCCTAAAAAAAGCTTTAAAGTTCTTGATTTTCGCTATTTGCGTTGCGGGCTGTCCATTTCCCTGTGACGTCATACAGGGCTGCCAATACAAACAACATGGCGGTTACCACAACAAGATATAGCGACATTAGCTCGGATTCGGACTCGGATTTCAGCGGTTTAAGCGATTCAACAGATTACGCATGTATTGAAACAGATGGTCGGAGTATGGAGGCAGATAGCGGAAATGAAATTGAAGAAGAAATTGAAGTTAGTGAGCGAATAGCTATTGACGCTATTCGGCCATAGCATGGGTGTACCTAATGAAGTGGCCCATAGCATGGCTGCCTTATTAGCATCGCCGGTAAAATGTGCAGACCAAATGATCAGGACTTTCGCATCTTGTGACACTGGAGCAACTTAAAATTGGTAAGTGTTTGTTTTGCATTAAATGTGGGTATCTAGTTTCAAATGTACATACAGCTAACATAAATAGCATGTTAGCATCGATTAGCGTAGCATGTTAGCATCGATGAGCTGGCAGTCATGCCGTGACCAAATATGTCTGATTAGCACATAAGTCAACAACATCAACAATGATGACTTAATCGTTGCAAATGCATCTGCAGGTTATCCATACATCTCTGTGCCATGTCTGTCTTAGCATCGCCGGTAAAATGTGAAGACACTCTGGCAAATTCAATGGGGGGTCTGGCGGCAGATTTATTGCCAGTGGTGCAACTTGAATCCCTCCCAGTTAGTGTTGTTACACCCTCCGACAACACACTGACGAGGCATGATGTCTCCAAGGTTCCAAAAAATAGTCGAAAAAACGGAAAATAACAGAGCTGAGACCTGGTGTTTGTAATGTTTTGAAAATGAAAATGGCGGGTGTATTACCTCGGTGACGTCACGTTCTGACGTCATTGCTAAAAGACAGATAAACAAAAAGGCGTTTAATTCGCCAAAATTCACCCATTTACAGTTCGGAAATCGGTTAAAAAAATACATGGTCTTTTTTCTGCAACATCAAGGTATATATATAAGGAGCGCTGTGCCGAAAATGTAATTTCAGTTCTGATGTGTCTTGTACATGTTGGAACGGACAAACAAAAATGATTCTGATTCTGATTCTGATATTTACGCTTGCATAGGTTTGGTGATAATGTTCCCCTTTAATACTTAGGCTTACAAGGCTATTGTATTTTAATGTTGGTCAATAAGGATGTACTTGGAGAGCCGGGGTTTTTTTTGTTTTGTTTTTTTGGTGAAAACGAGTTTGAGAACCACTGATTTATAGTTTATGAAAAACTTGAATTGAACATCTTAAGAAAAAAAATTAACTGCAAGCCGTGATCATCAAAGTTATAATAAATAAAGGCTTGACATATCTCACTCTGCATGTAATGAGTTTATACCATGTATACCATGTCGTTTTATATTTGTAGAAAGTCTTGACATGAATGGACTTTTACACGATATGATAATTTTATGAGTTCCACTTGAAATACACAATGACTAATTGAGTGTGAGTGTTGTCTGTTTATCTGTGTTGGCCCTGCGATCAGGTGGCGACTTCTCCAGGGTGTACGCCGCCTTTCACCCGATTGTAGCTGAGATAGGCGCCAGCGCCCCCCGCGACCCCAAAAGGGAATAAGCGGTAGAAAATGGATGGATGGATGAAAATGTGGTTGGAAGAAAACATGCATCTTTTCTCTGACTACAATTGAACATTCATTTGCGAAGGAGCATCTATGTGGCAAATTGTTGTAAGCTTTTGACCACAAATTTAGTCACAGCTTGGTGACATTCGTCGTTCCTGGCCGTGTGGTAGGTTTACCTGCCGCGGTGAAAGCAAATGTGAATTGGATCTATTACTGCTACCTCCAAACCAGTCAGAATATGTTTCCTTGTGCTCATCTAAATACGAAGGCATTCATTTTAATTTAAGAGGTAATAGCGCTAACATGATAGGTGGTATTAGTACCTGTTGTATTTACGTCAGATGTTTGCTGCTGCCGGGGATGAGATCGACACGGTATAAAAACATATCTATTTACAATTATTGCATGATGTATGTTCAAATGTTCACATCACGCCAAAAAATACTCAGAATTGTCTGGTATTCTCAAAATTAGTTTACAGATTTACATCTCTTATATGAGAACTACTTGTTTTATAATCAGAACATATATATTTAGATAGTACTTTATTTATTCCGTCAGGAGAGTTCCTTCAGGAAAATTACAATTTTATTTTATAAATATATATATATATATATATATATATATATATATATATATATATATATATATATATATATATATATATATATATATATACACATCAATCAATGTTTATTTATATAGCCCTAAATCACAAGTGTCTCAAAGGGATGCTCAAACCACAACGACATCCTCTGTTCAGATCCCACATCAGGGCAAGGAAAAACTCGGAGAGGACAGCAGATGTGGGTGACCCCCACCCCACCCCCTTCTTGGGTGACCGGTGCAATGGACGTCGAGTGGATCTAGCATAATATTGTGAGAGTCCAGTCCATAGTGGGGCCAGCAGGGGACCATCCCAAGTGGAGACAGGTCAGCAGCGCAGAGATGTCCCCAGCTGATGCACAGGCGAGCCGTCCACCCCGGGTCCCGACTCTGGACAGTCAGCACTTCATCCATGCCTCCTTCCTCTCCACGAGGAAGAGGGGGGCAGAGCAGAAAAGAAAAGAAATGGCAGATCAACTGGTCTAAAAAAGGGGTCTTTTTAAAGGATAGAGTATACAAATGAGTTTTAAGATGGAACTTAAATGCTTCTACTGTTTTTTTGGGCTCTGGGAATCACTAATAAGCTGACGTCCTTTGAATGCAGATTTCTTGCCGGGACATATGATACAATACAATCAGCAAGATAGGATGGAGCTAGACCGTGCAGGATTTTATACGTAAGTACTAAAACTTGAAAGTCACATCTTTAATGCACAGGAAGCCAGTGCAGGTGAGCCAGTATAGGCGTAATTTGATCAAACGTTCTTGTTGTATATATATATATATATATATATATATATATATATATATATATATATATATATACATGTATATATATATATATATATATATATATATATATATATATATATATATATATTCAATAAACAACACCTGAAATTGTGCCCTAACAACTTCAGCTTCAACATATGAAATTACAATGATACACATTTTACAATAATACTTTGTACCCTTACTTTTGAAGTAACATGCAGGTAGTATTAACTTTTAAAACAAAGCATTTCACCAGTCGAGTAAATCAAATGTGTATTATGTAGGGATGTAACAATATCAAAATCTCACGGTAGGATGTTATCACAGTATTAACGCTTTGCTACAATATTATTCTGCAATGTTTTTATCCGCTTCCGGTTCCGGGTCAACGTGAATGACTGCTCGCTGACTGCTCTTGTTGCAAAAAAGCTAAGTATCGTTCTATCTGTGTGATTTTAACTGTTTTGCAGCTTTATTTACAACTTATCGAACATATTTAATAGTTCAATTTAACTTGCAAATCACCCGATCTCTGTCTCACCACTTCGCCCTCAGCTAGCTAGCTGCTAAGCTAACGAGGCTAGCGGAGAAAGGCAGCGCCGGTCTGAAGGAAGCTTCTCCCCCGCCACCGTGACCACCACTTCCCGAAGACAGCTGGCACTCCACTCGGCGACGGAAAGTTTCTGTGAGTATGGCTTCCTGCGCTTCGTGCACTTTACTCATGGATAGGTTGGCTTTGCTAGAGAGCCATGTCCGCCAGTTAGAGCAGTGTAATTTCGTAACTTTAGATGTTGCGGACACATCTGCTAGCGTTAGCTGTAGCGAGCTAACTAGCCCAGCTTGTAGCAGCCCTAATCGGCCTACAAGCTACGGTGTACCGGTTGAGACGCATAATAGATTTAGCCCTTTAGCTAGTCCTACACCCCAGTCTACCGGGCACCACACTTTAGTTATAGGGGACTCCATCACCCGAAACATAAAGCTTAGCAAACCAGCCACAATTAAGTGTATTCCCGGGGGCAGAGCACCTGACATTGAAGCTAATCTTAGGGAGCTAACTCGCAACAGGTCTAGTAAACACGTACGGCAGGCTAACCGCACCACTAGTTATGCGAATATAGTAATACACGTTGGCTCCAATGACGTTAGGATGAGACAATCAGAGATTACAAAGAGAAACATAGCCAGGGCTTGTAATCTCGCCAGAAAGATGTCCAGGCATCGAATAATTGTCTCTGGCCCCCTGCCTGGGAGAGGCAATGATGAGAGATATAGCAGATTAGTCTCTCTTAACAGGTGGCTGGATAGCTTCTGCAGACAACAGGGATTTACGTTTATTGATAATTGGCCCTCTTTCTGGGGCAAACCTGGCTTGCTGAGGAGAGACGGCCTTCACCCTAACCAGGAAGGCGCTATCCTCTTGTCTCGGAACATAGACTTCGCATTGAGCCACATTTGACTAACTGCACTAGAGCAAGCCCGGTCACAGGCAATTACAGAGCCTGCTAGCCTGGGTATGGAGTCAGTTAAGTTAGAACTAGCCAGCGCCAGGCTGGATGATCCCTGTACACATAGCAATTTTCGTAGAATAATACACAACTCACAAAATGTTTTTTCTACTGTGTCTATGACTTCGTCAGAGTTAGACATGCGTTCTACTGAGGTGGCAAATTATGATGCGTTCAGTTTATCGCAGCGCCAAGTAGACAATCTGAAAATTCCCGTCATATCAATTCCTAGATATGGTCGTAATTATTTTAAGTACACCGCGCATAATAAACGCAACATTATTAATATTGCTACTACGGATAATTTTATCAACAACTCCTTAAAACAGCCCACTACCTATAATATGGGCTTTCTAAACATCAGATCTTTGTCTCCCAAAACATTATTAGTCAATGAGGTCATTAGAGACAACAACCTTAACGTCATCGGTCTTAGCGAAACCTGGCTTAAACCAGACGACTTTTTTGCGATAAATGAGGCATCCCCTCCTAACTATACGAATGCGCATATTGCCCGTCACCTCAAAAGGGGAGGGGGTGTCGCACTAATATACAACGAAAACTTTAACTTTAGTCCTAACTTAAATAATAAATATAAATCGTTTGAGGTGCTTTCTATGAAGTCTGCCACACCTCTGCCTCTGTGCCTGGCCGTTATCTACCGCCCCCCAGGGCCCTATTCGGACTTTATTAGTGAATTCTCAGAGTTTGTTGCTGATCTAGTGACGCACGCCGATAATATAATTATAATGGGGGACTTTAATATCCATATGAATACCCCATTGGACCCACCGTGCGTGGCGCTCCAGACTATAATTGATAGCTGTGGTCTTACACAAATAATAAATGAACCGACGCATCGCAGCGGTAATACGATAGACCTAGTGCTTGTCAGAGGTATCACCGTCTCCAAAGTTATGATACTCCCGTATACTAAAGTAATGTCCGATCATTACCTTATAAAATTCGAAGTTCAGACTCATGTTCGGCAAGCTAATAATAATAATAACTGCTATAGCAGCCGCAACATTAATGCTGCCACAACGACGACTCTTGCGGACCTACTGCCCTCGGTAATGGCACCGTTCCCAAAGTATGTGGGCTCTATTGATAACCTCACTAACAACTTTAACAACGCCCTGCGCGAAACCATTGATAGTATAGCACCGCTGAAGTTAAAAAAGGCTCCAAAAAGGCGTACGCCATGGTTTACTGAAGAAACTAGAGCTCAGAAATTATTATGTAGAAAGCTGGAACGCAAATGGCGCACGACTAAACTTGAGGTGCACCATCAAGCATGGAGTGATAGTTTAATAACTTATAAACGCATGCTTACCTTAGCTAAAACTAATTATTACTCAAATCTCATCCGCATTAATAAAAACGATCCAAAATTTTTGTTTAGTACTGTAGCATCGCTAACCCAACAAGGGACTCCTTCCAGTAGCTCAACCCACTCAGCTGATGACTTTATGCAATTCTTTAGTAAGAAAATTGAAGTCATTAGAAAGGAGATTAAAGACAATGCGTCCCAGCTACAACGGGGTTATAGTAACACAGATACGATTGTATATACGGCGGATACTGCAAATATCCAAAATAGTTTCTCTCGTTTTGATGAAATAACATTAGAAGGATTGTTACAACGTGTAAATGGAATAAAACAAACAACATGTTTACTTGACCCACTTCCTGGGAAACTTATCAAGGAGCTTTTTGTATTATTAGGTCCATCAGTGCTAAATATTATAAACTTATCACTTTCCTCGGGCACTGTTCCCGTTGCATTCAAAAAAGCGGTTATTCATCCTCTCCTTAAAAGACCTAACCTCGATCCAGACCTCATGGTAAACTACCGACCGGTGTCTCACCTTCCCTTTATTTCGAAAATCCTCGAAAAAATTGTTGCAGAGCAGCTAAATGAGCACTTAGCGTTTAACAATCTATGTGAAACCTTTCAATCCGGTTTCAGGGCAAATCACTCGACTGAGACAGCCCTCGCAAAACTGACTAATGATCTATTGCTAACGATGGACTCTGATGCGTCATCTATGTTGCTGCTCCTCGATCTTAGCGCTGCTTTCGATACCGTCGATCATAATATTTTATTAGAGCGTATCAAAATACGAATTGGTATTTCAGACTCAGCCCTGTCATGGTTTAACTCTTATCTTACTGATAGGATGCAGTGCGTCTCCTATAACAGTGTGACCTCGGACTATGTAAAGGTAACGTGTGGAGTTCCCCAGGGTTCGGTCCTTGGCCCTGTACTCTTCAGCATCTACATGCTGCCGTTAGGTGACGTCATACGCAAATACGGTATTAGCTTTCACTGTTATGCTGATGACACCCAACTTTACATGCCCCTAAAGCTGACCAACACGCCGGACTGTAGTCAGTTGGAAGCGTGTCTTAATGAAATTAAACAATGGATGTCCGCTAACTTTTTGCAACTTAATGCCAAAAAAACGGAAATGCTGATTATCGGTCCTGCTAGACACCGACCTCTATTTAATAATACAACTTTAACATTTGACAACCAAATAATAAAACAAGGTGACTCTGTAAAAAATCTGGGTATTATCTTCGACCCAACTCTCTCCTTTGAGTCACACATTAAAAGCGTTACTAAAACGGCCTTCTTTCATCTCCGTAATATCGCTAAAATTCGCTCCATTTTGTCAACTAAAGACGCCGAGATCATTATCCATGCGTTTGTTACGTCTCGTCTCGATTACTGTAACGTATTATTTTCGGGTCTCCCAATGTCTAGCATTAAAAGATTACAGTTGGTACAAAATGCGGCTGCTAGACTTTTGACAAGAACAAGAAAGTTTGATCATATTACGCCTGTACTGGCTCACCTGCACTGGCTTCCTGTGCACTTAAGATGTGACTTTAAGGTTTTACTACTTACGTATAAAATACTACACGGTCTAGCTCCAGCCTATCTTGCCGATTGTATTGTACCGTATGTCCCGGCAAGAAATCTGCGTTCAAAAGACTCCGGCTTATTAGTGATTCCTAGAGCTCAAAAAAAGTCTGCGGGCTATAGAGCGTTTTCCGTTCGGGCTCCAGTACTCTGGAATGCCCTCCCGGTAACAGTTCGAGATGCTACCTCAGTAGAAGCATTTAAGTCTCATCTTAAAACTCATCTGTATACTCTAGCCTTTAAATAGACCTCCTTTTTAGACCAGTTGATCTGCCGCTTCTTTTCTTTCTCCTATGTCCCCCCCTCCCTTGTGGAGGGGGTCCGGTCCGATGACCATGGATGAAGTACTGACTGTCCAGAGTCGAGACCCAGGATGGACCGCTCGTCGGGACCCAGGATGGACCGCTCGCCTGTATCGGTTGGGACATCTCTACGCTGCTGATCCGCTTGAGATGGTTTCCTGTGGACGGGACTCTCACTGCTGTCTTGGAGCCACTATGGATTGACCTTTCACAGTATCATGTTAGACCCGCTCGACATCCATTGCTTTTGGTCCCCTAGAGGGGGGGGGGTTGCCCACATCTGAGGTCCTCTCCAAGGTTTCTCATAGTCAGCATTGTCGCTGGCGTCCCACTGAATGTGAATTCTCCCTGCCCACTGGGTGTGAGTTTTCCTTGCCCTTTTGTGGGTTCTTCCGAGGATGTTGTAGTCGTAATGATTTGTGCAGTCCTTTGAGACATTTGTGATTTGGGGCTATATAAATAAACATTGATTGATTGATTGATTGATAGGATGTTATCACAGTATTAACGCTTTGCTACAATATTATTCTGCAATGTCCCCCCCAAAAAATACTTTTACTTAAAAGACTCATAGTGTGTGTAAGATGAAGTGGCAGGCAGGTTTAGGATAAACACACATACTGTGTTTGAAGAAAAACATAATGCTCAAATGTTCTTATCATATTTATTACTACAAACATGTATTTTTAAGTACGAATAAATGTGTGGAAACATCCACTGTTTCAAGCAAATATAGGACAATTCAACTTTTAATAATGTAAACACCTAAAAATGTATGTTTAGCTTTGCTACCTTCAAATATATTTTACAGGTAATGGTTTATTAGTTAGCTTCTCATATTTCCCACGGTGTGCAGTGTCCGCGTTCCGACCAGGCGCTTTCCCGCAGCGGCGTTGCACCATGACCTTCTCTGTGTCGCCTTGGAAACGGTTGAGACGAATGTAACGCTTTAGTACGCAGACCTCTGCCAAAGACGTTATGTTTTCACCAGGGTTTGTTTGTTTATTTGTTAACAACATAACTCAAAATGTTATTGATGGACTTTAATGATATGTTTAGAAAATGTCCATATAAAGCAATTCCTTTCATCTACTCTGATCACAGTTTGCACGCATGCTTCATCGTTCTAGACTTAGACACAAGGGAAATTGTTCTTTAAATTTTCTCCACTTTACTGTGTTTCAAGCACCCACCTTTCGGTCCCATGCCTTTGCATAGTATCATTTTAACTTGCACCTGTAGATGGTAAATGGTAAATGGGTTGTACTTGTATAGCAATTTTCTACCTTTTTTTTTTTTGTAGTTACTGATGGTGCTTTTCTGAAGTGGTCTTGAGCCCATGTGGTGGTATCCTTTACACACTGATGTCGCTTTTTGTTGCAGTACTACGTGAGGTACAGATATAAAAAGAGACATTTCCATGCCTTTTTTACTTGTAGTTTATTGTAATTATCAACATTTTTTTTTCAACTCAAATGTGCAGTTTTTAAATTTAACTAAGAGACGTAGTTTATTTTTAGACCGGCCAATGCAAAGGCACCAGACATTAGGGAATCATTGTGATGATTTTGAAGCCGCAATACCGCAGCATCTTCAATAACTTTATAACCCTAGTATTTTGCAAGACTACTTCACAATAGCACAAAATAAGTTAATGAGAATGGTAAAATTATGAAGTATGATGAATTTAGAAAACTACAGTATGTATGGTGAAGCTTGTTCAAGCTTTTTTTTTAATCAACTAACTGGAGTAATTAGGAAAAGATGGAAACAAATAATTAATTTAGGAACTACTAAATTACTACAAACCCTGTTTCCATATGAGTTGGGAAATTGTGTTAAATGTAAATACAAACGGAATACAATGATTTGCAAATCCTTTTCAACCCATATTCAGTTGAATGCACTACAAAGACAAGATATTTGATGTTCAAACTCATAAACTTTGTTTTTTTTTTTGCAAATAATAATTAACTTAGAATTTCATGGTTGCAACACGTGCCAAAGTAGTTGGGAAAGGGCATGTTCACCACTGTGTTACATGGTCTTTCCGTTTAACAACACTCAGTAAATGTTTGGTAACTGAAGAGACACATTTTTTAAGCTTCTCAGGTGTAATTCTTTCCCATTCTTGCTTGATGGACAGCTTAAGTTGGTCAACAATCCGGGGGTCTCTGTTGTGGTATTTTAGGCGTCATAATGCCCCACAAATCTTCAATGGGATACAGGTCTGGACTACCACTGTTCACCACTGTGTCACATCAACTTTTCTTTTAACAACACTAAATAAACGTTTTGGAACTGAGGAAACTAATTGTTTAAGCTTTGAAAGTGGAAATCTTTCCCATTCCTGTTTTATGTAGAGCTTCAGTCGTTCAACAGTCCGGGGTCTCCGTTATTGTATTTTACGCTTCATAATGCGCCACACATTTTCGAAAGGAAACAGGTCTGGACTGCAGGCGGGCCAGGAAAGTACTCGCACTCATTTTTTACGAAGCCACGCTGTTGTAACATGTACTGAATGTGGCTAGGCATTGTCCTTGCTGAAATAAGCATGGGCGTCCGTGAAAAAGACGGTGCTTAGATGGCAGCATATGTTGTTCCAAAACCTGTATGGACCTTTCAGCATTAATGGTGCCTTCACAGATGTGTAAGTTACCCATGCCTTGGGCACTAATACACCCCCATACCATCACACATGCTGTTTTTTTAACTTTGTGCCTATAACAACCCGAATGGTTATTTTCCTTTTTGTTCCGGAGGACACCACGTCCTCTGTTTCCAAATATAATTTGAAATGTGGACTCGTCAGACCACAGAACACTTTTCCACTTTGCATCAGTCCTCGGGTGTACCTCGCCCCATCCTTTCTTGTGAAAGACTGAGCATTTTTTGGGAAGCTCTTTTTATACCCAATGATGGCACCCACCTGTTCCCAATTAGCGTGCATACCTGTCGGATGTTCCAAATAAGTTTTTGATGAGCATTCCTCAACTTCATCAGTATTTATTGCCACCTTTCCCAACTTCTTTGTCACGTTATGCTGGCATCAAATTCTAAAGTTAATGATTATTTGCAAAAAATGTTTTGTCAGTTTGAACATCAAATATGTTTTCTTTGTAGCATATTCAACTGAATATGGGTTGAAAATGATTTGCAAATCATTGTATTCCGTTTATATTTACATCTAACACAATTTCCCAACTCATATGGAAACTGGGTTTGTAGATGAATTTATTGATCTGCACTTGGATTCTTATTTTTTGGCGAAACCACAACACAGTCACCTTTCATTAAGCAATCTGGGTTTACAACTGTGGCTTTGATAACAAATTAACAAAAAGACAAAAGTTAACTTTTTTTGCTTTCACTGAGGTAACCAGTCAAGTTAAGTAGACAACAAAAATAATAAAACAATAAATTCATACAACCATACTGTGTAAAAACTGCAAAATCATTCATATTAACCCAGCTCTAAGTTGTGAAAAAGGTTACAAATTATGCATTTCATGACCTTCACAGTGCAAACAAGTCCAAAAAGGGCAAATGTATTTGCTTTTTGCATACTTTGCAGCAGGCTACATGTGGATTTGGTCCACGTTTTATCCCAAAAATATACGCCACACATACAACCCCCCCCAACCAAACCCTTCCCTGCCTCCTACTTTGTGGAGGTGTGTGTTTCCACGGCAGGCAAGAGATCTGCAGCGGTAGTACAAAGGCTGCCAACAACTGTTACTTTGTCTTTTGCTTTGTACACTGTGTCTTGAGACAACATTTAAATGGGGTTGTGTTCACGCTAAAAACCCCTCAGCGTGTGGTGGAGCCGTGCAGTGCATCACCGCGTCTCTCGCGTTCACTAATTGCACGCACACACAAGTGTGTCAAGTGAAGGCCCTGACTCATTTTAAGTATCTTTTAGTGCAGTATAACATTTAGTTTGATTGGATTGCTGTTTTTCATTAGTTGTTTAGCTTGCTGTTTCATCAGATATTATTTTGACGTTAGAAAACCCAAAACCAGTGAAGTTGGCACGTTGTGTATATCGTAAATAAAAACAGAATACAATGATTTGCAAATCACTACCCCGCAGGTTTTGAGGACCAGTCATAGACAATTTAGAGTGAAAAGCAAATTTTATTTTCACTTGCATACAAATCATTCTAACTTGGATTGTTTCCCTGGCTTCGAGACTCTCCCGAAGGACACTGCAGTGAAGACACAACAAACTTTCTTCTTGTCTCTCATGGACATACACCTGTTGTTGTTGACTTTGGACCAGCGACTCCACAATACATCAAGGCCGCGGAACAGAGACACACTGTGGGCTTACACACACACACACACACACACACATACACGAAAAAAAATATACGACACACATACAACCCCCGTGCCCCCCAAAGCTAACGCCCTCGACGCAAATCCCGTAGGGGTGATGAATGGATGGTCAGCGCCTGAAGAGCTGCGGCTTACCACCATGACCTTGAACTACCTTCCCTCTATTGCTAGATATCTTGAGATGTATGTTGTAATATGTATATGTGCTTTGCTATGGAGGTTTTTTCCCACTCCGGACTGGGCCCCCTTAGGAGCCCAGTCTAGATTTTATTTTTTTACTCATCCTTCCCCAGCATTTACCTTTTTCCCATCTTTTACCGGGCGCCTTATGTCAACCCATCAGCGTTCTTGTTCTGTAACCCTGTACACTGTTTGTTTGTCTAATCTTGAACAGGTTTGTGCTCAAAACAAAGTTCCGTTGTACTTGTGTAATGACAATAAAGACCTATCCTATCGTAACTTATCCTATTTTCAACTTATATTCAGTTGAATGAACTGCAAAGACAATATATTTACTGCTCAAACTGAGAAACTTTAGGGTGAAAAGCTCTGCTATCCAGGGGGAACTGAAAGTAAAGCCACTGCTCCTCCACATCTAGAAGAGCCAGATGAGGTGGTTCGGGCATCTGGTCAGGATGCCACCCGAATGCCTCTCTAGGGAGGTGTTTAGGGCACGTCCTACCGGTAGGAGGCCACAGGGAAGACCCAGATCACGTTGGGAAGACTGTCTGCCGGCTGGCCTGGGAACGCCTCGGGATCCCCCGGGAAGAGCTGGACAAAGTGGCCGGGGAGAGGAAAGTCTAGGCTTCCCTGCTTAGCCTGCTGCCCCCGTGACCCGACCTCAGATAAGCGGAAGAAGATGGATGGATGGAACTGAGAAACTTAATTTTTATTTGGCAAATAATCATTTAAAGGCAAAAAGTTGGCACAGGGGCATTTCTACCTCTGTGTTACATGGCCTTTTTTTTTTTTAACAACATTCAGTAAACATTTGGGAACTGAGGACAGCAATTGTTGAAGCTAAATAGTGTCAAAGCGCTTTGAGTACCTTGAAGGTAGAAAAGTGCTATACAAGTATAACCCATTTACCATTTTACCATTTAAGCTTTTCAGGTGAAATTCTTTCCCATTCTTGCTTGATGTACAGCTTAAGTTGTTCAACCGTTGTCGTATTTTACGCTTCATAATCCATCCATCCATCCATGGATGGATGGATGGATGGATGGACACACGCTTCATAATGCGCCACACATTTTCAATGAGGGACAGGTCTGGACTACAGGCAGGCCAGTCTAGTAGCGGCACTTTTTACTACAAAGCCACACAGTTATTATGTGGCTTGGCATTGTCTTGCTGAAATAAGCAGGGGCATTCATGAAAAAGACGTTGCTTGGATGGCAACATATGTTGCTCCAAATCCTTTATGTACCTTTCACCCTTAATGGTGCCTTCACAGATGTGTAAGTTACCCATGCTTTGAGCACTAATACACCCCCATACCATCATAGATTGCTGGCTTTTGAACTTTGTGCCTATGACAACCCGGATCGTTATTTTCCTCTTTTTTCCGGAGGACACCACGTCCACAGTTTCCAAATATAATTTGAAATGTGGACTCGTCAGACCAGAGAACACTTTTACACTTTGCATCAGTCCATCTTAGATAAGCTGAGGCCCATCTAAGCCGGCGGCGTTTCTGGGTGTTGTTGATAAATCGCTGTCCTTTGCATAGTAGAGTTTTAATTCGCACTTATAGATGTAGCAATGAACTGTAGTTACTGAAAGTAGTTTCTTGAAGTGTTCCTGAGCCTATGTGGTGATGTCCTTTGGTTATGTCGGTTTTTGTTGCGGTACCGCCTGAGGGATCGAAGGTCAAGGGCATTGCCGCTTATGTGCAGTGATTTCTCAAGATTCTCTGAACCTTTTGATGACATTACGGACCGTAGATGCTGAAATCCCTAAATTCCTTGCAATAGCTCGTTGAGAAATGTTGTTCTTAAACTGTTCGGCAATTTGCAAATTGGTGACCCTCGCCCCATCCTTGTTTTTGAATGACTGAGCATATCACGGAAGCTGCTTTTATACCCAATCATGGCACCTGTGGAATGTTCCTAAGTCTTTTTTCCACTTGTGCCAGCTTTTTTGAAACATGATGAAATTCCAAATGAGTAATATTTGCAAAAACCAACAAAGTTTACCAGTTCGAACATTAAGTATGTTCTTTTTGCAGTCTATTCAATTGAATAATAATGGATTCGATTTATATAGCGCTTTTATAGACACTCAAAGCAGAGAAGTGAGAACCCATCATTCACTCTACATTCACACCTGGTAGTAAGCTACATTTGTAGCCACAGCTGCCCTGGGATAAACTGATGGGAGCCATTTGCTGCCAGTTTGCGCCCACGGCCCCTTCGACCACCCCCTATTGTTCATTCACCAATGTGAGGTGTCCTGCCTGAGGACACAACAGCAGTGATTTTGTTGGCAAGAGGTGGGGAGCGAAGCTGCAACCCTCAAGTTTCTGGCATGGCCGTTCTACCCACCAGGTCATGCCGCCCCAAGAATATAGGTTGAAAAAGATTTGCAAATCGTTGTATTCTGTTTTTATTAATGATTTACAGAACGTGCTAAATTCACTGGTTTTGGGTTTTGTATTTTCAAGTTGTTTACATGGTCACTTGTCCATTATTTAATTGCTAACTGTCAGTGTTCCCAAGTAATGTAAATATTAGTTAAATGTTTTGTCATCCCCTTCCAGAAAGCAATATCCCACCACTAAAAAAAAGAATGAAATAGCTGCAGGACTGATTTCAAAAAGAGTTTAATCAGTGTGAGGAATGGTTACACTACAATACAAAGGTAACACCTAATCATACTTGCCAACCTTGAGACCTCTGATTTCGGGAGGTAGGGGTGGGGGGTGTGTGTGTGGGGGGGGGGGGGGGCGTGGTCGAGGGTGGGTCGGAGGCGTTGTTGGGGCGGGGGGCGTGGTTAATAGAGGTGGCGTATAATTCACCAACATGAGTATTTCATATATATATATATAATATATATATATATATATATATGAAATACTTGACTTTAAGTGAATTCTAGCTGTAGATATTATTTTATTATATATATAAATAAAATAAATAGTTGAATTTCAGACGGCACCTATCAAATACACAGTAATAAAAACACAGTTGTTCTACTAACTGTACTGTGCTTGCTAGTTACTAAAAAACAACACCACTTACCTTTCACTATTTGAGTAACCTTTGTTCTGCCATTTGCGTATTGGCGAGCGATCTCCGAATCCGGGAACATCCTTCACGGATTTGTTGTAGACATCGGCAAAAACGGACGTGATGTTGCTTCCAGCTATCAGCATAGCATCTTTGTCATGGCTAAGTGGATCGGTTCACCGTGTTCAATGGAGAAGTCTGTTCTACAACATTTACAGGCAACATACCCCTTCGCCTTCAAACTCTCCTGGATAAACTGAAATTCTTGTTTCCATTCGTTCTGGAACTTGCAAGCGTATTTCTTCATTTTGCTCGTCGACGGTGTAATATATTGGGTTGGAGTCAATAACCAGGCGACGTGATGAAGTTACGTCTCTCTACTGTGGGCTTCAGATCATACATTCTATTCTATGTACAGTAGAAGGCGGTATTGTCCTGTTTAAGAGGGTTACAACATTGAGTCAAGTTCTCATGGAGCTGGAGTTGGCATGGAATTCCAGCTCCGTCTGAATTTCGGGAGATTTTCGGGAGAAAATTTGTCCCGGGAGGTTTTCAGGAGTGGCGCTGAATTTCGGGAGTCTCCCGAAAAATCCGGGAGGGTTGGAAAGTATGCACCTAATTATACTCATTTATCAACATGGATAAAATTACATTTGATATGATGTGCAGTTATGTCTTACAGAAGAATGATTGTACAAAGAGCAGTGAGGGAGGTGAAGTAATGAAAGGTAGACTGAGTAAACTCAGGTGAAGTGAATGAGTGAAATATTTATAGCCTGTTATAACTTTTTTAACAAACAATCTCATTATTATTTAAATTTTTTTTGCTGCAGCTGTTACATATACTGTTAAATTGTACATGGTAATTGTGATTTGTTATATATTGTATATATAACAGAAATTGGTGAAAACAACCTTTTTACCTGTTATTGACTATGAAAATGTGTTGTACATGAATTCTACTGCTGGTTGTCTCCACAAGCTGGATAGTGTGTACCACGGGGCACTGAGATTCATCACCAACTGCGCTCCCCTTACTCACCATTGTGTCTTATACTCAATGGTTAACTGGACATCTTTATGTGCTCGACGCCTCAATCATTGGTATGTTTTCATCTACAAAACCATTCTTTGTATCACTCCATCTTATCTATCTTGTCTTTTAACAAAAAAACAAGGAAGTCACAATCTCCGTTCAATGAATGTTCTTCAATTTGTCATCCCCAAAGTAAGAACTGAACAGGGCAAGAAAGCATTTAGGTTTTCAGCACCAAAGGCTTGGAATAACCTACAATCGAATATTCAACTTCAAACCCTTGTTACATTGAATGAGTTTAAAGCTTCTGTGAAAGGATTGCAGTCTACCTTGTCTGTATGCACATGTGTGATGTGAGCAAGTTTTAATGTTGTAAATGTGATGTTTTATGTGTTGTTTACTGTTTTTAATGTAACCTTGCTGCTGCCCTCTTGGCCAGGTCTCCTTTGGAAAAGAGTTCTTTGATCTCAATGGGATTATTACCTGGTTAAATAAAGGCTAAATAAATAATAAAATGGCCATTCAACTCATTGTGTGTATATATCTGCTGTCCATCACTAATTCTCTAATACACGGTGTCAACAACCACACTACAGTTCAAGCTCTGCCTCTCTCTACGAGTTGAAACTAGTCTTCTGTTCCTAGCCCATAGCAACCCATATATATATATATATATATATATATATATATATATATATGTATATATATATATATATATATATATATATATATATATATATATATATACATATATATATATATATTGCATTGATTTGTAGCACGTATAGTTTCCACCTGCAGTTAATACATGTGATCTGTATTGGCTGATCTCACTCATGCATGGTCGGTATCACAATTGGCAACATAAAACTCGAATCTGTGCTATTCCAATGGTTTCCAAAGTGAGAGAGTCTGTGCTTCCGAGTGATCATTACAGTAATCATAGGCACTTGCAGCCCCAAGAAGACAAGGCTTGGTGAGTAGAGAAGGGTACTGAAACTTTCAGTGTCTTGTTTCTGTGCTTGAAACAATATATTGACGCGTTAGTGCAGCGATCCAGACATAGGCATTGTTACTCCATGAGGGTCAAGCATATTCAAGACAGACACAGAAAACAAAGTTGAAGTCAACATATTTTATTTTCAACATTGATTATGTGTTTCTTTAGTCTATTTTGTTTGTTCAGTGTATTTATTGTTTACTAACAAAAAAAAACAAAAAAACCTCCCCTGCCCCAAAGTAACTAAAGAAAAGACCTGATAAACAAGCCCAAAAGAACAGAAAACGGTGTGTTGATCAAGCCAGTTAAATACAGGGCCATCAACCCCACACCACACTGATTCCCCTCACAATCAAAATGAAATGAGAGAGAGCACAGAGGGAGAGAGCAGCGCTGATGCCCCGTATTTATAGGCTTTGGAAGGGGTAGAGCCAAGCTTCCTCTTGTAAAAAGGACAAAAACACACACAGAGTTACAAAAGCTTTACATAACAGCCCCAACCAAAGACATTGAATAGAGTAGATGCCAAGGTAAAAACAAACATCTATCCCAATTCAGGGCCTAATTAATTTTGAAGGCGTGAAACGACATCTATTACCACATTATCCTTCTCTGGAGGTGTTTGGTTGGCACATTGAACTCCTGGAACCAAAGTCACTAATTAATTACTCAGCGGTGCAAAATAAATCTAAATGATTAGCTTATTTCTGTTTTTCGATGGTGGAGAACCATGTTTAGTGTTAAGTTTAAAAAGAAAAAAAAACCCACCGGGTGCTGCACCCTTTCTGGACCATCCTGTAAAAACATTGCACTAACACCGAAATCCCACTCGTCGACAGCCATTTTTAAACGGACACTGAAAACAAGGCGCCGTTAGAACTGGGGTTTTCATCAATAGGGCTTTTGTTTGTTCAAAAGCTGCTTGACAAGCTTCACTCCACTTGGAAGGGATGTCGGTTAAAGTTGCATCCCACGCCAAGAAATGATTACAGCAGTCTCTATAAAAACCCACCATAGCAAAATATTGACAAAGTTGAGTTCTGGTGGTGGGAAAAGGTAATGTGAGAATAGGCATTCAAAGGGCGTTGAAATGTCGCTGGAGCATTTCGCATGCCAAAAGCGATGACCGTGTACTGGAGGAAGTTGTTGAGTGTGACAGAAACTGATACTTCTTTCGCACGCTCAGGCTATAACCAAATAATTATTCAACCTGAGCCCCGTTTCAACCATACTAAATCATGGTTTAAGGTTCCCCTCCTTGGATAATTGTTTACACGGGTAAGTCAGCCGTGTATTTCTTGAATCTCTGGCTCTTAGCTTTGTATGGACTCATTGATCGTTTACAAAATGAGTTCGGAGAGAAAGTGACACCAGATAGGCCGCGCCCCAGATAGGAAGTGACGTCAGGAAGAACAAGCCGCAGCCAGATACATAATAAAGCAGTTTTGTAACTCGGAGATAAGCACAGGAAATATGGAAGCAAGTCATCTAGACATGCCCGTGTTTCTCCTTCCGTCTGTACAGACACTTGTGGAAATCACACATGAATACCTTAAGAAAAAGCGATTGCAGCTATTTGGGATACAACACTTCTCAGACGGCAAGAGAACTTTCGAATGTCCACGTCACCTGTGAGTCTACTTACTAAAAAACCCAGTCCATTTGTCGAAGGAGAGAACAAAAATGCAAGCTCCTGTGGATGTGATAAATTAGGTAGCATGTGTTTTGTATTACCTGGCTGTTGAGGGAAGACAACGGAAAACATTAAAATATTTTGGACTGGCAAAGCAGATTGTATCAGTTACTGTCTGCCATGTATGATGCGGACTCAACGTCAGAGCATATAAAGTCAGCAAAAACGAATGGACTATGAAGGTGAAGGCGAAGGAGTGAGGAGTGTCCTGAGCTCCCTAGATTGATTTTGGTAAAATGTTCTTTATTACATTGTTTACATTCATGTGTCCATTAAAGACTTGATTAAAGGCCTACTGAAACCCACTACTACCCACCACGCAGTCTGCTAGTTTATATATCAATGATGAAATATTAACATTGCAACACATGCCAATACGGCCTTTTTAGTTTACTAAATTGCAATTTAAAATTTCCCGGGTATTTCTTCTTAAAACATCGCGTAATGATGAGGTGTACGCGTGACGTCACGGGCTGTTAAGAAATATGAGCGCTGCACACACACACAGCTAAAAGTCGTCTGCTTTAACGGCATAATTACACAGTATTTTGGACATCTGTGTTGCTGAATCTTCTGCAATTTGTTCAATTAATATTGGAGAAGTCAAAGTAGAAAGACGGAGTTGGGAAGCTTTAGTCTTTAGCCACACAAACACACGGTGATTCCTTGTTTAAAATTCACGGACGTGAAACTTTACTACGGATCAGAGCGGACATGGATCCCGACCGAATGTCAACCAGCAGGTTTCGGTGAGAAAATTGTGGTAAAAAAGTCGCCACTTACCGGATGTCAGCTGAGCTTGAGCCCCTCGTACAGCTGCCGTCGACTTCCCCGAGACAGTGCGTGTCAACACACGGCCGTGGACGTACACTTCCGACTATCAGGTACTGTTAAACTCACTAAAACACTAGCAACACAATAGAAAGATAAGGGATTTCCCAGAATTATCCTTGTAAATGTCTTTCTAAAAACATACGAATCCGTCTCAATGCAACGCGATTGCAATCGCGTTTTTTTTTTTACTTGTTTTTTTTTATTTTTCTAGTCCGTCGCTATCAATATCCTCAAACACAAATCTTTCATCCTCGCTCAAATTAATGGGGAAATTGTTGTTTTCTCGGTCTGAATAGCTGTTTTTGTTGGAGGCTCCCATTAAAATCAATGTGAATATATGAGGAGCCATCAATCAACATGTGACGCCATCGTCTGCGACTTCCGGTAGAGGCAGGGCTTTTCTCCAGTTGCAAACTTTATCGTGGATGTTCTCTACTATATCCTTTCAGCCAAAAAAGGGCAATATCGCGAAATGATCAAGTATGACATAGAATGGACCTGCTATCCCCGTTTAAATAAGAACATCTCATTTCAGTAGGCCTTTAACGTATGATGGCTCAGGTGTGATTCACTACAATAGGGCCCCCCAGCACACTGGATTCCAGCTAATCAAAATACCACAACACTAGATATTGTTCAGATAAGTTACATTTAAGAACTTGCACACAAAGAAACACTGGAAGAGAGCTATGACGTGTGCATTTTCCGCGCATGCGTAGTAGGTCGCAATGCGCCGACGGACGGACGGGGGCAAGGGGGTCTTAAATGACCATTGTGTGTGTGTGTGGACAAGAATAAGGTTAGGTGGGATTTACCCTGGATAACCTTAGCCGGTTTAGTATGGAAGGGGCCTCTGTGCCCAAACTGAATCTGCTCGTTTACTATTTGAGTGTTACCAACATGGTCCACACAATCCTCCATATGAGGCACTTCAGTCATGCCTTGCCACCTCATTGACCTTCCTAAAAGGCAGTGAATAAACGTTTCTCTCCATTGGCTTTTTACCTGTCAAGAGGCAAGACACTTTTGCGCCTCACAGAAATGCAATGTGCCATGATGTACTCCACCTGCTTTTTAAAGCTGCACAGCATTTCTAGGTTCACCCCGTAAGCGTACTGTTTAATTGACTTAGAATCGCCCACATTAATGCCATGGCTGAGCACATGCTGCCAAGGGCACATCAATGACTTGTAAGAAAAAAACTAACTCATTTACAATGTCTTTCTCCTGAGCGTAGTCAAGGTGAGACACCAAAAGAGGTAAGTTTTGTAATGCCGCCTCTCCAGTGGTGCTGAAGTAGACAGCTCCACTGTCTCTGCTACCAGGCTGACCTTCAGCACCAGAGAATGGGATAGTTCCTGATACAGACAAACTTGGTTTTACCGACAACAGCAGCAGGACATGTGCCAGCATGTTTACAGTCTCTAACGACAGGTGAGTCATTTCAACCAATAAACACTTTTAACATGTTGATATGAAAGAGGCGTGTGTCACAGCGACCATCAGCAGTAGAGATCAAATCGTCCTTGTCACCCACTTTGTTTTTAATCATGTCGCTACCACTGTAGCGAGCCTACAAGCTTGAAACAGGAATTGGAAACATAACTAAAATATTTTAACCAGAAGTAAAGAATTCTAAACTGTTTATCCAACCCTAATTCCATTATTTTTTGGGGGCTCTTAAGATTTTATTTTACCAGCTTGCATGCACAACACAGCGTAGAATGAAATGCATTCACAATATCCAAAAGATTTACCTTTTTTTCAGCATTTAGCCACTGATATTTAAGGAAATTCAGAGGACTCCTGAACCACTTGTCAAATTACAAACATTAAAAGGGAAATTGACTTTTTTTTTAACTTTAGCCTATTGTCCACAATCATTCTGAAAGACATGACACCGGATGGATTTTTTTTTCAAATGCTTTCTAAGTTAGAGCGTAGCCATTGGAAGGTCCTCTATTCCACCCATAAAACCTAAAATACAACCATCTAAAAATCTCTAAAAAATACTCAATTTAAATTTCTTGACTTGAATATTAACCAAGTATTAGTGATATTGTTATTATAAGCGTTAACGCAGACAAAATATTTATAGCGGCGACGTAATCATGAGCTAATGTGCCAATATTGAAATGATCGAATTATCGGCTGCTTTGTTTCCTTGCTCGTCGAACTTTATTCTAGATCATATATCATGTCTCTCACCTGGATAGTAGAATGACAAAGACCTCAAGAGGGATATGCATGGATGGATAGATGGATGGACAGATGGAAGCATTATAATAACTATTCAGTTCAACTCTCACAAAATGCATTATTTTTAAACAAAATGTCGATGTTTTCTATTTATTTTAGTACCAGTTTTAGCACTGGCACCATTTTGGAAATACCAATTTGATATTACTATTGGTGTAAATCAGGAATGCTCTGATTAGGTGTTTATGCAGCCAAATCCGATCATCCATGAATGGGGATGTATACCGATTACCAGTAATTTTTGGTGAAGGGTCCTAATTGGGTCAATCCAGGTGGACCGTTAAGATTCTGGACAAATGATACGGCTTTCTGTATTTTTAATTTATGACACGCTGTCACACTCACTTCACCTCTCACTGCTATGCATTGAAAATGGCTTTAAATAATCAAAAATAAAGAAGCAACACCATACGAGGTTGCCACACAAAAATATTTCTTGCTCAAAGTCACGCCGATCATCAATTTGAAGGGAACACGCTATGCCTACCATTGCCGCTTCTCTGCTTCACCCTTGCGATACAGTAATCCACTGGCCAATAATAATTAACTGAAAAAAACTGAACAGTTAAAGTGGTACAGCAATCCATAAAGTTTCTTTGAAGCAATAAAGTATCTGCTGACTGGTCTCGCTCTAGTCGCCATCTGTCCTCACTCCATCGCGCCATTCAGTTTGTTCTGTCTCTTGACTTTACAAACTGGACAATCGAACTTTACACTTGCTCACTGAGTTTTTTTAATTATATAGTAACACACTGGCCACCGGTCCATCGGAATTTGAATCTGACATATAATCTAAAGCAGGGGTCTCAAACATGCGGCCCACGGGCCAATTGCGGCCCGCGAGACGTTATTATGCGGTCCGCGCCTTGATATGACAATTTAATATTGGTGCGGCCCGCGAGTATAATATGAACGGCGCTTGATAGGTCATGCTGGCCATCGTCCCCAATTTTCCCGGGAGACCACTGAATTTCAGGGCACCAGTTCTCTCGAAGCCCCTGTCAATTTTTACCAGATCAACAATATTCAGGGAGTGCCATAATGGCACTGCCTTTAGCGCCCCCTACATCCTGAACTGACAGCATGCAAGCCCAATTGTATGTTGCATCTGGCCGTGTGAGACACACCTGTGTTATTGCAAGATATATTTGATCAACAGCTACACACGTCACACTAAGGGTGGCCGTAAAAAAACTTGTAACACATTTACAAATATGTGCCAGACTGTGAACCCACACCAAACAAGAATGACAAACACATTTTGGGAGAACATCCGCACTGTAACACAACATAAACACACCAGAACAATTACCCAAAAATCCCATGCAGACCTAACTCTTCCTGGCTACAATATACACCGCCCCGCTACCACCAACACCCCACTTCCCCACCCTACCTACTTGCGTCGGTTGAAGTGTTGTATATTGTAGCCCTGCAAGGTGTTCTGGGTATTTGTTCTCTTGTGTTTAAGTTGTGTTAGGGTGCGGAAATTCACCCAAAAACGGTGTGTCATTCTTGTTTGGTGTGGGTTCACAGTGTGGCGCATATTTGTAACATTGTTAAAGTTGTTTATACGACCACCCTCAGTGTGACCTGTTTGGCTGTTGAACAAGTACGCCTTGCAGCCACTGACGTTGTTCTGCACAAGTCTCACACAACATGATAGAGAGCCGGCACATTAGTTGTGTGATGTATAAGTGTGCATGATGACATGTAGTGGAGCAGTAGTCTTCTTTTGGGGGTGCGCGGACCTCTGGAGGTACTTGAAGGTATGCCAAGGGACAAGTGAGATTTATTAAAAACATTCTAAAAAACAGCAGCAATTCATAAATCCTTTATACATGTGTTTATTGAATAATACTTCAATCATAAAATGTGGAAAAATAATACAACAATCCAACATTCAGTGTTGACAGCTTGAGCTCTTGTTTTCCAAATAGTTCAAGAAAGACCACTACAAATGATTAATATTTTGCACAGTTATCCAATTTAATAAATCAGAAACTGATGACATAGTGCTGTATTGTACTTCTTTATCTGTTTTATTCAACAAAAAATGCTTTGCTCTGATTAGGGGTTAATTGAATTAAAAAAATGTTCACAGGGGGTACATCACTGAAAACAGGTTAAGAACCACTGTTGTAGAGGACGTTAAAGGCAGGGCAGTCACAGCAGCCCTTAATAATGTCGGCCGGGTGAAAATTGGGAAAAAAGCGGGAGAATTGTTGCACCGGTAGATTGTCGGGAGGTACACTGAAATTCAGGAGCATCCCGGAAAAATCGTGAGGATTGGCAAGTATGTTGCTAGGGGCGGGAAAATAATTAGAAGGTGAATTCATTAAAAAGTGCATGTTAGATTTTTTTAAGAAATCTTTTCTTGTGGCCCAGCCTCACCCAGTTTCTGCATCCAGTGGCCCCCAGGTAAATTGAGTTTGAGACCCCTGATCTAAAGGATCTTTGCTCTGCACATGAATGCCATACATCAGATATACTACTAAAACTGTGATACACTTGTGGTATGCGGGGTCTATCTAGTGGTAAGCTAAAGAATCAATTCATTAAATATTCAAACAAAGTTAAACCGTTCAAACTGTGTGTAATTTTACATGCGGCCCAAAATATATTAGATACATTGGTTAAATGAAGGGCTTCATGGTGGAAGAGGGGTTAGTGCGTCTGCCTCACAATACGAAGGTCCTGAGTAGTCTGGGGTTCAATCCCGGGCTCGGGATCTTTCTGTGTGGAGTTTGCATGTCCTCCCCGTGAATGCGTGGATTCCCTCCGGGTACTCCGGCTTCCTCCCACCTCCAAAGACATGCACCTGGGGTTAGGTTGATTGACAACACTAATTTGGCCCTAGTGTGTGAATGTGAGTGTGAATGTTGTCTGTCTATCTGTGTTGGCCCTGCGATGAGGTGGCGACTTGTCCAGGGTGTACCCCCCCTTCCGCCCGAATGTAGCTGAGATAGGCACCAGCGCCCCCCGCGACCCCAAAGGGAATAAGCGGTAGAGAATGCATAGATGGATGGTTAAATAAAAACCTCTGCCTTGTTTTAATGAATATCTAGGCCTCCTATGCTACTTTTTTTAATGTTGGTAATTATAGTGGTACTTGGAGAGCCAAGTGTTTTCTGAGGTGGTAGTTGGTGGACTAAGTTTAAGAACCACTGCGATGCATAATTTTTTTTTCCTGCTGAGTATACCTGTAATAAATAGAAACAGTGATGGATCTGTCTGGTCTTGACAAGATGATGACATAACAACCGCATTTGCAAACACAGTCGACTTGTTGCAGACTTAAAAAAGTAGGTGTTGATAAAAGACTTCCCTGCTGTGAAATGTTGCATAATGCAACCTCTTTTATAATAAAAAAACATTTTTTTCACATCTTTATGTACATCGATTACATATAGTACCCAATTACAGCACCGATGAAAACCGGTGATAATGGTATCAGTATCAATAAAACATAACGCTATACATCCCTATCTATAACTGAGATCGGCCGACAACGATCACATATATTAATTATAAATGTTTCTATATATTTATGGTGGTTTCTATTGACATTCTAATATCAACACTTTATTTAAACTAGTTATTTAAGTAATGGAGATTCTCCCTCTTAAAATGGTTTGTTTTGAGAAGCGCAGATGTTAGATGCCAATGAACCTCTCCTCACCACGCCCCATCACGCTAAGTTAGCATTCGCCCCCATCTGGCAGAAATGTTTTGTAGTTAGTTTTTTAGCTTTCTTGCTTTTATTGTGCACTTTAGAAACCAGTGACCACCATTAGCCATCTGTTTTGAGTGATTTTCACCACAACACGACTTCCCAGATGACATAGGAAGGAGGCGATGCGGGTGGTGCACATTAATCCGAATGGCACCCACATTTTTTTACATGAAAAATCTTCCGATACTGATTAGTCGGCGCTAAAACGGCACATCCCTGGTAAACATGTAAATATTACCCATCCTGAGTTGTCGGTGGGTTCTTTTTACAATGCAAGTTGCAAGTGCTATCTTGCGGCAACACTTTTATTACCAAGCGCTGCAGGAAAGTGGTATTTTATTGGAGATCTGCAACATGTGTCGAGGTGGTCGTCTGAAGAGGAAACAAGGGACATACATATAGAGTGTTTCCTTGCCACTTCACACTTCACTTACTTTGGTTTCATTGCATCGTAGAGTTTACGATTGAGTACATTGAGATTTGAGAATCCATTTACGTTTTAATGTTACATTTACATAGGTTTTAGAGATTGGTTTTAAGTGCAAGTGAAGTGTTTATAGGTGTGTGTGAAAGGTGTGTGGTGTGCTTATAAAGACTTTAAATGCACAATATCCATAATATAGATAGTGTCCCGACTTTGCGGAATTTTACTCACCGCTGAGGTCTGAAACGTACCCTCTGCGAGAATCGGGGGACACTGTACTCTTACTAGTCAGTGTTTTAGCAATCATATAACATATTCCATCCACCCATCCATTTTCTACCGCTTATTCCCTTTGGGGTTACAGGGGGCGCTGGTGCCTATCTCAGCTACATCACAACCCTAATTTATGGATATTTTAGGTGTAATATTGAGTAATTAACTGAAAAATTCAATTCAGTGTTTTTAAGCGGTAATTAAGTGGTCCGTATTTCTTTTCTATAAGCATCTTCCAGATTGTATGACAAATAAAATAAGAAAATAAATTAAATAAATTGATAACATGTAGATTGTTAGTGTAACTGCTTTAGTAAGTTGTCATAAAAGCTCAACAGAAATGAAACACAGTAAGCGGGAAGTCGAAAAGAGACAAGTTTATTGCCAAAAGCCATGTCCGTCTTCAAAACATGTCAAGACAATCATGGCCGTAACTACCATTGAGGGCACCGAGGTCATGGTCTCGATATTTTTTAAAGTGACAAAATAAAAGATGATATGACTGATGCAAAATGTACTTTGTGTAGAACATTGTGTGCGCTGTGGTTCAAGCTCATCTTGAACCACCATTTTTTGACTTCTGCATTTGTCAGATCCTAGTTACGGCCTTGAAGACAACTTCTCAAACCAATCTCACTTCAAAATAAAAGCGCTACGCTTTACATTCGGTTTAACTACTTTAACCAATTTTAAAAGTCTTACATTAGGGTCATGCTTTGTGATACCTACTCAGTGGCTTAGTGGTTAGAGCAGGGGTCAACAACACGGTGCCCGTGGGCACCAGGTGGCCCGTAAGGATCAGACGAGTAGCCAGCTGGCCTGTTCTAAAAATAGCTCAAATAGCAGCACTTACTAGTGAGCTGCCTCTATTTTTTAAATTGTATTTAATTACCAGCAAGCTGGTCTCGCTTTGATCGACAATTGTATTTCTAAGAGAGACAAAATTCAAATAGAATTAGAAAATCCAAGAAAATATTTTAAAGACTTGGTCTTCACTTGTTTAAATGAATTCATTTATTCTTTTACTTTGCTTCTTATAACTTTCAGAAAGACAATTTTAGAGAAAAAAATACAACTTTAAAAATGATTTTAGGATTTTTAAACACATATACCTTTTTACCTTCATTCCTCTTCTTTCCTGGCAATTTAAATCAATGTTCAAGTTTTTTTTTTTTAATTGAAAAGACCAATGAATAAACTTTAATTAAATTCTTCATTTTAGCCTCTGTTTTTTCAACGAAGAATATTTTTGAAATATTTCTTCAAACTTATCATGATTAAAATTCAAAAAAATTATTCTGGCAAATCTAGAAAATCTGTAGAATCAAATGTAAATCTTATTTCAAAGTCTTTTGAACATCTTTTAAAATTTATGTTCTGGGAAATCTAGAAGAAATAATGATTTGTCTTTGTTAGAAATATAGCTTGGTCCAATTTATTATAACAAATTGTAGATTGGATTTTAACCTATTTAAAACGTGTCATCAAAATTCTAAAATCAATCGTAATCAGGAAAAATTACTAATGATGTTCCATAAATTATTTTTTTTATTTTTTCAAAAAGACTCGAATTAGTTAGTTTTTGTCTTAACTTTTTTTGGTTGAATTTCGAATTTTAAAGAGTCGAAATTGAAGATAAACTGTTTCAAAATTTTATTTTCATTTTTTTCATGTTTTCTCCTCTTTTAAACCGTTCAATTAAGTGTTTTTTTCATCATTTATTTTCTACAAAAAACCTTTCTTTAAAAGGAAAAAAAATGTACGATGGAATGATGGACAGAAATATCCATTTATATATATATATATATATATATATATATATATATATATATATATATATATATATATATATATTTATATATATATATATATATATATATATATATATATATATATATATATATATATTTATTTATTTATATTAAAGGTAAATTCAGCAAATTGGCTATATCTGGCAATTCATTTAAGTGTGTATCAAACTGGTAGCCCTTCGCATTAATCAGTACCCAAGAAGCAACTCTTGGTTTCAAAAAGGTTGGTTGCCCACATACGCGGTCCATTCCAAGGTTTCTCATAGTCATCATTGTCACCGACGTCCCACTGGGTGTGAATCCCACTGGGTGTGAGTTTCCCTTGCTCTTATGTGGGCTCTTGTACAGCCCTTTGAGACACTAGTAATTTAGGACTATATAAATAATCATTGATTGATTGGTTGATATTGTCATGCAGCAATATGAAGACCATTACCTTGTGCAACACGTAATATACAGAATATCAGAAGCACTTATTCAGGTAGAACAATCACAGATTACATTAACAAATATTTTTGACAATCAAACCATGATCGTAACAATCCAAATTTTGTGTTATTAATGCATGAAACTAGAATTAAAACATGGAAGTGTAGCACCTCTCCTCAGAATACAAGTGCTACTACAGTAGGAGTACAAATTATGTGTTCCTACAAAATAAAAACTCTGGCAAGACACCAAAGCACTGCAGGTAATTATTTTTTATCGTCATTAAAAACGTGTTTATGTCCATTTTGTGTTGAGCTGTTTAAAAATAAAAGCAGAAGGTGTAAAGTACCAGTATAGGGGAAAACAGGTTGACCTCACATGCCTAACTGTGTTTCATTGTATACAATAAACCACATCTAATTGTATTTACAATCTGGAAAGTATTTAATAATACAGTTAAAAATGTCACATGTCACAAATTCAGTCAGTTTTAATATTCCCCTCCGAGCACCTTCAGTAATTTCCTTACATTCAACAACACTGGAGTAACACTTTTGCACTCTGACCATATCATCAGATCAATCATACTAGAAATACGCAAACATTTGAGAAAATGTGCTGTATATTATTCACAATCCTTATGTAAGACATGAACACATATATTGGCATTTTTTATGCATTTGAAATGTAAAGAAAAATAGCAAACAATTGAGACAGCAGAATGAGAGTCTACTGTTTATCCCCATTATACTCATTTTAAAAACATCCGGAAACTGACAACAATATTTTATTGAAATGTCGTGCCTTGAAAATTAACCAAATTTGAGTGATATTGGTATTATAAGCACCAAAGCAGACAGACTAGTGTATCGGCGCATTGGTAGCAGTGTGCTAATGCTAGTTTACACTTTTGTTGTTAACACACTATAAGACGGCGGCTGCTTCTGCTTCATCTCAAACTTTCTAAAAGTAAATTCTAGATTATAATTCATGCATTTGTCTACTGGTAGTAGACAAATGTTCCAATGGACCTACAGGCTGGTCGACTTTCACAACCCGAATGTGGCGAAAAGACGCTTGTTGCAACAACGTTTTTTAACCCTTCGTGAGGACTGCGATTGAGTCGTCATCTAAACGGAATTATGTAAGCATCTCGTTGGTCGAAATCCCAGTGAGAGTGGAAATTGTACAGTAAGTGTTTCTTGTATCATGGTTTATTGTGGTTAGTTTTTTTATGTTTAACACCTAGCAATGCTGCCGATGCTATGGTGTTAGAATGAATCCGGGTAGAAGTCGGCTTTCTAATATTTATTGCTCATCCTCTTTGTGTTCAGGCTCAAAAATACAAGGTCCTGGATTCTATATCTTCCTGAAGTAAACGTTGTTGGCTCTCACAAAGTCTGCTTGATAAGCATTGTTGTTGATGGCAAAGGGATCTTTGGTTACTAGCGTGATGTGAATGGTTAGCTTATTATCTCTTAAAATGGCTCGGAAACCTCCATGAAATTTATACTATTTTGTTATTTATTTATTTATCTATTTATCCACAAACGTTGGAAGATTTTTGGTGTCGTAAATCACATATATGTGTTAATAGCTTCAATAGAGACAAATTGTTTTTCCACTCTACTGCTACTTAAAACACATTTCATTAAAGCAAAAAAATGTCCAGTCATAGTTTTAAAACCTTAAAAATGATCTGTCTATGGTTCACTTGTTATTGATGAAAAATTACATTTTTCTGCAATTGATCGCTATTAAATATTTTAATCGTTTGACAGCCCTAATATATATATATATATATATATATATATATATATATATATATATATATATATATATATATATATATATATATATATTACAATGTTTTCACCCAATGTGGCCAGCGAGTTAAAACAATCATCCATTCCCGGTCTAATGCAAGAAGTCAGTACTCTAAAAAGGCCATTAAAAAATGGATTTGGTGTTTTGCATCATAGAGTTCAGTGGTTTGTTTACAACGATTAAAAATGATGTTGTTGATGGGAACAGCTGCATTGTCAGACATGCTATCCATTATCATGAACACACACTGTAATTTATTTCAAAATACAGCGTCCTGCTGCTGGAGATGCTCATCAGAGCATCAACGTGTTCATTCCCAGCAGTAAATAAACTCTAAAACATGCACCCTTGTTGGATATTTAGGGTGTTTTTTAATGTATTGTCTAAATCAATTTGCATCCTCTCAGACAGTATAATTTCCATCAGGCAGGAGGATTTTCATCTATGAAGTGAGGGAGATGATAATTATTATCTTGTTTGGTGACTGTGGAACCCCGTATGGGTGTTAGAACGTCATTAGAAAGTCAATTTAAAATGATAGGGGACCTTTAATACCATCATGATGGTGTCAATAATTGTCGCATCACAGGTGGTTCATCTTTCAGCATGCTATCACATGCATTTTCCAACTTCCTGCTGGCTTTCCATCTTGTCAGGCTGCTATTCCATTTACCAATGTGCAAACAATATTTCAATGAAAGCCTGGATCTTGAAATGGCTGATATGTATGCTTGTTCCCCTAGAACTGTATTTTAGCCACTTATGCCTCGGTCCTACAGTAAAGAGAGTGTTACATTAATATCACATCTTAAAGAATTGCAGCTACAAAGAGAAATACAGCAGACATGGAAGCGCATAAAAAAGAAAAATAATAACCTGACCGCTCTCAGTCACCGAGTTAAAAAGCTTTGGATTTTGCAACGAGGGATTGAGATGGAAATTATTCTCTAATCTATGGCACAAAAGTAAGCATACTGGGGTTCCTGCTGTCATCAGTATGCAAAGCTCATTTACAAATCAATACAGACGATGTGAAAGGCATGCGAGTGCTTAAAAATTGCACTGTGACATTGAAGAAGTGTTTAGTCATTTAAATATGTGACGTTTCATATATAAATACCGTGCTTGTTTATTGTCGGCCATGGCTATTTACATTTGTGCACTACCTTCAGTTGCCGTTTCCTCTGTCTGTGACTGATGTCTTCATACATCTTTATTTGTAAAACGTGCGCACACACACACACACACACACACACACACACACACACACACACACACACACACACACACACGCACACACACACACACACACACACACACACACACACACACACACACACACACAGATATACATTGAGACCAAAACCAGCATAACTGATGAAGTCCTCTCTTTTCAGCGCCAAGCCAGCACCACAGAAGAGCAGATGAGTGTAAATCCATGCCTATAGATTATCCATTGTCTTCGCACAAAAAGCGATTGCCTCAATTCTCTCTTTATGTTTCTTTCATATGGATTCCAGCAGTCAAATCGCATTATGCGAGTGACATTCCAGTGGCTGACTGGTGAGCATGCGAGCGTGCACTTGAGAATCCTGTGAGTTGAGCATCTTGAACACACACTAAACAACCTTTCCTCACTATGGAGTTATTCTCAAATCAGTTCCTCATGATTCATCCGGCTTTTAATGCATGATTTTATGGGCGCCCCCCCCCCCCAAATTACAATGCGAGTTACTGTTTTCTCTGTGTTTTTGCGATAAAATAACATCAAAAAGGTACAATGAAAAGTTGCAATGTTCCCTCTGTAATTGGTATAGTGAAAGAATAAATCAATGAATGCTAACGAACAAAAACAATGAGAAAAAAATCATCTAAGTTATCACAACTAAAACAATTTAGCATTATAGGCTTTATTATTATTATCCACAATAATTTGCAACTGTTTTCTAAATAAAGATAATTTAAATGAATACAATTATATTTCGGGCTTCACGGTGGCAGAGGGGTTAGTGCGTCTGCCTCACAATACGAAGGTCCTGCAGTCCTGGGTTCAAATCCAGGCTCGGGATCTTTCTGTGTGGAGTTTGCATGTTCTCCCCGTGAATGCGTGGGTTCCCTCCGGGTACTCCGGCTTCCTCCCACTTCCAAAGACATGCACCTGGGGATAGGTTGATTGGCGACACTAAATTGGCCCTAGTGTGTGAATGTGAGTGTGAATGTTGTCTGTCTATCTGTGTTGGCCCTGCGATGAGGTGGCGACTTGTCCAGGGTGTACACCGCCTTCCGCCCGTTGTAGCTGAGATAGGCGCCAGCGCCCCCCGCGACCCCGAAAGGGAATAAGCGGTAGAAAATGGATGGATGGACAATTATATTTCATATACCGGCATTTAAAAATACAGTTGGACCTCGGAATACAAGTGGACTAGTTTAGTAGTTGTTTGGGATACGAGCTTTCTCTCAGCTAATTGTTATTGCTTTTGGTCACGTTGAAAAGTTCGAGTTCCCGGCCTCACCCCCGCTGGTTGGTGTAGAGCAGGGGTCACCAACCTTTTTGAAAGCAAGAGCTACTTCTGGGGTACTGATTAATGCGAAGGGCTACTAGTTTGATTCACACTTAAATAAATTGCCAGATATAGTCAATTTGCTAAACTTACCTTTAATAAATAAATCTATATATTTCTGTCTGTCATTCCGTCGTACATTTTTTTTCCTTTTACCAAAAGTTTTTTGTAGAGAATAAATGATGAATAAAACACTTAATTGAATGGTTTAAAAGAGGAGAAAACAGGAAAAAATTGAAAATTAAATTTCGACTCTTTAAAATTCAAAATTCAACGGAAAAAAAGCTAATTCGAATATTTTTGAAAAAATTCAAAAAATAATTTATGGAACATTAGTAATTTTTCCTGATTAAGATTAATTTTAGAATTTTGATGACATGTTTTAAATAGGTTAAAATCCAATCTGCACTTTGTTAGAATATATAACAAATTGGACCAAGCTATAGTTCTAAGACAAATCATTATTTCTTCTAGATTTTCTGGAACAAAAAATTTAAAAGAAATTCAAAAGACTTTGAAATAAGATTTCAATTTGATTCTACAGATTTTCTAGATTTGTCAGAATATTATTTTTTTAATTTTAATCATAATAAGTTTGAAGAAGTATTTCACAAAAAAAACAGAAGCTAAAATGAACAACAAATTTAAAATGTATTTATTATTCTTTACAATAAAAAGAATAAATTTACTTGAACATTGATTTAAATTGTCAGGAAAGAAGAGGAAGGAATTTAAAATGTAAAAAGGTTATATGTGTATAAAAATCCTAAAATCATTTTTAAGGTTGTATTTTTTCTCTAAAATTGTCTTTCTGAAAGTTATAAAAAGCAAAGTAAAAAAAAAAAAAAGAATTTATTCAAACAAGTGAAGACCAAGTCTTTAAAATATTTTCTTGGATTTTCAAATTCTATTTAAGTTTTATCTCTCTTAGAATTAAAAATGTCGAGCCAAAGCGAGACCAGCTTGCTAGTAAATAAATAACATTTAAAAAATAGAGGCAGCTCACTGGTAAGTGCTGCTATTTGAGCTATTTTTAGAACAGGCCAGCTGGCTACTCATCTGGTCCTTACGGGCTACCTGGTGCCCGCCGGCACCGTGTTGGTAACCCCTGGTGTAGAGAATGTCACAGTGAACCCCGTATGATCGTTAGCTTATAGCTCAAATTGTTTTTTCAACCACAGAAAGGTAGAAAGTGAGTGTGATTATACTGTAGAACATTGCTGAGAAGTAGAAGTAGAGGATATTGATTATATTAAAGAAATACATCAAAAACATGATGGACTACATCGCTAACGTTGTTATTATTATTATTATTATTTTTTTACCTCTGGAATGTCCCAATTGAAATTAAGAATTTATTTTTCAAGGTAGTCCTGCACATTCATACACCAGTATACAGTAGGTGCCACTGGGAGCAACGTGGGTGAAGTGTCTTACCAAACACACAACGGTCGTAATTAGGATGGCGGAAGCAGGAATTGAACGGGGAACTTTCAAGTTGCTGGCACGGCCATTTGAGCTAAGCCGTTCCAAACTCGGTAAAGCAGTTGGAGCAGAGCACTGCTGGTCTGTACCATACTAAAGCAGAATGAGTCGATAACACCAGCCAACAATGATACAATAATATCTAAAAGGCTGTCATGAATACATGTGGAAGTTACCGATGGTGTGTTTGACGGTCCACTCTCCAAGGTAAATACTGTACATTACATCATAAAATTACTATATATATATATATATATATGTATATATATATATATATATATATATATATATATATATATATATATATATATATATATATATAGTCGCGGTTTCTGTGGTTTATCCGTTATACAGTATTCGATACCGGGGTAGAGCAGTATATACGCTAGGTCATGAAAAAACACAGAGGCTATATCATCCCACAAGCCTGTGTGTATATATATATATATATATATATATATATATATATATATATATATATATATATATATATATATATATTTGTTTATATATATCTATATATACATATGTATATATATATATATATATATATATATATATATATATATATATATATATTTGTTTATATATATCTATATATACATATGTATATATATATATATATATATATATATATACATATTTGTGTAGGCTTCACGGTGACAGAGGGGTTAGTGCGTCTGCCTCACAATACGAAGGTCCTGAGTAGTCAGGGTTCAATCCCGGGCTCGAGATCTTTCTGTGTGGAGTTTGCATGTTCTTCCCGTGAATGCGTGGGTTCCCTCCGAGTACTCCGGCTTCCTCCCACTTCCAAAGACATGCACCTGGGGATAGGTTGATTGGCAACACTAAATTGGCCCTAGTGTGTGAATGTGAGTGTGAATGTTGTTTGTCTATTTGTCTTGGCCCTGCGATGAGGAGGCGACTTGTCCAGGGTTTACGCCGCCTTCCGCCTGATTGTAGCTGAGATAGGCGCCAGCACTCCCCGCGACACCAAAGGGAATAAGCAGTAGAAAATGGATGGATGGATGGATATATTTGTGTGTGTATACACAGTATTTCTTGTCTAAAAGTTAGTTTTTTGTGTACACAACAATTTTGCAACCGTAAGTCTCAGCCCAGCCTCTGCTAGTGCTAAGAAGACAGAGCTTAGAGACACTAAGTTAAACTTTGACTTCTCAGTGAAGTATGTAAACAAAAAGGCAGCCAAAAAAGGCCATCCATCAAATTGGGTTGAAGTCCAACATATTCAAACATTATTCAATGACCCAACCAGAAGTAAACAATTGATGGCAACCTGACAGTTTCAATATCTTACAAATCTTGCCAAGGTTTTTTTTCATCACAGTCAGATATATACTTTATATATATATTTTTTTATAATAGCTGTCTTGTATTTGCGCAGACAATGCTAAATGAACAGTACAAAACAATGACTCGTTCAGTCATGGTCTTGACTCCAGCCAGTGATTTGATGCAGTTCATGTAGTTTTGCAGCCGGTCAACACTATAAACAGCATGATATGCATTCCTGCAGTGGACGTACGTACGTGCTGTGCAGATTTCTGACCTGTTTTGCAGGTTAGCGAGCTAACAAAATTAGCCAGTCAAAAGTGGCTAACCCTTTCTTATGTTGAAACGAGCAAGGACATGCAGGCACCGAGCCAAAGTGAAATATAAATGTGGTTCTTTCAAGTTGGAATGACAGAGTATGTGCGAACAAAATAAGAAGGGAAACTGGGTCCATTGTTCAATCGTCATTTGATCACAAGCGCACATTCTCAGAAATGGCGGCGGCAGCACTTAGATGTAGGGAGTAAAGGAAACTATTTTTCATGCTACATTTAAAATATTCAGTGCAAATTGAGACCAAGGCTTAAGTTTGATGAATCATATCAGAGAACCGTGTAAAAACGGTCTTGAAGTGGAACCTTGTAGACTTGCAGCTGTTGGGTATAAAATCAAAGCCAGAAACAACCTGAAAATCCCTAAGAAGTGAAATTCATCGACAGGGAAAAAGGGTGAAATTTAAGCCCATGATCAGTGCCGCCTTAAAGGGGAACTGCCTTTTTTGGCCAATTTTGCCCAAAAAAAGGCACTCTAATTGAGTTACTCTGTCAGTTTTCTTTGTGGGTCAAAAAGTTTGTCGATGTCTATGTGTTGAATACATGAACTGAACTCGAAGTAAATCAAGAGGACATTAAGCAAAACACTTAAATTTAAATGTGTAAAAAAAAAATAAACTACTAAAACAAATCCACATTAAACATGTCTATTTAGAATATCAGCATCTGTAAGCTATTATTTATTTTCCATTTTTGCCTTGGTAAAGGTCATCCGTGTATTGAAGTGACGTAAATGTCACGCTTTATTCCGCTATGGTTTGCACAAAGCGTGCAGTTTTTCAAGTGCAATATGTTTTGTGGAAGGGGGCGTGGTCCACGCACCGCCTGTGGGCAGGGCATGCGCAGGAGCCGGCTGGAAGCAGATAGATAGACAGATAGATAGATAGATGGATAGATAGATAGATAGATAGATAGATAGATAGATAGATAGATAGATAGATAGATAGATAGATAGATAGATGGATAGTACTTTATTGATTCCTTCAGGAAAATTAAAATTCCAGCAGCAGTGTACAGAGTGTACAGATGACAGGTGAGTGGATACCTCAGCTGGAACGAGTTATCTAATCACCTGTCTCTTTATTAGCAGCGTTGGTGACCGCAGAGGGAAACCGGAGGCGAGGAAGAAACGAAGGAAAAATACTTTTGCACGTTGAAATTAAAAGATTGTACACTTGGCAACACGCTTGGCCACAGTTTGTCGGTCCTGAAAAGAACCCTGCGACACAAGACTGTCACAGTTCAAATTACATTTTCAACATATTAAAAAAATAAAGCGGTTCACGCAGTTATTTGTTTTAGTTTTGACACTTGCTATTTTTCAGGGACATAATTAGAAGTCTTAATTTTGATTTTGTGATTAGTGGCCGTGCGCAACCCGAGGGTCCCTGGTTCAATTCCAACCTCGTCATGTCCGTTGTGTCCTGAGCAAGACACTTCACCCTTGCTCCTGATGGGTGCTGGTTAGCGCCTTGCATGGCAGCTCCCTCCATCAGTGTGTGAATGTGTGTGTGAATGGGTAAATGTGGAAGTAGTGTCAAAGCGCTTTGAGTACCTTGAAGGTAGAAAAGCGCTATACAAGTACAACCCATTTATTGTTTTTAACAAACATACTGTGTATGTGTGTGGGTGTGTGTGCGTGCGTGTGTGTGTGTGTGTGTGTGTGAGAGAAGGTGATCATGCATGCATGATCGTTGTGAGCTGCCTTCCTTGGCTATTAGGAGGAAAGCAGGCAAGCTTCTGGCAGGCTGACATTTGACAGGAAAATATTGCATATTTACAGAATTTCCTCAGTAACACACTTGTACTCACACACACGCACACACACACGCACACACACATTGCAGCTCCCCGTGGTTCTGCTGCCACTGTGCCGTATGGACATTAGTCAAGGCCACCACCTTCAGCTCCTTAAGTGATCTGCATAATTCATCTATTTTGTCCTTTCTCCCAACTTTAATTGCACTTGAAATTAATACATTCTGTCTTCTGACTAAAATGTTTATTTCTACACACTCTGTCAATATCACCATGTGTCCTCACATGTCCTGTCTCGCCTGCTGTTAATCATTTATCCTTTAAAAAAGTTCCTTCATGCAGTGTGTTTTAAAAAAAAGTTTTCAAATAGTCATGACGCAGCAGTTTTGCTTTAGTATTGAATATTTCACTGCTCCTTTTAAAAGTGTTTTGCTTCCCCTGTTTAGTGTTTGTTTGGTTTTGTTTATTCCATCCACCCACACATCTCTGAATCACACACCTGCACCATTTCAGCCATTTGGCAAACGCTTCCCTACTTCAAAACTACTCGCTCGGCACTATTCAGGCCTGCGGAAATGACTTGGCTACAATCCAGTTAGTGTTTTTTCCTTTGTGTGTGTGGAAATGATGATGCATCACAACAACAACAAAAAAGGTTGGCTTAGTGCTGCAAGAAATGAGTTGATGTCCGACCACCAAATCCACTCTTAAAACGTGTGTTATGGTGACATTCCGCATTCATTTTCCGTTGCTTATCACATTTAATCACAGGTGCAACAACAAACGTCACAAGTCAATGAGTCAACAACCACAGGACTATTAGTAAGCAGACAACAAATACAGGATTCTGTTCACAGCCTATTGTACACAATTTACCTGAATATGCATAATTATGATACTGATTATTTATGACACCAAATTATTTAGATCAGAGCAAATAATAGGATTCTATTCATATTGTTACACCGCCATTTTGTGTTTTTGTCTGATTTGAATAGTGATCTAAAATGTAATCATTCAGTGATTATGAAAATGTGAAGTATTAGTATCACTATTGGTATGACCGATATTGCCCATGTAACTACTGGCTACTGGATCGATATCCATATTGTTAATAGCGCCCAAAACTAATGTAAAATATACTGTATTTTTCGGATTATAAATCGCTCCGGAGTATACGTCGCACCGGCCGAAAATGCATAATAAAGAAAGGAAAAAAACATATACACGTCGCATTTTTGGGGAAAAATATATTTGATAAAATCCAACACCAAGAATAGACATTTGAAAGGCAATTTAAAATAAATAAAGAATAGTGAACAACAGGCTGAATAAATGAGAGACGGAGCCGACAAGCCGACAGCAGGATAGGACAAACAGCGGTCCTACCAAAGATGGCGGCCAGGAGGCGGAGCATGCAGCGGAGCGGAGAGGCGGGGCGCGCTTAGAGCGAGGCTGCGGCAATCCGATTCAGGTGCGTAGATTACGCACCTGCTCTCAATCCCTGCATCTTCTCCTGCAGCATAAAAGGGGAGAAGGAGGAACAATCGGAGCAGATGTAGGAGAACCAGGAGAAAGACCTAAAGACCGACAACGACCGAGAGCGAGCCGACGAGAGCGACGAGGACGCGGCCGACTGAAGGTGAGAGAGGAGCGAGCAGGATCGGCGCAGCTGAAAAGTGATCCGAGCAAAAGGCAAAGCTGTTATTGAAAAATAAAAGCGAGTCAAACCGGCTCAGCAATGTCATTCCTCAATGGTCCATGTACCCCGTACGATGACGGTAGGAAGCCGTTCACAACGTTATATGAGGCATAAAAAACCAACTGAGAACGTGCCTGGTATGTTAACGTAACATATTATGGTAAGAGTCATTTAAATAACTATAGCATATAGAACATGCCATATGTTTACCAAAAAATCTGTCACTTCTTATCGATAAATCCGATGAAATCTTTTTCCACGATGTCGCTTCTAAACAACTCTGCCAACTCCAAAGGTATGCGCCGCTTCCTCTTGTCGTTTTCTGCAGCATATTTCACTACGTCTAGCTCGTACATAATTTCCTTTTCGGCGCCATTTTTGTTCAGCCCTTCTCAGTTTTTATAAGTTACCGCCAACGTTGAAATGATCCATTTTAATTGCTACGGCAGTAGCATATAGCATATAGCAGTTTGCATCCCATGACCCATAGTGCACTTCTGCCATGACCCACCCCCGCCGAACTCTTATTGGTTGACGTGTGTGTGACGATAGCTGACATTTTCTTTGTCTCTTCCGCAAATGACTTAAATAATATTATTTGATATTTTACGGTAATTTGTTAATAATTTCACACATAAATCGCTCTGGACTATATTTCGCACCCCCGGCCCAACTATGAAAAAAACTGTGATTTATAAACGGTATAAACAATACAATGTATATATTAAACATATATAAAACCTGAAGAAAAACATATTTTTACATTTTAACAGAAGTTTAACAGGATCCATGTTACAACAGAAAATGACAAGATATTAACAGTAAATTAGAAAGTAGATTAATAATAGTTTTGACAAAATAATACTATCAGAAGTTATGTAATATGTTACCGCATGGATCAGCAGCCAAATTAGTGAAGTGAATTATATTTATATAGCGCTTTTCTCTAGTGACTCAAAGCACTTTACATAGTGAAACCCAATATCTAAGTTACATTTAAACCAGTGTGGGTGGCACTGGGAGCAATTGGGTTGCCCAAGGACACAACGACTGTGACTAGGATGGCGGAAGCGGGGTTCAAACCTGGAACCCTCAAGCTACTGGCACGGCCGCTCTATCAACCGAGCCACGCTGGTGGCAAGCTTTGCAATCCCTTTTAAAATGATTCTATTTATAAACCAATTAGTAACATTGGTATGACTACATAACTTGTGTGCTATTGTGTTCTTAGCTGTTGTGTACAGTAGCTGCTGGGTCCTAGTGGCCTAGAGCCTACCATGATTACCGTTAGTAAATGGTTTGATGAAAATACAAGAAATGACCAACCTTCTGTGCATATTGGAGGACATTTACAGTGGCTCCTCGTTGAGAAAATTATGTTGATTGCATTGAGAAACCAGTTGATCAATTGCATGTTTCCAGTACGGTTCATTGTTGTTCTTAATAACAGCCCAGAACACAATACAGTAACTCCCAAACATCAACCATTACCATTTACCACTTGTGGTTCTTACAAAAATATCTTGGAACTGTAGTAGAAAATGCTTTAAAAGATAAATTAAGAACATCTGCAATATCGTGAAGCAGCAATATTTGAAGCATGATGTGGCAAAGGACAACTATACAGTCAGAAATGGGTAAAATAAAACTACGATTTAAATCGTTCAAGCTTTTAATGTTGTACTTGTCTGCATTGTTGCTCTTTTTCCCAAAAAGTGAAAAATGTACTATATCCATCCATCCATTTTCTACCACTTGTTCCTTTATCATTTAATATATTTTTATTTACATTAGATAATTGTAATTATTGGATAATCACCAACAAGCATTTATTTTTATCTTATAGAGTCAAACGTTTTACACAAAAGTTAAGTAGTTTTAAAAAAAAAATGTTTTTCCTTTATAGTTCACAAAATAAACCGACCTTAAAAGCGAGTACATACTGATCTGTGATTACGACAGACCGTTACACCCCTAATTTGTTTTCATAACATGATCTTCTCTGTATGGTTCTTTCTTCTTCATGAATCCACTCCTTTTACAGTAATAATTAGAGGAAGCCAGTAGCAGTATGCAATACTTTGGAAGTTTTTCTTTCCCATGTTGACAAACAAAGTTCATGTACACAAACCATAATGTACATATCAGCCTTTGATAGATATCCATCCATCCATCCATTTTCTACCGCTTATTCCCTTTCGGGGTCGCGGGGGGCGCTGGCGCCTATCTCAGCTACAATCATATCTAATCTCCATTTCCCAGTGGGGATCATTATTGTGTTCTATTTTTCATGTCAGACTCATTGTTTGTCATGTTTGTTTATTGGACTTTATTTGCTATTGGGACTGACGAGGTGGCACATGCAGATGATGGCTGGTGCAGTTATTTGTGCTTCACTTGACAGCTGAAGACTTGCATTAATGTAGTGGTTTCCAGTTGTTGAACAGGGGTAATGTAGTCCTGTTAATAAATTTAATTTGTATTTGTGTGTAAGAAACATACAGGCAACACACTCCAGAATGATATAATGATCCAATGCTGCTCTAACATCAATAATATTTAAAGGGGAACATTATCACCAGACCTATGTAAGCGTCAATATATACCTTGATGTTGCAGAAAAAAGACCATAAATTTTTTTAACCGATTTCCGAACTCTAAATGGGTGAATTTTGGCAAAATAAACGCCTTTCTATTTATCACTCTTGGAGCGATGACGTCAGAACGTGACGTAACCTAGGTAGTCAATCGGCCATTTTGTCAAACACGTTATACACATCGAGTCAAATCAGCTGTGTTATTTTCCATTTTTTCAACTGTTTTCTGTACCTTGTAGACATCATGCCTCGTCGGTGTGTTGTCGGAGGGTGTAACAACACGATCAGGGACGGATTCAAGTTGATTTATTTAGAATGTGCATCGATTAGCACGGCATGCTAATCGATGCTAACATGCTATTTACCGGCAATGCTAAGGCAGACATGGCACAGACATGTATGGAATAACCTGCAGATGCATTTCCAACGATAAAGTCAAAGAAATCACAAAGGTGAGTTTTGTTGATGTTACTGACTTATGTTTTAATCAGACATATTTGGTCCTGGCATGACAGCCAGCTAATCGATGCTAACATGCTATTTAGGCTAGCTGTATGTACATTTGAAACTATATTTACATCCAGCGTTTCCTTCATCCCACATTAAATGCCAAACAAACACTTACCAATCAACAGATTTAAGTTGATCCAGTGTCACAAGATGCGAAAATTCTGATCGTTGGTCTGCACATTTTACCGGCGATGCTAAGGCAAACATGGTCGAATAGCATCAATAGCTATTCGCTCAATAGCTTCAGTTTCTTCTTTAATTTTGTTTTCGCTATCTGCCTCCATACTCCAACCATCCGTTTCAATACATGCGTAATCTGCTGAATCGCTTGTGCCGCTGAAATCCGAGTCTGAATCTGAGCTAATGTCACTGTATCTTGCTGTGGTAACCGCCACATTGTTTGTATTGGCATCGCTATGTGACGTCACAGGAAAATGGACAGTTTCTTCGCAGATAGCGAAAATCAGACACTTTAAAGCTTTTTTTTAGGGATATTCCGGGACGGGTAAAATTTTGAAAATAACTTCAAAAAATAAAATAAGCAACTGGGAACTGATTTTCATTGGTTTTAACCCTTTTGAAATTGTGATAATGTTCCCCTTTGAAAAAAGGCGAGTTATATACTATCTGTGATGTAACATTATTCGGTATTAAGAAGGGACCTTTATTTTGAAGGCAAGTTGCTCCTTCCTCTTGTTTCCGGTAGTCTGCTCGTGACAGTCTGACGCTCACTTGTTTACACACGAGACGTATTTACGTGTTTCAGCGCTCAAAGTTTGTTGTTTCTTCCCACGGAGTGCCTTGGAAACATTGTCTGTAAGTCTTGTGTCTGTTTTACAAGGAATATGAAGAAGTTGTGTGTGCGTGGAAATGTAAAAAATAGTACTGTGTGATGATAGCTTGTTCTCATGTTTTAGCTTGTTGCTACTTAGCATGTAGCTTCTTTGCTCGCTAGCTCACTCCTCTAAAGGAGGGTGCAATGTTTGTGTCTCTCCTTCTCAGTATATAATGTATATTATCCTGTATTGTTTACAAGCATTCCATATGTAAATCTCATTCATGTGTGGCTTTGAGTGTTAGGACAATTTACATACATTTATGAGCACTGTTTACATGCTATTGCATGGGCTGTGTGTGTATGTATGAAAACATGTTATGCCGCAAACATTTATGGACATGTTGTTACTTCAATCAATCAATCAATCAATCAATCAATGTTTACTTAGTAGTGTTTATTTGACATATATTTTGTGTCTCTTTATACAGTTTTACAAAAAACAAAAGAAACGAAAACAAAACAAATCAATACAAGGAAAAGATAAAACAAAGAAAGAAATGACCAATTAGACAAGAAGAAAAGAAAAGTGCATTGTCTGTGAAAATCACTAAAGCTTCTTAAAGATAAAAGGCCTGGACTCTTTCTTCCATTTCCTTGGAATCTTCATGTTAACTATCCGTCAACTTGTTTACGTCACGGACACAGACACGTACGACGGAATAATATCAGTAATAAAAGATCAATACAATAAAACTGGAGTTTTTCACTGAAAACAGTAGGGAAATAATTATGCATGTTGGCTTTTTTACGTAATTTAGCAGGTATACATCTTACAGTCGTATACATTGTAACTTAGATATTGGGTTTCACTATGTAAAGAGCTTTGAGCCACTAGAGAAAAGTGCTATATAAATATAATTCACTTCACTTCACTTCACATTAGCTATGTTTCAATTTGGCGGCTGCATCCTTCGCAGTGTGCATTTGTGGGGTGCTGACATCATCGCAATGCGCCAAGGTAGTCCATATTCAAAAAGTGTCCTCCGAAACTGGCCCGACAAATGTGTCCTTTGCTTTAACAACAAGTGTGATTCAATGTACACTTTGCACCCTTTCATGTCCTAAAATCCTTTGCGCACTCAACTCTGAAAATTATTTTCAACATGGCGACGCTACGCAAAGCGGAAAGAGCAGCTTTAAAATGTAAGTATACCTTTATTTATTCATTTGAAACAACTAAAACAGACATGTCAAGCTGGGGTGACAGTAGTGATATACATTTGTGGTGAAATGTGACACCTCGACTATCGTATTGTTGAGCAAACTCCGTGTTGTTTGCCCCTCTTTTTACCCAGAGGGAGAGCCATATATTCGGCCACTGCTGACAGCTTGGTGCCTGGAGCTATTTTCAATGTTTGGGAGTAAAGCCTTACATCTTTCAATTAATTTTGTACACCTCAAGAAGTTCACTTGTGTCCTAATAATGTGTGGAGAGAATAGTGAAGTATTGTAAATGTGTGCATCAATGTACCAATATTAGTTATTGCTTCTTTTTGTGTACTTTTGCATGTTATTTGAAAATATTTACTTCTATAAATTGTTAATGTGACCTTATGTGCAGAACAACTGAGGAGGACATGGACTTGGACGATGCAATTTAAAGTCAATTTAAAAAAATGACAAAAAACATGTATATACCAGGTTGGATGATCAGTTAAAAACAAAGTATTTTTGCAACCTGTTTAAATTATTCAACTCAAGTGGTGAAACTGCAGTTTTTGTGAATCATTTCCTCTGCCTTCAAATAATTATATGATAATAATATTATGCTCTCCCAAAATGTATTATTACTGGCTATAATGCAACAAATTTGACAAAAATAGAAAGGTACATCATTTATGAATCATATATAAATAAAATAACTGCTAAAAAGATTGTGTGGTGTTTCTGTGTGGCTCGACCGTGAAGACTTTTTCTGGGACATCGTCTCGATTGTTTGGATGTTTTTAAAGGTACATGTCATCCACAACAAGCATAAAAATGAATTCACGATTAACTAATAATTAGGAACAACAGCTTTAATGCTTGTCAACACATAACACATCTTTGTGACAACCATCGCTCATGTGCGATCGGCTCTAAATGCAACAAAATCAGACGCCGGTAATGCCGGTAACTCTTGGCCGCTTCCTTTAAAATAAGGTAAAGCAGTGGTTCTCAAATGGGGGTACGCGTACCCCTGGGGGTACTTGAAGGTATGCCAAGGGGTACGTGAGATTTTTAAAAAATATTCTAAAAATAGCAGCAATTCAGAAATCCTTTATAAATATATTTATTGACAAAATATGAATTTAAGTTAATAAACTGTGAAAAAAGAAATGCAGCAGTGCAAAATTCAGTGTTGACAGCTCGATTTTTTGTGGACATGTTCCATAAATATTGATGTTAAAAATGTCTTTTTTTGTGAAGAAATGTTTAGAATTAAGTTCATGAATCCAGATGGATCTCTATTACAATCCCCAAAGAGGGCACTTTAAGTTGATGATTACTTCTATGTGTAGACATCTTTATTTATAATTGACTCACTTGTTTATTTTTCAACACATTTTTGGTTATTTTTATATCTTTATTTCAAAATAGTTCAAGAAAGACCACTACAAATGAGCAATATTATGCGCTGTTATACATAGGGCTGTGAATCTTTGGGTGTCTCATGATTCGATTCAATATTGATTCTTGGGGTCACGATTCAATAATATATAGATTTTTTCGATTACATTCGATTCTCGATTCAAAAACGATATTTTTCCGATTCAAAACGATTCTGTAGTCATTCAATACATAGGATTTCAGCAGTATCTACCCCAGTCTGCTGACATGCTAGCAGAGTAGTAGATTTAAAAAAAAAAAAAATATTTACACATTATTAACACAAAATGTGGATTGTTACAAAAAAGGTTTGATTGTCAAAGATGTTTGGTAATTTAAAATGTAATATCGATCCCCGAATAAAAGCTTCTGTTGTACAAGCTGATCATATTTGTTTTGCTGCATGATGAGGTCTTAACCAGAGATGGGTAGTAACGCACTACATTTACTTTGTTACATTAGTTAAGTAACTTTTTTGGATAAATTGTACTTACCAGAGTAGTTTTAATGTAACACACTTTTTACTTTTACTTGAGTATTTTGTGTGATGAAGAAACACTACTTTTGCTCCATTACATAGGTTGATTGGCAACACTAAATTGGCCCTAGTGTGTGAATGTGAGTGTGAATGTTGTATGTCTATCTGTGTTGGCCCTGCGATGAGAATGTGACTTGTCCAGGGTGTACGCCGCCTTCCGCCCGATTGTAGCTGAGATAGGCACCAAGGCCCCCGCCACCCCAAAGGGAATAAGCGGTAGAAAATGGATGGATGGACATTGAGTTTCATTTTGATCGTTACATTTATTTATATCACTATAATTTATGAACTATTAATTTAGGTTTGCAAAGACGTATTCATTTGTCACAGAGTCTTCTTCTGTCAGGCCCTGTCACATGACTCTGTTTCAACAATCCAATGTAAGCATTAGTGTATGAGGTGCCGAATGTAAAAGTTCACTCACACTTTTCTAGCAGATTTTCTCAGATTTAGCTATCACATTTAAGTTGAGGTTGTTGGTCACGCCAATTATATATGGCATCGTTACCTGCTGCCGGCCTTTAAATGCCCACTTGTGATTTACTAACAGCTTGTGTGATTTCACTGTATTGATGTCTTGAGCAAAGTCTGGAGGTCTTTTTGTATATGCTGCAGAACGCCTTTCTGGGTTTATAATCGACAGGCTTTAACCATTTTTGAAAAAATTAGCCAGCCAGACATGTTTGCTGAAATTTGCAGTTTCCCATTCTCCTGAAAAGTATTTATTTTCTTGCTTTCGCCACGGCAGAGGCGGGCCTGGAGAACCAAACACAAACTAGACTAGGTTGCCTATGGGTGAAATTATTTGCTTGAATCCTCATATTGCCTCAGTTCTTATAGTTGCGAGCTGAGCAAAACCAAGTACCAAATGCAGTTGTCTTCTGTGACTAATAACATATTAGCAGGAGGCTAATTAATAGCCTATAGCCTACTGTTACTCACTCAGTGGCGCCTCCAGAAATGTTTCATAGGGGTGGCCAGATGGGGACACTTGTAATCTTTTGGTGGTACACCGAAACTATAAACCATAATTCCAGAATTGTATTCTATTGTAGTAAACCAGGGCATCACGGTGAAAGAAGGGTTAGTGCGTCTGCCTCGCAATACGAGGGTCCTGGGTTCGATCCTGCGCTCCGGATCTTTCTGTGTGGAGTTTGCATGTTCTCCCTGTGACTGCATGGGTTCCCTCCGGGTACTCCGGCTTCCTCCCACCTCCAAAGACATGCACCTGGGGATAGGTTGATTCGCAACACTAAATTGGCCCTAGTGTGTGAATGTGAGTGTGAATGATGTCTGTCTGTGTTGGCCCTGCGATGGCGACTTGTCCAGGGTGTACACTGCCTACCGCCCGAATGCGACCCCAAAAGGGACAAGCGGTAAAAAATTGATAGATGGAATTTGAATCACTAAAATGTTGTTTGGAGTTGATTTTAGCTTTTCAAGGGTACTTCTACGTATAAACAGTTCAGTGCTGTAGGTAATTCATTATCATATACATAACTATTTTATGGGTATAAAACACGTAAACCGTACAGTAGGTAAGTTATTATCAAATGTGTCAAAATCATCAAAACGTAAACTGTACAGTAGATGTACTTCATTATCATATATGGAACTCTTGAATTAATTCATCCAAACAGTTATTATTGTATGTAGTTTCTAAACGAGAAAGCGTTTTTAGCACATTAACATCAGATCAATACCAGTCCTTTACAATCCCAATTAATACCATAGAAAGGCCAACTTGGTCATTTTTGGGACACAATAAAGGCTTGAATAATTTCAAACATATATTCTTATGATCACCACAACTATAAGTGTTTGTCCTTATATATATACTATGTATATATATATCTATCTATATATATATATATATACATATATATATATATATATATATATATATATATTTTATATACATTTTATATCTATATATATATATATATATATATATATATATATATATATATATATATATAGACATATATATAGACATATATATATATATATATATATATATATATATATATATATATATAATAGGGCTGTGAATCTTTGGGTGTCCCACGATTCAATTAAATATCGATTCTTGGCGTCACGATTCGATAATATATCGATTTTTTCGATTCCATTCGATTCTCGATTCAAAAACGATTTTTTTCCCAATTTAAAAGGATTCTGTATTCATTCAATACATAGGATTTCAGCAGAATCTACCCCAGTCTGCTGACATGCTAGCAGATTTGTAGATTTTTGTAAAAAGCTTTTATAATTGTAAAGGACAATGTTTGATCAACTGATTGCAATAATGTACATTTGTTTTAACTAATAAAAGAACCAAAAATATGACTTATTTTATCTTTGGGAAAATATTGGACACAGTGTGTTGTCAGACCTATGAGATGCGATGCAAGTGTAAGCCACTGTGACACTATTGCTCTTTTTTTTAATTTTTAAAAATGTCTAATGATAATGTCAATGAGGGATTTTTAATCACTGCTATGCTGAAATTATAACTAATATTGATACTGTTGTTGATAATATTCATTTTTGTTTCACTACTTTTGGTTTGTTCTGTGTCGTGTTTGTGTCTCCTCTCAATTGCTCTGTTTATTGCATTTCTTAGTGTTGCTGGGTCAGGTTTGGTTTTGGAATTGGATTGCATTGTTATGGTATTGCTGTGTATTGTTTTGTTGGATTGATTAAAAAAAAATAAAAATTGTTTTGTTTAAATAAAAAATAAAAAAATCGTTTTTTTTTTTAATTAGAATCGATTCTGAATCACACAACATAAACGATTCGATTCGTATTCAAATTTATTTTTTCCCACACCCCTAATATATATATATATATATATATATATAATTAGGGGTATATATATATATATATATATATATATATATATATATATATATATATATATATGTATTTATGCATATATGTATGTACTGTATGTATACATAGTTTATATAAATAGTGACAAGACAGTTGCTCCTGGTCAAGCTGTATTCATTAACAGCCTGTTTTCCGTGCCATACATCCTACTTTAATTAATGAACAAGCCGATCCAGAGCTGTTGGAGTGTGTGTTTGCGCTCATCAAATTTCCTCGTTCTTCTCCTGTTGGTCCATCACTAGGGAAAAACGAGCCACATCAATATTTAAAATGCATTCTAATTAAGCCCAGGCAGCGAAGCTGAGATGAGCAAAAGGGTGAAGCTAAACGAGCCTCTGCTGTATACACCTCACCTGTTGACTTTTTATCAATTTTAAAAGAAAATCAACAACGGCTGCTTACTGGACCGTGCCTGCAAAGGGTGATGATGGCTTGCGGGCTTTATGACCTTCTTGGTCCTCCTCTACAATATACCGAGGCTAATGGGCACCTGATTTCTGCAAGGCAAGGCAAAGATACTTTAGGGCAGAGAGGACAGTGAGATAAACGTGGTGTGCTTATCTTGAAGATGTTTCTGTGTCATCTACATTTAATTAAAGTAATTGATGAAGACATGACAATAAATCTTATGAGAGGCAAACAAGACAGCAAATGGAGTCAACACAAAGTCAACTAAAAGAGTCAACATTTGTTCTGAAATTTGAACAATTATGCATTCTATTGATTCGGTTTGTGCATAGCTGGCAGTTAATCTAATTTTGGGGATAATGTGTTGGCTCTTAGTGAGAACACACAAACAGACTGGCGTCATTCCCACTATGTTCCTCTGACCGTCTTATCGTTTGTCTTGTGCACCAAACAATGATGGATTACTTGAACAAAAAGAAGCTGTCGACGTGTCACTTGAAAATGCATTGTTTATGAAACTGGACAGCTTAGACATCCATTAAACTTTCATAGACTGGCTCAGAAATCAATTTTGTTTTCCAAGCCGAGCTCATCAATAAGACACATGACCACCCATTGATTGTTTGTTAATCACCAGGCAAGGTTAGGCATATGTGCAAACTACCCAGTGAGGTTTAGGAGACGTGCTAACCACTGTACTATGTCCTTGTGTGCTAACCATGTACTAACAATGTGCTTTCCACTGTGCTAACAATGTGCTAATACAGTTCACCTCACTTCCTGTCCTGCTACGTCACTTCTTGTCCGTGGATACTATCTTGCTCGGGGCAACTTCAAAGATTATTATATTGCTTATTTTGTGTCTATTTTTTTTAAGTTTTTTGAGTGGATTAATATTGGCCTGTCAGTGGCGGTTGTGAGTAAGCGTGTTCACCCAAAGTCCTCAAGTCATCACCAAAGCTTGCAACCAAGCAACTTTGGTTGCCTCGGGACTTGCAGTCACTTGTAAAAACTGCCCAGAACTAGGGTCGTATGGTATACCGGTATTAGTATAACCCCACAATACTAATTAATCCTTTTCAGTACGATACCGTCTCTGAAACGTTTTGGTCTGCCACCTCCACAAGCCCGCGTCGAAGTCCTGTCGTGACATTACTGGTTTACGATCATGGAGTACTTACAAACAGACACAGTGTTTCGACAGAAAAGGGAGAACGGACGCATTTTGGCTTAAAAACTAACAATAAAGGTGAAGTTATAACACTGAAACGCCCTCAGGAAGAGATGCTTCAAGACATGGCTAGCTAGCTAGCAGCTAACGTCCATCCGCCGTAGGCAGTGTTTTAGCTACTTCTAAATCACTAGTCCTCGTCTCCATGTTGACAAATAAAGTATGTTTCTTACAAGTATCATCCCTGCAGGACGAGGAATAGCTAAACATGTTTCACTACACACCGTAGCTCACCGGCATCAAAATGTAAACAAACGCCATTGATGGATCTACACGGAACATTCACTGTCATGATATCAAGTACAGGCACGTACCAAGTCGATACGACTATGATTATGTCAATATTTTTTGGCAACAAATCATCTTCTTTTGTTATTTTAAAATGTATATTATCTTTATAAACTCAGGAAATACGTCCCTGGACACATGATGACTTTGAATATGACCAATGTATGATCCTGTAACTACTTGGTATCAGATTGATACGCAATTTCTGGTATCATCCAAAAATATTTTAAAGGTATCAAACAACAGAAGAATAAGTGATTATTACAATTTACTAGTAGTGTAGACAGAACATTTTAAAACAGGAAGTAAGCAGATGTTAACAGTAAATGAACAAGTAGATTAATAATTAATGTTATAACACTTGTCCTTGATAATGTTGACAAAATAATAGAATGAAAAATGACACAATATGTTACTGCATATGTCAGCAGACTTATTAGGATCCTTTGTTTGTTTACTTAGTACTAAAAGACAATTTGTCTTTTATGTTCACTATTTTATTTAAGGACTTAACTGCAATAAGAAACATATGTTTAATGTACCCTAAGATTTTCTGTTAAAATAAAGCCAATAATGCAATTTTTGTGGTCCCCTTTTTTTAGAAAAAAGTACGGAAAAATATTGAAATAATTTTAGTACCGGTACCAACCCACCCAGAAATGTGCTCAACAACAATGTGGGGCCAAGAGGGCCCTGAAAGTGGAGGAGACAACAAACATCAAGACGGCATTGGAGGTCTTGACAGCAAAGATGTCTGAAGTCAGGCTGCAGCAACAAAAGATGATTCCACTGGAGGAGAATATTTTCTGTGTCCATAACGCTGAAAAGGATCAGGCAGAGTGGCTGAGCGGAAACAGTACACAAGAACCAACAATGTTCTGACCGGGCTCCAAATCAAACCCTGTTCACATTGGGGGGGAGTCCGGTGAGCTCGAAGTCATAACTGTCATGAGGTTTGTCAATCGGAGACACACAACGGGGATTTAAAAACAAGGAAAGAAGTTAAAAGAATCAAAAGTGTACATGAACAAACATTAAATGAAACGAAATGCAGACATAGCCAGGAAAGCAAGCAACCTCAAAAAACAGGAAACAATTCAAAAACACCATCCATCCATCAATTTTCTTCCGCTTGTCCGAGGTTGGGTTGCGGGGGCAGCAGCCTAAGCAAAGAAGCCCAGACTTCACTCTCCTCAGTCACTTTGTCCAGGTCCTCCATGGGGATCCGGATCCCTATCCAGGTTCCCAGCTGCGGTGATGGTTAGTAGGAACACAAAAGCGTTAGACAAATATCAATAATTACAATCGTCAGAGACAACACCATGACACACACAGCCAACATTTAATACAATTTGACAACTTGGACCCTTTTACAGAATACATCAGGCGTGTGAACACTTTTTGACTTTGGGGCTTCAGTGAGCTGAAAAAAAAAAAAAAAAATATATATATATATATATATATATATATATATATATATATGTATATATAAATACATATATATGTATATATATAAATACATATATGTGTATATTTATACATATATATATACACACACATATATATGTATATATACACATACACACATATATATATATATATATATATACACACACATATATATATATATATATATATATATATATATATATATATATATATATGTATATATCAATCAATCAATGTTTACTTATATAGCCCTAAATCACCAGTGTCTCAAAGGGCTACACAAACCACTACGACATCCTCGGTAGGCCCACATAAGGGCAAGGAAAACTCACACCTAGTGGGACGTCGGTGACAATGATGACTATGAGAATATATATATATATATATATATATATATATATATATATATATATATATATATATATATATATATATATATATATATATAATGTATAGTCGAGGTTACTGTGGTTTATCCATTATACAGTGCTCAATACTGGAGTAGAGCGGAATATATATGTTAGGTCAGGAAAAAACAGGGGATTTTCCCTGAAGAGCAGGGAAACCTGCGAAACAGGCTTGTAGGGATGAAATAGCCTGTGCGTTTTTTCCTGACCTAACGTATATATATATGTACATATTTCATATATTTTTACATACACACAATCAATAGAAGTTTATTTATATAGCCCTTAATCACAAGTGCCTCAATGTATCTACAATATATATTTATACAGTTCTGAATTGCGTGTACGTAATATAATTAACCATACAAATACATTTGATATGGAAATCACTACACAAACTTTAGTTGTTTTTAAAAAAACTATAAATACAGTATAATAATAAACTTTATGTGCTGTCTCAGAGTGATCTCAGCTGTTTTTAAAAGTACAATCTGTAATCGCCATGCTTTAGGTCTGCATACTAATTTCGTACCAAATTTTTCGCCAAACATGTAAGAATACAGCACAAACTCTGGTATTGCCATATTTTCAAGGGAAATTGCATTTATGCTGATATATGGATGTGCATGCGCACACACACACACACACATAACCACACACACACACACACACACATGCATACACTAACAATCACACAATACTTCAACTGTTTCAACTTTAACTACCAGCCCACATCACACCGTGAAATGATAAAACATTGAATATTAAGAACTTCAAACTTTTTACAGCATACATCAGGGGTGTTCGAAAAGGCTTATGTAAATTTTAAACAATTTGTGTTTAAGGCTTATGGAAATTGTAAAGATCCACAAAGCTGAAATCCTACCAGATGGAAATATCAGTGTCTATTTATTGGGGTGTCGTTGTTGTATTGATATCCCCCTCATGCTATGGAATGCATCATGTTCCTGTAGATACACATACACTCGCTGGGTAAAATAAGTTTAATCTTCAAAGCTTTCCCCATTACCAAGATATATGGAGTGCATCTCTTGAAGTGCATCTCTTATATGCACCTCATTACACACTCACACACACACACACACTCACACACTTGTTCTCCCTTTATGTCGCAAGCAGAGACACATTGGCAGAAATGTTGAAAGGTGTCCCACATGTGCACACACACACACACACACACACACACACACACACACACACACACACACACGCGCAAGCCCACTTACTCACTGATAAGGATCCGATTGAACTGCTGAGGCTTTGAAAGGGGTTAGCCTGCCGTTGTAGACCCAAGAGCAACCCGATACATCAACTAGGGTGACAGATCCATAACATATGCAGGGAAGAATGTATGTGTGGAGCCTTGCATCACTTAACCAGGGAATATATTGTGATGCTGGCTAACCCTCAGGGTGTGAGGCGAGTGATGCATTTTTTGTTTGCATCCCACTTGTGAATACAACATTAACTTTCATTGTATTATAATATATGCACACACACACACATACAATAAATATACATATACATAAATACATATATAAAGTACAAGTGTGCAGGGTATCGAAACAATCTTGTGTCAGTGACTCGCGTCCTCTTTAAATTTCTGCTTGGGTATTGTAAACAGTGAAAATTAGTTTACTTGCTTCCCTGCCGTTTGCCAACATAACTGTACAGTAGATGTGTAAATCCTGTATACAAGTAAAAAAACAAAACATCAAAACAGAAATAATTAATTAATTTGTTTTGTTGCGATAAGACTGCCTCGTCTGTAAAAGCTGGTCTTTCATGGCAACACGTTTGGTTTAAAATGTCAATAACACCTTGACAATTAAAACATATCTATGGTTATTATTACCTCTGTTATTGTCCAACTTTATGCAGATTATGTAATACTTATAGAAAAACATTTAATTTCAAATAAATCAGCTAGATTCAGTGCTTTTATCTAATTTATTAATGCACAATACATATTTTTCACAGACCTGATTGCACAAGCTAATTTTCATATGTTGACCGAACTAGTAACTACTAACCTGATGATCCTTCAACCATTTCTTTATGGTCAGTTTAATGTTGGAAAGTTCTACAGTCTGGAATAGTTAATGGTCAAATATTCCACATCCCTGCTGCACTAAAAGAAAAGCAGGTTTAGCCAAATGCTGTGGGTCTAAAATTAACCTAACCTTCTCCTCTAGAAGAGGCTCTGTTTAGATCTGACACTTGCTTTATCTCATGATTTTACAATCTATCCGAGCAGTGGTGGTGCGAGGGTGTGAAACATTTTATACACTAAATTGACATTAGAGTTGTCTGTAGAGAACGTTCACGTTTTTAAGAGCAGGCTTAAGACCCACCTTTTTGATTTGTGTTTTACCTGATATTATTTTATTGAAGTCGTATGTATTGTACTTTTTATCCTATTAGTTATGCAAGATTGTATTTAATTATATTTATTTATTTATTTATATACTCTATACATATTTTTTATTTATTTTTCTATCAATCTTCATATGTCTTACTTGTATGTTATTCTTTATCTCTACAATGGTTCTTACTATTTTACAGGTTTTATTATTTTTATTTTCCAACATTCCTTAAATGAGCCATCTGCCTCAGGGGTTATCGGCCATGCTTGTGGGGGCACTTTTGTGTTAGCGTCCTGGTGGCCATGGTCTGATGACCTCCTGGTGCATGTGGCTCCTGTGATAGTGTTTACTCACATGTCTCCTCTGTACTCAGCCGTGCAATCCTTGGTCCATATAGTAGTATATGTGTGTGTTTGTGTTTGGTGTCTGTATCCGTGCGTACGTATGTAATAATGGTGGATATGGGTCACAGGCAGGGACGTGCACATGATTATAGAGGGGCAGGGGCTCAAAGTCCAAAAAGGGCAGGACATTTTATTTTTTGGTCCTTTACACAATATGGAAATTAATGTAAAATTAAATTTGCTAATAAGAAGCTAACAACTTAGCTGTGTGTCCTTTGTAGGTAAAAGTGATTGCCATTTCTTTTGTGTCAACAAATTATTGTCATAATGAGTTAATTCACATAATCATAGGCTTCGAAGACATGAAAAGCAACAAAACACTGATTTATTATTAGGCTATTTATTGTTAAAGATAAGCACTTTAATATTGAACATTGAACAGTGCAACATGAACTTCGAAAAACATTTTAAAAAAAAAATACCTAATAGAAAAAAAACTTCAATGTGAAAATCTGTCCTTCTTCCTTTAACTTGATGAAAACACCATCTAGTTGTAACTTATGGTCTTTCTCAATTAATGCTCAGACTAAACAACTGAAACGCAATACAACTTTATATCTAAACCTCTACTGTGAGAGAAATGTGATCCGCCGTAAACACAGTGCATTTTATTTTGAAAATTAACCCGCCCCGGTGTTTTATTTTGTATTTTGTACACTACTTCCTGTCCCGCACGATCCGCTCTGCTCTGTGCGGACTTAATGTGCCGTGCTCAATTGACGCGCTGTGCTCCGACGTCCGGCATAAACAGAAGCTGGCACATTGAATAATAATATAATATAGCGTTTTTCTGAAATATTACCCATATTAGATGCTGAATAAGTGGACGGCGACTAGACCATAACTCACAGGTTCAAGTTGCTCCACTTTCACGTCTCCTCAGGCAGCAGTTGGCTCTCTCTCCTCTCTCTCACTCACTCACTCGCCCTCTCTCTCTCCTTCTCTGTCGGAAGCGACAGGCTCAAACAACCCGGTATTACAAGAAAACGTGGAGTTTTTGTACCGCTGTTTTTTTGTTTTGTTTTGTTTTTTTACATTCCTAACAGAAATGTATTAATGTTGTTTAAAGAAGAAAAAAAAAACACACACACAGGCAGAGGGCACTTTTTAAGACAAGGCAAAAAAGGGCAGGGGCTCAAGCACCCATAGGGCCCTATGTGAACACGTGCCAGGTCATAGGGGTATTGTTTTTAACTTTGTAAAGCACTTAGCATTGCAATTTTTCAATGTGTGAAAAGCGCTCTATAAATAAAGCTTGATTTGATTTAATTTGATTCGATCAGACATAAAAATGAAATTGTCTAAAGTTAACAATTTGTACTTTGTAAAAATGTTCCAAAAATGATTGAAAAAACATCACATATTTTGACTTCCTGTTTATACAGACTTTGAATCGTTGTCAAGCAATATGCAAAATGAGAAAATATAGCATGGATGTTGACTTTAGCTGCGTCTGTACTTATCTGTTGGCGAATTAATTCATACTGAGCAGGATTAAAATGGAAATATGCATCTTGAAAGACAGAGTACTGTCCACCACTTCTAAATAGTTGACTAGACTTTTTATATATTGTGTCCTATAATACTTATATCTGTCATTCCATACTTATGGTTTTATTAAGATTCATGAATGGATCATACATGCTGCATTTTCCTCTAATGCACTCTTGAGTGCAGATGCAGATTTCTCTTTTTGATTTGGCATAGACATAAAGTATATCAGCATCGTCTGCGTACATTTTGGTGCTCCTCTCTAAACCTGAAAATCCATTCCCAGGTGGGCCGCAGTGATAAACCCATGACATGATAACTTCAAAATAAAGACAAGTTCCAATTGTTTTTGTTTTTTTTAAACAGAACAACTTTTTTTTTACACTTACATGCTAAGGTTTTTAGTATTGTATCTTTATTTTTCGTTGTTTATCTTTTCTGAATAAATTATTTGATTATGTTGACCAGTCAAATAGGTGGATTTGAGTTTTAAAATGAGTTTTGAAATTATGTTAATCTATCAGAAGATGGAATGTAAAATATTATCACTATCCGATTACAGGATGTTATTAAATTACTTTACTCATTTTCCTCAACTTATGTAGCAACATTATGTGGTTTATTCTGTACACTTGTGGTGTTATTTACAACAAAACTTGCAAATGTGGGTTTATTTTATTTAATCATACATGAACATTAATTCAGCATATTTAGATAATGTGTCCCCAGTCCTCTATCTCAACAGAGCACATAGCTCTGCTCCCTCTGCAGTCATGCGTGCTCGACGTGCTCGAGCAACAGAGGACACAAATAATTGCCATTGTGACACCTAGTGGACACATTTAGAATAGTAATTTATTTCATTCAAAAATGTCAGCTTGTTTTTATACTTCGCAAACTCAACTCCCGGCCTGGATAAAATCTGTTCGCGGGCCGTACGTTTGACACCCCCCCTCTAAACAGATGTCAGGAAGATCATCGATATATGCACTGAACCGCCGGTGGCCCAATATTGACCCTACTGAGCTGTCTAAAAGAAATGATATGATGCTCTTAATTCTTGTATGTAGTTTTCTGTTTTTCAGAATATGATTTGACCATTTCAGTGTATGTTCCGAGATGTTGTGAGACAGAAACTATTTTTTTACGGCCTTTCGCACAAGCTATGATTACTATTTACTAAAAACACATAAAAAGTAAAAAAAATAGTAAATATGTGTAAAGTAATGAGAAAATGATTAAATCTTGATGCTAAAAACTAAGGATGCACATTGTTGTTTTTTAAACGATACGGATGCACCGATTATGTATTTTTTTAAAGTACTGTAATTACATGCACCTGGGGATAGGTTGATTGGCAACACTAAATTGGCCCTAGTGTGTGAATGTGAGTGTGAATGTTTGTCTATCTGTGTTGGCCCTGTGATGAGATGGCGACTTGTCCAGGGTGTACCCCGCCTTAAATCCAAGCCCAGCTGGTATAGGCTCCAGCACCTCCCGCGACCCCAAAAGGGACAAGCAGTAGAAAACACACCTTTCTTTGCGGCTGGTTTTGGGGCAGATTGTTTAGCAGCAGGCATCTTTGTAGGCTTTCAAAACATTATCGTAGCGATGCAGGCTGATAAAGTTTGATGCATTGAAGCGTGATGTTTTCTTTTTTTAATCCCCTCTTCAGGTAATGTTTGCCAAACATTTGGTCCAAAATAGCAAATGAAAAGTCTCTCTCTGACTGAGAAGTCTCAAAGTTTGTTTACAATAACCTCGGGAGAAGTGTTCGACACAATTAGAAGAAAAGAAGCACTTGATTTGCTCATCCTTGCACCTACAGACACACATCATTGGAGGGTTTAATTTTTAATCGGCTCCCGCACCCTGCGGCCCTGAAAGGGACACACAATAGAAAAATGGATTGATGGGTTTTCTGAGCTATTTGTCTATGGCCTCAAATTTATTGGTTTGACATTATAATTCCTCATCGGCACGATTATTACCCTTCTGTTATTGATCATGCACTCTTAATACAAACACAAGGATGCCATTCGGGCTGTTTTTCTCTTCAACAAAATCTATATATTCTATTGGATTTGAAAATGAAATATATCAAAATGGCATGTGCCTCACAATACGAAGGTCCTGAGTAATCCTGGGTTCGATCTTGCGCTCGGATCTTTCTATGTGGAGTTTGCATGACCCCCCCCCCCAACCCCCCTGTATCCTGTATATACTGTAACAGGTTAGGCCCCGGTAGAAAATGGATGGATTGATGTACATAACAGGTGTTTAATGAGTTTGAATGTCACTAAGAAAGCTAACAAGTTGATCTTGAATGAAATCATTTGGGACAAATTGGTGGGTCTCGACGTAGTTATTTCAAAAGAAAATACAATCCAACCGTAAATTTGGTCAATAGGAGGAAAGTTGTGCTAATATAAAGTTGTTGTATTCCCCTGTGTATCTATCCTAATTGTACACCTAAATTCCACTACCAGACTTCATTAAAATCTCCTGCATAAAACATTAACACCTGCAGCCTCTCCCTGAGTTCCCCAAAAAACATTTAAGTCTCATTTCACAAAATGTACTGTACCTTATATGAGCTCTTTGTGTTGTTTTCCAGCCATTGGAAGTCTGCAGTTTGCATTTCTCTTCCAAAACGCTAGAGGCTGAGTTTTCCTGAGTGAGCAACCACAACTCCCACTGACAAACTATTAGCTTCCTTTTTGTAGTAGTTGTAGTAAACAATGCCGACTGAAGGCGCATTCTCTTTGTTGTTGAAGCTGGAACTAATTATGGTGAAACAAAACACATTTCTTGGCTGAGACGCTCCTCAATTTGGTCCATTCTTTATATATTGGCAGGTATGGTGCTTTTCTTTAGTCAGGAAGGGATACAAACTAAAATGTTGCACTAAAAAAACTGACCAATAATCGCTTTGCTGCCCGGGTTGCCTTTGACGCAAGGTTAAAATATTTTAAAGGTACTTTCAGAAGGTCCACAGCCGGCGTCCGTTGCGCAAACTATTTGACTGGAAAGCATACTTCAGTGGGATAGTAGTTTACTCAGCTCCCATCAGTGCAGACAGCCCAAGTTTGATTTCTACTCAGTGACTCTGTTCAAAGGGTTAAATTATGCAAATCCCACTTGTCATGCCAGCTGTTACCTGTTTTTGTATATTTTTTTTCTTTAATTTTTTGTAATCAAACTATTGTTGAGATATTCATAAAAACTGTTTCCATGATCCAAACGAGCAGTTTAGCTTCGCCCCGATACATTCCGGACATGAGGCACAGAGGCCAGCTTAGAAGGATTTATACAGAAGGATTTACTGAAAATGACATTTAATGGTGAAGACAGTACCTATGATTTATGGCAGCAGTGGATACAATAAAGCGGTAAATCCATAACAGCTCCCCCTGACCATTGTTATTATTAGCAAGAAAGACACTGGCCTATGTAGTTACACAGTTAGGGGTTAGCATACATTGCTGTTAGAGTTTCATAATACATTTATGTCCGCTCTGTGCTATGTATATGAACTATATGTAGTTAACTCGGTGTTCTATAAAACTACAACAATGGCTGTTGAGGCTGGGAAACAGTTTCACTCAGCTGGAGGGCGTGGGGTTAATTTGCATCAAAGAGGACAGCCACCAAAACAACTCATTTTCAGAGACAGTCCGAAAGTGGTTTAGGAAAGTGGTCCCCAACCAGGGTCCGTGGCCCGATTGGTGCCGGGCCGCAGAAGAATTTTTTATTAATTTTTATAAAAAAAAAAAAAAAAAGATTTTTATTTTTTTATTAAATCAATATAAAAACACAATATACACTTACAATTAGTGCACCAACCACAAAAACCTCCCCTTTTCATGACAAAAACGTCCCTTTTACATGACAAAGGAAAAAAAAAGGTTGGGGACCACTGGCTTAGGATGGTCTCTAAAGCTAAATTTATGCATAATTTTGAACAAAGCACCACTTTACCCCACTATCCACTGCAAATGTTGCAGTTTCTAGCAATGACTAAAGAACAGATCCTGTTACCCACAAAGAAGTCAAAGCCACGCTAAAAAGGATTAACAACAGGAAAGCCCCTGGTATCTTTGCGCTAACTGTCCAAATCAGGTGGGGATTGCATGATTGAGTGGCTCACCCACATATTTAAAGGCCTACTGAAACCCACTACTACCCACCACGCAGTCTGATAGTTTATATATCAATGATGAAATATTAACATTGCAACACATGCCAATACGGCCTTTTTAGTTTACTAAATTACAATTTTAAATTTCCAGGGAGTTTCGTCCTGGAAACGTCGTGTAATGATGACGTGTACGCAAGACATCACAGGTTTTTAGGCAGTATGAGCGCTACGCACACACACAGCTAAATATCGTCTGCTTAAACGGCATAATTACACAGTATTTTGGAGATCTGTGTTGCTGAATCTTTTGCAATTTGTTCAATTAATATTGGAGAAGTCACGGTAGAAAGATGGATTTGGGAATTTTCAGCCTTTAGCCACAAAAACACACGGTGATTCCATGTTTAAAAATTCCTGGAGGTGAAACTTTATAATGGATCAGAGCGCGGTCAAGCGAACATGAATCACGGAGAAATGTGAACCAGCAGGTTTTGGTGAGAAAGTTGTGGTTAAAAAGTTGCTTCTTATCGGAGAAAAGCTGAGCTTGCGCCAACCATTATTGCCGTTGACTCCCCTGAGACACTGCGCGTCTACACACCCGTGGAGACACCCTTCCGACTATCAGGTACTATTTAACTCACTAAAACACTAGCAACACAATAGAAAGATAAGGGATTTCCCAGAATTGTCCTATTAAATGTGTCTAAAAATATCGGAATCCGTACCAATCGCGTTTTTTTTAAACTTTTTTTTTTTTTTTTGTAGTCCGTCGCTATTAATATCCTCAAACACAAATCTTTCATCCTCGCTCAAATTAATGGGGAATTTGTCGTTTTCTCGGTCCGAATAGCACTTTTTGTTGGAGGCTCCCATTATAAACAATGTGAATATGTGAGGAACCCCCACACTTGCGACGTCTTCGTCTGCGACTTCCGGTAAAGGCAGGGCTTTTGTCTTAGCACCGAAAGTTGCGAACTTTATCGTGGATGTTCTCTACTAAATCCTTTCAGCAAAAATAAGGCAATACCGCGAAATGATCAAGTATGACACATAGAATGGACCTGCTATTCCTGTTTGAATAAGAAAATCTCATTTCAGTAGGCCTTTAACAAGGTGTGTGACTGGATCAGTGATGTTATCCTACCCTTTTGGAAATGTAAGGGTGACTTCTGCATTCATAGATCCATTACTCTTCATTCCATCCCTTGCAAGATATCCACCAGGGTTTTGCCGACCCCAGATTTCCACTGAATGCGTAACAGCAGCAAAACGGCGCCACCACAGAACGGCGTCGCCATCCGGCAGTCTCCACCGCTGCTCAGTTGCGGCTTTGCTGTGTGGCGAAATAGTGCAGACTTTTACGAGATCTCTTGAAGATCTCTATAAGGGGAGTTTTTGTAAAGCGAACCACAAACTAATTATTCCGTCCTTCCAGAGTAGCAAATGTAGTTGGTCCTGTTGTTTCAACATGGTAAATAACTACATAGCGTTTTACTAAACCTGCGACAATGCCCAATGCACTTTATATTATAGACCACATAGGGGTTCAGTGTTTTGCTCAGGGATAATTTGACATGAGCTCACCAAGCTGGCATCGAACCGGTAACCCTCTAGTTACAAGATGGCCAGTCTACCCATTGACAATGGAATAAATGATACTACTCACAATCTGTTTACTCAAGTGTTTGTATCTTGTAATGTGTACTGACAATTATTACTTAAGAAAACTATAATGGTAAATGGTTTATACTTGTAAAAATGTGTTAAACTTGCTTTTCTACCTTCAACGTACTCAAAGCGCTTTGACACTATTTCCACTTCCATTTGATGGTGGGAGCTGCCATGCAAGACCCTAACCATGACCCACCAGGAGGAAGGGTGTAGTGTCTTGCCCAAAGACACGACAGACGTTACTAAGATGGTGGAAGCCAGGGATCGGACCAGGAACCCTCAGTTTGCTGCCACGGCCGCTCTCCCAACCGAGCCACACCATCCAAATGATGTTGGTTGAAGTTATTTTATCAGATTTAAAAAATTTAACAATACGCGTGATGTCACATTACTGGCACATAAGTGTTTGTTGAAAAGCCCACCTTGACTTACTTTCTGAAAATAACTGAACTTATTATCATGTTTTTTTTGCACTCTTTTCTTGTCGAGTCATACCAAAGACTATAAAAACGGGATCCACTACCTCCCTGCTTGGCTCTCAGCACCAAGGGTTGGAATTGCGGGTTAAATCAACAAAAATCATTCCTGGGCACGGCCACCGCTGCTGCCCACTGCTGCCCTCACCTACCAGGGGGTGATCAAGAGTGATGGGTCAAATGTAGAGAGTAGTTCCACCACACCTGGTGTGTGTGTGACAACCACTGGTACTTTCACTTAACTTAAATGTAAAAGTTGTCATTCCTTTTCTTAATTAGTTGTGATGGGCAATGTGTTCCATCAATTTGACAACAATAGACCTTCCAATGAATCTAATGTATACAGTCAAAACTTATACATTGGATTCATCGATCTGAAGGCAGCCTTTGACACCATCTGCCATACTCCGCTATCGGGTATCTTACAGATTCTTGGAGCACTCCCCATGATTGTTGTCCTGTTTAAACTTTACAGCAGCGTCCTTGTCCAGTGGAGTTTTCCAGAGCTACGGGGCTAATCCTGATCTCTTCAACTCCATCATTAACCATCTGATGTCCAGTGTCTGTAAATGGGTCCCCTGAGTGTCCTTTGGAAGTTACCGTCTGACTTATCTGGAGGGTGCTGATGATTCCATCATGATCCGTGTTTTCTCCAACCAGCTGAGGGACAGGTCAGTGAAGTTTGGCCCTTCAACTGAGCTGGACAAAGACCAAGTAAATGCATATTGGTGACGGACCGGATCCACCATCTCTTCTGTTCGAAAACAATATTGTTGAGCCTGAAAAGAGCTTTGTATACCTGGGCTCCACAGTGACAGACAATGGTAACCTAATATGAGAGATGATCCGCAGAAGAGTCTGACCAGCATCAGCATTGCAGTCACTCTAAAACACTAACACCATGACCATACCTCTAGAAACCTCTCTGGCGTCACCTCACCATCTCACGCAAAATAAAGCTCTGTATCTACAACTCGGCAGCACTCTCCATACTGATTTATGGCTCTGAGACATTGCCCTTGAACATTATCATTGCATTACTTAATAAAACTGCTGTAGTTTTTAATTCAGTCTGTTGCATTGTTTTTCATACAATTTTTATTATTTAAAACATTGCACCAACTCAGAAAAACATAATGCACCAACCATAACGGCCAACATTAAAATACAGTATTGTACTAGGCCTGAGTATTCTTTAATACTTTAATCAAATGATTTTTTTAGTGTACCACTAGATAGGTAAGGTAACGTGTGGAGTTCCCCAGGGTTCGGTCCTTGGCCCTGTACTCTTCAGCATCTACATGCTTCCGCTAGGTGACGTCATACGCAAATACGGTATTAGCTTTCACTGTTATGCTGATGACACCCAACTTTACATGCCCCTAAAGCTGACCAACATGCCGGACTGTAGTCAGTTGGAAGCGTGTCTTAATGAAATTAAACAATGGATGTCCGCTAACTTTTTGCAACTTAATGCCAAAAAAACGGAAATGCTGATTATCGGTCCTGCTAGACACCGACCTCTATTTAATAATACAACTTTAACATTTGACAACCAAATAATAAAACAAGGTGACTCTGTAAAAAATCTGGGTATTATCTTCGACCCAACTCTCTCCTTTGAGTCACACATTAAAAGCGTTACTAAAACGGCCTTCTTTCATCTCCGTAATATCGCTAAAATTCGCTCCATTTTGTCCACTAAAGACGCCGAGATCATTATCCATGCGTTTGTTACGTCTCGTCTCGATTACTGTAACGTATTATTTTCGGGTCTCCCCATGTCTAGCATTAAAAGATTACAGTTGGTACAAAATGCGGCTGCTAGACTTTTGACAAGAACAAGAAAGTTTGATCATATTACGCCTGTACTGGCTCACCTGCACTGGCTTCCTGTGCACTTAAGATGTGACTTTAAGGTTTTATTACTTACGTATAAAATACTACACGGTCTAGCTCCAGCCTATCTTGCCGATTGTATTGTACCGTATGTCCCGGCAAGAAATCTGCGTTCAAAAGACTCCGGCTTATTAGTGATTCCTAGAGCTCAAAAAAAGTCTGCGGGCTATAGAGCGTTTTCCGTTCGGGCTCCAGTACTCTGGAATGCCCTCCCGGTAACAGTTCGAGATGCTACCTCAGTAGAAGCATTTAAGTCTCATCTTAAAACTCATTTGTATACTCTAGCCTTTAAATAGACCTCCTTTTTAGACCAGTTGATCTGCCGCTTCTTTTCTTTCTCCTATGTCCCCCCCTCCCTTGTGGAGGGGGTCCGGTCCGATGACCATGGATGAAGTACTGACTGTCCAGAGTCGAGACCCAGGATGGACCGCTCGTCGGGACCCAGGATGGACCGCTCGCCTGTATCGGTTGGGGACATCTCTACGCTGCTGATCCGCTTCAGATGGTTTCCTGTGGACGGGACTCTCGCTGCTGTCTTGGAGCCACTATGGATTGAACTTTCACAGTATCATGTTGGACCCGCTCGACATCCATTGCTTTCGGTCCCCTAGAGGGGGGGGGTTGCCCACATCTGAGGTCCTCTCCAAGGTTTCTCATAGTCAGCATTGTCGCTGGCGTCCCACTGAATGTGAATTCTCCCTGCCCACTGGGTGTGAGTTTTCCTTGCCCTTTTGTGGGTTCTTCCGAGGATGTTGTAGTCGTAATGATTTGTGCAGTCCTTTGAGACATTTGTGATTTGGGGCTATATAAATAAACATTGATTGATTGATTGATTGATTGATAGAGCCCGCGTACCACTAATGGTACAGATACCACAGTTTGAGAATTACTGATATAAAACTGTGGTTTTCTTTTTATAAAGGCATATTACAAGTTAAAAGTAGGCTGTTTTGGGGGGAGCAAACATTGATTAAATTCATAATGATTGATTTCAAATGTTGACGGTGTTTCACAATGAACGTACAAGGTAATGGACGAGCTGTAGTACAGAACCAATTAAACGTGTAACCCGAGAACCACTACTTGAAAAAAATACAATTTCTCTCCACTAATATGAATTTATTGAGAAAATTATCAATACTCTAAAATCATAGTTGCGACCCAATCTGTAATTTTAGGACAGGTTTTTAAGCAACATGTATTGAAAAAATTGGGAAAGTAAAGTTTAAAAGTGATTGAGAAGGCATTAGCAGCTCAGAAATCTGCAGTTTTTAAAATTTGATTTTTGAGCGTAAAACTGCTTTTTAGCTCTTGTAAATCCCAGAAATGTGCAATCATGGTAAATTATGGATGGTCATATATCATGTTGGTGCAGACTGGGGATAAATATTCATGACTAGTCCAGGACGTCATGAAGTAAGAAACAGATCCAACATTTACAATTTTCTCTTTTCCATCACTGGAAGTTATTTTTTTATATAGACACACTGCAATCTACAACCAGGGTGATACACTTATTGTTAGTATGAACACCTCTGACAATTTAAAGTAAATATAATGATTGTTGGAAGGACTGCTGTGTGAGATTAGTTGGTAGATGTTATTGCTGATTTTGCATATATCATATCTTCTGTTTTAAACCCGTTGCGATTTCAAATGTCGTTTTTTCAAACCATGGTCCTAACTACCAGTGAAGAAACTGAGGTCATGTCCTCTGTATTTTTTTAAGTGACAAAAAGAAGTAGATAGTTGTAGGACATTGTGTGCACTGTACATCACAATTGTGATGGCACATCCTCTTTCAATATACAATCTTTGGTCATGCACATCAATCAATCAATCAACGTTTACTTATATAGCCCTTAATCACAAAAGCCTCAAAAAGGCTGCACAAGCCACAATGACATCCTCGGCTCAGATGCCACATCATGGCAAGAAAAAACTCAACCCAATGGGGATAAGGAAAAACCTTGAAAGGGACCCCAGATGTGGGGACACTCCCTTGGGTGATCGGTGCCATGGATGCCGAATGGATACAGTTAACGTTGGAGTCTAGTTCATAGATAAGCCAACAGTGGATCCTCTTGTATGTAGACAAGTCAGCAGTGCAAAGTTGTCACCAACTGACGCAAAGAGGAGTGGTCCATCCCGGTCCCAACTTTGAACAGCTAGCACGAACCTTCGTGGAAGCTGATATGAGAGACGGCAGATCAACTAGTCTAAAAAGGAGCCTATCTAAAGGCTAGGGTGTATAAATGAGTTTTAAGATGGGACTTAAATGCTTCTACTGACGTAGCATTTCTAACTATTACCGGTAGGGCATTCCAGAGTACTGAAACCCAAATAGAAAACTCCCTATAGCCCACATACTTTTTTTGGGGCCCTGGGAATCACTACTAAGCCAGAGTTCTTTGAACGCAGATTTCTGCCCGGAACATATGGTACAATACTTCAGCAAGAAAAGATGGAGCTAGGCCATTTAGTATTTTACACGTAAGTAGTAAAACTTTAAAGTTGCATCTTAAGTGCACAATAAGCCACTACAGGTGAGCCAGTATAGGCGTAATATGATCAAACTTTCTTGTTCTTGTCAAATGTGTAGTAGCCACATTTTGTAGAAAATCTATCAATCAATCAGCAATCAAAGTTTATTAACATAGCCCTTAACCACAAATGTCTGAAAGCCACAATGACAACCTCAGCTCAGATCCCACAAACCCGACAAGAAAAAACTCAACCCAATGGGAACAACGAGAAACCTTGAAAAACCGCAGATGTGGGGACCCCCTCTGGATGATCGGTACAATGGATGCCGAGTGGATACAGTAAATCAAATCTGGCTACAACTTCTGACAATGTAACGCAATAAAGTCCACTTTTACTTTGAACATTTTTCAATCAAAAATGTGCTGTCAACATAAAATTAACACTAAATTATACTGACATAACTAATGTTGGTTTCATCTGAATTAAATTAATGTGAAACGCTGTCGGGATAATACTGTCATGTCAGTCAGATGCCGCCCTGTCCCTAAACGCAGAACACATGCTGTGCGTATGGTTTTGCTACCTGTGGGTGGCCCAGTTTGTGTGAAGAAACACATTAAAATGTAAATTATTGTACATTTTTTAATGACAAGGTGCTTCAGGCCCCTTAGACACTGAGCCGGCGAAGGTGATCCAGGGTTAATCCCACCTAACCTCATCCTTGTCCACACACATACACAATGGTTGTTTAGGACAAACATATATATACATATATATATATATATATATATATATATATATATACTTATATATATGTAAATCTGCATATATATATAAATATATATAAAATATATATATACTTACACACACATATACATATATATATACATATATACACACACACACACATATATATATATATATATATATATATATATATATATATACAAACACACACATATAAATATATACATATATGTGTGTATATACATACAGTAATACAGTATACACACATTATATATATATATATATATATATATATATATATATATGTATATATATATATATATATATATATATATATATATATATATATATATATATATATATATATATACAAAGCAGATCACCTTGACTTGGTCATTTGATTAGTCACATCAACTAGGGTGTCACATACAGTTGGGTTGACAAAGCAAGCAGCTGTTACAAGTGGGGAGAAATTTTCCTCAGTTGGATCCAAGCCCTAAGCAGAATGTTTCCTTTCATATTCCGTACAAGTGTGGCAAAGTCTCAATGGCAGGTATTCTCTTTAAAATTGGTAAGGTGGATGAGCAGGTCAAAGAGGGCAGGGACCACCACAGACATGGACATGGTGTCACACTGAAGGGTTTGAGTATGTTTCGCAAAAGGCAGCCCGACAGTTCATGCAATGCTTTCAGCCTCTGCCACTCACTCTGTTCCATCCAAAGTCATTTGCAATTTGGCAGCCTGAGACTTTTCACTTTGAGTAGTCATGTAACCATGTTGAATCAGCTTGAAAAGCATGTGGGGCAGTAATTCACTACAATAAGGCCACTTTTGTCTAGTATCCTTTGTGTTGCAACAGAAGAGTTGCGAAAGAGCTTTATTGTACCGCTGACCTGGCTTTATCAAGGAGTTTCTTTATACTTGTTTCCTTCTGTACCATGTGGACAACCAGTTGTAAAGTGTGCACTACACATGGCAACTGGTCCACATCAACATTGTGCAACCTAATATAACAAGGGCAACAAAGACATAATGTAGATAAATGTATTTACATAAAATGACGCCGTTCTGCGGCGATGCCGTTTCACTGCTGTGGGGGCACACTTGCCAAACTTGAGACCTCCGATTTCGGGAGGTGGGGGGTGGGGCGGAGGCGTGGTTTGTGGGCATGGTTAAAAAGAGAGTATATTTACAGCCAATATTTTTATATTGGCTGTAATTAATATATGTATTAATATATATATATATATATATATATATATATATATATATATATATATATATATATGTATAAAATACTTAACTTTCAGTGAATTCTAGCTATATTTATTTTATTATACTGTATATATAAATAAAAGAAATAGTTGAATTTCAGATGGCACCTATCAAATACACAGTAATAAAAACGCAGTTGTTCAACTAACTGTACTGTGCTTGCTGGGTACTAAAAAAACAACAACACTTACCTTTCACTATTTGAGTAACGTCACTTCCGAGTTTCCGGAAGATGGCGCCAGTATGCGCTTTGCCCTGCCGTCTCTCGCTGTTAGCTTTGTGTCGGGCCTGACCTGGATTAACTGCACCCTTGGACGTGCTGGCCCCCGCCAGGTTCGGTCTTGTGAACGCAAGATCTTTGACAAACAAAACGTCTATTCTGAAGGATTTCTTCACTTCCCGCAGGCGGCGGACTTGGCTTCCTCTGTGTGACGGAAACATGGCTGAGAGCCAGTGAGTCCGCCCCTCTTAATGAACGTCTGCCTCCGGAGTGTTCCTACTTTAATTCTCCGCGGTCATCCGGTCGAAAAGGAGGAGGATTAGCAGTCGTTTTTGAAAATGACTTTAAATGCCGTCAGATCCGCCTGCAATCCTCCTTTTCAAGCTTCAAACTGGGCATGTTTAAACTGGAGGGGGCGTGGCCTCCAGCTCCAGCTGTATTTCGGGAGATTTTCAGGAGAAAATTTATTCCGGGAGGTTTTCGGGAGAGGCGCTGAATTTCGGGAGTCTCCCGGAAAATCCGGGAGGGTTGGCAAGTATGTGTGGGGGTGTTGTTCCGCTCCGTTCTGAATACAGTGAAAATCTTAGAGGTGGTTTCTTCTTACAGACATGTATCATTACATGCTTTGATTGACAAATCAGTGTGTGGGTGAGCTACTTGTTCGAGGGCCAACAGTATGTATTTTGTTCAACACAAAAGTAGCATGAGCTTTTTTTCCCCCAGTGTGGTTACTTCTGGTTAAATTGGCATTGGTGACATTATGTAACCAAGTTTCGGTGCCCATCTCTACTTTAAAATGCTTTTTGGGATTCCTAATTGTGTGAATGCTACAACGCATTCTACACCAACATCTATTTCTTCTTCTTCTTCTTTTTCTTCTTCTTCTTCTGCTTCTTCTTCTTCTTCTTCTTCTCCAGATTTTGGCAAACTCTACCTTCCACATTTTTCACCTGATTCAAACCGTACCAACTTCAAACTATTCAGCCTATTTGGGAATCACGGGCTTCCCATGGCAAATTCCAAAAATTCCAAGATTTCCCAGAATTCCAGGTTTTCCGCGATATTTTTCTCATTCAAACTGAATTGGCCATTTTTCAAACTTCCACCATTTCCACGTTTTTCAACCGATTCAAACCGTTCTACCTTCAACACATTCCACCATTCTGGAAATTTAAACCATCAATTTTCCAAGTTCACAAAAATTCCAGGATTTTCCAGAAATCCTGGTTTTCCAAAGCCCTATTTCCCCCTTTGTTTCTGGTGACAACTCCTTCCACATTTTTCAACGCATTTCAACTGTTCCACCGTCAAAACATTCTTCTTAATTAGACTTGAACAATTCTGGGAAAATTCCCAGTTTTCGCGAAATTCAAGGAATTCTATAATACCATTTCTCAATTCAACATGTTACTACTTTAAAATTTCTCAACAGATTTGAAAAATTCCAACACCAACCATTTCAACTCATTCAGAGCATTCAAGTTTTTTACCATTTTCCCAAAAAATCCCACTGTTCCCTAAATTCCCCAATTTTTGGGAAATTGTCATTGAAATAAATGGGACATTCTTCAAAGTTCCACAATCCCCACATTTTTAATCTGATTCAAACTGTTCCACCTTCAAAATATTCAGCCTGTTTGTGCTCAACTTCAACAATTCTAAAAAAAATCCAGGATTTCATTTCCTATTAATTGGAGCATTCATTCACACGCAATTCCTTCAGGAATTGCCTCATATAGTTGAATATTCATATACAATAAAGAGTTGCTTAGAATGTATTTCAATGTTGCTTATATATTGACGGTGCCCTTTGAATATTCATGAATTATAGGTTAAACATCTGTTAAGATGTTGCAGATGATAAACATTTAGACTAAACCTTCAAGACAAACTGAGATTCCAGTTGTAAAACAATTCAACAAGTTAAATTGAAATAAGGGGGGTAGAGCAAGGCCAAGGCTTTTTGATGATTAGTAAGAGAGTGATTGTCATAACAACCGTGTTGATGGATAAACGCTTTGCTCATAGGGAAAAAGTAATAAACCAATGATAGTTAAGATAACAGATACTTAGACACCAACAAACTGAACAGTGAAGCCTAATGTTACAACCCCCTACCCCTCCTGCTATAAGAGCTAAAAGATTTTGACTATGAGGGTTTTGGTTCCTCACACAATTCAATATGTGTGGTGACTGTTTTGACAACAACATCTGTAAGAATATATTTGTGTTGATGCAAATCGGTGTAACTGACTAAATATTGAAAAGAGTGTATGCCAACTTTCTTTTCCTTCTGAACAAAAACCAACCTGTGTCGAGTGGAAAAAGTCCAGGTTAAAGGAATTTATTGCCGAACAGTCAAGTATAATATGTCAGCCGATTGCAGTTTTTTCTGACACTATATGACTGCCCTGAATAAACAAAGGAGGCATTCCAATTCTCACAATCCATGTGTGTCAGTGTGAATATTTTGCTACAACAGGGGTAGGGAACCTATGGCTCTGGAGCCAGATGTGGCTCTTTTGATAACTGGCTCTGGCTCTCAGATAAATCTTAGCTGACATTGCTTAACACAATAAGTAATAAATAATTCTGCTGGTAATCGGTGTTAAAAATAACGTTCAAATTATAAAACATTCTAATGCATTTTAATCCAACCATCCGTTTTCTATCCCACCTGTCCAAGATGTCGCATTAATGGTAAGAAGTATCCATCCGTCCATTTTCTACCGCTTATTCCCTTTTGGGGTCGCGGGGGGCGCTGGCGCCTATGTCAGCTACGATTGGGCGGAAGGCGGGGTACACCCTGGACAAGTCGCCACCTCATCGCAGTGGTAAGAAGTATTGTATTTATTCTTGGTTAAATTTAGAATAACAATGTTAATAAAAAAAATAAGAGACTTATTATACTCTAAAAATGTTGGTCTTACTTAAAAATGCACGCATTTAGTTGTATTCGGTGTTAAAAAAATATTATATGGCTCTCACTGAAATACATTTTGAAATATTTGGCTTTCATGGCTCTCTCAGCCAAAAAGGTTCCCGACCCCTGTGCTACAACATTACATATCGTACTTTCAGCCACACATTTTTGTCAAGGGGGGAAAACCTACAGGCTACTGACGTCGTCATCGAACTGGGCAGCACACTTTCAATGGCGAAGAATGTCGATGCAGAAGTCAACAACAAAACTGCAAAGGCCTGCACTGTCTTCAGAAGACTTGTAAGATCATCTGGGAATGATGAGGTCTCATCCTTACCACCAAGGAGCCGTTGAAATGGTACTCACCACCCTCCTGTATGACAGAGAGACCTGGACCATCTACAGCAGAAATGCCAACTGTTTTCTGCAAACTTTGATTGATTGATTGATACTTTTATTAGTAGATTGCACAGTACAGTAGATATTCCGTACAATTGACCACTAAATGGTAACACCCGAATAAGTTTTTCAACTTGTTTAAGTCGGGGTCCACGTTAATCAATTCATGGTACAAATATATACTATCAACATAATACAGTCATCACACAAGTTAATCATCATAGTATGTACATTGAATTATTTACATTATTTACAATCCGGGGGGTGGGATGAAGAGCTTTGGTTGATATCAGAACTTCAGTCATCAACAATTGCATCAACAGAGAAATGGACATTGAAACAGTGTAGGTCTTATTTAGTAGAATATGTACAGCCAGCAGAGAACATAGTGAGTTCAGATAGCATAAGAACAAGTATATACATTAGAAGTACATTTGAGGTACATTTGAGTTGTTTATAATCTGGGGAGATGGGATGTGAATGGAGGAGGGTATTAGTAAAGTGTTGAAGTTGCCTGGAGGTGTTGTTTTAGAGCGGTTTTGAAGGAATATAGAGATGCACTTACTTTTACACCTGTTGGGAGTGCATTCCACATTGATGTGGCATAGAAAGAGAATGAGTTAAGACCTTTGTTAGATCGGAATCAGGGTTTAACATGGTTCTACATCACGGATTCTCAAACTGTGGTATGGTATACTGGCTCTATCTCGTTGCACACCAAAGATTTGATTTATTATTTAATTACTGTTTTATTTGATTATTTTCGAAAAGGTGTTACTGCTTGAACTGTGTGTAATGTTACGTTGGCCCCAAATATTAAATATACATGTTAAAAAAAAACCTTTGTGTTGTTTTTAATCAATACTTTGGCGTACTACGCAACTATTTTAATGTTGGGCAATATGGTGGTACTTGGAGAGCTAGGCATTTCCGGAAGTGGTATTTGGGGAAAAAAGCTTGAGAACCACTGTTCTAGATATTAAGTCGCGGGACAAAATCCCAGACACGGAGGTCCTGGAACAGGCTGGCATTTCTCAGTGTCAACACCCTTCTCCAGAAAGCTCAGGTCAAATAGGCAGGTCATGTTGTCTGAATTCCTGACAGCCGACTGCCAAAGCTGCTGCTCTCTGGTAAACTGTGCCAGGGCATTTTTACAGTTGGGGCACAGAAAAAGCAGTTCAAGGACTTCCTCAAAATGTCCCTCAAAGATCTGGACATCAATCCCATCACATGGGAGTAGCTTGCTTGTGACCATCCAGATTGCAGAAGATAGGAACAAGGCCTTCAAAAGGTCAAGAATGGCTTATTCAGTTATATCCTCAATTTGGCACTAAAATTGTGGTCATTTTCGAATCCTATTGGATGTCAAAATTAACATTGGTAGAAAAAAAATCCAAGTTCAGAGTAGTTGAAATTAGCTGTTTCTAAAGAGATTGAATTCACTTTTTTGAGGAAAAGTGTCAGCTAAAATCAGGTTAGAACTGATTTGTGCAGTGCTTCACTATTGATGGATCAGTAAGACAGCTGTCAGTCAGAACGAAAACCCTGATCATTAGTAAACTACTTTTTTTTTACATGTTCCTAGCAAACAAACACCAGTAGCAAGACTAAAATAGCTGGCTTTAAAGAGGTGGGATGAAGGAAAGAGTTTTCTCACAAGGGAAAAATAATTGATGCTACAGTGAAATGACAGGACGTAAAGAACACCCACTGATGAATGGGACTAGTTGTCAACACAGGACGCAGGAATGAAAGACAGCACTGGAATGAGTTTGACAAGAGGGACTAAAAAAAAAGACTCACGGGATGACTTTCCCACCCAGGAGTCGAAACCTGCAGAATACATCACACAGAAAAGAGTGTCAGGTGACTTATTATTCTTTGAACCACATCAATCGTAGTCATAAGGATGTGCTACTGATTTTGAAGGTTTACACCTTTACCTGTACATTTGTTTACAAGGGCCCCACATTATGAATGTTTTGAGGTACCAGCCTCCAACTAGTGAGTTGCATCTAAAAAAACCTTTAAAAAATGTTTTGTCTTGTCGAGCTTAATTTGCTTCGTACAGTTTTTGTTTTGGCAAATTCGGAGTTCCAGGCCTGACGGTGGTGAATAAAGGTCTGCAACAGGTTGTCCCCTAAATTGCCAAAATGACTGAGGCCGTGGGTGCTGGGTTAGGTGGCGTGGTCACCTTGACATCTAATTTTCTATGATGATAAGGTTTTCTTTAAAAAGGCTCAAAATATGTAGAAATACATTAAAAAACAAATATGTGTTATTATAAGTAAGTATTAACATGTATATATTCTATTTATATCTTTTATTATTTGTTCTATTTACAATGGTTGCCCCTTATTGTACAATGTGCTCATTTGAGAATTTTGTAAATATCTAGATACATTTAGTCTTTTTTTTCTTTATTAAAAACGACTTGCGGACTTCCGGTAATGATGGGTGAGAAGTAGACGTGTTTTCTCCGGCTCCCAAACTTTTTGCAGTATAACATCGGAATTACCCCTTCTTAACTGGAACACATCGCAAACAACTGACACCATTTCACTACTTAGAAATAAGAAGCCAGAGCAGCAAGACAGCAGCTTAGGAAAGACTCGCCGCCTTAAGAAACCTTGATGGTGCCTTTTTTTTTTTGATTGATTGAAACTTTTATTAGTAGATTGCACAGTTCAGTACATATTCCGTACAATTGACCACCAAATGGTAACACCCGAATAAGTTTTTCAACTTGTTTAAGTCGGGGTCTACGTAAATCAATTCATGGTACAACTATATACTGTCAGCATAATACAGTCATCACACAAGTTAATCATCACAGTATATACATTGAATTATTTACATTATTTACAATCCGGGGTTTGGGATGAGGAGCTTTGGTTGATATCAGTACTTCAGTTATCAACAATTGCATCAACAGAGAAATGGACATTGAAACACTGGAGGTCTGACTTGGTAGGATATGTACAGCGGACAGAGAACATAGTGAGTTCAGATAGCATAAGAACAAGTATATACATTAGAAATACATTTGATTATTTACATTAGGTTATTTACAATCCGGGGAGATGGGATTTGAATGGAGGAGGGTATTAGTAAAGGGTTGAAGTTGCCTGGAGGTGTTGTTTTAGAGCGGGTTTGAAGGAGGATAGAGATGCACTTACTTTTACACCTGTTGGGAGTGCATTCCACATTGATGTGGCATAGATATAGAATGAGTTAAGACCTTGGTTAGATCGGAATCTGGGTTTAACGTGGTTTGTGGAGCTCCCACTGGTGTTGTGGTTTTGGCGGTCATTTACGTTATGGAAGTAGTTTGACATGTACTTCGATATCAGGGAGGTGTAGCGGATTTTATAGACTCGGCTCGGTGCAAGTTGTTTTACTCTGTCCTCCACTCTGAACCAGCCCACTTTGGAGAAGTGGGTTAGATTGAGGTGTGATCTGGGGTGGAGGTCTAAAAGTAACCGGACTAGCTTGTTCTGGGATGTCAAATAAATAGTACATACAAATACACATATACTCACATATACACCGTTATTCATACATACATACATACATAAGTACCTACGCTCCCATATACATACACAACTACAATACATACCTACATACTCCAAGTTCGTCCATCCGCACGCACATTCACGGTACAAACATACATATACACATATTTTACATATACATTCACTTTACAAACATACATATACACATATTGTAAATATACATTCACTGTCCAAACATACATATACACATGAATGTACATATACATTCACTATACAAACATACTGTACATATACACATACTGTACATATAGATTCACTGTACAAATATACATATACACAATGTACATATACATACATACACTCATGCACATAATCACATTTCATCAAACATATTAACGTTGTTACTCTAGGAACCTTTTTGGCTGAGAGAGCCAAGAAGCCAAATATTTTAAAATGTATTTCCGTAAGAGCCATATAATATATTTTTTAACACTAAACACAACTGAACGCGTGCATTTTTAAGTAAGACCAACATTTGTAGAGTATAATAAGTCTCTTATTCTTTTTAATAACATTGTTATTCTGAAGCTAACTGTGGAGGGGGCGTGGCCTGTGGGCCTGCAGCGAAGCAGGGTGTTGCCAGGACCGGCCTCGAAATCAGCGACAGGTGTGGAGATGGCCCACCTGGACCTTATTACCTAATCATCTGTCGCAATGTTATAAGCAGCAGCCTTTGAGGAGAGACAGGGTTGGGGCTGGAGCCAGAGCGCGAGCGAGAATGAAAGAGAAAAAGACAATTGCTGGAAAGCAATTGAGAGACTTATTGAAAAATAAAACAATATTGTAATCCTGAAACAGGCTCTCACTAACCAATAATAAATAAATTACTTTTTACCATTAACGCAATTTCTTGAACATAAAAATGCATGAGAATGTTATTATTCATTACTTATCGTGTAAAGCAATGTCAGCTCAGATTTATCCGAGAGCCAGATGCAGTCATCAAAAGAGCCACATCTGGCTCGCGAGCCATAGGTTCCCTACCCCTGCTCTAGGGTAACACAAGGCACATTGACAAAGCTTAACCTATTGTTACCACAACAATCTACAAGGTTAAAATAGGTTGCTTCTCTTTCTTCCCCTCAATTTTTCTGCATTCTTTTGTATCTGTAGTTATTGTTATGTATATGTATTGTTGCATTTGAAAAACTGTATTGTTGATAACAGAGGTAAATGATTGGTATGTGTTAATTATCAATGGCACTATTTCTAACTGCTTCTTTGCTATCACTTTTACCATCATATTTGTACATATCGTATTTGCTGATTTTGCTCTATTGTTGTTGTTGTTATTGTTGTGTTTGCTGTTGTTGTTTTTGTCCCTTTGTCTTATCCCCACAATTTCCCCCTCTGTCTTCCTTTTTTTGTCTTTCTATCCCCTCCTGCTCAAGCCCGGCTGCACCAAATGATAATATAAATACATTCAATAAAGTCAAATAGAAATAAGGCAACAAGAGAAGTATCCTACACTTCTCTTTTGTAAAGTAAATCTGACCAGCCGACATGGGCATCTACATCAACTATATGATTTGCCTGAAAAGCTGGGCAGGAAAAAAAAAAAAACTTTGATGGACAGCAGCGTTATCATGGCCGCGTTAATCAGGCTACTGGAAGAAAACAGGTTTTCCCTCACCGAGGAGTTCAAAACCACTATCTACGTACTGGAGTCAAAAGTCGATATCGTGCAAAAAACTACCATGAACGCTCACGGGCAGCATATTTCCTCATTGGAAACAATGCGGACACAATGAGTGATAGCTTGGATTCACCGCAGGGTATCTGTGCAGAGCTAACTACTGCCAATGCTAAACTAACAGTTAAAGCCATGGATTTAGAAGCGCATAGTCGTCGCAACAACATCTGCATCATTGCGTTACCAGAATAAATGGAGGGGCCACAACCAACTGCTTTTTTCACCTCCTTTCTGCGCAAACTCCTGGGCGATGACATCCCGCTGACCCGCCATCTTCTGGACCGTGCTCATCGTTGGCCGTGAAACCCAAGCACAGCGATTATCAGGTTTCACAACCTTCAAACTAAGAAAAACGTCATTCAAGAGGCTCGTAAAAGAAGATCCGACATGCAATATTTTAAGTAGCCCATCGCTCTACATGAGGAAGACATCCCCGAAGTCATGAAGCAGCGGGTTTACATACCAGGACGTCAGGCAGCAACTGTACAAGCAGGGGCTGAAACCCTCACTTCTTTACCCAGCCAGGCTGCTGATTGCCACAGAGAAAGGGGAAAATCTGCGGCTGCCATCCGGGAAAGATGATCAAGAATACGTCGCTGCCAGGCATGCTTAGCGAGATCTCCATTTACACGATGGAGTGGGCACGTCAGGTAAAGCACAACAATTTGTACTCTCTTTTAACTTTTTGTGCCTGGTAATGTGGTGTTGGCCTGCTGAACCGCCCCTCTCTGTGGTGGGACCGCCACGGAAGAACGTTTAACTGAACGTCTACCATGAATTGATTAACGTGGACCCCGACTTAAACAAGTTGAAAAACTTATTCAGGTGTTACCATTTAGTGATCAATTGTACGGAATATGTACTGTACTGTGCAATCTACTAATAAAAGTATCAATCAATCAATCAAAAGACTTTCTACATCCCTGACTGAATGATCCTCACACTAAGGCCGCTAGAGGAAACTGACTGATACAACTGTTAATACATGTTTGGTATTCTGATCTTTACTAAGTCTCTCTCATAATGTGATACATAAAGCTTTATTTTTGTATGGATTAGGCCTTGTCCATCCATCCATTTTCTTCCGCTTATCCGAGGTCGGGTCACCGGGGCAGAAGCCTAAGCAGGCCTTGTGCCATTCTGGATTTACTTACCTTTTTATTGGCTGTTCATAAACATTTAAGAATTTATATACTTACATTTAAGGTTGTTTCATAATGGATTGAGTATTACTCTTTCTCTCAGTTATTGGATGTAACTTTATGTTACGCACTGAATTGTTACGCCTGTTCGGCAATGTCGATTCCCTCGAGGATGCGTCGAAAATTGAACACAGCAAAAGGTATGAACTAATGATTTATTTAACAAAAGGTGCTAGAGAACATAAATACTGGAGCTAAGAAAAGGCAAACAAGAGACGGTAGCATGAAAGCTAGGATAAACAAATAGTAAACTAAACTGGCACATAGGCACACAAAGGGGAAAACAAAACATTTAACACGAGAGCTAAGAATGAATAAAATTGCGCAGCGTGAGAGCTCGCGAGAATAATACAGAAATTGCATGTAAGCAAAAGTGCAAAGCAGACGTACCGTTGTGTATGAACAAATTTGGATCCCAGACTGAACAACAAAAGATGCAGGCTTATATAAGGCAGGTGATTAGTGAGGACATGTGTGCAGGGCAGTGAGTTGCAGGTGAAACTGATAAGCTACCATGGTGACCGACTAAACAGGAAATAATAGGATCAGATGGAGAGTGAAAATAAAAATGGAACAACAAACAATAATATGTGGAGGATCCAAAAAGCGGATCTCAACATGGATCTCTACACTATGTGACAGCTTCAGCAATGCATGGTTATATGTATACTATTTAGATATTCCACCTGTCCCACCAACATGTTCACTTTTTCAGTTGTATTCTTACTACCCACACTTTTATAGTTCTACCTCTTAAAAGGTCCTCCAGGCTCATTCATTTCATAACATTTATTTGTTTGATTCCGGTTATTTATTTAGTTTCTACTATATTCTTTCCTAATGAGACACTACATTTTCAATATACATTTCGTAGTTACATATTGGAAACTTGCTGCCTGGAGTATTGCTTTATTTTGCAAAAGCTTTTGACTAGTTGATATATTTTATTCTAAGGGTTTATTTACTTCATTTATTTTTCTGTCTTTCTGTACAATAAGAGCAGGAGTTAACCGGACTTGGAGTAATAGAAAGCTTGTATCTTGTATGATACAGAGGTTTAGTTTTCCCAAGGGATTTCCCTTTTGTGTTTTGAATGTATGTGGCATGTGTGTATAGATGTGCTTGTGTCCACCTTTGAGCATCCCATCCCCCCCAGCAATTATTACACACAAAGATATTGCCTTTGAACCCTCTGTTAATATTTGCGATACCATTGGGTGTTTTTTGATAGTATCGTGCAATTGCAGGATACTCCTGGGGTCCTGGCTTCGGCGTACGCTACAAATTGGGATGATGATAAATTTTCTATCATGATTTTTCTCCTCTCTTCCCAAATCTCGCATACCTTCTTATTATCGGGGGTGGTTTTAATCTAGTACAAGATACAACGCTTTACAGATCATCTATTAAACAACGCACCACTTTGACAAAAACATTTATGACCTTGAAATTTAATGCATACTGGCTGGGACAAACGGACCGTTGGAGAGCAAGATTTCCTTCTTGTAAATAGATTATTTTCCAATTGGATAATAAACTGCTACATAGTACAGCTGCCTGTGATCATCACAATATAGTCATCTCAGACCACAACCCTACAATAGTAGACTTTACGTTTTCCCCCTGTAGAATGAATGACACATTTTGGAAAATTAACCTCACATTTGCACTATAATTTTTGTTTCATCTGACCACAGAACTTTCTCCAGAAGGTCTTATCTTTGTCCATGTGATGCCAGATCAAACAACAATTGAGCTGTTTGGCCACAATATCCAGCAAAATGTTTGGAGGAGAAAAGGTGAGGCCTTTAATCCCAGGAACACTATTCCTGCCGTCAAGCATGGTGGTGGTAGTATTATGCTCTGGGCCTGTTTTGCTGCCAATGGAACTGGTGCTTTACAGAGAGTAAAAAGGACAATGAAAAAGGAAGATTACCTCCAAATTTTTCAGGACAACCTAAAATCTCCTAAAAAGGTTGGGTCTTGGGCGCAGTTGGGTGTTCCAACAGGACAATGACCCCAAACACATGTCAAAAGTGGTAAAAGAATGGCTTAATCAGGCTACAATTAAGGTTTTAGAATGGCTTTCCCAAAGTCCTGACTTAAATGTGTGGACGATACTGAAGAAATAAGTGCATGTCAGAAAACCAACCAAATTAGCTAAACTACACCAAGTTTGTCAAGAGGAGTGGTCAAAAATTCAACCAAAAGCTTGTGGATGGCTACCAAAAGCGCCTTATTGCAGTGAAACTTGCCAAGGGACATGTAACCAAATATTAACATTGCTGTATGTATACTTTTGACTCAGCAGATTTGGTCACATTTTCAGTAGACCCATAATAAATTCGTAAAAGAACCAAACTTCATGAATTCTTTTTGTGACAAATTTGTATGTGCTCCAATCACTCTATCACAAAAAAAAAAGAGTTGTAGAAATTATTGGAAACTCAAGACAGCAATGACATTATGTCCTTCACAAGTGTATGTAAACTTTTGACCACGACTGTATATATATATATATATATATATATATATATATAGTTGAGGTTTATGTGACTTATCCATTGTACAGTCAATAACGGGGTAGAGTGTAGAGTAGGAGGTTTCCTGACCTAATGTACTGTATATATATATATATATATATATATATATATATATATATATATATGTGGATAGATAGATAGATAGATAGATAGATAGATAGATAGATAGATAGATAGATGGATAGATAGTCCTTTTTTTTCTTTTTTCTTTTTCTTTTACCTAAAAGGGGGTCTCTGTGGCTGAGGGAGTTTTGGGGACCACCTTTAACCTCACCACTCCTCACCAACCTCAACAACACCCACCACCATAATCATAATTTCACTCAACAGAACGGCAACAATACAAAAATATCAACCATTTTAAAAATTATTTTTTTGATAATCAAATCTCCTTCGCGAGGGCACATGCACATTTGTGCAACTGTGACAGAAGCCAGTCAGCTACTGCTGGTGATTTGGGGGATGTGGATTGGAGCCCCTCATTTTAAATTGTTATATGAAACCTTTGCCCACTTTTTTGGGGGGGTAAATGTGAAAACAGTTTACCTGTGGTTAACTTAGGTTCTTTCTGTCCCATCTTTCACTAAGTGTCCATGCACTAAATGAGTATGATTTCTCAGTTTTTTGTTTTTTTGTATTTTCAAAATGTTCTCTCAATTGTGACTGTTGGTCATACGCCATGTGCCTCCAGTACATTGGGGGGCACTTATGTCATTTTTACGCAGATAACTGAATTACTTTTCCGATTGACCTATGACGTCACACTAGAATTTGCGGAATATTGTCTGCTGTAATATTGGCACAGATTACAAATATTACGTCTCTGCTATGCTGATGTGAAATAGCAGATAGCATCAAGAAATCATTGCGCTACGGACATGACACTACTACCAATATTGTATTGTGTTGGATGCAAAGAAAGGTGACAACATAATTTTTTTGAAGGAATTTTTGGACGGATATCATGAAAACATATTTTGAATGTCTCAAAGTTCATTCAAAAGGTTCTTTGGATTCATGGAAGGAGTTTTAAATCCAAAGGAAAAGACAGTTTGTGCCCGACTGATCTCCCTAGAGCAGGGGTAGGGAACCTATGGCTCTAGAGCCAGATGTGGCTCTTTTGATGACTGCATCTGGCTGTCAGATAAATCCGAGCTTACACTGCTTAACACGCTAAGTAATGAATAATTCCGATTGTAATTACAGTGTTAAAAGTAACGTTAGAAATATAAAACATTCTCGTGCATTTTAATCCATCCTTACGTATGCTACCGCACTTGTTCAAGAGGTTGCGTTAATGGTAAGATGTTATTTATCTATTATCGATTAGTGTGGGGCTTGCCCTCCTGGGGGTTCTTCAGACCACCAAGTACCGACATGAGAGCCTGTTTCAGGGTTACAATATTGTTTTATTTTTCAATAAGGCTCTCAGTTGCTTTCCAGCAATTGTCTTTTTCTCTTTCATTCTCGCTCGCACTCTGGCTCCAGCCCCAAACTCGTCTCTCCTCATGGATGCTGCTTTAACATAGCGACAGGTGATTAGATAACAAGGCCCAAGTGGGCCGACTACGCACCTGTCGCTGATTTCGAGGCGGGTCCTGGCACACCCCGCTTCGCTGCAGGCCCGCAGGCCACACCCCCTCCACAGTTAGCTTCAGAATAACAATGTTATTACAGAGAATAACAGACTTATTATACCCTAGAAATGTTGGTTTTACTTAAAAATATACGTGATTAGTTGTGTTTAGTGTAAAAAAAATATTATTATTAATGGCCCTTACGGAAATACATTTAAAAATATTTGGCTTCTTGGCTCTCTCAACCAAAAAGGATCCCGACCCCTGCCCTAGAGGAAGGTTGGTTTTGTTCTGGACTATCTAGCCTGTGTGTGGAAAGTTAATAAGTTGGCTTGCTCAAATGCACCGTGAAGAGGTTTGTATACACTTTATTATTTGCTTTTAATATACCTGCTTCATTCTCTTACATCTCATTCATATTTTGTTTCACAGTTCAAATTAAGCCGGCATTTTACATTTATTTAGCTATTTTGTTAAATAAATCCCAGGTGTTCTTTTTCTACCATCAATGTACTTCAAAATGTTCTGTTCTTTTCATATGGGAAACAAATAGTCTCCTCTTCATTACAATTGTTGCTATGTCTTTATCGAATGGTACCTGCTTCCGAGTTGTATCACGCTCCCATGCCCGACACAAAGGGTCCTCACTGGCGCACACCTCTGCTCAAGAGATCTGGTTTCCAAATTGCATAATCCAGGTGTGTCAGTCCGACTTTTTGAAAACCAAACACAATCAGATTAACGTCTTTCTATGGGTTGTAGGAGGCTTATTTAGAGCCGAACTATTTAAGAAATCGAACTAATTCAGTGCATGAACATGTACTGTTTGTGTTTGCAGCACATTTTGTATGTTAAATACATCACACCTTATGCCCTATGTTATTTGGACCTGCTGGTCCAAATGCTTTAACAACAAAATATACTTTGAACCAGTGACATGATGCTTTATGTCAACCAGCACGGGCATACCTCTTCTTGAACTAATTTAATTTTATAAGTAAACCAAAAACAAAGCATTTGACCTTTCAGTGTTTACTTGGCCCCCATGTTTCTTATGCTTCAACCAGTGTTTGAAAGTGTATTATTTAATCCTGTTATGGCAGCAGGTAACACATCAGAAAAGACTCTCACAGGCATTCTAGCGCTTAACACTGATGGTTGATTTGACAGTTTAGTTGCCGTAATAAATTGCAGAAGAAATGCAAAGGTAGCGATTCATTGTCATGTGTAAATAACATCATGGTTGTAAGTACAGGTTTCAACATGGGTGGATTATTTGATTTTGAATTATTTCACATCTTCATCTTCACCCCCAGAGATCCAATATTTCCTCTGCAGCTGGACAGAACAATATCAGTAAGTCAAATAAAAGAGAGCATTATTCATTTAGTGGTATGGTTGTCATTGCGGCCTCTTTTCCTTGGGCACATTTTATGCTGTACACTTGCAGTCTTGGCAGGCAAGTAAAAACAAGAACGTATGAGGAGTGAATATGGTACTGTAAAAAACACACACAAGTGCAGGAGGAATACTGGAAAGCGAGACAAAAAAATATCCGAAAGCACTGCACTACAATGTCACATTGCGAAAACACAATATGAACGTGAAAAAAATCATTATTTTTTTAAAAATGTAAACATTTAAAGCTGTTAAACTACAATGTGTATGCTGGACCAGCAAGGTTGTGATCGCGCCAATTCATACTATTTTGTTATGTCTTGGGGGGCGCATTGCTGTGCTGGTAGCGTTCTTTCCGAGGCAGAAGACAAGCAGAAGTAGCTTGCAGGTAAGATTAAGGTCTTTTTAATAAATCAAACGCAGGACAAAAATACAACACTGCGGATGCTAGCAAGTGTGGAGCTAAACAAAACCAAAATGTTACCAAGGGGGAATGCTAGAGCAGTGGTTCTCAAATGGGGGTACGCGTACCCCTGGGGGTACTTGAAGATATGCCAAGGGGTACGTGAGATTTAAAAAAAATATTTTAAAAGTAGCAACAATTCAAAAATACTTTATAAATATATTTATTGAGTAAAACTTCAACAAAATATGAATGTAAGTTCATAAACTGTGAAAAGGGATGCAACAATGCAATATTCAGTGTTGAAAGCTAGATTTTTTGTGGACATGTTCCATAAATATTGATGTTAAAGATATCATTTTTTGTGAAGAAATGTTTAAAATTAAGTTCATGAATCCAAATGGATCTATATTACAATCCTCAAAGAGGGCACTTTAAGTTGATGATTACTTCTATGTGTAGAAATATTTTTTTTATAATTGAATAACTTGTTTATTTTTCTACAAGTTTTTAGTTATTTTTATATCTTTTTTTCCCCAAATAGTTCAAGAAAGACCACTACAAATGAGCAATATTTTGCACTGTTATACAATTTAATAAATCAGAAACTGATAACATAGTGCTGTATTTGAATGCTTTGCTCTTATTAAAAAAATGTTCACAGGTGGCACATCACTGAAAAAAGGTTGAGAACCACTGTGCTAGAGTGTACAACGATCACTAGAGCGAGGAGAAAAACCGGGAGAACGTAACTGTTGCCTATAGCACAAATTGACCCAGTAACTAATGCTGGGTGACAGGAAACTATAGAGGGGAGTGATTAACCAAAACACCTGGTGGGAACACTAACTGCAAAACTAAGACAGGTGAGGAGAATCAGTGCCCATGGAAACCTATAGAAAACAGGTAAAGAGGGTGCACCCAGGAAACAGACTAAAACAGAAAAACTAACAAACCCAAATCATGCCATGACCCGGGTGAGGGATCATGACACTATTTGATGTAATCCTTGTGAAACATGTGTGACCTTGTAACTTTGTCTAATGCCTCACAAATGTTGGCCAATTGGAGTTGTCTCTGAGCGGTGCTCAAACACACAAATCAACTGTCTAATCACAACTTTTGTTTTATTCTTACAGTATGTAGACGGATCAGTACCAACAACATGTACTGCAACCATAAATCAACTCTTTATTGCTCAAAAGGCACAATTATCATCATTCAACGCAGCTCAGAACAATTTCTATTAGGGGTGTGGGAAAAAATCGATTCAATTTTGAATCGCGATTCTCACGTTGTGTGATTCAGAATCGATTCTCATTTTTTAAAGATTGATTTTTTTTTTTTTATCAATCCAACAAAACAATACACAGCAATACCATTACAATGCAATCCAATTCCAAAACCAAACCTGACCCAGCAACACTCAGAACTGCAATAAACAGAGCAATTGAGAGGAGACACAAACACGACACAGAACAAACCAAAAGTAGTTAAACAAAAATGAATATTATCAACAACAGTATCAATATTAGTTATAATTTCAGCAAAGCAGTGATTAAAAATCCGTCATTGACATTATCATTAGACATTTATAAAAATAATAAAAAAGAACAATAGTATCACAGTGGCTTACACTTGCATCGCATCTCATAAGCTTGACAACACACTGTGTCCAATGTTTTCACAAAGATAAAATAAGTCATATTTTTGGTTTGTTTAATAGTTAAAACAAATATAAATTATTGCAATCAGTTGATAAAACATTTTCCTTTACAATTCTAAAAGCTTTTTTTTTAAATCTACTACTCTGCTAGCATGTCAGCAGACTGGGGTAGATCCTGCTGAAATCCTATGTATTGAATAAATACAGAATCGTTTTTGAATCGAGAATCGAATCGAATTGAAAAAATCGATATATTTTCGAATCGTGACCCCAAGAATCGAGATTGAATCGAATCGTGGGACACCCAAAGATTCACAGCTCTAAAATATATATATATATATATATATATATATATACATAAAACAAATAACAGAGCTAAATTACACCCCTTGTTGTCTGTGTCGATAGTTAATGATAAACAGGTTAGGGTTTTGTTTTTATACCTACTGTTGTTTTCTGTTTCACCAATTTCATTTGCTCAAACCTTTTCTAACATGTCACACTGCAAAAAAATAAAAGTATGATTCCTGCTGATATCGTACCTGATCAATGTCATTATCAGCTAACACTCTAGGCTCTGATATCGGTATCATATGGTAAGTGAAACAGTATTATGTCACATACATAAAATAAAAATCTACTGTTACAAACCCCGTTTCCATATGAGTTGGGAAATTGGGTTGGATGCAAATATAAACGGAATACAATGATTTACAAGTCATTTTCAACCCATATTCAGTTGAATATGCTACAAAGACAACATATTTGATGTTCAAACTGATAAACATTTTTATTTTTTGCAAATAATCATTTACTTTAGAATTTGATGCCAGAAACATATGACAAAGAAGTCAGGAAAGGTGGCATAAATACTGATAAAGTTGAGGAATGCTCATCAAACACTTATTTGGAACATCCGACAGGTGTGCAGGCTAATTGGGAACAGTTGGGTGCCACTTTGCTTACAAAGTGGTAACCCTCACCCCATCCTTGCTAAGTAATTCACAAACAAGGATGGGGTGAGGGTCACCACTTTGTAAGCAAATTGTCGAACAGTTTTAGAACAACATTTCTCAACGAGCTATTGCAAGGAATTTAGGGATTTTACCATCTGCGGTCCGTAAAATCATCAAAAAATTCAGAGAATCTGGAGAATTTACTGCACATAAGCGATGATATTACGGACTTTTGATCCCTCAGGCAGTACTGCATCAAAAACCGACATCAGTGTGTAAAGGATATCACCACGTGGACTCAGGAACACTTCATAAAACCACTGTCAGTAACTACAGTTATAAAACCACTGTCAGTAACAGTGGTTACTACAGTTACTGTCAGTAACTGTAGTGCAAGTTAAAACTCTACTATGCAAAGCCAAACCCATTTATCAACAATATCCTGAAACGCCGCCAGCTTGCCTGGGCCTGAGCTCATCTAAGATGGACTGATGCAAAGTGGAAAGGTTTTCTGCGGTCTGACGAGTCCACATTTCAAATTATATTTGGAGACAGAGGACGTGGTGTCCTCCAGAACAAAGAGGAAAATAACCATTTGGGTTGTAGTAGGCGCAAAGTTCAAAAGCCAGTATCTGTGATGTTATGGGGGTCTATTAGTGCCCAAGGCATAGGTAACTTACACATCTGTGAAGGCACCATTAATGCTGAAAGGCCCATAGAGGTTTTGGAGCAACATTATCATGGACGCCCCTGCTTATTTCAGCAAGACAAGTGTTACAACAGCGTGGCTTCATAAAAAAAGAGTGTGGGTACTTTCCTGGCCCGCCTGCAGTCTAGACCTGTCTCCCATCCAAAATGTGTGGCACATGATGAAGCGTAAAAAACAACAGCGGAGATCCCAGACTATTGAACGACTGAAGCTTTACATAAAACAAGAATGGGAAATAATTCCACTTTCAAAGCTTCCACTATTAGTTTCCTCAGTTCTCAAACGTTTATTGAGTGTTGTTAAAAGAAAAGGTGATGTAACACAGTGGTGAACATGCCCTTTCCCAACTACTTTGGCACGTGTTGCAGCCATGAAATTCTAAGTTAATTATTATTTGCAAAAAAAATTAAAATAAAGTTTATGAATTTGAACATCAAATATCTTGTCTTTGTAGTGCATTCAATTGAATATGGGTTGGAAAGGATCGGCAAATCATTGTATTCCCTTTATATTAACATCTAAAACAATTTCCCAACTCCTATGGAAACAGGGTTTGTATTTCAACAAAAAACCTCTATGCAGCTCTTTGGATGCAATGTTTTAAAAATAATTAGGAACGCAGAGTTGGGGGTCAGGGGTTAAACTGCAAAAATTACATGAATGAAGAAACTTGTCTCATAATCCATATATCACAGAATACGTATTCTTTTAGTTTGTCTGACTCTTTGTATCAAACAGCTCTTTGTTCAATGCAAACATGGCTGGCTGTCCTTTAATGTCCCAAATTGATAATTTGCCTTTAATTCTGCTGTGATTAACCTCCATTAACTCTGCTTGGTCACAAGTGGCGCTGCAAATTGGTGAGAAGCACTGTTTACTGGTATCTAATCTAAAGTGGACGATGCTTAAAATGCCACAGATTTAGAGTGCATGTGCACATAGATCATACTTCACTTATAGTTCTTCATGACCTAGATCAGTTCATTTGACCCTCACAGCAGTCACTTTGCATTTTACTTGGAGCTCCAACATGACACTTTGCTACCAGATTGAGCCAGGAGACATTACAGGACTACATGATGTCACTTGCATCTAGACGTGGTCTTCAGGCACCTTCTGTACATTTTCTTGGCCACCTTCCCTCTCCGCCTAATGAGTCTCTGCAGGAGACTCTGGTGGTGCTTATACATTATGTATGACACGTCATCGCTCTGGGACAGAGCTATTGCATTCTGCTTTGACTGAATCACAAGCTCCTGCCAGGTTAGGATCCTTCATGTTTTGAAATCATGGTGTAAGTAGGTTTTTACAAGTGCATGCCAAGTCTTCTTTCCAACACGATGCCCTCGTCTAAGCTCACCAGGGGCGGACCCTACATGATTTCGCAATGTTGCTATAGCGCCAATTCATGTAAATTCAATCAACCCCCCTTCAAAGTATGCGTCATCTTGACATTTTGTCCTCTGCAAAATTTGGCTGGAACATCAACATGTTGTAGCGCACAGATAGCCCACGGTTGCAGTGGCTGACGTAACCCCAGGATGCAGAGAAGGCAAGCGATGTGCATGCAGATGGTCCTTTTATTAGGTACCAGGCAGCAGTCCAAAACAATCAAGGTCTGGCAGGAAGTCCGATGTATGAAACACAATATGGCATAAGGAATACGCAAGATACCAGTGGTGTGCCGTCAGGGCAGACAAAGCCTTCTCTGTTAGCCTAACATAACCAGGAATCATAATTAAAGATGAAATATTTTTTTAATGGACTTTCCCTAAATATGTAAAAGTATTCAAATTCTCTTCATGACATATTATGCTCCTTCCAGTGCTGTTGTTTTTAGTTTTAGTTCGTATCCAATCAAAATTTAGCTAGCTTATGTTGCCATGCTGTAACAAATCTCCCCGGGTCCATCAGAACCAACAACGTCTGTGCACTGTAAGTAAACAGGCACATACAGTTGATGGATAATTGCCATAGCCAATCAGATCACAAGTTGTTGTCAGTAAGGCCTTCTAGCTGGCCTCACGTTCAAAGTGACATTTAGGCATCCTGTGATTGGATAAGTCATCGGGACCGTTAGCGGATGAATTTGCTAACACATAGAGTTGAGCGACAGTTGCGATAGCCAATCAGATTCCAAGTTGTTGACAGTAGCTGTTCTGTTACATCTGACAGTTGTAAACTCTTGTTGTTAAAGTCTGTCATGCTTGTCATTTAATTAACATTGTTACATGTGTATTTGTCGCCATCATGTGGTCAGGGCTGTTAATATTACTTTGAGAAGTGTGTACTTTGAATCAAACTTTAGTGACCGGAAGTTGCATAAGCTAAGCAGAGAAATCTACTCTATATGTTTTATTTGCTGATGCGTTTTAATTGATTTTTAAATGCGCCAGAAAATAAGTCATTTTGTATACTGTTGATGTGATTCAATACAGGGTAGGGTGAAAATGTGTTCCTGTATAGTATTTCTCCAGCAATGATCATGTGGTGACATCATTTATGGTACTGACCCCGAAAGGGACAAGCGGTAGAAAATGGATGGATGTAGAGGTAGTCATTGAAGTCGGAGATCACCGAAGGCCTAAGTGGGAAACGCACGGCCCGCTTCTGCAAGATACAATGAACTAGCCTCTACATGCTGGCTTCCATCCATTAATCCATTAACTACCGCTTGTCCCGTTCGGGGTCGCGGGGGGTCGCTGGAGCCTATCTCAGCTGCATTCAGCAGATACAGGCTATACACTGAACTAATTGGTCTTCCTGGCAGAAGAGTCTAATCAAGCAAGTGTGCAGATTCAGCGGTCCAACAAGAAGTGGATAAGAAGGGAGGAAGAAGCACTGAAACAGACAAACACAGGAAAATAATAACACAGTTCAAAGTGTCATGAGGGATCATGACAAGGCAACTGCGATTCCTCCGGACCCAATCGGCATTTTCTAATTCCACAGTGGAGTGTTTTAGGTCTCGTCTTAAGACCCACTTTTATTCTTTGGCTTTTAACACTACGTGAGTTGTGAGGTCCTCTGTGTTTTTAAAATTTTGATTTATGTTTATTGTTTTATTTGGGATTACCCTTTGAATTTTTTTAAATTATATTTATTTTTATATTGTTTTTATATTGGTTTTATATTTCTTTATTTTCTGTTTTTATTCAGTCATTGGTGGAGCTAAGAATATTATTTGAATATTGTTGTGCAGCACTTTGGAAACATTTTTGTTTATTAAATGTGCTATATGAATTAAATGGATTGGATTGAACATACAGCAAACATCTGCAAAACATATCCTGTAGCTGGTAATGACAGAATGTCAAAATAAAATCACATGGCTCCACCAAAGTCACATGTTTAAAGATGCCAGAGAGTGGAACAAGTAACAGGCTCTGCAAGTTAGTCTCGGAGACCCATTATGTGTGGTCCTGAACACAGTCTTGACTGTCACATGAAGCCTGGCACGCCCCTCTCTCTCCGTCTGGCCAGGAGAGCGAGGACACAATGGCAACTTTACACGCTGGTAGCAGGAGCAAGCGTGAGGTCAAAAAAGCAATCTCACCCCTCCGTTATTTGGACATTATAACTTTCTAGTGGAGTGTAGTCGCATGAACACAAAAAATACAGAAATGAGCACGCGCACAATAGACTCACTGGGCGGTGTGCTGTCACTTGGAGTCCAGCCAAAAGAATGTGGCATGTCTTGATGACCCCATAGAAGCGCACTGTGGCACGCTTTTCGAGCGTTAAAGCGGGAAATATTTGAGTAAACTACAAATCTATTTGGTAATTCCTTAATCTACCCATTTTTACACCACTGTCTCTCTCGATGTCTCGCGGGGTAGCTTTCCAGCTACACCCTGGACTAGTCACCACCTCATAAACTGTCATCCAGAAAATATATTTATATGTTTGTGAGGTATTTACAATATTACATGTTATATAGTCATTTGACTTTTATGAGAAACATTATTTTGCAGACTGATATGAACATGTCCACTGTAGTAAAGTATTGCTGGAGAAATAATATACAGAAACACATTTACGCACTACTGGCCATTGTACAAAACGGGTTATTTTGTGGCGCATTTAAAAATCAATAAATCAGCAATTAAAACATATCTTATGCGGTACTGTCAAAATTAAAATCGCAAAAACATTTTAAACGTGAAAGAAATAAAGAAAATAAAATATCTAAACTGACATTTCATCAACAACTGAGCTGGGTTAGATGTAGTTTCTCTTTAAATATCCTTCTTGAAAGTAGCCTTTCAAATATATTTGTTGTCTTGTCTAATCATAAAAGATGCAAACGAGGCGTGTTGGCTGAGTGCTTAAAGTTTATAGTAAATGATAAATGGGTTGTTCTTGTATAGCACTTTTCTACCAGACCTGGACTTGGACTAGGACTAGGACTAGGACTTGGACTAGGACTAGCGCTTGGACCAGGACTTGGACTAGGACTTGGAAGTGGACTAGAACTTGGACTAGCGACAGGTGCTAGCCGTGGTGCAGGTGGAGGTGGCCTAGCTGGGGATTGCGGTTTGGCCCCCCACAGGAAGCGGATGCCAGACACGCTCCCCGTGGTCTGAAATTGGCTCTAGGGGTGGGTGGAGGGAGATCATGAGGGGGGGTAAACCCCTCCCCTCTCGATTGTTCCTTCAGCTTTAGTTCGATTTGAACCCTCCGGTACCACTCATCCACCCAAGCAGGACTGTATTTTTCGAGATGTGTCTCAAAATCTGGTGAAGTTGGGGCAGGAAGTGCAGTAGACTGAGGAGTGGGTGGAACTTGAGCCATAGGGGTTGGGGCCAACATAATAGGGAGCTGAGCTTGGAAGTCAGCAGGTGACCGAGACCGACTAGATTTACAATGAATAAAATTGTCCTGATATAGTTTGGACCTAGTATAAATATCATTTGTGGATGACTGCGGGAACAAATTTAAAAAAAAAATATTCGTCACTGCTGTCATCAAACGTGGGCGGGGGAGCGTAATCGGGGGCATCAACAGAGTGACGTCATCCGCGGCAGTCTCCAGCTGACGGACAGCCCATTTGATGAAATATTTGGCAAAATGTGTGATGGGATTACCAAACAACTGCTGGGAGGAAGACTGGGCTGATTCTGGGTGGCTGTGATCCGGAGGGAAGGATTGTGGGGTTGGAGCGTCTCTGTCGCGAGGCGAAGCCTCCTTGTGTGAATTAGCCTTCGCGGACGCGAGCGAGCTTGCTGAGAGGGGACATCACAGGGCCAGACGGAGTCGAGCGAGACCAGAAACCCACCAGGTCCGCATAGCATGTCTTCGTCCGGTGAACAGCGGCGCGTCTCTGTCTCCATAGCTCGGAGTACAGCTCACGTACCTTGGTCGACCTCTGAAAAGCCCGCAGCGAGAGAACTTTTACCTGCTTGTTTCCTACTGTAACGATTGCGTGGCATCGTGATGCGGGTGCGTTCTCTTTTGATGCAGTCGGGCTCGGACACAGCGTGAAGGTAAGAAACAATGAATTACTTTAAAATATAAATCAGACCAAGAAAATAAAAAAACTTGCACAAGGCACTAAAGGTAAACAAAAAGAGCTAGCATAGGAGCTAGAAAAACTAAGGCATAGCGAGGAAGCTAGCAAGTACAAAACTGGTTACCAGAATCGAGAATCAAGGTCGTAACTGTTGTGCGAACACAAACTAGGAAGCAAGAAAGAATGAACAAAGAAGGCAGGCTTAAATCAAGGTGGTAATCACGAGGCAGGTGCGCGTCAAAACCAAGAGGCAGGTGAAACTAATGCGTAACTATGGTGACCGAATAAACAAGGAAGTACAACCAGGAACTAAAGAAGTCAAACACTAACAGAACGTAATACAAAAAGACTCAAAACCTAAACATAATATGATCCGGGCAGCGGATCATAACAGCGACATGACTAAAAGTGTGCTGTTTTTGTTTGGAGGTTAAGAAACCTCCGGTCAGACTCTAGCTACGGTATATGCACAAATCTGTCATTGTTGTTATTTCTAGTTGAAAAGTTTCCAATACTTTTCTGTACCACTCAAGAAGGTAATTGGACTCAAACACTACCAACATTGCTGACAAAGCTGATACACAGTTTAAGTCAAGGTGAGGGGGCGGCGCGGGATGAGCAGACCAACCCCTCAATACAGCTATTTTTCAAGAGACAGTCAGAATGAGGCTTGAAGACAGTGTCCATCCATCCATTTTCTACTGCTTGTCCCTCTCTGGAGCCTATCCCAGCTGCATTCGGACGGAAGGTACACCCCGGACAAGTCGCCACTTCATCATAGGGCCAACACAGATAGACAACATTCACACTCACATTCACACAGTAGGGACCATTTAGTGATGCCAATCAACCCATTGAAGACCGGGTGTACAGCAAAATTGATGCACACTTTTGACCAAAGAATAGAATAGAACTTTATTGTCATTGAACTTAAAAAGCACAACAAAATTAATTCCATCATTATATGTGTGACGATCTGTCGTGTAAAGTGACACATATTCGGTTGTTGCCTTAGTTTATGCGTATTTCCAGTTTGGCGCTGTTACTTTGGTTCACTTTCCTGCATGTCTCCCTAAGCGCTCTCTCCCTCACCTGTCACTGATTAACAGCCTGGCCACACCTGGTCCTGGTTGCTAATCAGCTGGTTGTTATTTCTGCCTGCCTCGCCCTCCAGTCAGGGCTTGAGGATTGTTCAGGTTTGTGATGGAAATACCTGACCATGCAGAAAACTAAATCATTAAGAAATGGCAAATACTAAGAAATTGCATCTTCATTTCAGTCATGAATGACTAAAATAAGGTATTAAATTGAACCTTGGAGGCAAGAGCACAGTTCAAGCTACTGGGTTGCCAAATCTTTTTATCTGTGTGGTTTAAGTCCAACTCCAACTGTTAGTTTTTGCTCACCTTTCTACCCGTTTCACAGCAACCTGAATGTGTAACCTCTCTCCACTCATCGTTTCAGGTGATTGAGCGGTCACAACTCGGTTCAGACGATCCTCTCCAAATGTCAAGATATGAAATGACATGCTAAGCTTTTAGTGGTGTGTCTTTTGACTGAGGAGGGTAGATGAGAAGGGTTGGAGGTCAGAGATTTTCCTGTCACAGAAAGGTTGGAGGCGATCTGACTGTTTTAAGGCTTTGTCCACTTAAAAACGTTCTGACGGCCTTGGTCCCCTTGCCTCAGTCAGGAGGTTTTACATGCACTTAACGCCAAGAGCACTGCTCAATTTCAAGTATGATGCCGTACAGATACGGGTGCGACAATTATTGGCACTTTTATGTGTTAACATGGTAATTAATGTTAATTATTAAATGATTAAATGTATTGTTGTAAATTAAGTACTGCAGTTTATCCTTGCTGTAATCAGGAAGTAGTCTTTGTCATTCATTTAAATGTGCTAGTCGTGTCTTCGTCATACAAAGTTTTTATTCTGTAAGTATTGTACTTATTACACATCAACTGATCGAATTTACCGTGCATCTTAGTTGTACTTTCATTTACCAAATGTAGAGGTGTTGAAATCGCCATTTAAGATAGCTAATGCTACTAGACCTACAAAATTTGGTCAGTACCTAAAAAAGAATCAACTACATCACTACACACACTACTACATCATTATTCACCAATCACACTTATGGCAAGGTGCATGTCAAAGTTTGTTGTTGACGAACCCCAAGATGCAGAGAAGGGGGCAGGCATAGAGTGAGAAAACATGGTTTTAATATAAACAACTAGAACAAAACCAAACAAAGGGTTCAAGTCAAAAGCGCGCACGTGGGCAGATAACAAACAAAAGTCCTAGCGTGGAAGCTAACAGGTATCTAGCAGGAAACAGACAAACTGGAAACCGCTAATGGCTAACAAGAAAACACGAAACCAAACAGCTAGGAGAAAACCAACTACAAATAGCTAACAAGAACAGCTTACCGCTACGACGACAAGGACAAATAGTAGCACGACAGGTAGTAGCTGTAATGATGACATCAACAAATCACGACAGGTAGCAATGACACAAGAGCGACAAGACGTGACATTGACCAGGCGATAATCCAGCACTGTCTGGAGGAACAAAGCAGGTAAAATAGGAGCTGGCTCATTGACTCAGGTGTGGCCAGGTGCCAATCACCCACAGCTGAGGGGAAACAAAGCATTCAGGGAGACAAACAGGAAGCTGAACCAGAGTGGCCAAGCGCAACCTGAGGGTCCATGGTTCAATCCTCACCTAGTACCAACCTCGTCACGTCCGTTGTGTCCTGAGCAAGACACTTCACCCTTGCTCCTGATGGGTGCTGGTTAACGCCTTGCATAGCAGCTCCTTCCATCAGTGTGTGAATGGGTAAATGTGGAAGTAGTGTCAAAGCGCTTTGAGTACCTTGAAGGTAGAAAAGCGCTATACAAGTACAACCCATGTATCATTTATTTATCATTTAAATACTAAACACACAGAGGAGAAACTAAAACACAAACAAACCTTCAGTGGCAAGCCTGACAGTGCATTCAGAAACACTGAAATCCTTTTTTTTTAACCTGTCCTGTCCAGCCATGTTTTGCTCCATATGTTCATATCTGTAGTAATATAGAGCAGACCTGTACCCTTTCCTGTTTTGAATGACATTCCGTTGTTTGTCATTCTTTTTTGGCGTGATTGTATTGTCATATATGCAATGATACAAAGTTCCTTATATGGAAACTTTATATTAGACCCGCACACTGGGTCAATGGTGCAGTAATTAGTGACATGATCTTACAAAACAGCTTCTATTCTCATTTTGGCCATGTATTATTTATTGTATCTTTTATTTCAACAACAGGGCCGCACAGTGGGACTGGGGTTAATGCATGTGCCTCACAATACGAAGGTCCTGAGTTCAATCCCGGACTCGGGATCTTTCTGTGTGGAGTTTGCATATTCTCCCCGTGACTGCGTGGGTTCCCTCCGGGTACTCCAGCTTTCTCCCACCTCCAAACACATGCACCTGGGGATAGGTTGATTGGCAACACTAAATTGGTCCGAGCGTGTGAATGTGAGTGGGAATGTTGTCTATCTGTGTTGGCCCTGTGATGAGGCGGCAACTTGTCCAGGGTGTACGCCGTCTTCCGCCTGATCGCAGCTGAGATAGGCTCTAGCACCTCCCGCGACCCTGAAAAGAACAGGCAGTAGAAAATGGATGGATGGATGGAATTCAACAACACAGTTACTTATCTCGGCGCTATTTTGCCCAGGACAGTCTAGTTGACCAACTTTCAGCTAAAAATAACTTTTTGATACACCTTATCGTCAACTCCTACCTCATCACTTGCACATCTCCACATTGGTGAGACTTTGGCGTGAACGATTGTCCAAAGACGAGATGTACAAGTACCGGCGAATGATAATCAGACCACTATCAGCTGTCAGCTGATGTTTGTTCAGTGCTATGTGGAGATAAACTCTGTTCATGCAATTCATTTTCAACATTATCAGCTTAACATGACATTGGTGAGTATTTAACGTGAGCAATGCCCAGGTCTAATTTAGAAGAGTTACCCAGGATGTGATGTACAGTGGGGCAAAAAAGTATTTAGTCAGCCACCGATTGTGCAATTTCTCCCACTTAAAATGATGACAGAGGTCTGTAATTTTCATCAGAGGTACACTTCAACTGTGAGAGACATAATGTGAAAAAAAAATCCAGAAATTCACATTGTAGGAATTTTAAAGAAATCATTTGTAATGTATGGTGGAAAATAAATATTTGGTCAACCATTCAAAGCTCTCCCTGATGGAAGGAGGTTTTGGCTTAAAATCTCACGATACATGGCCCCTTTCATTCTTTCCTTAAAACGGATCAATCGTCCTGTCCCATTAGCAAAAAAACAGCCCCAAAGCATGTTTCCACCCCCATGCTTTACAGTAGGTATGGTGTTCTGGAAATGCAACTTAGTATTCTTCTTCCTCCAAACATGACGAGTTGAGTTCATACAAAAAAGTTCTATATTGGCTTCATCTGACCACATGACATTCTCCCAATCCTCTGTTGTATCATCCATGTATCCATTTTGGTATAAACTCAACTCGTCGTGTTTGGAGGAAGACGAATACTGAGTTGCATCCCAAGAACACCATACCTACTGTGAAGCATGGGGGTGGAAACATCATGCTTTTGGGCTGTTTTTCTGCTAAGGGGACAGGACGATTGATCCGTGTTAAGGAAAGAATGAATGGGGCCATGTATCGTGAGATTTTGAGCCAAAACCTCCTTCCATCAGTGAGAGCTTTGAATGGTTGACCAAATACTTATTTTCCACCATAATTCACAAATAAATTCTTTAAAATTCCTACAATGTGAATTCCTGGATTTTTTTTCACATTCTGTCTCTCACCGTTGAAGTGTACCTATGATGAAAATTACAGACCTCTGTCATCATTTTAAGTGGGAGAACTTGCACAATCGGTGGCTGACTAAATAATGTTTTTCCCACTGTATTTCCATTTAGTGGTTGTGTTGGCTGAACAACAACCATTGCAATGATGCTGGGAGGATCCTCCAGGCTACTGTTGAGTACTGTAATCTACAGTAAAACACACTCAAAGCTACTATAATGGGTGAAACGGGTGTAAAGATGACTGAAGGCTCTAGTTATATTCAAAGGCAGATTTAGTAGGTTGTAAATATCTTTTTATGTTCTTACTTTTAAAATATTCAATTTATTTAAAATAATCCTACTTTGCAGACCATTGTCAGGCTTGGAACCAATTGGCCACAATAAATGAGGGACGACTATTTTGTATAAAATTGTGTTTTAAATTAAACTATTCCTAAAGGTACCTTATTGTTATACAATATTAACCTGTATTTCAGAGGACCCCGTTGTTGAAGACCTCTAATACAACGGTCTAACATCAGATTTGGATTGTACTCAATATTTCTTCCTTAATAAAATCCATACCACTGTCATATGGGCTGTGTATTTGATGTGCATACACCATGTGAAAAGGTTGCTGTCCCACTTGTGCACGCAATAGTTCAGGCTGAGGTTTAACTGAGCAGCTGGCACAGCCCTTCGAGACAAGGGGCTGCATCTCAGCCCAATTAACCCCTGTCTGTTTATTATGTGTCTCTGTGGATGAAGATGATGATCCCTGGACCCAACCTTGACAGGCCAACTGTACAGGGAAGAGACTCCAGACCTCTGATAAATTTCATAAAGGTGTAAGATGTAGCCTCATTGTACACACACACACACACACCATAACTGTGTGTGTGAGAGTGTTTCCCATACCCTATACAGTTGTTTGTAATAAATAGGCAAGCACCTTACACTGCGGTGCATGCTGTTAAATTAATAATGAGCTATCAAACACTGCCGATTTATGTGAAACTACTCAGCACTGCAGCATTTACTTTCCTTTCATCACCCATTGAGAGAGTAATGGGCTGCACTCTGCCCAAAACAGGTTGTCACTATCGGGGTTAAAGCTGTCATGCCAGGTTGATAACGGCAATAATTCAGCCAGGACTATTACACTCTGAAATTGGGTCATGCTTTGGCTGAAACAATTTTTGCATGCGTACGAACGGCAGAAAGAAAACTGATACTGTGGAAATGAGGAGCTGTTTAGTCACCTGAAAACTGGGGCTATTCAAGCGGAAAGAGAGGCTGTCTTTTTCCATGATGAGGACATTAAAGGTTAATTTCTAGTTCAGATAGTCTAAATGAGCGCTTCACCATTTGTGACACACTGTAATGAACCGACTGAAGATCTTGACAAAAAATTAGTAAAGGTGTTCAACGTGCTTGAATGGTAGAGCAGCTTCTCTGAATATACAGACGTAGAATTGAAGATTGCATGCATCCCCTGCTGCAGATTGAAACAATTTAAATGTCATAGTCCTATTTTACGCAACAGTTAACCCAACAACACAAACTATTAATACGTGGACTAAGAACCTTTTATTTAGTACAGTACATTGTGATAACATTGTGTCCAACTGAGAGATAAAATTAATAGTTTTTCTTCTGCTGTGCCTGCAAAGAACACAGGTCACATTTGTGTGTGTGTGTGTGTGTGTGTGTGTGTGTGTGTGTGTGTGTGCGTGCGTGCGTGCGTGTGTGTGTTACTCAGGGCAATAAACATAATAAAAAATTGGCCCAAAAAGTTTTTCTTAGGGCTATGTTTCCTAGGGACGTATATTGTTGAGATTTTATTGATACCGATACCATTATCGATATTCTTTATCGATACCAGTATTTATTGGTACTCTTATTGGTATTATATGTAATTTGTGTAAAAATAAAGTGTGGAAAAAATGCATTTTTTATTACCATTCCTAATATACATATTTTTTAAATTATTGCCTCCTTATTTGTGATTATTCCAAGCTGATTATCGGGTTCTAGAACTGGGTGAATAATATTACAATTTTTTGTTATCAAACAGACAGTCTTAAAGCATCCATACTACATATTAAATTAATTAAATATTAGTTCAACATTCCATTACCAATCTAGATAAATAAAAAAAGGAAACTCAAAAAAAAAAAAAAGAACAATAACATAATTTACCTATCAATTGAGTTGGCATGCTTTCAAGTAAAAGAAAGCACACACAAAAAAGATATATCAGTTATTATTTCAACATTTGTGGTCCAACTATAGTATTATGTTGGGGACATCTTTGCGCTCCTGCCTCTTCTTTGCTTGGGAGGGTCTCTTTGCTGGCTCCACTATGGACGGGACTCTCGCTACTATATTGGATCCTCTATGGACTGGACTCTCACTGTTATGTTGAATCCACTATGGACTGGACTTTCACAATATCATGTTGGACCCGTTCGACATCCATTGCTTTCGGTCTTCCTTGGGAGGGGGGTGCACACTGGGGGCGTGAGGGGTGCACACACATATGCGGTCCTCTCCAAGGTTTCTCATAGTCATTGTTACCGACGTCTCACTGGGGTAAGTTTTTCCTTGCTCTTATGTGGTCTTTGTACCGCGGATGTCGTTGTGGCTTGTGCAGCCCTTTGAGACACTTGTGATTTAGGGCTATATAAATAAATATAGATTGATATTAATTGATAAATCTGTGATTCTGTTATCGTCTGCGTACCTTGTAACCGAAAGTGGGCTGGTAAAACGTTGACTTCTTTGGCAGTTCCGCCTGTCTTTTCTATGCTCCGCAGCGGCACCTGAATACATTTGACAGCGCCCGTGTGTCATAAATTTTGACGGCCTGCTGGATAAAAAAAGTATTGATAACCATGTCATTATTTAACAATTTTGACAAACCAGTACCAAAAAACACAGATACCTGGCATACATGCCTAATGCTCACACTGCAGATAGATTTTTTATTTTTTTGACCGTGTGACCTGTTTTAGTGATGGGATCGGCAATTCTATTGACTGATCTGAATCACTAGAATCAGTTCCTTAAATTGAGTCGTTAAAAAAATGTGTTCAACGAATCCCCCCCCAACCTCCCCCCCCCCCCCCCCCCCCCCCAAAAAATAGGACAGTGACTGAACGAGAGCCTCAATGTGACGTCATCCCCGCGACACAGTCAGTTCTCTGCGTCAGTAGGTCCGCGAGTCCTGATTCTGAATGAGTGAGTGAGTGCAGCGTGAATCTGAATCACGTCCTCAGCGACAACCAGTCAGTTCTTGTAGGTTCGTGAAGCGAACCTGAATCACTCAGCTACAGTTCTTTGGGCCAGAGGGCGACAGACGTGAATCGCTCTCTGCCCTGACAGACTCCCCTTGACGTTAACAAACACACATTGCAGCTGTAGTAGAGATTCTGTTACTTTCAAAAGCACTGTGTGTGTGTTTCCGGCCTGTCCAATAAACAAAGTGTGACTAAATGTCTTGGTTGTTAAATATGTTTTATTGCACTGAAATGCAGAGGTGGGTAGTAACGCGCTACATTTACTCCGTTACATCTACTTGAGTAACTTTTGGGATAAATTGTACTTCTAAGAGTAGTTTTTATGCAACATACTTTAACTTTTACTTGAGTATATTTATACAGAAGAAACGCTACTTTTACTCCGCTCCATTTATCTGCAATCAGGTCGCTACTCGCTACTTTTTTTTTTTATCGATCTGTTAATGCATGCTTTGTTTGTTTTATTTTTGTCAGACACGCATTCAAAGTAGGAACTACGCATGCTTGCGTTTCACCAATCACATGCAGTCACTGGTGACGTTGGACCAATCAAACAGAGCCAGGTGGTCATGTGACCGTCACACGTAGAACCCGACATGTTGAAAAACTTATTGGGGTGTTACCATTTAGCGGTCAACTGTACGGAATATGTACTGTACTGTTCAATCTACTAATAAAAGTTTCAATCAATCAACCAACCAATTAAAAGTGTAAAGGAAAAAAGACACTTTTTATTTCAACCGTACTTCCCGTCAAAAGCCTAAAGACTGATCGCACAGTTCCTGTCTTCACAATAAAAGTGCTGCTCCATCGCGCCTGCGCTAACAAAACAAGAGTCTCCGAAAGCCAGCGCAAACAAACTGGCAAGCTACGGAGTTTGCCGCCAATGTATTTCTTGTAAAGTGTATAAAAACGAATATGGAAGCTGGACAAATAAGATGCCAAAAACCAACGACTTTCATGATGTATTAGACAGGAAGGAGGAACTTTTTTTCTCCTCCATTTGAAAACCGGGACGTTAGCAGCGCTATACTGTCTGATTCCAATCAATGCAAGTCATCAGAATCAGGTAATACACCAACTTATATTCTTGTCTTCATGAAAGATAGGAATCTATATGTTAAACATGCATGTATATTCATTAAAACACCTTTAACATGTGAACAAAAACGGCAAAATAAATACATATAAATTGTATACTGTATATATAAAGGTATGTATATATATATATATATATATATATATATATATATATATATATATATGATATGTGTATATGTATATGTATATATATATATATATATATATATATATATATATATATATATATATATATGTATATATATATATGATATGTGTGTATGTATATGTATATATGAGGTAGATCACCTCAACTTGGTCATTTATTAAGTAATTGATTAACGTTGAAAAACTTATTGGGGTGTTACCATTTAGTGGTCAATTGTACGGAATATGTACTGTACTCCAATTTACTGATACAAGTTTCAATCAATCAATCAATCAATCAATCAATCAATGCCTACTGAGCCTATGGTGCTGTTAAGTTATTGTGGCTCAATTTGCCTTAATTTTTTTTAATTTTAATGTATTATTATTTAATATATAATATTGTTTTAGTTGCTTAAGAGATATTCCTGGCTCTGAATTTGCTCATTGCTATTTTTATGTTTTTGTGCATTATTTGTTGCCATAATCATTAAAAGAGCAGGTTACTCATCAGTTACTCAGTACTTGAGTAGTTTTTTCACAACATACTTTTTACTTTTACTCAAGTAAATATTTGGGTGACTACTCCTTACTTTTACTTGAGTAATAAATCTCTAAAGTAACAGTACTTTTACTTCAGTACAATTTCTGGCTACTCTACCCACCTCTGATGAAATGAAAATAAAAAATACATAAAAGTGGGAAATAAAAAAAAAATAGTAACAGCCTACTAAAATGCTTGCAATCAACAGTTAAATAAATAGGCCTTGTTTGTTTAGTGCAAAAACAAGTATTACATTAAGAAACCCTTAACAAATGCCAACATAAAAACTAAATGTTCTGTAGCAAAGAAAATGTAGACTTAAATATGCAAACAAAAAGAAAATAAATACCTTCAAAATAAAACAAATAAATTAAAAGAGCCAGAAATGCCAACATAAAAACCAAATGTTCTGTAGCCTACGTTAAAAAATATAACAAATAAGAAATTTCAACTTAAATGTGCAAACAAAAAGAAAATATATAGGCTACCTTAAATAAAACAAAACAAATATTAAACCAAGTGCCAGAAATGCCAACATTAAAACTAAAATTTCTGTAGAGGTTTCAGTGAGTCACAGAATGCGCCAGTTCCACTCATACCAGCATGGTCGCGGCGGAGCTCAACTGAACTGAGAAAGGAACGAATCAGTTCATGAAGTGATTCAGTTTAGTATGTTCACTCAAAAGATTTGTTCGTTCGAACGAATCGTTCGCGAACGACACAACACCAACCTGTATCTGATTTTTTTTATGTCATTTGCCTTTTCACATCGTAGAGACTTTCCAATTTACCTTGGTAAATTAGATACCTCCCTGTGTACATACCAAAAACTAGACAGGTAAATATAGTTTCACCAAGAACTAATTTGGTACCTAGAATATACCGTAGGTGGAACTTTCCTACAAGACCTGTGTCATGTGACGTGTGTTGTCAAACGCTGATTGAGAGCCGTGTGCCAGGATTCTTTTTGTTCTGCCGAGGTCTCAATATAGAGCAATGTCTTCTAGGGAGGGCAGAGGGCGAACACTAATTCCACAGATCTTTATTTAAAACAGGGACCACGCATACCAATGTGTGACATTCCTACACTTCAACTCTTATTTTACTGGCTGTGCTCTCTCTCTAGTGGTTGTTAACGGATGAAGGCTGGAGCTTGGAGCACACCTGATGGCAAACACCAGTGGACAATATGAACTGATTGAGTGTGAAAGTTGTCTGTCCGTGTTGGCCTTGCGATAAGGTGGAGACTTGTCCTGGGTGAACCCCGTCTTCCGCCCCAGTGCAGCTGGGATATCCAGGTGAATTCTCAAAGGCTATGGAAAATATATTTCAGATGACTACCTCAGTAGTGAGGCCACCCAGGCTCTTGTTCGACTGCCACAGGGACGCCAAACAGTCTGACTACATCATTAAGTTCTTGACACTGGGAGCTTGGAGCGATCGGAAGTCTAGGGCTCCCCTAGACAACATTTGCACGGGCCTTGACTATAGCATCAAGAAACCATCTTGTACCACTTGAGTTGCCGCCAGACCTTGACGACCTCATCTCGTTGGCTATCCAGACAGACAAGAGGCTCGATGAGCAAACAGAGGATTTTTACAAAAAACGCGGAGAAGAGTGTTACAACATAAAACCCTAGATAACTTCCGGCTGCATTACCTGCCGACCATCACCATCCCCTAACAGCCCACTTTTCACGCAGTGAGGGAGAAGTCAATACAGCTCGAGGGAAGTCGTCTTACATCAGCAAAAAAGCTTTGTCCTCGACGCCAGCACCTGTATTTATTATGTGGGCAAGTCAATAATCCACTCAGCCGCACCAGCATCTGTGGTTTTCAGCACTATCTCTTTGGCGTTGGCTTCACCCCATCCACAACCATCATCGCCAGCATCCAAGTGACTTTAGCTGCCAGGTACCATTTCCTGGAAGTCTAAAGATCTTGATATCACTGTATTCATTGACTTTGGCATTGATTATTGTATTCTTGATGAGGACCATGTTACGAATTAGAATATATCCACCATCCCTTTATGTTCTCCCAAAGGCGTACCTTCTCTTGACAGACATCATCTGGCCAATGTACTATTTCAAATCGAGCTCCTTACGTAATCATAATGAAGAGCTTCGATTTTTCGTCATTCCATCTCGTGCCACTCTCATTGTCCTTGTGGTTACCTGGCTTGCCACACATAAACCCCCTTATTGATTGGAATGGACTTATGACAACAAATTAGTGGGTTTTTTTTCAACTCCCACTGCCTCAAATCCGCTACGCCATTATTAGTTGATGCTAATGATACCATGTCTGAAGAAGTCGATTTCTCTCATGTACTGGCAGCCTACCATGATCTCAGGGAGGTGTTCAGTAAAGCACGTGAGCTATGTCTTCGTCCACATAAACCATACAATTGTGGTATCGATCTCCTCCCCGATTTGTCTTTACCCACCTCTTGTTCACATATTTCCCTGCCTGAATGCTGAAAGGAAAAGTGTCTCCAACCCTGAATCAATTAGCGTGCGCCTAATTATATCACAATCAAAAGCAAGTATCCCCTGCCCCTTTTCGACTCAGTATTTAGAGCTGTAAAATATATGTATACTTTTTACCAAACAATCTCACAAAAAACATCTTGATCGTATCTGGGAGGGGGGAGAGTGAAAGACTGCATTTAATATCCCAATAAGGCACTTTATGTATTTGGTTATGCCATTTGAGTTGACCAAGCTTCGTAAACGACATCTTACGTGACATGTTTGGCTGTTTTGTTTTTGTGTACCATAATGATATTTTGATTTTTTTTTTTTTGTCCACAATAGAGAAACTCATTCAACAAGTTTGCTTGGTGCCTTGGAGACTATTGGGGAATAAACTTTTTGTTAAAGCAGTTTATTGTGGAGCAAAGACAGCTTAAACCTGTTAAACTGGCCCGTTTCTACTTCTAGGAAGTGTCTGCAGAAATTTCTGGGTTTTTAACATTGTTATCGACGGTTTATCCACAATTATGGTCTTGTCGCTCAGGCATTTACAAAGGTCATGTCCATTAAAACACATTTTTGTCTAATACAAGAGGTTGAGGATGTATTTAACCTGTTAAAATGGTTATTTAAATCTGCTTGCATTCTTAATAATCCTGATCCTGCATCTGCCTTCATTTGTCGAGGTTGATGCATCTTACTCCATTGTGGAGGCGGTTCTTTCCCAGCTCCACCTGTCCAGCGGCAAGCTTCATCCCTGCACCTTCTTCACATGTTACCTGACATCTGCGAAAAAAAATGTTGATATCGGAAATAGAGACTATTTGGTCGTCGTGTTGGCTCTGCAGGAGTGGAGGCATCATCTGGAGGATTCACAACTACTCTTCACTATCTACATCGACCACAAGAACCTGGCTTATCTGCTCTCCACTCACAGAATGAATCCCTGACAGGCACGTTGGGCTCTTTGCTTTTCCCGCTTTAACTTTACTCTGACATACTGTCCTGGATCGCTGTTACGTTCCAGATGGCTCGAAGTCTAGGGATCGTAGGGGAACGCAACATAAAAGTGTATAAATCAAATAAGTTGTAAATTAAAGACACTGAAGCCAAGAATTGAAAACAAAAACTAGTGTATTGAAAAGTGACCAGGTGGTGGGGCGGGTACAACAAGGACACAACGTAAGCCTAGCTTGGGACTACTGGTGCTGTCAAAGAAATTAATAAAACATACCAAAATACACCTCTAGAAAAGAAAGCTAAGCTGACTAACTAAAGCTATTTAATTAGCATAAACTAAAAACCTACCTAACTACTCTAACCAAAGAGGGGGTCCATAACATACAAGGGTGCCAGCCACCACTAAGCCTGGTGTCTCTATACACAAAAACATCCTACGTTTGTAGTATATAAAGGCCTCTGTCTAACCTTTCCCAAGACTACCCAAGACTAGGCTGCAGATACTCACAAAGGTTGAAAGGTCCAAAAAACTGAAGAGAAAAAAAAAGTGTCACCGAGGACAAAGTAGGGTCTCTCAGAACTCCAGACAGCATGTCAGAAAAAGAATTCCCCTTTCCAGTGGTGAGCAGGTGATTTAAAGCAGCACAGGAGGATGGTTGGCTGGTTGATCCACAGGTTTAAATGAGGAACAACTGGGAACAGAAACCGGTTGATTGGCAGCAGAGGTCGTTGTTGAGTGTCACCTGTTCAAACGAAAGAAGAAGAAACACAAACAACAAACCACCACTACGTGGAACGTAACAATCGCTGAATTGCAAGCCCGATGCTCCGTCAAGGATACATTCTGCCCGGATGGACAAGAACCCTCCTGAAACCATTGATCCTCGGGCCTGTGTTCTGCCGGGGCTCCAGTGGAAGTGGGGGAAGAGGTGGAAACAACCTTTAAATATGTTGCTGTTCTGGCTGCCTGCCTCACTGGTCGACTGTTTGTCACCTCCAGTCTCCGCTCTAAGGTGCTTTCTTGGGCCAATAATTAAAGACTGGCATGCAATCCTGATGTAAACCGGACAGTGTATCTCCTGGCGCAGCGGTTTTGGTGGCCCTCCATGAGGACCAACGTCAAGGACTTTGTGGCAGCTTGCTCTGTCTGTGCTTACCATCTCACCAGTCTCTTGCTGGACTCCTGGGGCCACTGTCCATACTAGTCTGTCCTTGGTCACATGTAGTTCTGGACTTTGTCACAGGACTCCTTCCGTCCAACAGCAACACAGTCATGCTTATCATCGTTGACATTTTCTCTAAGATAGTCCACTTTGCTGCATTACCAAAGCTCCCGCTCTCTCTGGAGACTGCTGATCTGCTGGTCCAACATGTGGTTCGTCTTCATGGGATTCTTGTTAACATTTTCACCGACAGAGGGCCCTTGTTTGCATCTGCTGTTTGTAAAACGTACTGTAAGGCCCTCTTAGATAGTCTTTCTTTGGGCTACCATTCGCAGTCGGAATGAACAAACCAACACCATGCGCTGTTTATGCCATAAGAATAAGTGATTAAGAGTCTGCCATGGCCTCCAGTCGCCGCCCACCTACATAAAGTCCACCTGGTCCGGCGCAATACCTGACCACCACTGTCCCGCACCTCGGAGCACGATCAGAGACTGGCAAATTGTAATCGCATTCCCGCACCCGAATACAGGCCAAATTAAAGAGTATGGGTGTCTACTAAGGACTTACAATGACACAAAGGCACCCTTAAGCTCCAACCCAAATGTAGTGGTCCATATGTGGAGGAATGCATTATATTTCCCAATTCTCTCCAGCGCAGCCTTCCTAATGTCATTACAATACACCCTGTGTTCCACGTCTCTCTCCTCAAACCTGTGTCTACCTGTGACTTGAACCCTCCTGAGGTGCTTCCTCCTCCAAAACGTATCGATGACCATCCCACTTTTTCAGTGAAGGCCATTTTGGATGTAAGAAGAAGGGGCAGAGGATTCCAGTTCCTGGTGTACCAGATTACTTACTGAGTTCTATCGTCGCTTTCCGAAATTCGTTAAGGGGGAGTGGGGGAGTAGGGTTATTGCTGTTAAATTCTTACGCTTCCACCCTGTTTATTCTGGCTCTGCTGCTGGAGCTTGGAGCACATCTGATGGCAATCACCGGTGGACTATATTAACTGACTGCTCACACCTGGTTTTTGCTGATTCTTTTTTGATGTCTCTCTACACATCATTTAGAAGATCTCCTGACTACTCTAAATGCCAAGATTTATTAAGTATCATATTTTGTCTTACTTTATTATATTTTGTGCTCAAGTTCCTTTAGCCTTCCTCATGGTTAGTATTTTGTTTTTGCTACTTTGTTTCCTTCCATTTTCTTGGCACTGTGTGGCATTAGTTTGTGTTTTGCTTCCCTGTGATATTATTTAAAAAAAAAAATTCAAATGTACAACCCAGCCTAAATTCGAAATAAACTTAACTTCAACCTTTTAACCTCAAGCCTCTCCACTTGAGGGGTTCAAACTGCTATCACAGCGTAACATTAATGAACTTACATATAATATGTACTTACATCAGGTTTTAGCCAAAGCGTATTTACTGCGCATAATCCCCGGACAAGGGTGTGTGTGTATATATATACAATCAAATAACAATAACATTAAAAATAAAACCCATAAAGATTGGGATCACCCTCACATACTTATGAACATTAAGGTAATTAAAGGAGAGCTCAAAAGTCAGGTATTTACTAAATAGATAAACATATATAAAAATAGAATTAATTAGAGGAAGTGTAATTTGTGTGGTGAAAAATGTGTTTACTTTTCAACCAATTGACTTTTAAATTTAGCAAAGCTGGAGGATTCCCTTACTGTGGTAGGTCAACTTTGCCACAGTAAGCATCCCTTGTGAGAAAACATTTTCACCGAAAGAGGTTTTTCTCACAAGCACTCCCCCCTGGTTGTGGCCCTCACGATACGAGATGTAAATGTTCAAATTGTTCTGTATTTAATGTAGTCATTTATTGGGGATGCAGTTGGTTCAAAGACATTTATGTATTAAAAATGTTCAAATCTTGGTAGAATATTTTTGGAAAGAATATTACAGAGCTTTTAAGTAAAAGGGTTTTTGTCTAAAATTTTCGAAGCATATCTGTGGAGCAATTCTATTGGTTTTAGATTTGCTGCACTTGTGAAAATGTATGTTTACTCTTTAAGTATCCTGAAATTATGTCAACAACCCTAAATTTAAATGTATGGGATTATACTTTAGCAGTATAATCTTTATGGTTATGTAGATGTATTGCCTTCATATCTAATCTATCTGTAGTAAGGTGTTTAATATTGGATGGGCGGTAGGGCTGGACAATTGATCAAACTTTGATTTCGATTATGGTTTCTGACAATTATGAAAAATTAATAATGGAAAAAAAACAATTAAGGGGTTGCACAATGTGCATGCAAATTCCGGAGCCTGTGACAGTGAAACAGATGAGGAGCGAATGACTGAAAAAAGAGCATCTCTACTTGAAGTTTGGAATCTCAGCATGGTTGTTACTTTTATTTGACACAGTGCGAGTATGCCTAATCAAAAATCATTAAACTCAACAAAAAAAGTAAGGCATTTCTGCGTTTACGTAACCGCGGACCGAGTCACATAATTGGTCAATAAAACGTAATCCGCTGTTCGTTGTCATTGTGAGGAGAAAATACATCTGTTTGGAAAAGTAATGTTTCGGGTAGCTCTGGTTCATCGGCAACACACTCAAACTTCCCGTCCTGAGCTAAACAATGTCGAGAAGGTCACTTGAAACAGCGACTAAACTACAAAGCTAACAAGAATGATCCATACACCCGCAACACACCTCATCTGCTTGTGTTGTTGTTAACGACATCATCGATGTAACATCAATGTACAAACAGTGGTCACAACTTGAGAGACGCTTTCTTTTTAGCAGCCTCAAGTGAGTCGCCTCTTTTCTCATCAAGTTGAGAGCAAAAGCACAGCACTTCTCGCCTTCACAATAACATAACACAACTGATCTGACTGCGCTAATTGCGCTAATTAAAAAAAAAAAACTACCTTACACAAGCATTGTGTACTTAAAGCACTTATTATGCTTTGACCTAAAATACTGGTCAAAATTGTCCAAAGATGTATTGCACCAATAAATCAATCATCAATTATAAACGTTATTATTCCTCCAGAGGAAATTCAGATTTTCAGCACAATCCCATTCAAGAGTAGACATACATTACAGCGAGACGGAACAGGAACGGGTCAGCCAACTTCCTGTGCTCCTTAATAAAGGTGAGGATTTGTGCATTAAATTAACAAACATTTTATTAAAAAATGTTTACACGAAAAGAACACCCTCTACGGTGGTTTAATAAAGGTAAAAGATAAAAAACAAAATTCGATTTGATTTATATTACTATTATTTTACTGTATTATTGCTAGTATCATTTTATTTGTTGTGGTTTATTTGTTTCTAATTTATATGCATATTTTTAAACTACATTTAAAGTTGAGTTTCAGTGGTACAATAAATACTCATGTTTTCAAATTAATTAATTGTGATTACAATGTCAATCAAAATAATTATAATTATTATTTTTGCCATAATCGTCCAGCCCTAATGGGAGGTAAACAATAAATTTACTCATGTTTTAATTGCTTTAATACTTTTTTATACTGAATATGCAAGTAATTGGTGTAAATGCTAAAATGTAATTGATGCTATGTTTTTAAGAGTATTTGTGCAAAAAAAGAACTACCAAAACATAAAATGACTGTAAAAGCTTTACTTTTTGGAGAAGTGGTCCACTTGTCATTCAGAATTTTGGAAGTTCAATTTAGTTTAAGTCAGTTCATTGTGTAAATTATATTATTACATATTAGACTGCAAGAATTATAGATCATTAAATACTGCTGACCTGTTACATCATGACACCAGAAAAAAGCTGTATCCAAACCCTGTTTATGTATTTTTTAATTCAGACTCATTTGTTTAATTGTTTGATACAGTAAGCAATTTCTCACCAGATGAGGGCAATACATGCAGAGGAACATTCACGTCGAATGGCAGGCAGGGATGAAGAAAGAGAAACATCCAACAGTTCCAAAGCACACGTCTAAATGTTACGTTTTAATTCAATAAATGTGATTAAGTACACAATAGGCTGACGGCCTGGACACAGGAAAGAGTTTCCTAGCCAGATGGCGATACTTCTCAACTGAAACGTAAGCGCAGTCTTTGCAAATGTTTGGCTCATTTTTGCAGCAGGCTTGATTCCCCTTAGGCCACTCACAGCCAGAGAACAGGAACATGTCCAAGACTGTCACATATCAGAATACATTACTGTTTCCATGTTTCTTGATAAAAGGTATTTTATTTCAAAATATTATAGGCTATTACTTAAGGTGACCTCTGTTTACATTATTACTGTATTTATTGCATGCATAGATGACTGCGTTAACCTTCCCTGGGTTAAAGCCTGTGCATTAAGGTGGCCTTGCTTGACGTGCGTGTGGTGAAAATATTACTGCTTATTGTACATTACGTCCCTACACAATTTTGAAGTTGTGGTCATGTGACAATCCACGATATGGCTTCCTCACAATGGCAGGGTGTCAAAAAACACATGTGAAAGATCTAATGATCCTTTTTCTCAACATTAATTTTATAGTTTCCCCTCTTTTATCGCTGTTCATTGGTACCGGGAATGAATACATTTGCACAAAGTAGGAATTATTAATCATACATTTGCAACATCATGAGAGCCCTCCAGACCGGAGATCTTCAACATCGCTGCTGTGCCAATCACAAGGCTCTATCATCTTGATTGGCCGAGAGCCCATTCTCAGCTTGCAGCTAATTTATGTTTAAGTGCGATGGCCTTGAAGTGCAAAACACAAAACCAAAATTACCAAAAGCGAAGCAATTTAGAATTTAAGAACACAACACAAACAAAACAACATTGTGTACAATGAAACAAACAAATATGCCAAGACAAAAAAACGTACAATTACACAAACCAAAACTACGTAAGACAAAACAAATTACAATTAGAAGAACAAATAACAAGGGTAAAAAAAGTTTACATTTATGTTGTAAATACACATCTTTATACATTTAGAATAGTGGTTCTTAACCTTGTTGGAGGTACCCAACCCCACCGGTTTCATATGCGCATTCACCGAACCCTTCTTTAGTGAAAAATAAAACTAGACAAATTCAAATTCAAGACAAAGTTATATGTTTTTGGTAACACTTTAGTATGGGGAACATATTTTAAGTAACGAAGACTTAATTTAGAGTCATTTGGACACTAGGAAAACATATTCTAAATAATAAAGACTTAATTTAGAGTTATTTGGTTAGGGCTAGGGTTAAAAGTAAGGCCATGTCAAATTAGGAATTAATAAGTACTTAAAGACTAGTTAAGAGCCAATATGTTACTAATTTGCATGTTAATAAGCAACTAATTCATGGTGAATATGTTCCCCATAGTAAAGTGTTACCATGTTTTTTTTTTACTGGTGCACAAAATGAACCGTGCATGAACATCACCTTGTTCAAAGAACAAAACCAACACAGTGCATAAACTCACAACAAATTACACACCTGCAAATCAGTCGGCTATCCGTACTACGCCGATAGGGAGAAGTTTGTCTTTACACAGAGAGTTGGGTGTGTTTTGAAGTGAAGTGAATTAGTGAAGTGAATTATATTGATATAGCGCTTTTCTCTCGTGACTCAAAGCACTTTTACATAGTGAAACCCAATATCTAAGTTACGTTGCTGGCACAGCCACTCTACCAACCGAGCTATACCGCCCCTCCTGTCCTCCTTGAACCCTGAGGCCAACTCACTGAACCCCTAGGGTTTGATCGAACCCAGGTTAAGAACCACTGATCTAGAAAGAGTGGTCCAAAAGAGGTAGGCATTTTTTAGAGGGCTCAAGAAGGTAAGACATACAAGAATGTGTGTGTGTGTGTGTGTGTGTGTGTGTGCGTGTGCTCTAGTGGCCCCGCAGAGACAAAGATAGTGGAGTGTTAAATCCTTTTCTTTCATTCTGCTAGACATAACTCCAAAAGTTATGGACAGATTTTCATCAAACTCTAAGAAAATGTCAGAAATGGGATGAGGAACAAGTGATTCTAATTCTTGGTTGACTTGGATCATAGTCTGTATTCAGGACTGTTTTATTATTGGTTGGTAGGGCAACGTATTAAAAAAGAAGAATAAATAACATAAATAAGAATTGCGATTTGGATGGGAATCGATTTTTTCCACCACCCCTACTTATTACACTAATAAACAATTTCCACACTCTTGTGACATATAAACTATAGATACTCACGAACGATGATGCTAAAGAAATAGCTGCATTATGATAATGATCATGGCAGTGAATGTGGAAGAAAGTTATGGTTGTTGGTGCAAATATTTTTAAGAGACTCTGTTTGTGTCGTCCTTATATTCTTCTTCTTTGTGTAGGAATGATGATTCGTTGATCTTATAATGGCAGCTAGTAGCTCGTTACTAAGCTAGCTTTTTTTTTTAGCATAGCAGTAATGGCGTTCACTTTATTTCCAACGGTAAAACATCTTTTAGAGCTTAAGCTTCAGAAAGACAGAACGTAAGACTTAAAATGAATGAAATTGTTTACCAAAACACAGGTAAATAATACACAAAGCAGAGCACAACTGAGCTGAAAACACACAGGAAACAAAGTCCACCCTCCAAGGTAAAGACTGTACATTAATATATCATTAAAATACTGTAGTTGTTTTTACTATATTATATTATTTTATGCTTTATTTATTATGTATTTTTTAATATAAATATATATTCTACATTACGGTTTTGGCAGGTCAAATTAAATTGATATTAATTAATTTCAACGGGAGACATTGTTATGAGGTCTGAGTGTTTTTCGAGTTAAGAGCTCTGCACAGAACCAATTTAAATCACAAGTTTTTGTACTCTGGTACATGTTTGTAAAAATACATATTTCCAATTTTAAAATCCACTAACCCTAAACAATACAATTACCACAGTTTAAGCACAAGTAAGACTGACTTCCTATGAGTTAAAATTGATATAGACTAAAACATACCCGCCTTCCGCCCGAAAGCAGTTGGGATAGGCCCCGGCCACCCCCGCGACCCCAAAAGGGACAAGCGGTAGGAAATGGATGGATTATTAATGATGTTATGTCTTTCTTAATACACTGCACCCTACTCATACTACACGACTCTTAACTTGGTAGTTGTGCAGATCAAACATTTCTTTTGGAAGCACACATCTCAAGAGTTTGTGGTGCACATCTTCATCTCTCCTCTCTTCAGTCCATCCATCACGTCTTCATCCTCCCCCCTGCAATAAACACAATCCTCTGATTGACTGATGTCCAAGCTTCTCTCTGCCCTTCTGACTGCAGCACTCTTCCACAATCTCTCTCTCTCTGCTCCTCAACAACTCGCCCATTTAAAATGCGGCTCACAGGCACAAACACACACACACACACACACACTCTACTCCCTCCCTCTCTTTCCGATCGGATGCCGGGAATGATGTGTTCAACTCAAACCCAAGAAGACTATTTTGCGAGAGACGCGTTCAGAAGCCTTGAAGTCATTTCTTGTGAGTTGCAGTTACACACGGAAACACACTAAATCCTCCATTAAAACACAGAAAAATAGATGATCACTCTGACATGACTCTCTCTCTCTTCCAGTCTCTGCAGCAGGGTCGGGCGATACTGCACATTTTGGTATCGCTGTGATATCAAGTGAATACAGGCCCAGTATTGCTGTTTTTTTCTTAAATATAATCCGATTGAAGCACAAAACATATATTTGGCTAAAATCAAAAATAGATTTTTTGAAACTTTTTTTTTACTGTGAAATGAATTCCCAATAAAATAATGCAGTGGGCATCTTTGATGCATTCTGCTAATTAAATATGTTAAAACCAATTCAATGTACGTCAGTATATACTAAACTATTAGAAAAAAAACCCTCTTCATCTCAGCTTTTGTGTTGTAGATCACAGGTCTCCAACCTCTTTTGCACCAGGGACCGGTTTATTGTGGGCATTATTTTCAGGAACCGGCCTTCCCCGTACGGCAGATAAATACAGCAAAAATAAGTGCAGGAAAAATACAACTCACCATGAGGCTAGTGGGGGCCCTGGGCTTGTTTCTATGTGATGAGATGGTCCCGCAGCAGATTGATGATATTTTGGTTTATACGATATACCATCAACCAGCCGGGGACTGCAAATGGAAATTAGCCTATGGCTGCAATCCGGTACATTTACATATTACATTTTTATTAATGTGCATTGTCCCATGTAAAAAAGATACAACAAAAAAAAATGGCAACCTCGTATCAGAGCTTTTAATATACATCTATGAACAAGCTTATTTGGGTGTATAGTGGAGAAAAGTGTAGTCATTTATAAATTATTTAATATTTCTGTGCAGCTCGGAGCAGTAACAGTTAGGGACCATTGCTTTAGGTGACAAGCTGAATTGGTATTATATGTCATATATGTCATTATTCATGAATTAATGTGGTTTTCAAAACACGTCAAGTGCCGATAAAAAAATAGCTGTGGACACGCCTGACAATAAACACAAGAATTTAAGACCACAGAAACAAGGCCCTTGGTTAAATTAGAGACCTATGCATAATTTAATTTTGAGGCGTTGTGTGCTGTGAGCTAAGAATAGCAACTTGGCTAGCTAACGGTTGCTATCAATGAACGTTTTTGAATTATTCAATATAATTTAGTGATTGTGAAAAAATATACACTTAAAATATATATATTTATATATATATGTTCATCTGTGTTGGCCCTGCGATGAGGTGGCGACTTGTCCAGGGTTTACCCCGCCTTCCGCCCGATTGTAGCTGAGCTAGGCACCAGCGCCCCCCGCGACCCCAAAGGGAATAAGCGGTAGAGATGGATGGATGGATGGATATATATATATATATATATATATATATATATATATATATATATATATATATATATATATATATATATATATATATATATATATATATATGTTCTGATAAATGATTAATTGTTGTCCAGGGTGTACGCCGCCTTCCGCCCAAATGCAGCTGAGATAAGCTCGACCATCCCCCGCTATCCCCAAATTGACAAGCGGTAGGAAATGGATGGATGGGTTACATAAGCCAGCCAGTAGTGTTCTTGTTATATTTTTGGTTTGCAAACAGCCCCTTCTAATCAGCATTTAGTGCACACTTTGCCAAGGATGGTGGGGCCCTACGCACAACGTGTGACAGGTTATATAACACCATCAACAACCTTTTTTTTCAGTATGCCATTTTATTAAATACAGTTGTTGGAGCCTTGTGAGTCGCTAGTGAAAAGCACTGCAAAATAGAAGGGGGAAAAAATATTACATTGCCAAATGTCCTGTGAGGGGGTATTTTAGCATCAGTAACCCGCGTCTCTCGAGCCCCATGCGGCTCTTTAGTGCCACCTTAGTGGCTTCATGGAGCATTTTTTTTTAAATATGGGGAAAAAATAATGCTTTTGTTTTAGAATGTTTTTTGTTTGAGAACAAACATGACACAAACCTTCCCAACGGTTAGAAAGCTCACTGTTGAATATGTTTGTGTGTATACTTCACTGATGCGAGTATTTGGTGAACATCGTTTTGTCCTACTAATTTTGACGGTTCTTGCCCCTGCCGGAGTGTGAACTGTGATGCAACAGTTTGTTTATGTGTAAAATCTTACACTCCTTCTTTGTCTAATTTTGTCCAACAAACGTTTATACTATGCGTGCATGTACGAAGGTGCACTTTGTTGATATTTTTGACTAGTTGGAGTGCTCATCAGGCATATTTGGTCAGTGCATGACTGCAAGCTAATCGATGCTTACATGCTATTTAGGCTAGCTGTATGTACATATTGCATCATTATGCCTCATTTGTAGGTATATTTTAGCTTGATTAATTTCCTTTACTTTTATCTTCTTTGTATATAATTTGGTTTTGCATGTCTCCATCCATCCATCCATCCATTTTCTACCGTTTTGCATGTCTCATGACACATTATCTGTATGTAATATTGGCTGCATTTCAGATAGTTTTGAGTGTGCCATATTGTTCCAGACCACAGCAAACAGTATCTAGCTTGCCAAAGATTGTAAGGAATCTATTAAAATTAAAGTGAATTATATTTATATGGCGCTTTTCTCTAGTGACTCAAAGCGCTTTACATAGTTTAACCCAATATCTAAATTCCATTTAAACCAGTGTGGGTGGCACTGGGAGCAGGTGAGTAAAGTGTCTTGCCCAAGGACACGACGGCAGTGACTAGAATGGCGGAAGCGGGGATCGAACCTGCAACCCTCAAGTAGCTGACACGGCTACTCTACCAACCGAGCTATGCTGCCCCAATAAAATAAGACAGCCTGTCATTTCCTTTAACTTGGACGCGTACATCTATACCTTGGGTGATTAAAAGCCAGTAATTTCCAGGGCTTCACGGTGGCAGAGGGGTTAGTGCGTCTGCCTCATAATACGAAGTTCCTGCAGTCCTGGGTTCAAATCCAGGCTCGGGATCTTTCTATGTGGAGTTTGCATGTTCTCCCCGTGAATGCGCGGGTTCCCTCCGGGTACTCCGGCTTCCTCCCACCTCCAAAGACATGCACCTGGGGATAAGTTGATTGGCAACACTAAATTGGCCCTAGTGTGTGAATGTGAGTGTGAATGTTGTCTGTCTATCTGTGTTGGCCCTGCGATGAGGTGGCGACGTGTCCACGGTGTACCCTGCCTTCCGCCCGATTGTAGCTGAGATAGGCGCCAGCGCCCCCCGCCACCCCGAAAGGGAATAAGCGGTAGAAAATGGATGGATGGATCTCACCTTCCGAGTAGCCTCTGATTTACTAATATTTTCTAACGTTGCAAAAATGTGTAGAATAATTATTAAATTGCAACATTTCTGTAAACAAAGATTTGCTTCAGCCGGCAAGTAATTTTGATAGTAGGCTATTAAAGCTAATATAAACATTTACATCATGTGTTGACTTCATTATAAGACTATTATACAGATTTAAATTTTTTGCGGCTCGAGACAGATTAGTTTTTTGTAATATCGGTCCAATATGGTTCTTTCAACGTTTTCGGTTACCGACCCCTGTTATAACCAAATGAGAAAGTTGACAACATCAACATAAACGAGCCAATATGGCAAATTTGTTGGAATGTGATGACCACAAAAAACAACAGCAAAAATCCAATTCAGTTTCTCTAAGGAGGGAAAACAATTGCACTTTAATATGTTCAATATTTATTTAAGTGCAATTTTTGCGAAGAGAGATTGAGAGTTCATTGTTTGTTTCCTAATTTAAGATAATTAAAAGTTCTTGACCATCCAATTATCATGGTCAAATATACTGTCAAGAAATGAAAGCTTTCTGCGTTTGAAAGGGTTACCTATATTTTTATTATCATTATATAATATATATACATTAGTTATTCATTTGGTCTCAAAATAATTTGAAAATAATATCTCTTATTGGCAATAATTTCTGAGACAAGAAAATTAGTTATCGGCCCAGGTCTGTTGGTACATTTTTGTTGCAAAATTATTATGATTTGTTCAGTTCAGTTCAGTTTAGTTTCAGTTTGATTCGAACATGCATACGATACAATGCAATGCATTACATATTTCCAGTTGTTTCATTACAGCACTTCCGAAAAGGAGTAGGAAGAAGCTGAGCTTATGTAATCCTACCCCTTTTCATACCATAGCAAGACTTTAAATACAAACCCTGTTTCCATATGAGTTGGGAAATTGTGTTAGATGAAAATATAAACAAAATACAATGATTTGTAAATCATTTTCAACCCATATTCAACTAAATATGCTAGAAAGACAACATATTTGATGTTACAACTGATATATATATTTTTTGCAAATAATCATTAACTTTAGAATTTGATGCCAGCAACATGTGACAAAGAAGTTGGGAAAGGTGGCAATAAATACTGATAAAGTTGAGGAACGCTCATCAAACACTTATTTGGAACATCCCACAGGTGTGCAGGCTATTTGGGAACAGGTGGGTGCCATGATTGGGTATAAAAGCAGCTTCTATAAAATGCTAAGTAATTCACAAACAAGGATGGGGCGAGCGTCACCAATTTGTAAGCAAATTGTCGAACAGTTTCAGAACAACATTTCTCAATGAGGTATTGCAAGGAATTCAGGGATTTTACCATCTACGGTCTGTAAAATCATTAAAAGGTTCAGAGAATCTGGAGAAATCACTGCACGTAAGCGATGACGTTACGGACTTTTGTTCCCTCAGGTGGTACTGCATCAAAAACCGACACCAGTGTGTAAAGAATATCACCACATGGGCTCAGGAACACTTCATAAAACCACTGTCAGTCACTACAGTTGGTCGCTACATCTGTAAGTGCAAGTTAAAACTCTACTATGTAAAGCAAAAGCCATTTATCAACAACACCCAGGAACGCCGCCGGCTTCGCTGGGCCCGAGCTCATCTAAGATGGACTGATGCAAAGTGGTAAAGTGTTCTGTGGTCTGTCGAGTCCACATTTCAAATTATATTTGGAAACTGTGGACGTGGTGTCCCCCGGAACAAAGAGGAAAATAACCATCCGGATTCTTATATGCACAAAGTTCAAAAGCCAGCATCTGTGATGGTATGAGGGTGTATTAGTGCCCAAGGCATGGGTAAATTACACATCTGTGAAGACACCATTAATGCTGAATGGTCCATACAGGTTTTGGAGCAACATTTGTTGTCATCCAAGCAAAGTTATCATGGACGACCCTGCTTATTTCAGCAAAACAATGCCAAGCCACGTGTTACAACAGCGTGGCTTCGTAGTAATTGAGTGCGGGTACTTTCCTGACCCGCCTGCAGTCCAGACCTGTCTCCCATCGAAAATGTGTGCCGCATTATGAAGCGTAAAATGCGACAGCAGAAACCCCGGACTGTTGAACGACTGAAGCTCTTAGTTTCCTCAGTTCTCAAACTTATATTGAGTGTTTTTAAAAGAAAAGGCAATGTAACACAGTGGTGAACATGCCCTTTCCCAACTACTTTGGCATGTGTTGCAGCCATGAAATTCTAAGTAAGTTATTATTTGCAAAAAAAATAAACATAGAGTTTATGAGTTTGAAGATGAAATATCTTGTCTTTGTAGTGCATTCAATTGGATATGGGTTGAAAAAGATTTGCAAATCATTGTATTCTGTTTATATTTACATCTAACACAATTTCCCAACTTATATGGAAACGGGGTTTGTATTAGACAAAATTGTCTCAAGATTTGTTGTTTAATCGCCCTGAGACGGGAGATGTTTGAGTATACAAATACAAATACACAACTTTGTTCTGCTGAAGTCTGTAATGACTGTCAGGAATAACTCAAATACCAAACTTGTAAGAGTACAAGGTATTGCAACAAATATTCATAAAATGCACTCCAGTATTATTATACAAATACACATTCAAATAACAATCGAGTAGGTTTTCCTGTTATTTGCACTAATGGACTTTACCTTAGCGTAACAGTATTGGAAGATGTCTCAACAAGTAAATACAGTTCACCCAACACAGTAGGCCTATAGTACTTTAGTAACAAACGTCACTTATCCCTCCTTAATATCAAACGGACTACACTGAACTAGTCCCAGAAACTGTATTAAATACACTTTCCAGCAGAAATATACACAGATTAATGATTCACTCCACACAGTATGTTTCTGTATATTTAACACTGTTGATGCAGTTAGCATCAGCTTCGACATGGGCAGTGCAATTAGCTTTAGTACTAGCAATAGCTTGATCATGTATAACACCTCGTGGACCTAAACATATCGTACAAATATACCCTTTCAAACATTCTTAAACACTACCGAGATATATTCGGAAGTAAAACTATTTACATAAAGACACTTGTACCTGAGAAGGGAGATGTTTGATTAGACAGATACAAGGACACAACATCATTGTGCTCACGTCTGTAATGACTGCCAGGAGGAAGTCAGGTGTCCCCGAGTGTAGCTCCCAGCACTACGCACCCCCTGCTGGAGCCCTCCAGTACTACAATGGCTTATTAATTAAAGTTAGAGTGCCAATTTTTGTCACACACACACACTAGGTGTGGCAAAATTATTCTCTGCATTTGACCCATCACCCTTGATTCCCCCCTGGGAGGTGAGGGGAGCAGTGAGCAGCAGCAGTGGCTGTGCCCAGGAATCATTTTTGGTGATGTAACCCGCAATTCCAACCCTTGATGCAAAGTGCCAAGCAGGGAGTTAATGGGTCCCATTTTTATAGTCTTTGGTATGACTCGGCTGGGGTTTGAACTCACAACCTACCGATCGTAGGGCGGACTCTCTAACCACTAGGCCACTGAGTAATGCTGGCATCACAATAACATTAGCACCATATACTGTAATACAAATTACTGTGCTTTACTGTTGCCATTAACAATAAACATAGTTGCTACTTTCTGCTACTTTTGCTACTTACAATCACTGTATTCTACTTGTGACTAAATGTACATCCTGTCACAGCTGCACTAATATATGTAAGGATTTTTGCAGGTAAGTTACAGATAATTTATTCAATTATATTTCTTACACCAAAAACACACACACTCTATGGCAGTGGTTTTCAACCTTTTTTCAGTGATGTACCCCTTGTGAACATGTTTTTAATTCAAGTACCCCCCAATCAGAGCAAATCATTTTTCGTTAAAAAAAAAGAGATAAAGAAGTAAAATACAGCACTGTGTCATCAGTGTCTGATTTATTAAATCGTATAACAGTGCAAAATATTGCTCATTTGTAGTGGTCTTCTTTGAACTGTTTGGAAAAAAAGATATAAAAAGAACCAAAAACTTGTTGAAAAATAAACAAGTGATTCACTTATAAATACAGATTTCTACACATAGAAGTAATCATCAACTTAAAGTGCCCTCTTTTGGGATTGTAATAAAGATCCATCTGGATTTATGAACTTAATTCTAAACATTTCTTCACAAAAAAAAATAAATCTTTAACAGCAAAATTTATGGAACATGTCCACAAAAAAATCTAGCTGTCGAAACTGAATATTGCATTGTTGTATTTTTTCACAGTTTATGAACTCAAATTCATATTTTGTTGAAGTATTATTCAATAAATATATTTCTAAAGGATTTTTTATTTTTCTCCGCTGGGTGGCGGGGCTCTCCCTTAGAGATAGGGTGAGAAGCTCTGCCATCCGGGAGGAGCTCAAAGTAAAGCCGCTGCTCCTCCACAACCTGTAAGGACCTAGGGAGGTGTTTAGGGCACGTCCAACCGGTCGGAGGCCACGGGGAAGACCCAGGACACGTTGGGAAGACTATGTCTCCCGGCTGGCCTGGGAACGCTTGGGATCCCCCGGGAAGAGCTAGACGAAGTGGCTGGGGAGAGGGAAGTCTGGGCTTCCTTGCTTAGGCTGCTGCCCCCGCGACCCGACCTCGGATAAGCAGAAGAAGATGGATGGATGGATTTTTGAATAGTTGCTAGTTTTAGAATATTTAAAAAAAAATCTCACGTACCCCTCGGCATACCTTCAAGTACCCCCAGGGGTATGCGTACCCCCACTTGAGAACCACTGCTCTATGGTGATAAACGAGGTTTAAAAGGTAAAAGAAACAACACAATTCCATAAAATTGAATAACACGGAATTAGCGAAAAAAATGTCATGTGTCCCTAAATAATTACGAATAGTACAGCAGGTGGAGACCCGATACTGACGCTATACATAGTATCGACATTATCGACGCCGGGCTCGACCCACCCCCCTTCCACTTCGCCCCCACCTCCTCTTCATCCTCCGGTCGTGTCTAAAGCGTCAGTGAATGCGGCTGAGGAAGGAAGAGGCTCCCAGCAGTTCTTTTTCTTCTACTTCTTTTTGGGCATGTACAGGTACACGACCATTCGTGTCGTCTTTAACTGTCCTGCACCAATTTGTTTTTTTAAACAGCTAAAAACGTGGAGTTTGCTGCGCCTCACCTGCTCTACATCGGACTATAACTGCGGAGTGATTTTTTTTTTTTAAATATTCATTTTACGCACCGCTTTTCGTCGTTTGTCTTGTTTTGAATGTGATTTATAGTTCGTCGGCGTTATTAGAAAATATTTTTAAACTCTTCTTTTATTCCGGCAGTCGAATTGACTGTTAAAAGACACGATGCGGATAACGTTTTTTAAGAAGAATGGAGGTGATAAGGCATTAAAACTTGGCGCCTAACTAGATGACTCCGCGCTGAGGTGTTGTCACTCCGCTTCCTATTCCTCATCCTGCAGTGAAGAAAAAGAAGATAACAAGCATGGCTGACTTGTGGCATCGCACCGCCGACCCACCCCAGACGCGCCTTCAAGATCTCTAGAAAAAAAAAAAATCTTTCCTGCGATCAAACCGAATGTTCTCCCATGGCGGCGGGACGAGCTCGGGGATCGGACGACGGGAATCCGGCCAGCGAGGGACGCAGCAGGTGAAATAGGATCCGAGCGCGCACTGTTCCAATGCACACCGAGCGCGCCTTTGCGCATCGCTGCCTGCGTGAAGATGAAGCAGCGCAGCCACCTTGTTGCTGCACCGTCAACCTGCACCCTTTCTCCGTCGTCTGCAGCACCTCTCCGCCCAGGTCCCGTCCACGCATCACTCTCAGCTTCAGGTACGATGTCTTCTTCATTCGACCCCGCATAGAACTCATGTCAAACGTGCGTGGTTGCAAAGTCCCAACTTGTACTTGTCATGTTTTAGAATATAAAAAAAAAAAATCCATTGTGATGAGTACGCGGAGAGTAGAAGAAGGTTGTGTTAATAAATATGTGCAACAGCTTGAGGATTGAGCATATATATGTTAGATTTCTCTCAGATTTTTTACAACCTTGATCTAGGCTGAATATCAATTCTCCTTACCGAATAAAAACTGAGTGGAAAGATGAGGTGGTGAAAAATATACGGGCACTGGTTGAGACGTAAGCAGTAAAAATACTATAATGCATACAATTTTTTACGATACTAATTTGGCCGATGATAGTTTCTAAACCTATCGTTATACCGTGATGATGGATGTTGATGACACATTCTAGCTGTGTACCGCAAATTTGACGGCGGCGAGCGAAGGCAATCGTCTACTGGTGGAATGTTTCTTACACGTATCATTATCACTGAAGTACTAGGGGCCAAGGAATAGCCAAACATACAACACTATGCACCGTAGGAGGATACAAAAAAGCCGCTATGCTAAGAGACCTTGACAGTTAAAAATTGACAGTAACAATCCCAAGTATGATATCAGTATGTGGGCGATATTAGCGATTAGATCTCTATTTTTAACGGCCTACTGAGACCCACTACTACCGACCACGCCGTCTGATAGTTTATATATCAATGATGAAATATTAACATTGCAACACATGCCAATACGGCCTTTTTATTTGAATAAATTGCAATTTTAAATTTCCCGCCGTGTTGAAAACGTGGCGGTATGATGACACGTGCGTTTGATGTCTCGGGTTGTATTTTCCAGCCCGATCCAAGCTATAAGTAGTCTGCTTTAATTGCATAATTAAACAGTATTGTGGACATCTGTGTTGCTGAATCTTTCGCTATTTGTTCAATTAATAATGTAGAAGTCAAAGTAGAAAGATGGAGGTGGGAAGCTTTTAGCCTTTAGCCAAAAAAACACAGTCTGTGTTTCCTTGTTTAAAATTCCTGAAGATGAAACTACTATGGATCAGAGCGGTCAAGCGAACATGGATCCAGACCAAATGTCAACCGGCAGTTTTCGGTGAGAAAATTGTGGTAATAAGTCAGCTCTTACCGGAGACATCAGCGGAGCTTCCGTCTTGCTGCTGCTGCGTGACTTCCCTCAGAGACTCTGGCGTCAACACATCCGTGGCCACACCCGTTTGACTTTCAGGTACTTTATAATCTCACTAAAAGACTAGTAACACAATAGGCAGACAAGGGATTTTCCAGAATTTTCCTAGTAAATGTGTCTAACAACATCTGAATCGCTCTCACTGCCCTCGCCTTTTTTTTTTCTTGTCCTTCACTCTAAATTTCCTCATCCACGAACCTTTCATCCTCGCTCAAATTAATGGGGAAATTGTCGCTTTCTCGGTCCGAATAGCTCTAGCTGCTGCTGGCTATGATTGTAAACAATGTGAGGAGCCCTACTACCCGTGACGTCACGCGCACATAGTTTGCTACTTTCGGTAAGGGCAAGGCTTTTTTATTAGCGACCAAAAGTTGCGAACTTCATCGTCGATGTTCTCTACTAAATCCTTTCAGCAAAAATTTGGCAATATCGCGAAATGATCACGTAGGACACATAAAATGGATCTGCTATCCCCGTTTAAATAAGAACATCTCATTTCAGTAGGCCTTTAATCATCAGTTTATCTATGTTTGTCTGTTTTGTTACCGTTTACAAACTCAGTAAATGAGAGCCAGTAGTAGTTTTTGCTTTTGTTAAGTTAATTTGCGCTGTTGACTGCATTTGAAGTGTTGTAGGTAATTGAAGGGAATAAGTTATTTAATATTGGAACTAACTGATATATTTACACCGCCACGCTGTGTCACAGTTGTGATCAAAGATGTAATCATTTAAAGATCCTGAAAATATCGACATTAGTATGACAGGCCTTCAATTTGAACTGTTAATGGGTCCAGGCAAGTGTTGCCTTAGAGGAGGGCTCATATTTTAGGACACCAAGACAAACATTATTTTCTTTCGGGGCTGTTTTTTTTTAATTATTAATATAAACTTGTCAGCTATTTGTCATTACATGATGCCTATATCTCTATTTTTACATTTTGATAGAGGGATGTATTTTTTTTTTAATGTAATTTACATTTATTGGTACATGTAGAAGCTGTATCAAGACAGATCCATTAAGAGTTTGAGCATAAATATGTCATATAGGAGGTAACTATACACAATAACACATTAACAAAATGTTGTGTCACATGAATGATTTTTGAAGTAATACCTTCGTGTCATGAAAAAACATTTGTTTTCACTTTTTGATATTAAAATAAAACACAAAGCAGTTTGGCTAATGAAGATTAATCCTAATAAACTTTTCTAATTAAGCTTTGTTCTTCTCTTACTTCAGTACAACAGTTTGACCACCAATATAAAGAGGAGTGACACCTCTCACATCGAATACACAATCTTCACAGCCTGTGTTCAGTTCGATGACATGACAAAACATCCATCCATCCATCCATTTTCTACCGCTTATTCCCTTTTGAACTAGTATTGATGTATAACACTTTTGAACACTGATACAGTTTGAAGTTGAATAAAGGAGGAGTGAACATTCCAGTAAACATTGTAAAGACTTTAAAGAAGTTGTGACAACGTTCATGACACATCACCTGCTGCAAAACAACAAATATTTTTCTACTTCACTGTATACTTTTAGTGTGGGGACAAGTGCGTCTGTCTCCAATATTGTCCACACCTGTCTCCATTTAAACACAGCAGTGCGCTCTTTAACGCACAGCGGGAAGCAAGGGAAACTGACGTTAAACCAAGCGCTTGGCTGTGTTTAGTCTGAGGGGAAATCTCCATAGCAAAGTCTGTGTCTTTAGTCCGCCATGATTATCAAGCCAAACGACGCTAGTACGCTTGCGCCTGACTTCCTGTTTCCTAAAATGTATTAATGAATTAAGTTTTTTCTGTAATTAAAAAAATTAGACGGTATCACTAACCGTCAAGAATTTTATTGCAAATTAACTTTATACTGTTCCTTTTAACATCCCTCGTCCATTAACAAATAAAAAGTCAAGGTCGGTCACAGTATATTTTGCCACAAATGTTGGTAAATTGTTTCGTGCTCACAGGAAATAACGAGGGCGGTCACATCTTTTGCTGCAGTTGCCGTGGTTAAATTTGAGACCAGGTATGACCAATACTGCTCCTGTAACTACTTGGTATTGGATCGCTACTAAAATGTGTAGTGTCAACCAAAAGCAAGGCTACAAACAGAAAATATGTTTTTATTAACTTTGAACAGAAGTGTAGATAGAGCCATGTTACAACAGAAACTTACCATATATTTACAGTAAAATTAGCAAGTAGATAACCGCCTTCCGCCCGATTGTAACTGAGATAGGCACCAGCGCCCCCCATTCCATAAAGGGAATAAGCGGTAGGAAATGGATGGATGGATGGATAAATAATAGACTTTAGCATGCTAACAGGATGAGCAACTTTTAAATAAACATTTTTTTAAACATGACTTGTACTTTTTGTGCCTCTAGTAAACTACATTTGCTGCTCGTCTGACATTGTGGTTTATTAGTTACAGACGCGTTAACAAGATTGCATGATGAACAATTTGGAAATAAAAGCAACATTCTAAACTTGGCCATATTTAGGTGGAATATTAGTCATAACTTACGATGACAATCTATGATACTTATAATTACATTGATTTATGTGCTTTCTGCTCAGGATTTTTTTGTCAAGGTTTCAAGTGCAATACAACCCCTTGGCATTTAGCCCTTCTTTTCGCCTTACAGGACAATTTGGACACCACTTGCTTGACATAAACATGCAAAACCGAGGGCAAGGTTTCCACGGGGCATACGAAAATTAAGCTTTTAAATGACATAAAAAGCATTAAACACCATCTCCAGAGGCATAAAAATGTAATACAATTGACTGGGCCGATAGTGAATATGTCAATCAGTCAAACGATAAATATAAATCAATACAATAACGTTGCAGTTGTCGATAAATTGCTATGGCCGTGTGTTTCTTTTCTTCATCTCTAGCTTTTAAACTGGATACAAAAGGTCTTGTAAGATTGGAAAGCGTGAAAAGCTCTGCTTCCATAGCAGAGACTCTGCTGGATGGCAAAATGACATGGTTCTGGGGGCCCAACTTTGCCATTTTTTCATCACTGTAGGCGTGTAGTCCTTAATTCTGAAGCTGAGCTTGTTTCATACACGACTCCTTTATTTCAGTCTCCACTTCAACACACATGAGCTAACTCACATGACGCAGACACCTGACCCTAGCGAGGATGGTCAAACAAGACGGTTCTCGCAACAGACGACTCCTATTCTCTTATATTCTCACAATTAAGGATAAGTAGTTCTTAAACTGCCTGACACTTTATACATAACTTGCTATCTATTGTACCCATTTTTAAACTACTTAAACGATGTAAAATACCATCCATTCAAGATGTTTAATTGACTCAGCCTATTCTTAATGCATCTAAAGTAGGGGTCTCAAACTCAATTTACCTGGGGGCCACTGGATGCAGAGTCTGGATGAGGCTGGGCCGCAAGATAGGATTACTTAAAAAAATATTTTTAAACGTCTTCATTTTTATTTTCAACACAAAATAAAATCAAAATATAAATGTATCAAAATGAGAATTAAGTAATGTGAGGCAATGCAAATCAAACAATAAAAAAAAACAAATAACGGTTTGAATTGGTCCAGGTTATCAGGGACTGTTATTACTGACGAACAGGTGTCGCGGGGTGACTGCAACCAGGCACGTAAGAAAACCCTCGTCTCCATGGCAACGTTTCTGTCGCTTTCACTCATTTGCCGCTTTTCCACTAACGCAGGGGTAGGCAACCCAGAATGTTGAATATTCTGGACCCAAATAACAAAAATTGTCTGGGTCTGGAGCCAACGTGAGGGGGCTCGCTGTTGAGTTCACAGTTACGGTAGCACAATTAGCCCCAAACGGGCTAACATCACGGCTAACGTGTTACACGTCTGATTGGTCCAGTGCACCACAGTTTTTTATTGTCGCTCGGTCCTTCGGCGGAGTGCTTCGGAAGTTACTAGACCGCTCGTCTCCCCGAGAGAGGCACACACACACACACACACACACACACACACACACACACACACACACACACAGTGACAGGGAGAAAGAAAAAGCGAGAAGGCGGGCGAGCGAGGGAGGAAGAGCGCGTGCGGGTCTAGTGGAAAAGCAGCAAAACGCAACTGACGTCAATGTTCGGCCCTCGAGAGCCACATACCACACTGTGATTGGTAGATTCCTTCAGCTCCGCACACAACGCTGTCAAGCGCCATTCATATAAAACTAGGGTGCCGCACTAACATTAAACTTTCATAATAAGGTGGGGGCCGCAAAATAACGTCTCGCGGGCCCCAATTGGCCCGTGGGCCGCGTGTCTGAGACCCCTGATCTAAAGGGCTTATTGACATTTTTATAAAAATTCCATGATGTGTCTTTTTCTAAAATTTTTAAATAAGTCATTCATTTCCAAACACATGCATCATTTGCATTCCTAATGTGATGTTCATTTATTATTCTATAAAACCTTTAAACTATTTAAAAAATCTATCCGGATAAAAAACATATCCTCCAGTTTGTAACTATAGTAAGGCATATTTTCAGAGGATATGCATGTTTACAGCATGTCTTTAAAGAGATAACATTTTAAAAGTAACTTCTGGGTATATTATATGAATCAATTAATTCAGAATTAGATGTATTTTTTATAGGGTTCAAGTGAAGTTCCTCTTTTAATTATTCCGATTGAAGGTGAAGCGTGATGATTGACAAGCCGAACCTTTTAATTGGCTATTGTCTACAGAGCCGGTGCATGGAGTCAGAACACCGGAATCTTGGAATGCTTCATCCTGTGAATGTGCCCATGCTGTAGCGAAAGCAAAAGAATGAATACATGTCGGGAAAATGAGAAAATGCAAATTTAAGCAAGGGTGGCTGGCTGAAAACCAAGGAAGCGTTCTGCAGCATGTGCAAAAAGACCAGCAAAATTGGCTCAAGTGAAATCAAACATGCTATTAGCTAATCAAGCAAGTCAGCGATTAAAGGCAGGCAGCAATTAACGGTGCCACATTTATTTGGCTTGACCAACAAAACCACTTCAGTTGTCACCACCAGAACTGTCAGCTGCTGCTACCACTACAGAAAAATCAAATACGTTCTCACATGTTACAGTCTTGCGAGCCAAACCTAATTCACTCTATAGTAACAGTTAGGGTTGTACTGTATACCGGTACTAATAAAGTACTGCAGTACTAATGAATTGAAACTGGCACAACTGCCTTTGAAAAATACCAATCATTTTCTTTAATCCGCATGCTGCCGTGCAGTGGAGCATGTTTAGTGTGTCAGTGCGCACACACTCACAAAGCGCACAAGCAGAAACAGTGAGGAGAAGAAAAATGGAAAATTAAGGCAATTGTATTGGTTAATAAACATATGAAGATATTTGGGCTTCAAAACTATCGATCAAGGTGATGCTTTATACATGGAAGCGCCACTCTGCAAGCTCTGCTTCAAAACATGCCCAGCCAAAGGTGGCGTTATTAAAAGTATTACAATCTTTGCTTTAAACTTAGCTAAACAATAAAATGACAACCAGTCAGATCAACAGGTAATGAAGTTAGCTCCTCTGTTGTGCCCATACAGATATGTAGACACGCACACAGCTGTTTGGTTTCGTGCCAAATATAAGCGGATACAAAACAGCCCACGTGACGTTAACTAATGAAAGTGAAGAAATGACTGAACTTTGTAACAATTTGCTAGTTTTTTGTTTGATCTTTATTTGTATTATTTTTAGTATTTACCAATGATTGTATACGTCTAAAAGCCAGACCAAGTGTGGCAACCATAAATCATGACACATTTAATACAATGTCAGCAAACCTATTACTAGATATGGCATGCTACATGTAATATATAAAATGTAAAATTTTTATTTGAGTGTAACAAAAAAAGCCCAATGTATTTAATGTATTTTAGTTTTTATTTTAATCTTCTAACATTGCTCTTTGAGTACAGCAAGAAACATATGTTCAACATATCTTAAAATGTTTTATTTTTTTTAATGAAGCCAGAAATTACATTGATTTGTGGTACCCTTTATTTAAAAAAAAAAAATATCGAATTACATTTTGGTACTGCTAAATATTGGTATTGGGATAACACTAGTAACAGTTAATGTAAACTTTTCAATTACAGTATTCCATCAATCAATGCTTACAATGTTGTGTATACCGACAATTGTAAGCCTTTGCGGTAAGACATGGGCATCACATTTTTTTAAGTGACATGAAAAATGGCAGTAAAAAACATTACATTAGATTTGCTGATACCTGTAGAACCGAGGGCTAAGACCAGTGATAATGGGGTGAAATAGGATGAATTATCTAGTGGGTTTTTTTTTCAATTACAAAATTTTTTTTTAAAAATAAAGGACTTTTATCCTATTGTTGTAATTTTTTTTTTTTTTTACATATTCAAAAAAACAACTACATATGTGTATGACAATTAAATATTTTTGTGTTTGGGTTTTTTTGTTTTATAATGGTATGACCTTCGTGTAAGGATGTAATGATGTGAAACTTTAATATCACGGTATTGTTAAATGTAAAGCTAAATTGCATTGTAATCTAGAGAAAAAAACCTAATTGCGATTTTTCCCTCCAAAATTGGGATTGCGATTCGATTTTAGATTTTTATATACTATCCATAAAATGCATAAAGCTGCGAAAATAATGCATGAAGAAAGACGTTTGACTTTTAGACTGTAAATGAACACATTCTTGTCTCGGTGTGCCACACATTAGAATCATATTTAAATTATAAATATATTTGGTTTTATACAGATAGACTCAAAGCTTTTGTCTACATCATGCTTGTAAACTGGAGAAATAACTGATACAAACTGTACAGTGATCAAAATGTAATGTAATCATAATATATGATATTAATAATGCAACCGTTTAAAAGGATATACACTTTTATTTTTCATTAGTGTAGAATTGTTTATTATTCATATGTAACTGTCAGGTAAATAACTTTGCTGTCCTTAATAAATAAACAAAAAAAAAGTAAAATAAACTAATTTCTGTAAGCAAAAATGTAACTAAAATTACATATTGAACATCTTAAAGTACATTTTTTTTATAGTTGGAAAAACAAGGTGGGATGTTGTCCTGATCACGGCATTCTCGCTCGTTTGTCTTTGTTGATGAGCTCATATTGCCCATCCAATGTGAAGCAGAGTTATTACCACGAAGGGACATTTGGCTTTGTGATCATATTTTGTTTTCTCCTATATTTTGCTACTTTGGAGCACTTCAGTCAGTGTCTGTCTGTGCTTGCTGTGTTTGTACTGCGCCCACCCAAAAACAAAGATTGTGAATGACTGAAAAGAGGGCTCAATGCGTTTAGTTAAAGGCCTACTGAAATGAGATTTTCTTATTTAAACGGGGATAGCAGGTCCATTCTAAGTGTCATACTTGATCATTTCGCGATATTGCCATATTTTTGCTGAAAGGATTTAGTAGAGAACATCCACGATAAAGTTCGCAACTTTCGGTGCTAAGACAAAACCCCTGCCTCTACCGGAAGTCGCAGACGATGACGTCGCAAGTGTGGGGGGTCCTCACATATTCACATTGTTTATAATGGGAGCCTCCAACAAAAAGTGCTACCCGGACCGAGAAAACAACAATTTCCCCATTAATTTGAGCGAGGATGAAAGATTTGTGTTTGAGGATATTGATAGCGACAGACTAGAAGAAAAAAAAAAAACGCGATTGGGACGGATTCTGATGTTTTTAGACACATTTAATAGGATAATTCTGGGAAATCCATTATCTTTCTATTGTGTTGCTAGTGTTTTAGTGAGTTAAATAGTACCTGATAGTCGGAAGGGTGTCTCCACGGGTGTCTTGACGCGCAGTGTCTCAGGGGAGTCGACGGCAGCTATGGATGACACAAGCTCAGCTTTTCTCCGGTAAGAACTGACTTTTTAACCACAATTTTCTCACCGAAACTTGCTGGTTGACATTCCGTCTTGATTCATGTTGCCTTGACCGCGCTCTGATCCATAGTAACGTTTCACCTCCAGGAATTTTAAACAAGGAATCACCGTGTGTTTTTGTGGCTAAAGGCTAAAGCTTCCCAACCTCATCTTTCTACTGTGACTTCTCTGATATTAATTGAACAAATTGCAAAAGATTTAGCAACACAGATCTCCAAAATACTGTGTAATTATGCCGTTTAAGCAGACGACTTTTAGGTGTGTGTGCGCAGCGCTCATACTTCCTAAAAACCCGTGACGTCTTGCGTACACGTCATCATTACACGACGTTTCCAGGACGAAACTCCCGGGAAATTTAAAATTGTAATTTAGTAAACTAAAAAGGCCGTATTGGCATGTGTTGCAATGTTAATATTTCATCATTGATATATAAACTAGTAGTAGTGGGTTTCAGTAGGCCTTTAACTGTACTGTTAAATAAATGCGCTCAGGTGCTGAGAGTGATGCACAGATTGACAAGTCTTTTTCCCTGCTTAAAGCTAGAGATAAAGAAATGCGAGGCTCAACAAATCTGAATTGGCCAACATGGCTGTAACTCAAATGCCAGTAATGCTGGAGAAAGAAAAAAAAAACTCAGCCTCTTGCTGCTATGTATCGCACTAATTAAAACTTTTATGTGGATTCGTACAGCCCTATGTCAAATCTGGTATCTAAAACAATTTGAGTAAAAATGTTAAGTGTTTAGTACTATTTTTTGTAATTTTCAATTTGTTTGTGGCGAAAACGAAATTTCCTTGTACTTGGGCAATGACAATAAATATCATACCATACCAAAAAATCTGGAAACATGATTGTGGAAAAGGGGAGTAAAACTATGAATATTTAATATCATAGTTATAGTGACCAAAATTATCATGGTTATTATTATCATTGTGCTCAAAAAGTACTATTACACACACGGAAATTATTGTGTTGTGTTGTTTGAATTTGCTATGGCTTTTGGAATCGTGCTGTAGTTGAAAGTTGTTTTGTTGTTAATATTGATATTGTCTTGTAGGGATTGCATGTGTTGTTGCGTTTCTCAGCCACCGTAGCTATCCGCCATTTTTATTTTGATGACGTCACACACGGGCAAAACAAAGACTTAACATCCTTATTTTTAAAAGTGTTAAAATTCATATAAAATCTGCCGTTCTTAAATCCAATGTTTTCCTTTTTGTAATATTTATAAAATCGATCAATTCCCTTTTAAAACGATCTTGGATTGATACGTATCTTCCGTACGGCAAATTTGCCAAGCAAAGATCGATATACTTGACATTTGGGAATATAATTTGATCTATCGATGTCAGGGTTTCCTCAGGACTGCCAAGATATACCTGTGGCTGTGGGCACATGGTTATGGGCGTGGTCATTATGACATCATTGAATAAGTTGCCATGATATTATATTTCTTTAAGAAGGTTCAGAAAATATATCATACATTTAAAATATATGTTATTAGTAATTAGTATTAACATATATATATTAATTGTTTTGCCTTTTAATGCCTTATTTTATTAAAAAACACTTGCAACAAATGAAGTATCTTCTGATGTTATTATAAAATGTTCTCGTTTAGAGGCTATTTTTGTCCTTCGATGTCTCTGACGAAAGAGGCGAGCATGACGTCACACTTGCTATGCGCTGCTGCTTCATTTAGATGTTCGCTCCTTAAAAGCTGCCATTCTCCTCTTAATATTTGCACATTTTGTTGATGGCTGTTTGTGGGTATATCTGGGCCATATTGAAATTACTTACAAATTGTTAACAGGCTGACAACGCTCCAGACAATGGCGTGTTTTCTTTGCATCCCGTTTTGGCAGCGCGGTTTTCGGGTTTTTTTCCGGTGGTTGAGTTTTCGATACATCACTTGCCAATAGTGCGCAAATAATATGCTATGTATTTCGGGGTGGGCGATATGGACTAAAAAATATATCTCGATTATATTTTACTTAAACTCGATATTCCATATTTACCTCGATATATTTTCTGGTGAAAGTATACATACAGTATAAAGATATTAATTTTTGAGTGAGATTCACTGAAATTGAAGTGAATGACAGCTGTACTGTAAACAGTCAGGGGCACTTTTATTAACCCAGTTAGTCAATATGGGTATTAACTAGGGTTGTCCGATATTATCGGCCGATAAATGCTTTAAAATGTGATATTGGAAATGATCATTATCGGTTTCAAAATTATCGGTATCGGTTTCAAAAAGTAAAATGTATGACTTTTCAAACCGCTGTGTACACGGACGTAGGGAGGAGTACAGCGCGCCAATAAACCTTAAAGGCCTACGGAAACCCACTACTACCCACCACGCAGTTTATATATCAATGAGGAAATATTAACATTGCAACACATGCCAATACTGCCTTTTTAGTTTACTAAATCACAATTTTAAATTTACAGGTATTTTTTCTTGAAAACGTCGCGCAATGATGACGTGTACGCGTGACGTCACGGGCTGTTAGGAATATGAGCCCTGCGCACACACACAGCTAAAAGTTGTCTGCTTTAACGGCATAATTACACAGTATTTTGGAGATCTGTGTTGCTGAATCTTTTGCAATTTGTTCAATTAATATTGGAGGAGTCAAAGTAGAAAGATGGAGTTGGGAAGCTTTAGCCTTTAGCCACACAAACACACGGTGATTCCTTGTTTAAAATTCACGGAGGTGAAACTTTACTATAGATCACAGCGAACATGGAGCCCAACCGAATGTCAACCAGCAAGTTTCGGTGAGAAAATTGTGGTTAAAAAGTCAGCTGAGCTTGTGCCGCCCATACAGCTGCCGCCGACTTCCCTGAGACACTGCGCGTCAAGTTCCGGCCGTGGACGCACACTTCCGACTATCAGGTACTGTTAAACTCACTAAAACACTGACAACACTATAGAAAGATAAGGGATTTCCCAGAATTATCCTAGTAAATGTCTCTAAATACATATGCATCCGTCTCAATGCAACGCGATTGCAATCGCGTTTTTATTTATTTTTTTATTTTTTCTAGTCCGTCGCTATCAATATCCTCAAACACGAATCTTTCATCCTCGCTCAAATTAATGGGGAAATTGTCGTTTTCTCGTTCCGAATAGCACTTTTAGTTGGAGGCTCCCATTAAAAACAATGTGAATATGTGAGGAGTCCCCACACGTGTGACATCATCGTCTGCAACTTCCGGTAGAGGCAGGGCTTTTATCTTAGCACCGAAAGTTGCGAACTTTATCGTGGATGTTCTCTACTAAATCCTTTCAGCAAAAATATGGCAATATCGCGAAATGATCAAGTATAACACATAGAATGGACCTGCTATCCCCGTTTGAATAAGAAAATCTAATTTCAGTAGGCCTTTAAAGGCACTGCCTTTGCATGCCGGCCCAGTCACATAATATCTACAGCTTTACACACACAAGCAAATGCGACGCATACTTGATCAACAGCCATACAAGTCACACTGAGGGTGGCCGTATAAACAACTTTAACACTGTTACAAATATGCGCCAAACTGTGAACCCACGTCAAACAAGAATGACAAACACATTTCGGGAGAACATCTGCACCGTAACACAACATAAACACAACAGAACAAATACCCAGAATCCCTTGCAGCACTAACTCTTCCGGGACGCTACAATATACACCCCCCGCTACCTCTTACCCCAAACCCCCGCCCCCCTCAACCTCCTCATGCTCTCTCAGGGAGAGCATGTCCCAAATTCCAAGCTGCTGTTTTGAGGCATGTTAAAATATAATGCACATAATAAATATGGCAATTCATTGTTGGCATTTTTTTTCCATAACTTGATTTAAATTATTTTGGAAAACCTTGTTACATTGTTTAATGCATTCGGCGGGGCATCACAAGAAAATTAGGCATAATAATGTGTTAATTCCACGACTGTATATACCGGTGTCGGTTGATATCGGAATCGGTAATTAAGAGTTGGACTATATCGGAATATCGGATATCGGCAAAAAAGCCATTATCGGACATCTCTAGTATTAACAGCACATAAATTAAACTGTTTAAGTGTCACAAAATTACATAACATATATAAAATATAAAAATATTATTTCTACGTAAAATAAATTACATACCTGTGCAAATAATACAAAATGTATTAAACTCAGATAAAAAATAAATTTGCAGGCAGGCACTTTTGATGATGTAATGGACTGTCACGCGTACGGTTCTGGTCAGCGCCAAGTTAGTGACTTGACTTAATTGTGCGGCTATGATCTTCCTCACTTCAGCATACATTTTTGGCAGGATTTCTTATGCCAAATATGCCTGGCTTGGCAACTTGAGAGCAGTTTTGATTTGGGCTTACATGTTAAACAACTCAAATTAATGTTTTATCCAGACGCATACATTTGTCCTGATGTGGCCAAGTAGACGCATTGTGGGTTTCCTGGACGTCGTCTACATCGAAAATCCGAAAGAAGAGAATCCTTCTGCTATCTTTCACTAGTTTTTTAATATGTAATTTGCCCGCTTGAATATTATTCCCTCTTCTTTTCTAAGACTCTCTTGTCAACATTTTGGATATCTTTTGTGATTTCCCTTCCTGGTTCCATGACCCGCCCTACTTGCCTGATTGGCCTGTCCCTAATGTTTTGCCCTGATCTCAGCCAATCGTGACTCATCATAGTAAACAACCAACCAATCGTCCATCCATCTTCTTTCACTTATCCGAGGTCGGGTCGCGGGGGCAGCAGCCTAAGCAGGGAAGCCCAGACTTCCCTCTCCCCAGCCACTTCGTCTAGCTCTTCCCGGGGGATCCCGAGGCGTTCCCAGGCCAGCCGGAAGACATAGTCTTCCCAACGTGTCCTGGGTCGTCCCCGTGGCCTCCTACCGTTTGGACGTGCCCTAAACACCTCCCTAGGAGGCGTTCGGGTGGCATCCTGACCAGATGCCCGAGCCACCTCATCTGGCTCCTCCAATCGTGAATGTTCTTATACGTGGAAGGAGGAAGGGGAGGGGTTTAGTAGCCTATGGAGTGTTGAGAGGGAGTGGGATGTAGGGGAAAATCAAGGAACACAACAAATAAGCGGTATTTGGTCATTTTAAGGTGAAATAAATTATAAAGATATTACAAAACTTTCCTAATTCAAATATTTTCAAGGTGTGGCTGTAATAAAAATGCCGTGATGGCGCGCTACATTCAATTACAGTAAGGGAAAATCTTGAATGTATCGATTGATCGTTACACCCCTAGTAAAGATTTACTAGGGGTGTAACGATTACATTCTTGTATTTATGTTAGCATCTAAGCTGGCTCGTGAGCTAGCGCTAGCAGGTGAAATAGTTTATCAAACAACAGTTATCAATCACATTTTTACAATAAATTTAGTTTAAAACAGGTATGCAAGCATCTGTACTTTTACAAGGGTTTATCATTAATATTGTTTACAGTTACATCCCTAGACATGATGTTTCTTCATGGGGTATTACATAATTGTTTCTGTATTTATGTTAGGATTTAATGTAATTAGCCAGCCATTAGCACGCTAGCTTGCTTTTCTGGTAAAAGAGCAGAATCACCACTCTGTGAGTTTATCAAAGTGAAGTTATTAATCACAGTTTTACAATAATTTACATTTAAAATGGAAAAAATGTAATTGCTGTTTATCAATAATACTCTTTTTTGTTATATTCATACTTTGGTATAAGTGTTTTAACTGGATTTGTGGATGCATGCATTTGACTTCTTTGTTCCTCTCTCCAAAGGCTGCTAAATGATTTTCTGGGGGAGGACTTTTAACCGACGAGATGATGCTCGTACTCCTGCTGGCCGCCTTTTCCTCCTCCATCTCATGCTCCTCCCTCTCCTCCCCCTCCATTTTGGATGGACCCCCGATGGCGGACCCGGACTTGATGTCCGAAACGTGTAGCGCCTGCTCGTGCATGTCTGTGGAAAACGTGCTATACGTTAACTGTGAGAAGATCGCCGTGTACCGGCCAACGCAACTTGTTCCACCAGTGTCGTCGTTATACCATCTCAATTTCCAAAACAACTTCTTAATTATTCTCTATCCGAACTCGTTCCCCAATTTCACCCATGCTGTGTCTCTGCATCTTGGCAACAATCAGCTGCAGAACGTAGAAGGCGGCGCATTTATGGGGATGAGTGCGTTGAAGCAGCTGCACCTGAACAATAACGAGTTGAAGGGGTTGCGAGCAGACACTTTTCAAGGGATAGAAAACTTGGAGTACCTTCAGGCCGACTACAACTTGATAAAGTACATTGAAAAGGGAGCATTCAACAAACTGCACAAGCTAAAAGTGCTGATTTTAAATGACAACCTTATACAGGCACTTCCTGACAACATATTTCGATTTGCATCCCTCACACACCTGGATATAAGAGGGAACAGGATCCAGAAGCTTCCATATTTGGGAGTGCTGGAGCACATTGGACGCATAGTTGAGCTTCAGCTGGATGATAACCCCTGGAACTGTACGTGTGACTTGGCACCTCTCAAGGCGTGGCTTGAAAACATGCCCTATAATATTTTTATTGGAGAGGCCATATGTGAAACACCAAGTGACTTATATGGAAGGCTACTAAAAGAAACCAACAAGCAGGAGCTTTGCCCCATGGGCACGGGATCGGACTTTGATGTGAGAATGCCACCTGCGCTCCCTGATACTGGCCAATCCCCCTCAAAAATATCCCCAACCTCCGTGGTTCAAATCGCCACCAAATCACCAAAAACCACGGACGCCTCTAAAATATATGGTAATGGCATTGTAGCCGGTTCACCCCCCTTTGGTAGAAATAACCAGATTGTTTCTTTTCAAACACGTACCCCGCCTCTGTTGTGCCCAAAGCCCTGTAGTTGTAAAACCCACCCTTCCGATTTCGGCATTAGTGTCAGTTGTCAGGAAAGAAATGTGAAAAATCTAGTTGAGCTCCTTCCTAAACCCCCAAACGCCAAGAAACTCCACTTAAGTGGGAATTACATTCGTGACATAAGCCCAACTGATTTCCAAGGGTTTGAAGGTTTGGATCTGCTGCATCTTGGCAGCAACCAAATTGTAGCTGTTGAGAAAGGAGTGTTTGCTAACCTCACAAATCTGAGAAGACTGTATCTGAATGGGAATCAGATAGAACAGTTACACCCTGAGATGTTTTTGGGCCTCACAAATCTGCAGTACCTATATCTGGAATACAATGCCATCAAAGAAATCCTGGCGGGCACCTTTGATTCAATGCCGAATTTACAACTACTGTATCTCAATAATAATGTTTTGCGGAGTCTACCTGCTTATGTGTTTGCTGGCGTCTCTTTAGCCAAACTAAATCTGAAAAACAACCATTTCATGACACTGCCAGTAAGCGGGGTCTTGGACCAGTTACGGTCTTTGACCCAGATAGACTTAGAGGGGAACCCGTGGGAGTGTTCTTGCGACTTGGTTGCGCTCAAGATGTGGCTCGAAAAGCTAAACGATGGAGTGACTGCTAAAGAAGTAAGATGTGCCTCCCCTGTGCAGTTCGCCAACATTGAATTGCGCCTCTTAAAAAACGAGATCCTGTGCCCGAAGCTGATAGCACGACCACCATTTATTTTTACCAGCGCCACCCCTCTTTTGACTTCATTGTCACCTGCTGGTGTCGGCAAAGCCCCTCCAGGAGGACCTGTTCCTCTCTCAATCATGATCCTCAGTATTCTTGTCGTGCTAATACTTACGGTATTTGTGGCTTTCTGCCTTCTAGTCTTTGTCCTTAGAAGGAACAAAAAACCAGTCGGTCGGCAGGAGCTGGGGAATCAGGAGTGTGGGTCAATGTCACTGCAGCCTTACCGGCATGGACATAAGTTGGGCAAAAAAGGATCCATCCCTGGAGATGACTTGGGAGGCGAAACATTTATTCCACACACCATTGAACACATTGGCAAGAGTCACACATGCGGGATCGGACGCTCGTCAGACATTGACGCTGGGTTTAAGTTTGCTGACTCGCAGAGGCAGAAGATTATCCTTCGGAGTAGCGATGACAAAGACGCGTTATCCACCCTGGAGCGCAACAAGCGCCTCAGTACAATCGACGAGCTGGAGGAATTCCTTCCGAACCGAGAGCCCAGCATGTTCATCCAGAACTTTCTGGAAGGCAAGAGAGATTTCAACAGCATAGGAATGAGTGGATACGAAATCCGCTACCCAGAGAAATCGCTCGATCGGAAGATGAAGAAGTCGTCGCTGATAGGCGGAAACCACAGTAAAATTGTGGTGGAGCAGAGAAAAAGTGAGTATTATGAGCTGAAAGCCAAGCTGCAAGGAACACCTGATTACCTCCAGGTGCTGGAGGAGCAGACTGCACTGACTAAAATGTAGAAATTGTTGTCTTTGCTTCGGTACAGTGAACACATAAAGACGGTCTTCATTTCTTTTGCTCTTTCTCCCCTTTTAGTCGCACACATCATTTAACCCCAACTCTCCGTTATCTTTCTTTATCTCTCTGCAGCCAGCTGAGCGCGTGCACTCAAACACACACACACACAGCAAAAAAGTGCCTTCCGGAAATTCTTAATGACCACTGCATAAATGGACAAAATGGCTCTGCACTTTTTTAATGTGGACCGATGAGGATATTTGTGACAATGCAAGACTTATGGATCATCTTATCAAGACAAGACAGCCTGTAAACAACTCACTGTCTTTTGCTGCTACGGACGTGGCTACTAGTCTTGTTCTTATTATTTGACTCTTCTTTTGTTGTTGGTTCTTTTACTGCCAAATGAAATCCTTTCAGAAACTGTGCTTGAGAATATACCTCGCAGACCCCACCCCTCATTTTCAAACAAGATGGAAACTGAACAACATTGTTTTCTTCTCGGCTCGCTACTTCTGGGATTAGTTACAAAGGGATGAATTTGTGGATGGTACCTTGGTTTGATTTCACCTTGGGAGGATATTTGTTTGTTCTTTGGGGAGCTCTCTGCGGCCGGTTGCAGACTTGATGCCATTTTGGCAGCATTATAAACAAGTGGCACACTACCTGCCCTATGCTGTCAGGCTAAATGGCTCCTGCTGTGTGTTCACCAGAGAACAATGCAGCGCAAAACTCCTCCAAGAATGAGTTCACCACTTGTTTTCTTTGTGTAAAGAGGCGTGTTTATATATAGTGTGTTCTGAATGAAGTTGCGTTGCTACAGCCAACCATGTTCTTTGGGTGAAACCGAATCAGCAATGACACTGTCAAAAGATGACGTTTCTTCAAATGGATAAAAGAGTACAAAGTTGCTTGCCATGTAAGCGTAACTTGGAATTTATTTTGTAAGTCTTACATTATTTGTATCTGTGGGACTGGTTTGTACATGACAAAGACTAAAACATGCACACACACACATGCTGAATGGTGGCGCATCATCATCTCGATCAGGGGTCTCAAACTTTCGGTGCGTTTGTGGCCATTTGCTTAACTTCATAGTTTAGTGTAATTGCAGCCTGCACATCCTGGGCGGCTAATAGTTAAATATATTATGGCAATCTTGAATCTCACTAGCAGGGCCACCTCTTGCTAAGGATCCTGCTATTTGTGGGAAAGCCCCGTTTAGCGTGGGAAAAGTGCATGTAAAATTAATGAATGACAGAGCGCTTCATATGAAATTTTACCGCAAACTTCGGCTACATTTCCAATATAATGCTTGATTAATTTTTTTTTTTTAATTCCACATTGTTTATAGTCATTTATGTTTCCAAAAATAAATGATTTCAAATGTGAAAAGAAGAAATACCCAAAGTGATCCTCATGGCGTTAAGTAGTAGTGCTGGTCTTGTATAAAGCTGTCCAGGGTTCAAATCAAAGTCAAAGATGTGTCAGTAAAGTATATAGATTTATATTTTGATTATGTAAAACGTGTTATTAAGCATTAAATGTTTTGTTTTTTTATCAACAATGTATTTCCCATGAATTGTTTGTAGTACAATTATTCAACAAATTAAACTCATATTTGTTTTGATAAAGTTAAAAAAATGGTTGGAAAAAGTGTCAACAAATTAGTGATGGTTGGGGGCCCAAAATGAAATTCTGCTTAGGGCTCCATTTACTTGACACTAACTACAAAATGGAACCAACAAATCTGTGAATGCATTTGTTATTCAAATTGTTCTTTTGTTATTTTTCAAGTTATGAAAGTCATTTTGGAACAATAGTCTCCCCAACATGCTTCGGTCAACCAAAAACAAAGACGTGTGGAGGCCTGTTTGTCCAACAAATCATACACAGTTGTTAGGGATGCAGCGATATGAACACATGATATCATGCATATTGTGACCAAAATGATCATGGTTATCATTATTGTCACGGTATTGTTGAATGTGCTCAAAAAGCACTGAAATCCCTGATATCTTTCAACCAAGTTTTATTCAAATCATATGAATAGTCAATGTATTTTCTTGGTAGAAGGAACACTAAATGTTGTTGGGACTTCTTGAAAATAATTTTATGTTTGCAAAAGTTTGTGAGTGTTTTTAAAAAAAAAAAAAAAATGCTATCAAAGCAAACGATGCCAGTTCATCTAACGTCACACGAGTTTGCTCCCTGTTGTTGACGCCTCTGTGTATTGCGCTTCATATTTATCAGTCTGTCATAAGAGAGCACAGCCTGGAGGTTGAATGTGCATAATGAAATATCCTAGTTGCTCAGACAGCAATGTGTTTATATAAGTCTAGATTGGGATGTATCATTTTTTATCGGGGGAAGCCGTTAAAAGGGACCTATTATGCTTTTTTTCCCTACATTTAAAACACTTCCTTGTTGTCTACACAACATGTAATGTGGGTCAACATTTTGCATACATTATGTTTTACAGCCTTTTTACAAGACACTTTCTGACCTTCTCTATAGGATGTGCCGTGTTAGGGGTAGGCTTATTTACCCCCATTTCGATTGCATCGTCAATGTTTTTTTGCACTTGCAGAGCGAGTCTACAAATATATGCTAGAAGTGTGCACTACTATGTATAAAAATAGCAATATAAGCGAATGCATGTGCGGTGGGAGATATCCTCTAATGCAGGGGTCACCAACGCGGTGCCCGCGGGCACCAGGTAGCCCGTAAGGACCAGATGAGTCGCCCGCTGGCCTGTTCTAAAAGTAGCTCAAAAAGCAGCACTTACCAGTGAGCTGCCTCTATTTTTTAAATTTTATCCATTTACTAGCAAGCTGGTCTCGCTTTGCTCGACATTTTTAATTCTAAGAGCGACAAAACTCGAATAGAATTTGAAAATCCAAGAAAATATTTTAAAGAATTGGTCTTCACTTGTTTAAATATATTCATTTATTTTTTTACTTTGCTTCTTATAAATTTCAGAAAGACAATTTTAGAGAAAAAATACAACCTTAAAAATGACTTTAGGATTTTCAAACACATATACCTTTTTTACCTTTTAAATTCCTTCCTCTTCTTTCCTGACAATTTAAATCAATGTTCAAGTATTTTTTCTTTTTTTATTGTAAAGAATAATACATACATTTTGATTTAATTCTTCATTTTAGCTTCTGTTTTTTCGACGAATAATATTTGTGAAATATTTCTTCAAACTTATGATTAAAATTCAAAACAATTATTCTGGCAATTCTAGAAAATCTGTAGAATCAAATTTAAATCTTATTTCAAAGTTTTTTGAATTTCTTTTAAAATGTTTGTTCTGGAAAAGCTAGAAGAAATAATGATTTGTCTTTGTTAGAAATATAGCTTGGTCCAATTTTTTATATATTATAACAAAGTGCAGATTGGATTGTAACCTCTTTAAAACATGTCATCAAAATGTTAAAATTGAGAAAAATTACTAATGATGTTCCATAAATTTGTTTTTTAATTTTTTCAAATATATTTGAATTAGCTAGTTTTTCGTTTCATTTTTGTCGGTTGAATTTTTAATTTTAAAGAGTCGAATTTGAAGATAAACTATGTTTCAAAATTAAATTTTCATTTTTTTCATGTTTTCTCCTTTTTTAAACCGTTTAATTAAGTGTTTTTTTCATCATTTATTCTCTACAAAAAACCTTCCGTAAAGGAAAAGAAATGTACGACGGAATGACAGACAGAAATACACATTTATATATATATATATATATATATATATATATATATATATATATATATATATATATATATATATATATATATATATATATATATAGATTTTTAAAGGTAAATTGAGCAAATTGGCTATTTCTGGTAATTTATTTAAGTGTGTATCAAACTGGTAGCCCTTCGCAATAATCAGTACCCAAGAAGTAGCTCTTGGTTTCAAAAAGGTTGGTGACCCCTGCGCTAATGTATATTTCCAACCGAGACGGCTGGTTTGGTGTAAGTATGAAGGAAGGTAGCTTTATTTTATAAATATCTCAGCAACGCCACCATGGCTAGATTTCAAATTTTTGGGACTTAAGCTGATCCCAAATAGACAAAAACATTGCATAATAGGTCCCTTATAATGTCTCTTTTTTTCATGTTAGCATTTAAGTGAGCTTGCGTTAGCCAGTCCATGAGTCTATAAAAAAAATGCAGTTATCATTCACTGTTTTTCGATAATTTTATTTGAAAGCGATACTACTGACCGTCGGGAGTTTTATCGCAGATTATGAATAATATCGTTTATCGTTACATCCCTAACTGTGGTGCAAGCACATATTCAAACCGTGTATTCATGTTCCATCAAAAAGCTGAATGTTTGACTGTTGGGAAGTTAAAAGAGTATGGCTGTGCAAAATCTTCAACCAAAAATTCCCAAAGAGGAATGTGTCGCAGTAATTGACAATTTTGAAAAAAAATCTGTAAGTGGCCTCCAATGTCACGGAGCCCATTTGCAGCATGTTGTATTTTGGAAAGGACATTTCTTTAATGAAAAGCGACCAAGATAACTAACACTTTGGGGAATTTATGTAAGCAGGCCGAAGGTTTTTTTTTTTTTTGGATCCAGTAACATTGTTATGGGTTCTGTTTTTTTGGGTCAGCGTTACTATAACAGTGCAACACAAGCATGACAACAAAGACACATTGGGCAACACAGAGAGCAACTTTCCATAAGCAAGCAGGAATGTTTGACCATTTCCTGGGAAGCTCAACAGTCAAAATATTTTATATACTATTTATACCTTTAGTCATGTGTTTAAAACGTGATTCTAAAGTAAAAACTTAGCGCTGCCCAGCCTATACGTCCAATTAAATTGAGTTTGAGACCCCGGATCGTGAGACATGACAAAGAGATCCTTAATCAGTGATTACTTCTGCCTCCCTTGTCATTTTAAAATGATCTAAAAACAGAATTAATTTATTTTTTCTATGCTGGTGTTATTTAAAGAGTTTTATATTATGCCCCAAGAAAACACAACTTTCATTAGAGCCAATATAGGTCACGGGTATGGATTGTTGATTTGTTCAATGCTTTTGTTTTATTTTTCATCTGTGAAGGCATAGACACTTTCCTTATTTCTACGTCTCCCGCGGCATTGTGTAAAATAATTCTTCTGAACATTATGCAACCAAAATAAATGTGCAGTCAACTTGAATAAGATTCTGGATTGTTGATATGGCAAGTGGTGACATTTTAAAGAGTGTGGGCTCCGACGATGTGGACAGAACCATGTCATAATGTGCAATACTAGGAAATACTTAAGTCATAATGGCTTCAAATCCTCTTTGTTTTAATTTGTTTAGTTTGAGGTAGTATTGTGAGACAGGATCTACTTCAAAATCCGTTGATCTACTTAACTCTATACAGTCTTTATTTAAAAGTATTGTTAAGTTAAACTGATGAGTGTTTATTGACATTGCAAATTGAATAAAATGTATTTTGGAACGTATAATAAATCCAATTTTCTATCAGTCATAAATCTCTTGTATAATGGTTATTTTCTCTTGTACTATCATGTTTTAAATTAAGGTATTAAAATCAGTTACTATTCGCACCGTGTCAACCCAACTTCTTTTTTTGCACTGTTTTTGGTTTGCTAGGATGCTTCAAAACTGATGCTGAGACAGATTTTTTTTGTTAACTCCTTAATTTTTTGCCATGCTGCCAGTTGTTTAATGATGGAAAATAAGTCTGGACAAAATTGCATTGTAAACTACGCCATACAGTTGGTTGAAGTTTAATTCAAACATGTACGCAGTTCCAACATAATACAAACCCCGTTTCCATATGAGCTGGGAAATTGTGTCAGATGTAAATACAAATGGAATACAAGGATTTGCAAATAATTTTCAACCCAAATTCAGTTGAATATGCTACAAAGACAACATATTTGATGTTCAAACTGCTAAAAAATTTTTTGGGGGGGAAATAATCATTAAAACTTTAGAATTTGATGCCAGCAACACGTGACAAATAAATTGGGAAAGGTGGCAATAAATACTGATAATGTTGAGGAATGCTCATCAAACAATTATTTGGAACATCCTACAGGTATGCAGACTAATTGGGAACAGGTGGGTGCCATGATTGGGTATAAAAGTAGCTTCCCAAAAAATGCTCAGTCTTTCACAAGAAAGGATGGGTCGAGGTGCACCCCTTTGTCCACAACTGCGTGAGCAAATAGTCAAACAGTATAAAACCAACGTTTCTCAAAGTGCAACTGCAAGAAATTTAGGGATTTCAACATCTACGGTTCATAATATCATCAAAAAGGTTCAGCAAATCTGGAGAAATCACTCCATGTAAGCGACATGGCCGGAAACCAACATAAAAACCAACATCAATCTCTATAGGATATCACCACATGGGTTCAGGAACACTTCAGAAAACCACTGTCACTAAATACAGTTTGTCGCTACAGCTGTAAGTGCAAGTTAAAGCTCTACTATGCAAAGCCAAAGCCATTTATCAACAACATCCAAAAACGCCGCCGGCTTCTCTGGGCCCGAGATCATCTAAGATGGACTGATGCAAACTGGAAAAGTGTTCTGTGGTCTGACGAGTCCACATTTCAAATTGTTTTTGGAAATATTCGATATTGTGTCATCCAGACCAAAGGGGAAGCGAACCATTCAGACTGTTGTCGACGCAGTTGTAAAAATTCCCCTGTGCCAACTTTTTTGCAATGTGTTGCTGCCTTTAAATTCTAAGTTAATGACTATTTGCAAAAAAAACATTGAACATTAAATATCTTGTCTTTGCAGTCTATTCAATTGAATATAAGTTGGAAATAATTTGCAAACCATTGTCTTTTGATTTTATTTACGAATCACACAACGTGCCAACATTACTGGTTTTGGGTTTTGTAATTTTCTCACCCCATAATAAGACAACACAGTCATTTGACAATGAGATATGAGTTTGTGCTTTTACTGCTATCTAGTGTAAGTCTGTCACGTAAAAAAATCAATTCAATATTTGTTTTCCGATTGTTGTTGAAGTGCATCCATCCATTTCCTACCGCTTATTCCCCTTTGGGGTCGCGGGGGGCGCGGGTGCCTATCTCAGTTACAATCGGGCGGAAGGCGGTGTACACCCTGGACAAGTCGCTACCTCATCACAGAGCCAACACAGATAGACAGACAACATTCACACACTAGGGCCAATTTAGTGTTGCCAATGAACCTATCCCCAGGTGCATGTCTTTGGAAGTGGGAGGAAGCCGGAGTACCCGGAGGGAACCCATGCATTCACGGGGAGAACATGCAAACTCCACACAGAAAGATCCCGAGCCCGGGATTGAACCCAGGACTACTCAGGACCTTCGTATTGTGAGGCAGACGCATTAACCCCTGTTTCACCGTACTGCCTGTTGTTGAAGTCCTGTGCTTTAAGCAGTTATGGTTACAAGGAACACTTAAACATTGATAAAAAAATTCATGAATTGATTCATTGTTGTGGGGGAAAAAATGCTTTAAATTATCGCAACGTTCGGGAATAACCTGCGGCAAATTTAGGCCACAACAAACAAAAAAAGCCTGTGAAATCCTGTAGGGACTGATTGTAGATGCGATCTGTGGTCATGTTTTTACTGTAGCAGATGCTTCTGAGCGAACACTTTTCCTCAAAATACGGTTATTTTTTCATGTCCTATTTGGCAACTCTTGATTCTCTGACTATAAAAAGTCACAATATTGTATTACTTTAGTAATAAAAAAAAAAGTTGACCTTGTTTGTCCGCATCATGGAAACTGGTTGTAAAAATAAGCATGCTCATGAAAAGTGTCATTAATATTTAAATCCCAAATATAAACAAGGAGAGTGGGAACCGGTGTTCTTTATCCTGTTTAAATGTCCCTTTGACATCTTATTTTTATTGTTTGTATTCATTTCAGTTGTTTTTTTTTAGTGGTCCTTTGCTGTCCCAACAGGTAGGAATGTTTTTTTGTTCTTAAGGTTTTAATGCACAAATCAAACATTCATACTTCTTCCATTTCAGAGTAAAAAAAATTTGATTTCCAGCCGTGTTATCCAACTTGTGATGCTTTTGGGGAAACGAGTAGCTGAAAGTATGACTCATCCAGACGCCAGAGAATTGTCCTCATTAATTATTAATACATTGCCAGTTATGAACTAAAAAAGGATGTGGGGAAGAGGAGTGCATGGGATACGTCCACGCCCCTGAATGAGCTCACTATTTTACACAATATTCATAACCGCATTTAAACGGATGCTTGAGGGTGACGTTTCTCCACCTCGTCCGCCATTTTACTACAGTGACTAAGCTGCGAAGATATATGAAATATGTTTTATACATCAAGTGAGAATGGACAATATTGCACCACGGTCTCACTCAGCAGACCCGGGTAGAAAATGAAAATGTGGCTGTTTTCACTGCCTTTCACTTGTGGTCATAACACCTGCTGTTCTGCAATCCTGTGCTGAATCGCAAAGATAAACATCTTCTCTGTTGGGGATGAGAGCTTCAGGATCAGATGTGTTTACTTTGTCACACGCGTGCTTGTTTGCATGAAAAAGACAAGAAAATGACCAAAAAACAAAAAGCCACTGGGTGTCACCAAAAATCTAATTACCACTCCACTTCAAGTTTAAAGACCATATAAGATCTTTCTAGGTCAGGAGTCGGCAACCCACGGCTACGGAGCCGCAATAAGTGCTTAATAATCAATCATGACTTGTTAAAAGCCATTATGATACTAATTTGCATGTTAATAAGCAACTAATTATTGGTGAATATGTTCCCCATACTAAAGTGTTAACGTGTTTTTTTTTACTGGTGCACAAAATGAACCGTGCATGAACATCACCTTGTTCAAAGAACAAAACCGGCACTAAACTCACACTAGACTGCATAAACTCACAACAAATTACACAGCTGCAAATCAGTGTGACTTCTGCTGTTGCCGTATCCGTAATACGCCTATAGGGAGAAGTTTTTATTGAGCCGATGAGTCGGGTGTGTTTTGACCTCTGCCGAACCCCTGAGGCCGACTCACCGAACCCCTAGGGTTCGATCGAACCCAGGTTAAGAACCACTGTACTATAGTATGGGGAACATATTCAATATCAATTAGTTGCTTATTAAAGTAACACAACTTCATTTGCCACTAGGGGAAAATATAAGGGTTAGGGTTACTAATAAGCAATAATTCTGAGGTTATTGAGGGAAGACCCTTAGTAATGGTTGTATAAAAAGGCCATGCAGAATAAGGCATTATGAGTACTTAATAATGACTAATTAAGAGCCGATATGTTACTAATTTGCATTTTAATAAGCAAAGTTTTAACATGCAATAGCACACTTTAGTATGTGTTCCCCATACAAAAGTTTTACGAAAAATACATTATAAACAACAATGATAAAGTATTTGTCCAGCCAAAAATAATAATTAAGCAACAATTTTAACTAGGAGTGTTGTGATTTGGTATATTTTATGTTAGAAGCCAGTTAACACCTAAATGTACTCCAATAAGTACACAAGGTTTCTCTTATTTTAGTCAAAGTCATTTACAAAAGGGAAACATGGTAGGCTATATGCTACTACTGGGAGCAAGCAACTGCACCACAGCTAAGCACACAATAGCACAAAGCTACAGTGCAAGATACACAAATAACTATTCTTCATTATTTAATTTAAACAGGAACTGTTTTCAATAGAAACATGTATCAAATGACTTTATTATTCTATTACTTGGAGACAGCGTTGTCTTGGTACAACATTTTAATTTCTGATAATGATATTGTTATTGGAGCGTTAGCAGACACCACCAATATTGATACAAAATCAGCAGGGCTCATACATACTTTTATTTTGTAGTGTGGAGTGTTATTAAAGGTTTGATCAGGTAAAATTGGTCATACAGAAGAACGGTAGACATGAAAATCACTAACATATTTATTATTAACAATCTGGAATGAGCTTATGCTGTCTTTAAATTGAAATGGGTTGATCATGTTTTTTTTGGCAACATCTATTGGCTATAATAATTCAATTTGACTGTCAGGGGACGGCGTGGCAAAGTTGGTAGAGTGGCTGTGCCAGCAATCTTAGGGTTGCTGGTTCAATCCCCACAACCTACCATCCTACTCACGTCCGTTGTGTCCTTGGGCAAGAGACTTCACCCTTGCTCCTGATGGGCTCTGGTGAGCGCCTTGCATGGCAGCTCCCGCCGTCAGTGTGTGAATGGGTGAATGTGGAAATACTGTCAAAGCGCCTTGGGCTCCTTAAAAAGGGGTACAAAACTGCTATACAAGTACAAGTATAACCCATTTATGCAAGTATAACACATTTTAACAATTTGCAACTGTAATTATTTTGATAGTTGTTTATATTGACACGTGTGGTGTGGTGTAGAATGCAATATTTCTCAATTAAGGACATTTATTACGTATATCTAACCTGTGTGCTTAGCTGTTATGTAGCTGCCAGTTCCTAGTAGCCTATAGTCTACCATGTTTACCTCGTGTAAATTACTTGACTGGCTGTCCAGCGTTGCAAAAGTAAACACACAGCTTGTATCGAACCAATACAAGCCCATTGTTGGTTTTATTTTGCTGGTATCAGACTGATACCTGTTATCAATTTCAGATCGGGACGCCCCTCTTTACACATACAAAGTCTCCACAAAGCGTATTAAAAGTATCCAGTAACAAACGTGTACGCATCATTCAACTCACTACGTCACTGATTTAACTTTGATTATTGTGACCACTTATTGTCACCAAAATTACCACTCCACTTCAACTTAAAAAAAGCATAAGTCCATTCCAGACGGTTAATAATAAATAAGTTTGTGTTTTTCATACCTACCACTATTCTCTGTTTGACTATTTTTACATGATCAAGCTTTTTTTAAACATTCCACGCTACAAAATAATTCAAGTTTGTATGATTCCTGATGACATCATACCTGCCAATAGTCAAGCCTCAACTCATTATAGTATCGGAAGTGAGGAAGCTATATCACAGGGTTTCTGTGGGTCATTAAAAAGTGAGGTCTACCGACGTACATGTGCTAGGCTGGCTGACCCCAGTTACACAGCCTTCTATGATTAATGGACAAAAAAGTTGTTATTCACAAGTTATTTAGATTTTATAAACATTTAATCATTTTGATTAAAAGTACAGTGTGATGATTGACTGGCAGAATCTTTTATTGGCTAATTATGGCTGATGAACACCGGATGCTTGGAATAGTACATCCTGTGAACTCTTCAATTAAATCAATCAATTTTATCCATTAAAACAATTGTAGGATATTAATTATATATAATAACTGTCTGCAGTCGCACGTAGGCGTCACATTATTATTTTTAAGTGGCATTAAAAAAAGGCATTATTGTAATTCTAGGTTCCGAGGAAATGTTTCCATCTTTGATGGCCTTTTTCTCCCACAGTTTTCATCCAATCCGAACTGGTCAAGAATCATAACATTCAGCTCGGCCACGAAATCATACTAACCATTTTTTTTCTTCCTAAAACTCCCAGATTACCAGGAATTCCAGGACTTTTCAACCATTTCACATCAGAGCATTCCTCTTAATCAGAACCTTCAAGCTATCTTTTTTGCTGAGACAAAACAATTATCTGTTACCTATTCTCTAACCAAAGTTGTTACTACTTCCACATTTCCCACCGGATTCAAACAATTCCAATGCCACCTGACTCAGTTCACTCAGGACGAGTGTGCTTTGTCGCATATTTCACGAAATTCCCGATTTTCATGTGACTTTTTCCAGATATTGTTATTAAAAATGTCTGTTTTATACCATTACATGTTATTTTTAACCCTTTCAACAATTATAATGCTTCAATAAGCCATCATTTGTTATTAAAAAATATATTTATCAGTTAAATCTTACAATTCTTGGTGTATTTCTTGATAGAGCTCATTTAAAAACAAGCTGGCTAGGAAAATATTGCTGTAAAGTTGGGTTTTTACCAAAAAAAAAAAAGGGTTGTAATAGTTAAAATATATATATAGCAAAAAAGACAGAATGAAAGTCAACCCATATCTGGAATTTTCTGAAAAAATAATAATCATTAATTTGTTTTACAGTAGTTCTTCACAGTTTGTGTTATGACCTTTGCATTTCTGCTCAATTATGTGTTGAGTATTTGCTAATTGTGACGTGATACCATTGATAACACCTTACTAATCCGCTGTGGTACGCATTTATTGTGGTGTTCCGCAATGTTACCGTGGTGGTTTTGACATCTGAGTTGGTCAGGCGGACGGTTTAAAGAGGAATGAAAGTGGGGGGTGGGGGTGGGGGGGTGCCTCCCCGGGTTACGGCTAATTACTCAGCGCCTCCCCAATGCCAGGGAAAGAAAACAATACCACGCCACCCCAACAGCTGCTTCATTAAATGTGGCTTCCACCAGCGCTGCCCTGCCTCGGACTCATATCTAATAACCTTTGTGAGAGCCAATTTCATTTGTTCTGGTATATTGTCTCACAGAGTCAATCGTGAACTTGAACTGTTTGAGTTGTGACTCATTGCTATTCTGAGTTTCTGAAGCCCTGCAGCCTGAGACTTATGCAACAGTGTGTAAACTAAACGAGAGAACATAATGTCACAAACCCGACGCAGCCTTTTCTGTTTTTCCTGCTTGCTTTGTCTGAAAGTCACACGACAATAAGAGCTGCACTATTTGATTGCATTAAATTGGTTGCTGCACAGTTCATATTCATATTCTGTTACTTCGAAATACTACATGGCAACACATTCCCCTAGACTGTGTCTTCTTCTTTTCTCTCTCATTCTTTCTATCCCCTCCTGATTCGGTCCAGCTGCACCAAACACTAATTATATCCAAACATATAAAAAAAAGTATGCTTTGCTTGAGCAGCTGGTTTGGACAAATTTAAAAAAATATATATGATTTTTTTTTAATTCTGGCTGTAACCTTTCAGGACAACAACCCGTTAAAAAAGGCTAGAGGCAATATCTTATGTAAGCATTTTCTTTGTGTTGGATCAAGTACTTTATGTGGAAAGGATAATGAGCTCCTGACTTCCACTTTATAATGTGCCATAACCTCTTAAAGGAGCTAATTGAGTAAGCTGAAGTTAAACTCATTACGACGGTATTAAAATTTGTCTTTTAACTTGCCTGAAGAACATTTTGTTGGAACATTTCGTTTAATAAATTAGAAAATTCAATTCAGAACACTTATCCTGCCTATGGTTAGGGTGAGCTGGAGCTTATCCCAGCTGACTTTGGGTGAGATGCAGTGAACACTCTGGACAGGTCATCAGTTGGTCACAACAGCTAGACAACCATTCAGTGCTACGGACGATTAAAGACTTCAAATCCATCGCATTGGCTCGTTTTTGGACTGTAGAAGAAAACTAAAGTGGCTGGTTAAAACCCACACAAGCATAAGGCAAACATGAAAACAACATGCGTACAGTTCTTAGGGAAAAAAAACAGAACTTCCAGACTGTGAGGCGGGCAAGCTAACCATGCTAGCACCAACATGCTACAGAGACGGTTCAGCACACGTTCATGTCTCATCAAATTAACAAACCATACTAAATGTTACTGACGGAACTACAGTAGTACTTCAACTTATGGGCTAAAATGGTACCATGACAGACTTAACTCTGTGTAACAATTTTAACATGTAACATACATTCAAAAACCAAAAATGTTTTAGGAAATAAATCAATTAAGTACAATATACCACAAAAAGTAGAATACTGGAAATTTTAATGGGCCTGCTATCCGTGCCCTGGACCTCTGATAGCCGGCGTACTTATAAACACACGATAGTGGAATAAAATATGCGGCCGTGAGGACAGGTTGTTCATCAAAAGCAAAGCTCATTTTCGTGGCGTCCACGATCTCTTAAATTAGAGTTAAGGCCATCTGCTTTAATGGAGGATGGCGCTCACCTCCCTCTGATGGCCATCCAGCATAAACCAAACATTGGACATCAAAACTTTTTAGCCAGTCTTAAAGTAGACAAATGTGTGAACAAAATGAGATGTTAAGCACTGAGCTACGTGAAAGTATGGCTGAGCTACAAGAGGAGGTAATCTCGCAGGTTGGAGCGTTCTGCAGGAAATATTCACCATTATAAAGGTGCGTACCCATTCAATTGGCCCATTTTTTTTTGTTTATTCGTGAATAGCGTCACCATGGTAACTTAAAATGTTCCCAATTTAAAAAACGGCCATCGCCGTGAACGAGACCTTTCCGACGGTATAACATATGTGGGGGTTCGTTGGCCGGTACGTCTCGTATTAGACAAAAGGTGCGTACCCATTCAATTGGCAAATTTTTTGTTTGTTGGTTAGGGGGTTAGGGTTGCCACGGTAACAGGAAATGTCCCCAATTAAAATTTCCGCCATCGCCGCGAACAAGACCATTCCGGTGTTACATGTGTGGAGGTTTGTTGGCCAGTTCGTCTCGTAGTAGACGGAAGGGAAAGGTGCGGAACACGAATATCAATAATAAAGTTTGAAGTATAAGCAATAATAATACGGGCCCATTCACTGCTGCCATAATGTGAATGGGCGTTGGCATTGCTGCAGGCCCATACTAATGTTCTACAAACAACTATAAAAGTTTTATGGAGGCAAAAAAATAAGACATTATTTTATTTTATGAACTAATGTAATAATAGGCTTCACGGTGGGAGAGGGGATAGTGCGTCTGCCTCACAATACGAAAGTCCTGAGTAGTCAGGGTTCAATCCCGGGCTCGGGATCTTTCTGTGTGGAGTTCGCATGTTCTCTCTGTGACTGCATGGGTACTCCGGCTTCCTCCCACTTCCAAAGACATGCACCTGGGGATAGGTTGATTGGCAACACTAAATGGTCCCTAGTGTGTGAATGTGAGTGTGAATGTTGTCCGTCCATCTGTGTTGGCCCTGTGATGAGGTGGCGACTTGTCCAGGGTGTACACTGCCTTTCGCCCGGTTGTAGCTGAGATCGGCACCAGCCCCCAAAGGGAATAAGCTGTAGAAAATGGATGGATGGATGTATGGGCACCAGGTAGCCCATAAGGACCAGATGAGTCGCCCGCTGGCCTGTTCTAAAAATAGCTCAAAAAGACGCACTTACCAGTGAGCGGTCTCTATTTTTTTTATTTTATTTAATTACTAGCAAGCTGGTCTCTATTTGCTAGACATTTTTAATTCTAGAAAAACAAAACTCAAATAGAATTTGAAAATCCAAGAAAATATTTTAAAGACTTGGTCTTCACTTGTTTAAATAAATTCATTTATTTTTTTACTTTGCTTCTCATATTTTTTTAGAAAGACAATTTTAGAGAAAAAATACGACCTTAAAAAATATTTGGGGATTTTTAAACACATATACCTTTTTACCTTTTAAATTCCTTCCTCTTCTTTCCTGAGAATTTAAATCAATGTTCAAGTATTTTTTCTTTTATTATTGTAAAGAATAATAAATACATTTTAATTTAATTCTTCATTTTAGCTTCTGTTTTTTCGACAAAGAATATTTGTGAAATATTTCTTCAAACTCATTATGATTAAAATAAAAAATAGAAATATTCTGAAAAATCTAGAAAATCTGTAGAATCTAATTTAAATCTTATTTCAAAGTATTTTGAATTTCCTTTAAAATTTTTGGCCTGGAAAATCTAGAATAAATAATGATTTGTCTTGGTTAGAAATATAGCTTGGTCCAATTTGTTATATATTCTAACAAAGTTCAGAATGGATTTTAACCTATTTAAAACATGTCATCAAAATTCTAAAATTAATCTTAATCAGGAAAAATTACTAATGATGTTCCATATATTATTTTTTTTATTTTTTCAAAAAGATTCGAATTAGCTAGTTTTTCCTTTCATTTTTTTCGGCTGCATTTTGAATTTTAAAGAGTCGAAATTGAAGATAAAGTATGTTTCAAAATTTAATTTTAATTTTTTTCGTGTTTTCTCCTCTTTTAAACCGTTCAATTAAGTGCTTTTTTCATCATGTATTCTCTACAAAAAACCTTCCGTAAAAGGAAAAAAAATGTACGACGGAATGACAGACAGAAATACCCTTTTTTTTTTATACATATAGATTCATTTATTAAAGGTAAATTGAGCAAATTGGTTATTTCTGGCAATTTATTTAAGTGTGTATCAAACTGGTAGCCCTTCACCTTAATTAGTACCCAAGAAGTAGCTCTTGGTTTCAAAAAGGTTGGTGACCCCTGATGTACAGTATTTACTTCTTTCAGCAGAGAGAAGAGGACCTCAAAATCGTTTTCGGTCTGTTTTGATTAGCTTCTTGCTGTCTAAATTGATCCAATATGTATAACGAGCCAAGTTACAGAAGACAGAAGTCTTGTCAAGACGGCCAAGATAACAGCGAGTAATGGCTACGAAAAAGAAAATATCCCTCGTTATGTGTCAGAAAAAGAAGAGTAGACACTTTTCAGACGATGTTCTACAAGTGTTACTATCACACTAGGCTGGGCAGCAGCAGGGTCGAAGACGCTGCCGGTTCGGAACGCGGCAGAAAGACAGAATGCCAGGACACCCACAACAGCTTCAAGCCTACGCAGAAAGTCCAGTAAAGTAGTAACCTTCAGTGGTGCCAGCAAAGAAGATTGTAGAAGTTTGACCGCTGCTAATGTTTTCAAATGGTTGGAAAACTAAGTTTTTTTGATATTTAGATATAATGCTAGTGAGTAAAACCAAATAATTTCTAGCATAACTCAAAATATTGCTCCCAATTTCAGACAGGCTGCTTGTATCTAAAAGTACTATTTAATTGCAAAATTATACCAATGTGTAAGCTTTTTTGAGAGCCAGTTGGCATAAACAATTTATTCATCCTTGTTTTTTTAAAGTAAGGTAGCACAGCAAAAATAAAATCATTAGTGCCATTCTTCTTTAAAATAAATAATGTACCTTGTCCTTGACACAATGACCCTGTGATTGTCTTATGACCAATCCACAGTTTCCAGTAATCCCTTATTTGTGGTAAGAAAAAAAAAATAAAAATTAAGTAGGACTATAATCATTTGGCTGGAGCCTATCCAAGCTGCATTCGGGCAGAAGGCGGAGTACACCCTGGACGAGTCGCCACCTCATCGCAGCACAGAGAGACAACAGTCACACTCACATTCACACACTAGGGCCAATTTAGTGTTGCCAATCAACCTATCCCCAGGTGCATGTCTTTGGACGTAGGAGGACGCCGGAGTACCCGGAGGGAACCCACACTGACAAAAGTCAGTGTTCAAAAACAAGAAGAAAAAAAATACACAAATTAGGGGTATGTTATTTGAACTGAGCAAAATTATCTGCCAATAGAACAAAAAAAATTGGCTTGTCAATACTTTCCAAAACAAGTAAAATTAGTTAGCCTCAATTGACCCAAAAATACCTTAAAATAAGTATATTCTTACTAATAACAAGTGCACTTTTCTTGGTAGAAAAAAAGAGACTTTTTGCTCAATATGTTGAAAAATATTCTTAAATTAAGTAAATACTAATGCCATTATCTTGACATGCTATTTTATTATTTTATATATGATTTATATATTTTTAATTTTATATGTTGCGATATATAATTTTCTTGTTTAAAATAAGAAATTCTTACTTTAAAAAAGTAGTTATATACTTGTGAGTGTTGATGAAACAGCTTTGCAACAGTTAATATTATAGGTTCAATCATGTTTTACTCAATATGGGTCATAAAATCTCAACAACATGCTTTGATTGATTCATTAATTGATTAGAACTTTTATTAGTAGATTGCACAGTACAGTGTGTATTCCGTACAATTGACCACTAAGTGGTAACACCTGAATAAGGTTTTCAACTTGTTTAAGTCGGGGTCCACGTTAATCAATTCATGGTATAATATCTTACTGTGATATCTTACTGAGATCATTTAGGACCAAAGCCCTTAAAACAAGTAAAACACTAACATAAAATCTGTCTAGTGAGAACAATTATCTTATCAAATAGCAAATAGGCAAATATCACCCTTTTTTTAGATATTTCATCTTACTTAGAATTCAGATTTTGACAACTCCACGCAAAAAAGACCTCGATCTCTGGGATTAAACCCAGGACCTTCTAATTGTGAGGCACGGCCACTAACCACTGTCTCAAGTTTCTGCCCAGGATTACAATTATATATTTAAATGTTTATATTTTCATAGTTAAATCATACAAAAAAAAACTGTATGACTTTCTAAGTATGTTTAACATTGTTAGATCCTGTGAAACATGAAATAACACCCATATAGTTACCTATACACTCATTTCCCCTTTCATAGTGGCCTTAGAACTGGGCTTCCATGTGCTAAAACCAGTTGTTCTGACTCTAGTTGGTCAACTTGATCATCATGGGAGAGAAAGTGCCGATATTAGCCATGTCGTTAGCATTGACAAAGGCATGTTCCGCCCCGCTGTTGTCGTTCAACATCGCTCCCGTCTAAGGCTCACCCATGTGTATATGTGTTATTGATGAGGCACTTTTACTCCCCACTTAACATGAAACACAGGCACGTACACAATGGCTCCATTGTATACTTGACAACCTTAAGACCTTCCCCTTCGAGCTGTCCTGGATGAATCAATCAATCAATCAATCAATGTTTACTTATATAGCCCTAAATCACTATTGTCTCAAAGGGCTGCACATACCACAACACAAACCACTACCACATCCTCGGTAGGCCCACATAAGGGCAAGGAAAACTCACACCCATGAACTGAAATGATTTTTTTCCAATCATTTTGGAACTTGCAAGCCTACTTCTTCTTACTCATCGTTGCAATGTCTCTTCTTCGTTCTTCTGCTTCGTCTCTGTTATGTTTTTGGACATTAATACTTGCCATAGTTTTGAAACAATCCATGATGGGAATCCGTATGTTGTGTGTCAGTGTATTAACGTGCCGCTGGAATAAACACACGCTGAGAAATAGCTCCATGCCTGCCTACTTTATGGGTTATAGATAAACCTATGGATAACAGAGACATACATAATAGTCTCCTTTTCAGGTGAGACAGGACGCTCAAGGCACTCGCCCCCAATATTGTTGTCCGGGTGGAAATCTGGAGAAATTCAGGAGACTGGTTGCCATGGGAGATTTTCGGCAGGGGCACAGAAATTCGAGAATCTCTCTGGAAAATTGGGTGGGTTGGCAAGTATGCTGTATGGGCGTGGAATCAGAAAATCCCTTTCATCGGAAACGGAAGTCCACCTTGGTTAATGTCTCTACAGCAGAGCCACATTTCCAGAAAGCCAAGGACTGGGTAGCCATTCAAAATTCATAATGGACCTTGTTCTATTTTTAGGATAAACGGTACAAAAAATAGATGGATACATTTGAAGTTGTCATCGTCAGGAGTATTATAATGTGTTTTATAGTATATAATGTGTTTTATAGTATATAATGTGTTTTATAGTATGCACGTACAGCTTAGTATCCATAATCACACAATGGATACCAAGAAAGTTTCACCATAAAAGCTGGTATTTTCACCGTATGTGTATAAGATACACATGTAACTGGTGTTTTTGTATGCAAATAGTGGATGTCGCTCGAATGGGCAGTGACCCAATTAGGTGGTGAGTCACCAACTGCAGAAAATATATATATATAGCTCAAGAAGGAATAGGTGGTATTCCAATGACTTCAATTCACAGATGCCATGATCACACACAGACATAAACTACTTGGTGGCATAAACAGTCTCTCAGATCATTTCAATCGTGGAGTTTTACTGTGTGTTGTAGTATGAAAAATACACACCTTTGTAGTTCTGAAGTCGTTTTATATACTGTATCATTTTATTCTTTTTCCACTTGACATATGTTCCAATGTATATAATTTTATCAAGTATCATTATTTATTGACGACAAAATGTGTTTGTACGCGTCGTCTGCAGGTGAGTATAGTCTACGGCAGGGGTCAACAACTCGGTGCTCGCGGGCACCAGGTAGCCCGTAAAGACCAGATGAGTCGCCCGCTGGCCTGTTCTAAAAATAGCTCAAATAGCAGCACTTACCAGTGAGCTGCCTCTATTTTTTAAATTGTATTTATTTACTAGCAAACTGGTTTCGCTTTGCTCGACATTTTTAATTATAAGAGAGACAAAACTCAAATAGAATTTGAGAATTCAAGAAAATATTTCAAAGACTTGGTCTTCACTTGTTTAAAAAAATTCATAATTTTTTTTACTTTGCTTCTTATAAGTTTCAGAAAGACAATTTTAGAGAAAAAAATACAACCTTAAAAAGGATTTTAGGATTTTTAAACACATAGACCTTTTTACCTTTTCAATTCCTTCCTCTTCTTTCCTGACAATTTTAATCAATGTTCAAGTAAATTTATTTGTTTTATTGTAAAGAATAATAAATACATTTAAATTTAATTCTTCATTTTAGCTTCTGTTTTTTCGACGAAGAATATTTGTGAAATATTTATTCAAACTTATTATGATTAAAATTCCCAAAAAATATTCTGGCAAATCTAGAAACTCTGTAGATTCAAATTTAAATCTTATTTCAAAGTATTTTTAATTTCGTTCAAAATTTCTGTTCTGGAAAATCTAAAATAAATAATCATTTGTCTTTTAAAACATGTCATCAAAATTCGAAAATCAATCTTAATCAGGAAAAATGACTAATGATGTTCCATAAATAATTGTTTTACTTTTTTCAAAAAGATTCATATTAGCTAGTTTTTGTCTTCATTTTTTTCGGTTGAATTTTGAATTTTAAAGAGTCGAAATTGAAGATAAACTATGTTTCAATTTTTTTTCGTGTTTTCTCCTCTTTTAAACCGTTCAACTAAGTGTTTTTAATTCTCAACAAAAAACCTTCCGTAAAAGGAACAAAAATGTACAACGTAATGACAGACATAAATACCCTTTTTATATATATATATATATATAGATTTATTTATTAAAGGTAAATTGAGCAAATTGGCTATTTTCTGGCAATTTATTTAAGTGTGTATCAGTACCCAAGAAGTAGCTCTTGGTTTCAAAAAGGTTGGTGACCCCTGGTCTACGGTATGTAAGGGTATGCAGTGTTTACGTGTAATTGTGTGAGGGAAAGTAGATCCAGCACATTTCAATGAATCATTCATCACTGGGCTCTGATCAAGATGGGACACAGATGTCAAAGCTTTCTGCTGAGTGCTGTTGTGCAGAGTTGTATTGATAAGCAAGCCTTCTATTTTAGACACTGTTTTTTACGACAGTGGCACCTCGTTTTTGTTCACAATCTTTTCCAAAGGAATAGTGTTTCCAAGCAAGTGTGGGCATTTGTTCTCAACAAAATAAGTAAAGAGACCTAGTCACCAACGCATGTGATTCTTTGATTGGGCACCAAATTATAGGGAATAATACACTTGTAAAATAATTTGTTTGTAACACAAACGACCCCCCAAAGCTGACAACATTAGCACTTATTTCATAGTTGTGGACTTAAAAATGATGTGTGCATGTATACATCAGTGATATAAGGCTTGTTTTCTAATGAGTTTTAGCACAGTGTGGCACCGTTTTGGTTAGACTGTTGAAGTCACTTACAGAAGACTAGAGACAAGTACATGCAACATAGTATATGTGTTTTGTAGCATGTTCATCCCAAATCATGGTATTTGACACATAATTGTAAAGAATCATACACATTTCCAAATGACGACAACATTAGGAAATTATGGACCGCACCAGTCAAAATGACTCGTGCAAAATGGGATAAAGGAATCGTTTTAAGGATTCTGACTTTGAAGAAGGGTTTTGGTCGGAGTGTGGCTTGAAAACATATTAGGGACTCAAAGCCGAATCATCAACAATTTAGGAGCACCCTTCAGGGGAGAAAGAACCTGCGGAATAAAAGACAAAGAAGAACAGACCCAACTCTCAAAAACGAGGTAAGTTAAGCCGCTATTATTGTATTTTGCGTCCTCCTCTACTGATGTTTTCTTCAAGATGCCTGAATGCTGAAAGAGCATGAGGAAACAATGGCTATGGTGTCTATGTTTTTTTTTGATTGATTGATTTATTGAAACTTTCTTAGTAGATTGCACAGTAGTGGTACAATTGACCACTAAATGGTAACACTCGAATACGTTTGTTAAAGTCGGGTTCCACGTTAATCAATTCATGGTAAAGTAGTGAAGTCTGGAAATGTTTTTTTTTTTGTTTTTTTTGCTCATAAACAGGTGATAAACATGTGACCGTTTCCTCCAGGTGGCAAGCTACACCTGCTTCTCTCTTATCACCTTGATGTACGAGATAACAATGGTAGCATGGGAACAATTGCAGACAAGTAAAGGAGACATACTAAGAGCTGTGGGAGTTCTGTTAGAGGTTATTCGCTAGTGGGTATGTCTACACAGAGATGTGTGTGAGAGTGTGTGTGTGTGTGTGTGTGTGTGTTAATATCCCAGGGGAGTACTTCAGAAGCTTCCCTTTTGCTGTGTACTCTCTAATCAATAGCTTTAAATCCATCAGGAAACCTTGCTACGGGAAATGCATTCTCTACCCAGTTTGTTGTTTCATTAAACCTGAAGTCACAACAAAACATTAAAAATGATGAATCCGATTATTTGGGAGTATAGTAAACTCTAGTAAATATTAAACTAATTTGTTGTGTTTTATATAACACGACGCTAAGGTGGCGATGTTTTGTTGAGAGAGCGTCTTCGGAATGAAGGTTTAAACACATGTTTCTGTCGGACAGCCATCATGTGCCAGGAGGAAAACAATGGTTACTATTTGATTGACAGCTATGTTGTAACCGCCTGCAAACTAATTGGACGCCACCTCTGCCGTCATCCTTCTTACTTTTATCCAAACTGCCAATTTGTCTTGTTTGCCCTTCTTTTTCTGTCTCATCTGACGTCTTTTCTCTTTGCTCTCCCTGAACTGAATTATGAGCTGGTGTCTCCCCTGATGTCCCGTGATTGATTGGCTTTTCCAGCTAACTAATGAATTGGCCCCTGAAGGACACGAATGAAACAGCTTTGGTAATAATGTGGACGGCGCTGAAGACAGCCTGAGGACTCCTGACGCCACGGATTTTGTGCTTACTAGGATTATTTGGAGATGGCGGGAGCGATTATGGGAAGCTTCTCTCGTTAACTCATTTTAAATTCCATCCATCCATTTCCTACCGCTTATTCCCTTTAGTGCGCATGTCTTTGGAAGTGGGAGGAAGCCGTAGTACCCGGAAGGAAAATATTGACTGCATTCCAAGGTTCTACATGTTTAGGAGAACAGCATTGTAATGCTTTTTATGAAATTAACTGTATATGGCATTTAAAAGTATTTACATTTTCCAGCACGGTGGAGAGGGGTTAGTGCGTCTGCCTCACAATACGAAGGACCTGAGTAGTCCTGGGATCTTTCTGTGTGGAGTTTGCATGTTCTCCCCGTGACTGCGTGAGTTCCCTCCGGGTACTCCGGCTTCCTCCCACTTCCAAAGACATGCACCTTGGGATAGGTTGATTGGCAACACTAAATTGGCCCTAGTGTGTGAATGTTGTCTATCTATCTGTGTTGGCCCTGTAACGAGGTGGCAACTTGTCCAGGATGTAGATGCCTTCCGCCCGATTGTAGCTGAGATCGACACCAGCGCCCCCCGCGACCCCAAAGGGAATAAACGGTAAAAAATGGATGGATGGATACATTTTCCATTTAATAACATACTTTTATTTTAATTCTGGTTTCAAATGTCTTTGACTGCTTTTGTGTACAATGGCACTGCTGCTGCTCACTGCTCCTCTCACCTCCCAGGGGGTGAACAAGGGAATGCGTCAAATGCAGGGGACAGATTTCACCACACCTAGTGCGCGTGTAGCAGTCATTGGTACTTTACTTTAAAGTACGAAAAATGTAGACACTTTCCAAACAAATGTGTTCTGTTAAACCTCTAATAATAACATAAGCTAACATAATGTTCAGCCACACATTTCTAGAACAGTGGTTCTCAACCTTTTTTCAGTGATGTACCCCCTGTGAATTTTTTTTTAATTCAAGTTCCCCCTTAACAGAGCAAATTATTTTTGGTTGAAAAAAAGAGATAAAGAAGTCAAATACAGCACTATGTCATCAGTTTCTGATTTATTAAATTGTATAACAGTGCAACATATTGCTCATTTGTAGTGGTCTTTCTTGAACTATTTGGGAAAAAGATATAAAAATAAGTAAAAACTTGTTTAAAATTAAACAAGTGATTCAATTCTAAATAAAGATTTCTACACATAGAAGTAATCATCAACTTAAAGTGCCCTCTTTGGGGATTGTAATAGAGATCTATCTGGATTCATGAACTTCATTCTAAACAAAAAAGAAACAAAAAAGAAATCTTTAACATCAAAATTTATGGAACATGTCCACAAAAAATCTAGCTGTCAACACTGAATATTGCATTGTTGTATTTCTTTTCACAGTTTATGAACTTACATTCATATTTTGTTGAAGTATTACTCAATAAATATATTCATAAAGGATTTTTGAATTGTTGCTATTTTTAGAATATTTTTTTAAAATCTGAAGTACCCCTTGGCATACCTTCAAGTACCCCCAGGGGTACGCGTACCCCCATTTGAGAACCACTGTTCTAGAAGATATACTGCATATACATATGTATATACATACATATGTCTGCACATACTGTACATATATATATATATATATATATATATATATATATATATATATATATATATATGTGTGTGTATGTATGTGTATGTCACTTATGTATATATATATATATATAATATATATATATATACATACATACATGTGTATATACGTGTGTATGTACATACAGTACATACATATATAAGTGATTAAGACACCTGATTCTCATCATTTGGATGGATGGCCAAACACTTTTGGCAATATATATATATAATCTTACATTTAGCAAATTTTTTTCACATTTATTCCATTTTCGTTATGTTTAGGTTTAAATGAAATGTTGACTCTAAGTATTATATCTAAATGTTACAATCCAAATGTTAAATCTGAATTCAAATGTTGTATCTAAACCTACATTTAAAATCTAAATCTTAGATCCAAAACTAAATGTTAAATACAAATCCAGTGTAGAGAACGAATTAATGGATGGATGGATGCATGGATAATTCCTTTAAAAAAAAAAAATCACGCTTTTCAGCGACACGCCCACAACTCAGACGGCGGTCCTGTCTGCTGTGTCTAGCTGCGAAGAGCACAAACGAAGATTTTAAAAAGCATATTTCAGCATGTGCCTTTAATAAACTGAATACTTCACAATCACGAGTATCTTGATTTGGCCAATTAGCTCACACTTAAGACATACTTTTTAGAACCGATCAACTTACCATGCCCCTGTTGTTTACAGCAAAATAATGTTCATATGTGACACAATCATGAAGTAACGGTGCAGCAAAATGATGAAAGATACAATAGAATGTGAGAGAATCAATTCCATTCATTGTCAAATGTGGTAGTGAAGTGATTAGGTGTTTGTTTTTTCCCTTCAACAGCAACACTACTAATCAAGCAGACTTCATGAGAGCCAACAATGATTACTTTGGTACACAATCGATCCAAAACCTTATATTTTTTAGCCTGATTAAAAGGATGAGGTGCAAGCTTTAGAAGCTGTGTGCTTAACAGATCCAACTGTAGTGAAACACTAAGCATCATATTGCTAAGTGCTAAACAAGAAATACAAACTAAGAACGTACTACAAAGTCACTTACTGCACAATGTCTGCTCTCACTGAGATGCCAATTCATGGAATGTTATTATCTTCCAGTTTAAATGAAACATTATTAATTATCCTCTGAGAGGGTACAAATAAAAAGTGCCACAAACAAACATCTGTTTGTGTATTTCTCGCCATCTCCGGGTCTTAGTTGGATTTCACAGTTGACCAACTTTTTGGATTATGGCAACAACCTTCTACTCTCCAGGTGAGAGGCATGGTTTATCATTTTAAAATTAACTTTCAACAGCTCAGAAGCAATGCAGCAGCTCAGTAGGTCAATATAGCAGCAGCTGGCTAGCCCTCTGTGCTGGTGTGGCTAAAAAATAGTTAGTCTGCATTAGCACTTATAATAACAATATCACTAATACTTGGTTAATATTCAGGTCACAACAAGTAAATGGAGTAGTGTTAGTGATTTTTGGATTATATTTTAGAGGGCTTCATAGGCGCAATAGAGCACTCCCATCAGTTGCATTTTTAGCCAATTTGTACTTGCCATATTTCACCTACAATTTAGAATATGAATTAAAAATAAGATATATCTGTTCTTGTCTTACATAGGGATTTTATAATTACAGCACAATTCCAAAAAGTGCATTTTCCCTTTAAAACCAGCTCAAAATTGCAATCAGTTAAAAATGTAAGCATAAATAAAGCTTGCAGCTGAGCAACAATGAATTAAAACTGGTATAAATTGCACTGTTAAGTCTTATTGTACCGTTGCACTATTTTTAGTTTTTTTTTTTTTTTTGCATGTTGTTTTTAAAGTGTTCAATTGAGGATTTACTTTCAAAAAGAGAGGTTTACTTTGCAAAATATGGTAAATCGAGTTCCGATTCACTGGAGGCGACGCGTACAACATCGACGTGCGAGGTTCTGCGCAGGTGCATTGTGATGAATGAATCAAGTTAATCTATTCACTTCAGGGAGTGACTCTAGGTACTCGAGTCAGTTAAAACGAATCATGTTTACCATCACTAGTGCAACCCTCGTTTTGCCTTTATCATTAAAAAAAACTAAAACCTCTACAAATTAAAATGGAATAAGCCAGAACAAAAGTTGCTGTTTCATCTGCCAAGAATATAATATTGTATCTATAATGTTACTTCTGTTTGAATAAATATAATTACTTTTGGAGCATATATAAAAATACACATATTTAAATCTTTAGATGTACACTCTAAAAATAATTGTTGTTCCCTCTCTCAACCAGTGCAAATACAGTGGGGCAAAAAAGTATTTAGTCAGCCACCGATTGTGCAAGTTCTCCCACTTAAAATGATTGCAGAGGTCTGTAATTTTCATCATAGGTACACTTCAACTGTGAGAGACAAAATGTGAAAAACAGCCCCAAAGCATGATGTTTCCACCCCCATGCTTCACAGTAGTTATGGTGTTCTTGGGATGCAACTCAGTATTCTTCTTCCTCCAAACACGACAAGTTGAGTTTATACCAAAAAGTTCTATTTTGGTTTCATCTGACCACATAACATTCTCTCAATCCTCTGCTGTATCATCCATGTATCCATTTTGGTATAAACTGAACTGGTCGAGTTTGGAGGAAGAAGAATACTGAGTTGCATCCCAAGAATTTTGTATCGTGAGATTTTGAGCCAAAACCTCCTTCCATCAGTGAGAGCTTTGAATGGTTGACCAAATACTTATTTTCCACCATAACTTACAAATAAATTCTTTAAAATTCCTACAATGTGAATTCCTGTATTTTTTTTCACATTCTGTCTCTCACAGTTGAAGTGTACCTATGATGAAAATTACAGACCTCTGTCATCATTTTAAGTAGGAGAACTTGCACAATTGGTGGCTGACTAAATACTTTTTTGCCCCACTGTATATCAATATGTTTCTTGAGAACAACCCTCAGAGGGAAGAGTTGAGAGCACACCTTAGCCTCAATCAATATATTTTAAGAACAGACAGTTAGTCTAAAAGGTGCAAAACGTTAAATATGCCATCAGACACAAACAAGTCATGGATCTCCATGGACAAAATGATCAGCCAAAGATAGCCTTATGTCAGTGGGTTTTGGATCGTTCGGCTCAGGTAATGCTTGGACAGGAGACTGAATCTACCTGGAAGCTCCATAACAAAATAGTCCCCCCATGTTCCTCACAAACGTTATGAAGTGCACAGTCGGTCAGCGCCACTTTTTTGCTCAGCTGCAGCTTACTGTCATTTCTTTTTAGGAGGCCTCTCCATCTTCTTTCCATCTCCCGAGAGCTATTTCCGCAAGTAATGTTCCCCTGCTCATCCTATAGTTGTAGGAAGCCTGGTGTCTAAAGAAGTTTTTCATGAGCCGTTTCTTTTTGCGTTGAGTGTGCTTGCTCAGGTAATGTCCAACATCACAACCACAGATTGCCATTTTTGTTTTGTCCCATTAATTGTGCATCACTTTGAGCATCCCACAAGAACTCTGGCATCATATGAACACTCTTTCGGAAGCCAACACATCCCAGAAGAGTCGTTTGGTGTCTGCTACAGACTGAATGCCATCCTTTGATGTTGTAGCGGTCTGGGGGATATCCTTCTGGTGCAATTATTGGAATGCGGATGCCATCTATTGCACTGACACACTGGGGGACACCAATAGTTATTAAAAAATGTGGTGAACTGTATTACCTTTGTGGCATCAGGAATCATGATGTGTACAGAAAGGAGCACCCTAATGACAGCATGGCAAAATTCCTGAACACACACAACAAGGACTCAGGTATTCTAGAAAAAGATGGCGAACTAGCCGGTAACCAGTTTCCAAAAGGCAATTGCGACCGGATTTGTGATTGGGACAAATAAGCAGTAATATGTGTCTTTTTTCAGCTGGAAGTCCTTAATTTAACCACAGTTTTGAAAACTATTGCCTACTGAATTCAGATACAATCCAGTCCCAAGAGTTGCATTACCGTGAAATCTTTGCCCAGCCAACTTCCGTTTCGCAATACCTAATGTTAGGCAAATGACTTGGGACGGCGTGGCTTCACCCTTGCTCCTGATGGGTGCTGGTTAGCGCCTTGCATGGCAGCTCCCTCCATCAGTGTGTGAATGTGTGTGTGAATGGGTGAATGTGGAAGTAGTGTCAAAGCGCTTTGAGTACCTTGAAGGTAGAAAAGCGCAATACTAGTACAACCCATTTATCATTTATTTATTAACTTTTGAAAATGAATTAGTTGTAGTTCATTTTAATTGTCCCAAAAAGTACTCAAACCAACAATGTCATTATTGTAAATTCCAGACTATAAACCGCTACATTTTCCGATGATTGGAATCTTGCGGTTTATAAAACAGCTTATGGATTTTTCTTCACTAATGGTCACATTGTTTTGTGTTCAGTAGTATTCATTAAACCTAGATATTTTAAAGGTGTGTTAATATATCTTTTGGACGAGTGTGCCTACTTGCAATGCCTTGAACTGGAAGTAAAACCGTTCATAGCGTTTCTGCTCAAAAATATTCTTCTTTTATCACTCCAAGCAACGTTTGTAAGTTTACAAGCAATTTTTGTTCTGTCCAGCTACTCGGGCAAATCTTATAGTTGACTTAGATGCCCATATCTGCTGTACAGATTTACTTTACAAAAGAGACGTGTGGGGTGCTTCTCTTGTTGCCTTATTTATATTTGACTTTATTAAATTGATTTGGACCGGAGCAGGAGGGGATAGAACGAAAAAAAGGAAGACAGAGGGGGAAATTGTGGGGACTAGAGAAGGATAAGACAGGGAGACAAAAACAAAAAAAACAATAACCACAACAATCAATCAATCAATCATCAATCAATGTTTTTTTATATAACCCTAAATCACAAGTGTCTCAAAGGGCTGCACAAACCACAACGACATCCTCGGTAGGGCCCACATAAGGGCAAGGAAAAACTCACCCCAGTGGAACGTCGACCATGATGACTATGAGAAACCGTGGAGAGGACCACATATGTGGACAATAATACAATTCTTTCAAATGCAATAATAATTATATGTAATGATAACCTGAAATACAAAAGAAAGCAGATAAATGGAGGGGAAAAAAGAGAAGCCAACTATATTAACCTTGTAGATTGTTATAGTAACAATAGGTTAAGCGTTTTCAGTGTGCCATTTTTTTACCCAGTTTCCCCTAGGAAAACAACGTCAATTTATGTTTGATGAAACATGATTATATGCATGACTGTATGTATGCATATGTGCTTGTATTCGTACAGTATATGTATACGTATGTTTGTACGGTGAATGTGCGTGTGGATATATGTAACGTGAGTGTGTATGTATGTTGAAGCATAGGTATCTATGCATGTGGGTAAGTACCTTTGTGTGCGTGTATGTATTAATGAATGAATATACCTATGTATGTATATATATTTGTGTGTTTGTATGTATGTGAATTTGTACGTACATAACATTTGTCTTACAGCCAAAGTAAGGCCCCAGCCACCCAGAAAGCCCAACCCAAAACAGCAGGTCTGGTGCCCAAGGGACAAGATACGGGAAAGCAGAGGACAAGTTTTACAATTCAGCAAAAACAATTCATATTTACTAAACCATCCCACGTGTGATGTCTGTAGACGTCTTTTCATGCATATTTGTGCATGCAATCGTAATGTAATGAAGCTAGCGTCATTAGCATTAGTTAATATGGTAACATGTTAATGTTAATGAGTCTGTTTAGCGAATTGGAGAGCTAGCCTCCACAGCTCGTGGGTCCATGACGATGACTTCTGTTTTGTTTGATCAGCTATTTTACTGCCATGTTACAGACATTGTTTGGAAACAATTAGGGGTTTGTAAATAAACTTTTACAAAATCTTAACGTACATATCTGCATCTTAAAATTTGGTGGGTGCACAGAAAATATGGTAAATTCTCCTTGGCGTAATACATGCATCTTTGGAGACTGGGAGTTTAAAGGCCTACTGAAACAAGATTTTCTTATTTAAACGGGGGATAGCAGGTCCATTCTATGTGTAATACTTGATCATTTCACGATATTGCCATATTTTTGCTGAAAGGATTTACTAGAGAACATCGAAAGTAAATTTCGCAACTTTTACTCGCTAATAAAAAAATCCTTGCCTGTACCGGAAGTAGCAGACGATGTGGGCGCGATGTCAAGGGTTGTGGAGCTCCTCACATCCTCATATTGTTTGCAATCATGGCCACCAGCAGCGAGAGCGATTCGGACCGAGAAAGCAACGATTTCCCCATTAATTTGAGCGAGGATGAAAGATTTGTGGATGAGGAAAGTGAGAGTGAAGGACTAGGAAAAAAATAATTGACGGCAGATCGATTCAGATGTTATTAGACAAATTTACTAGGATCATTCTAGAAAATCCCTTATCTGCTTATTGTGTTACTAGTGTTTTAGTGAGATTATATGGTGTTACCTGTACAGCCTGAAAGTCGGAGGGGTGTGGCCACGGGTGTGGTGACCGCTAGTGTCTCAGATGGAAGCCACGTTTCTTGAGGAGGCGAAGGCAGCTGGTTGAGATTTTTTATTTCTCCCTCCAACAACGGTGAAAGCATCCGACTGTCGGGGGCGGCCAGTGGGAGGAGGCAAGAGAGTCGCAGCTGCCTCTTTGACAGGTGCAGGAGGAACAATGCAAGCTTCTGCTCATGTCTACGGTAAGAGCCGACTTATTAGCACCATTTTCTCACCAAAACCTGCCGGTTGACAAGTGGTAGGGAACCATGTTTGCTTGACCGCTCTGTTACATAGTAAAGCGTCACCGTCATCTTTCGGGAATGTAAACAAGGAAACACCGGCTGTGTTTGTGTTGCTAAAGGCGGCCGCAATACACTGCTTCCCACCTACATCTTTCATCTTTGACGTCTCCATTATTAATTGCAAAAGTTTCAGCAACACAGATGTCCAGAATACTGTGTAATTGTGTGATTAAAGCAGACGACTTATAGCTAGTATCGGGGCTGGAACAAAATGTCCGCTACAATCCGTGGTGTCACGCGCACGCGTCATCATACGGGTCTTCATACTGCGACGTTTTCAACAGGATACTTTGCGCGACATTTAAAATTGCAATTTAGTAAACTAAAAAGGCCGTATTGGCATGTGTTGCTATGTTAATATTTCATCATTGACATATAAACTATCAGACTGCGTGGTCGGTAGTAGTGGCCAGTAGGCCTTTAAGTTTAAGGGTTAAGAGAGATCCAAATCTAAACTGATATGTTTTGTATTCCCGTATTACTACACCCCCATGTTGCTCATTTCTATTCAAAAAGTGAAACATCATCATCAAAGTAATTTCAACATCATCTTTGTTGGCCCTGCAATGAGGTGGCGACTTGTCCAGGGTGTACACCGTCTTTCCCCCCGAATGCAGCTGAGATAGGCTCCAGCACCCCCCGCAAACCCAAAAGGGACAAGCGGTAGAAATTTAGATTAGATTAGATTAGATAGTACTTTATTTATTCCGTCAGGAGAGTTCCTTCAGGAAAATTACAATTTTCAGCACAATTCCATTCAAGATCAGACAAACATTACAGGGAGACAGAACAGGATCGCTGACGGGTCTGCCGGCTTCCAGCGCCCCTTACAAAAAAGATTAGATACAGGGAAACAAGGTGGGGGGAAAGGGAGAAAAAAATAAAAGATTAAAATAAAATTAAAAAATCGGTCTTAGCCTGGGCCCTGGAGAGGGACCAAGGGAAAAAAACAACTCATAGCCATAGTACACATCCCTCTTACATGTGTGTAAGAGGGAAACATCAAAGAACACAGAGCACATTAAAGACATTAAAGCAGCAGATACAACCAGACACTTCTACATACAGCTATGAATAAAAAGTATAAGAAACATATACACTGTGGTGGCCTCTGCGGTGTTCCACGCCATGGTCCGCTGGAATGGAGGAAGCATGGCCAGAGACAGAAGCAGACCCAACAAAGCAACCAAGACAGCTGACTCCACTCTCGGCCAGTGTCCAGTCCGCATGGATGAGCGAGGATATGTCCAAGGTGACTGAGGTGTCCGACACCTGCTCACCCAGCCAAGACACCGCGAAGCTTCTCCGTCCCAGCGCTGGCTAAAATGGATGGATGGATGTGTTGGCCCTGTGAAGAGGTGGAGACTTGTCCAGGGTGTACCATGCCTTACCCCTGAATGCAGCTGAGATCGCCTTCAGCCACTCTCGCCATCCAGAGAGGGACAAGCCATAGAAAATGGATGGATGTTCAAGCCGTTCTTCATCAACCAGTCACTATATTATCCATTCCCCTCCAGGAATTTGCAATGTCAGCAATCACCGGGAATTATGGGCGGCTTCACAACTTTCTCCAACGCATGCAACATTCCTGCCCTTTTCCCAAATGATGGTGTATCTAATCACATGTTATGTTTGTTTATGTTGTGTTGACAATGCAGGAATAATATGTAACATCATATCAATTCTATTGATCCAATGACACTATCGTCGTGTTCCCTCGTAGATCAAACCTATTTCCTGTTCCTGTCTCCATTACTAAGCCTTCTGGGCAATGGAGTATTTATACATTCTCTTCTTTGAAGCAGTGCACTTCGGTTTCCTCATTATTAAATCATGCATTTACCTTCTGAAAGTATTTATAAACTGCTACACCGGTCATGGAACCTCAGATTGCACACTTTCCAAGAAATACAGAATATCTCCTTTCAGAACATCAGGAAGCCAACATTATCTTTGTGCAAGACTTTCACCACATAATTTACATGTTTGAAGACATTTGAATATATGCAAATAGGCATAACTGTCCTTCTCCAAATTTATTTGAAATTAAGAACGTCTTTAAATACTGTATTTGAACATAAAAAAATCATCACTTACTGTATAAGGTCTGCTGTCATTAGGATGCTGACTGTTCGGATGTTTATATATTTCTAACTCATAGTCCTCACAAAGTTTTAAAAAGTCCGGTATAAGTGTCTTAGAAAAGTTGACTATTCCAGAGTTAATTAAGAGGGGACTGATTCAACTGTCAACCTTGTAGTCGAATCGTGAACATTATTAAACCCCCCTCCAAACACACCGATGCATTACATATATACGCTGCAAGTATACAGTATGTAATGCACATTCATAATGACATGTAATATTTGCATATTTTGATCATTTTAAGCATATGCGTCAAACCATTCCACTTTTCACATTTTCAGACCCAGCCAATGCTAAACCGCCAGAAAAAATCAACACTCACCAAGTTTTCTTTTGACAACCTCATACGTCACGCATTATTTTGAAGACTTTGAAACCGAAATACTGTGGTATTTACAATGCCGTTACAGCCCTGCTATAAAATCATTTGTCGTATCATATCATATCATACCTTCATATCTTATATAGCAGGGGTCAGCAACCTTTTTGAAAGCAAGAGCTACTTCTTGGGTACTGATTAATGCAAAGGGCTACCAGTTTGAGCCCTGCGATGAGGTGGCGACTTGTCCAGGGTGTACCCCGCCTTCTGCCCGATTGTAGCTGAGATAGGCGCCAGCGCCCCCCGCAACCCCAAAAGGGAATAAGCGGTAGCAAATGGATGGATGGATGGCTACCAGTTTGATACACACTTAAATAAATTGCCAGAGATAGCCAATTTGCTCAATTTACCTTTAATAAACAAATCTATATATCTATAAAAAATGGGTGTTTCTGTCTGTCATTCTGTCGTACATTTTTTTTCCTTTTTACGGAAGGTTTTTTGTAGAGAATAAATTGTGAAAAAAACACTTCATTGAACGGTTTAAAAGAGGAGAAAACATGAAAAAAATGAAAATAAAACTTTGAAACATAGTTTATCTACAATTTCGACTCTTTAAAATTCATAATTCAACCGAAAAAGAATTAAGAGAAAAACTAGCTAATTCGAATCCTTTTGAAAAAATAAAAAAAAAGAATTTATGGAACATAATTAGTAATTTTTCTTGATTAAAATTAATTTCAGAATTTTGGTGACATGTTTTAAATAGGTTAAAATCCACTTTTGAAATAAGATTTCATTTTGATTCTACCGATTTTCTAGATTTACCAGAAACATTTTTTTTAATTTTAATCATAATAAGTTTGAAGAAATATTTCACAAATATTCCTCATGGAAAAAATAGAAGCTAAAATGAAGAATAAAAATAAAATGTGATTATTATTCTTTAGAATAATAAAAAAAATACTTGAAAATGGTCAGGAAAGAAGAGGAAGGAATTTAAAAGGTAAAAAGGTATATGTGTTTAAAAATCCTAAAATCATTTTTAAGGTTGTATTTTTTCTCTAAAATTGTCATTCTGAAAGTTATAAGAAGGAAAGTAAAACAATAAATTAATTTATTTAAAATAATTTATTGGATTTTCATATTATATTTGAGTTTTGCCTCTCTTAGAATTAAAAATGTCCTTTAAAGCGAGACCAGCTTGCTAGTAATTAAATACAATTTAAAAAAAATAGAGGCAGCTCACTGATAAGTGCTGCTATTTGAGCTATTTTTAGAACAGGCCAGCGAGCGACTCATCTGGTCCTTACGGGCTACCTGGTGCCCACAGGCACCGCGTTGGTGACCCCTGTTATATAGTATGACAGACAACTTTCAACCATATGCAATATTTTTATCAGAAATGACAACAGCAGAGGAGTTTAACAGTCTTGCCCACAACAACAGGATGGAGAAAAAGAAAGAAAGTATTGACTAAAATAAAAATGGCAAACTCGCACAATGCTTGATTGATTGAATGATTGATTGATTGATTGAAACTTTTATTAGTAGATTGCACAGTTCAGTACATATTACGTATAATTGACCACTAAATTGTAACACCCGAATAAGATTTTCAACTTGTTTAAGTCGGAGTCCACGTTAATCAATTCATGGTACAAATATATACTATCTGTGACGTCTTGGTGGTATTGTGGTGACGAGTTGTTCTCTCGTGGGTGCAGCGAAGATGGACACACCGTGAAGTAGGAACAATAATTTATTTATACAAACTAAAACAGTCTAAGAACCAAAAACACTTGCTCGAAGGCACTAACAAACAAAACAGAAAGCGCTAGCATGAGCTAGGGACAAACAACTGAAATAGCATGGAAGCTAATGTGCACGAAGGTAGTTACCACAAGGCTGGAAAGAACGACGTCAACTGTAGCGTGAAGCAAACACGAGTCCAAGAAAGAATGTCAAACAAAGGCGGTCTTAAATAGGGAGATAACTAATCAAGGACCAGTGCGCGTGATCAAAGGAGAGACAGGTGACAAGGGTACAAAACCAGGAAGTGCCACAAAGAACTGAGGAAGACAAATACTTGACAGAATGTGATAACAAACAGAACCAAAACCAGAATATGCCATGATCCAAGACGTGGATCATGACACTATCAGCATAATACAGTCATCACACAAGTTAATCATCATAGTATATACATTAAATTATTTTGATTATTTACTACGAGTAAACCTCTCCCATATATGGAGATATCCGTTGAAGTAAGTAAGGCAAAATATGTCACTAAAGTCTCAAATATCGAATGGCTCGTTTGAGGGACTTTTGGAACAAGATAAGATTGTTTTACAAATATCTCCGCCATGCCTCCATGGTTTGAATTTTATATTTTTGGGACTTTTGAGGATCCCAAATAGACAAGGACGGGTACCAACAGGTAAGAACAGTTGGTTTTACATAATAGGTCCCTTATAATCCTGTATCATTTAACCCATCTGGGGCTATGACCTTTGTTTTGGACATTAAAGACCTTGGTGAACGTTGGTTTTGCAATAAATACTAACATCAAGGGTGGAAAAGTATCTTGCAAGCACCCTTGAAGTAGCAAGGGAAGGCTAAAACACAGGCTTAAGACGTCAAAGTGACTGCTCTTAAATGAAAACAATGATTTACATTATGTGTGTGTTCTTAGTTTTGATCTAGGGAATGTATCTAGCAAATTTAGTCAATTGAAATGTAGAGCAAAAAAGTATATGTATTCTAAAATATTCAATCATTGGGAACTTCCATTTCCTACTGCAGTTATTTCTCTCAGAGGCTATTTCCTTTGGCTTTTACTGACACGGCACGTGGGGATGAGTGTCATGCGGTGCCCGTCCGAAATGTCAACTGTCACCAGTGGATCTAGCGGCAGAGCCAAACGTGCAAAATGCCTTGGAGCGCTGCAGACAGTCTTTCCACTCAGCGCATGACACGGACAGAATACTGACTACCTTGATCTGCTAAATGTTTTAATCCCCCGTTCCGCTTCTGCTGGTTTGCGGTTCATGATACAAGGTCTGCTAAGTGTATTTGTGTGTGTGTTTGTGAAAGAGCCAGACGCAAGATGATATTTTTGTTCAAATACAGCTCAAGGAAAAAGAGAAACTCAGCTCGAGCAGAGCACATCTGTAGAACCCCAAACATTGCATCACCTTTGCAGAACTGAGACCAAATATTTGTCTGTGACTACCACAGTCTCTCTTTACCTGTCGTGCTAGCATATCTCTTTCTCTCTGCTGCGTGCCAAGCCAGCCGGTGTTGATGATGCATTAGCTGAGGAGAGAACGTGTGTGTGTGTGTGTGTGTGTGTGTGTGTGTGTGTATGTGTGTGTGTTGACAGAGCAGAGAGATTTAATTGACACCCACAGAGAGAATTATACAAGCTTTCAAATGCTCTTGCACTCTGTGTGGTTTTTTTCATTTGTATGTGCACATACCCTCTCGTAAAAAGCTTGTGAACGCAGTCTCGTGAGCTTTGGAAGGTTTTTTCCCCCCCCTTCTCTCTGTAATTTATAGAAGTAGTTGATGTGAGGGTGTTGCTGTAGTGTCCTCCATATCACACTTCCTTGCATCTCGCAGTTATACTCATTCAATATTCTTTCTCAGGATCGTCCTCCGATGGTGCTGCATAATGAAGACCTTTAATCTATTGTCTCAATGCAACATGCTCACACACTCGGGATTTGCAACACATCCCACACACAGGCTGTTATATTCCTGTGTGTTTTCACATGCATCTGCATTCAAACATACACAAGTCTGGGTCATTACATTTGCAAGGAGCCACTAATGACTGCAGTGTTTGTATTAGTTGGAGAAGGGTCTCAATATGCTTTATCAGTATCATGCAGTATTATGCTTCGCAAAGCCGAACACAACAAAAAGTGTTCATTGTAGACATTATCACTTACTTCCTTATTTTGATTTTTTTTTTTTAAATTGTTTAATTTGTTGGGCTTCACGGTGGCAGAGGGGTCAGTGCGTCTGCCTCACAATACGAAGGTCCAGAGTAGTCAGGGTTCAATCCCAGGCTCGGGATCTTTCTGTGTGGAGTTTGCATGTTCTCCCCGTGAATGCGTGGGTTCCCTCCGGGTACTCCGGCTTCCTCCCACCTCCAAAGACATGCACCTGGGGATAGGTTGATTGGTAACACTAAATTGGCCCTAGTGTGTGAATGTGAGTGCGAATGTTGTCCGTCTATCTGTGTTGGCCCTGCGATGAGGTGGCGACTTGTCCAGGGTGTACTCCGCCTTCCGCCCGATTGTAGCTGAGATAGGAGCCAGCGCCCCCCGCAACCCCAAGAGGGAATAAGCGGTAGAAAATGGATGGATGTTTATTTTCTTTTCTTTTGTAGGTTAAAGTGTTTTATTGTGCTCCTGAGTTAATCTTGCTGATCAATTTAAACTTATTTATTTTATTTTTCATTTTCAAATGGTTGAAGTCGGTCAAATAGAACCCCCTTTTAGACCAGTTGATCTGCCGTCTCTTTTCTGCTCTGGCCGGGGGGCACAGATTCGATGACCCAGGGTGGCGCGCTTACCTGTGCATCGGTTGGGGACGTCTCTGCGCTGCTGATCTGTCTCCACTCAAGATGATCTTCTGCTGGCCCCACTAAGGACTGGACTCTCACACTATTATCCTAGATCCCCCCCTCCAAGGTTTCTCATTGTAGCCCATTGGGTGGAGGTTTTTCTTGCTCTGATGTGGGATCTGAGCCGAGGATGTCGTTGTGACTTGTGCAGCCCTTTGAGACACTTGTGATTTAGGGCTATACAAATAATCTTTGATTGATTGATAGAGGATCATTGTATTGTCGTGTCAATGTCATTTTCAACTTGTCATTCCTACTGGTCTTGTGATTGCAGCGTAGCGGCGGTACTGCATCAAAAACCGACATCAGTGTGTAAAGGATATCACCATATGGGCTCAGGAACACTTTATAAAACCACTGTCAGTAACTACAGTTGGTCGCTACATCTGTAAGTGCAAGTGCTGCTGCTGCTGCCCTGAGCAGGCTAACACTCTGCTGCTGCCCTGAGGAAGCTAACACTCTGCTGCTGCTGCCCTGGGGAGGCTAACACTCTGCTGCTGCTGCCCTGAGGAGGCTGACACTCTGCTGCTGCTGCTGCCCTGAGGAGGCTAACACTCTGCTGCTGCTGCCCTGAGGAGGCTAACACTCTGCTGCTGCTGCCCTGAGGAGGCCAACACTCTGCTGCTGCTGCCCTGAGGAGGCTAACACTCTGCTGCTGCTGCCCTGAGGAGGCCAACACTCTGCTGCTGCTGCTGCCCTGAGGAGGCCAACACTCTGCTGCTGCTGCTGCCCTGAGGAGGCTAACACTCTGCTGCTGCTGCCCTGAGGAGGCTAACACTCTGCTGCTGCCCTGAGGAATTAGCAAGCATTCATTAACATCAATATCTCCAACTCCAATACAGCAGCACCTACCACCAACAGATTAAGCAGACTGCCATAAAGCCTGCTGATCAAAGTACTCCAAGGTTAAACTACCAACAGTAACAATGCCTCCTAGGAAGGCACAGGTTGACGAGCTGGAAGAAATAAAACTCTCGCTTAACTTTATGTCTGAAGAGTTGTCCAGAGTGGCAAACCAACAAACTGCACTTAGTCAACTAGTGGAGGAAGTTAGAGAGCTAAAAAACATAATTGTAGAAAAAGACAAATCAATTAAAATATTGGAAAGACGTGTTGATGAACTTGAACAATACACAAGAATGGATGATGTGATTGTCAGTGGCTTGAACACCAAACACCGCTCATATGCTCGAGCAACTGCAGGTGAACAGAATGGTGGGGATGAGTCCACGACGGAGCTAGAAAACCTGGAGCAACAGGTCCTGCAGTTTTTTCAGTCTAAGAACATTGAAATAGACAGTAATGCTATCTCTGCCTGTCATAGCCTCCCTCGAAGGGATAGCTTGGCAAAACAAGCAATTATTATAAGGTTTGCGAACAGGAAAGTAAAAACTGATCTTTTGAGACAGTCTAAAAAGTTAAGAGGTACGGCAGTGTACATTAATGAGCACTTAACAAAAAAAACTCGGACATAGCAAGACAGGCTAGGGCCCTAAAGAAACAAGGGAAAATTCAGTCCACGTGGACACGGAATTGCAAAGTCTGGATAAAACTACAGGGCACGCCTGAAGAAGCAAAGGTTCTAGTAATCAGAGAAATGGGGGAGCTTGAAAAGTACAAATGATGAAACCAGAAATCATGTTGCCAACTTGGTAATTGAATATTAATATAACAGCAAATGAATGAGTGAAATATAAACTTTGCACTATGTTTGAAAACGATATAGACCCTGAAAAAAATGTCTTCAATGGCATAGCAATGAATTGCAAATATCATACAGATGAACAATATAATGACAGTATAAAATTAAGTAACCAATTAACAATTATACATATTAATAGTAGAAGTCTGTCTGCAAACTTTCATCATATAAAGGAATATTTAAGTCAATTTGTAAAACCTTTTAGCATTATAGCAATATCAGAAACTTGGATAACTCAAGAAAAAAGTGTAGATTTTGGTCTGAATGGATATGAATTTGTGCATTTGGATAGAATAGATAAAAAGGGAGGAGGAGTAGCACTCTATATTGATAAAAATCTAAACTTTATTAAAGTTGAAAATATGACATCTATCATTGAACAAGTAATGGAATGTATAACGGTAGAGATTATAAGAGAAGGAAGAAAAAATATCCTAGTTAGTTGTATATATAGAACTCCGGGATCCAAAATAGAAACCTTCACCAAAGCTATGGAAGGATTATTTTATAAATTGAATAACAAATAAATATTTATTAGTGGAGACTTTAACATTGACTTAATACATACAAGTAGCAATAGAGAAACAGCTGAATTTATAGACACAATGCACAGTATGAGTTTGATATCTTTGATAAATAAACCAACAAAAATCACATCACATAGTGCCACCCTAATTGACAATATATTTACCAATATAATGGATGACAACCTAATATGTGGAATCTTGATAAATGATATAAGTGATCATTTCCCAGTCTTTGTGGTCTACAAATGTGCCAGTAAAATTAAAATTAAGAATGAATGTGAAACTGTCTATAAAAGAATCATAACAGAGAAAACGCTCAACAAATTCAAGAATGAACTACAAAAGCAAAATTGGAATACTATTTATGATAAAAAAAGAAGTTAATACAGCTTATGAAGAATTCTTAAACACATTTAAAATACTATATGATGGAAATTGTCCAGTGGTAAATTATAAAAGGAAGTCAAAGTACGGCGAGTTTAAACCGTGGATGACTAAAGGACTCCAAAATGCCTGTAAAAAAAAGAATATTTTATATAAGGAATTTATAAAAAACAGAACTTTAGTAAATGAAAATAAATATAAAAAATATAAAAATAAACTAATCAATATAATCAGAATGTGTAAAAAATATTATTATATAAATAAACTGGAATATATCAAGAATAATATAAGAGGTGTATGGAAAATATTAAATGGTATTATTAGAAATAAAAATGATGATAATCAATACCCGCCATACTTTATGGAAAATAACAACATGATTAAGGATAAGGAGGTGATAGTAAATACATTTAATGATTGTTTTATAAATATTGGACCGAAACTAGCAGAAGTGATAAAGGTAGAAGGGACAAAAATAGATGCAGCAGATTATATGAACCCAAATCCTAAAACAATGTTTTTAAAACCAGTAGTAGAAAGAGAAATCGGGGACATAGTCGGAAGTTTTAAGAACAAAACAAGCAAAGATGTGGATGATATAGACATGCAAACTTTAAAGTATGTGATAGATGGAATTAGTGCTCCATTAGCGTATCTATTTAACCTTTCATTTGAAATGGGAGTATTTCCTCAACTAATGAAAATTGCAAAAGTTGTTCCTATTCACAAAGCGGGAGACGGACACTTATTCACAAACTACAGACCAATCTCAATATTACCACAGTTCTCCAAAATATTAGAAAAAATATTTATAAATAGATTCGATGGCTTTGTAGAAAAAAATGAATTATTAACAGATAGGCAGTATGGTTTCAGGAATAATCGATCAACAGCACAAGCATTAACAGATTTAATTGAAGAAATAACTGATAGTATTGATAAAAATAAATATAGAATAGGAGTATTCTTAGATCTTAAGAAGGCTTTTGATACAGTAGACCAGGGGTGGGCATTACGTCGAGCGCGATCGACTGGTCGATCTCGGAGGGTGTGTCGGTCGATCTCAAGCCAGGCATTAAAAAATATACATAAAAATGAGCAATCATCAATCATACCAAGACTTCACTTTCGTCAGTTGTTTGACATTCTCGGCACCCGAGGATCTTGTGAGATGACGCTGGCTGCTGCGAGCTCATATTTAAGAAAAAAATCACTAACAGGGCGGACACAGAGAAACACATTTTATTTCTAGAGACTCCGTACCTACTGTCAAAACTCTAAAGACCGACAGCACAGTTCCTGTCTTCACCATAAAAGACCTGTTTCATCCTGCCTGTGCTAACAAAATAAGAGTCTCACAAAGCTAGCGTGCACAAGCTAGCAAGCTACGGAGTTTGATGCCAATGTATTTCTCCCCCGCCCTCAGCGACCGCTTTCTCACTTGCTTGCCCACCCGCACACTCACTGACGTCACTCACCTGCTGCCAGACATTAAAGGGCCACACACATATGCTACTCTCATAACAAAGTGTTTAAAAACGAGTATGCAAGTGAGGGACCAGACAAAGAGCAGCTCGAAAACCTCTATGAAAAGTAAAAACAAAGGACCCAGATTTCCCTCGCCCGGACGCGGGTCACCGGGGCCCCCTTCTGGAGCCAGGCCCGGAGGTGGGGCACGATGGCGAGCGCCTGGTGTACCCATGGGGCCCGGCCGGGCACAGCCCGAAGAGGCAACGTGGGTCCCCCCTCCAATGGGCTCACCACCCATAGCAGGGGCCATAGAGGTCGGGTGCGATGTGAGCTGGGCGGCAGCCGAAGGCAGGGCACTTGGCGGTCCGATCCTCGGCTACATAAGCTCGCTCTTGGGACGTGGAACGTCACCTCACTGGGGGGAAAGGAGCCTGAGCTAGTGCGCGAAGTAGAGAATTCCGGTTGGATGTAGTCGGACTCACTTCGACGCACAGCAAGGGCTCTGGAACCACTTCTCTTGAAAGGGGCTGGACTCTCTTTCACTCTGGCATGGCTGGCAGTGAAGGGGACGGGCTGGGGTGGCAATTCTGGTTTCCCCCCGGCTTAAAGCCTGCACGTTGGAGTTCAACCCATTGGACGAAAGGGTAGTCTCCCTCCGCCTTCGGGTGGGGGGACGGGTCCTGACTGTTGTTTGCGCTTACGCACCAAACAACAGTTCAGAGTACCCACCCTTTTTGGGTACACTCAAGGGAGTACTGGAGAGTGTTCCCCCGGGTGATTCCCTTGTTCTGCTGGGGGACTTCAACGTTCATGTTGGTAACGACAGTGAAACCTGGAGAGGCGTGATTGGGAAGAATGGTCGCCCGGATCTGAACCCGAGTGGTGTTTTGTAATTGGACTTCTGTGCTTGTCACAGTTTGTCCATAACAAACACCATGTTCAAACATAAGGGTGTCCATATGTGCACTTGGCACCAGGACACCCTAGGCCGCAGTTCCATGATTGACTTTGTAGTTGTGTAATCGGATTTGCGGCCTCATGTTTTGGACATTCGGGTAAAGAGAGGGGCGGAGCTTTCTACCGAACCCCACCTGGTGGTGAGTTTGCTGCGATGGTGGGGGAGGATGCCGGACAGACCTGGCAGGCCCAAACGCATTGTGAGGGTTTGCTGGGAACGTCTGGCAGAGTCTACTGTCAGAGAAAGTTTCAATTCCCACCTCCGGAGGAACTTTGAACATGTCACGAGGGAGGTGCTGGACATTGAGTCCGAGTGGACCATGTTCCGCACCTCTATTGTCGAGGCGGCTGATCTTAGCTGTGGCCGCAAGGTAGTTGGTGCTTGTCGTGGCGGTAATCCTAGAACACACCAGCGGTGAGGGATGGCATCAAGCTGAAGAAAGAGTCCTATCGGGTTCTCTTGGCTCATAGGACTCCAGAGGCAGTGGACAGGTACCGACAGGCCAGGCGGTGTGCAGCTTCAGCGGTCACAGAGACAAAAACTCGGACATGGGAAGAGTTTGGGGAAGACATGGAAAATGACTTCCGGATGGCTTCGAAGCGATTCTGGACCACCATCCGCCGCCTCAGGAAGGGGAAGCAGTGCACTGTCAACACCGTGTATGGTGCGGATGGTGTTCTGCTGACCTCAACTGCGAATGTTGTGGATAGGTGGAAGGAATACTTTGAAGACCTCCTCAATCACACCAACACGTCTTCCTATGAGGAAGCAGTGCCTGGGGAATCTGTGGTGGACTCTCCTATTTCTGGGGCTGAGGTTGCTGAGGTAGTTAAAAAGCTCCTCGGTGGCAAGGCCCCAGGGGTGGATGAGATCCGCCCAGAGTTCCTTAAGGCTCTGGATGCTGTGGGGCTGTCTTGGTTGACAAGACTCTGCAGCATCGCGTGGACATCGGGGGCGGTACCTCTGGATTGGCAGACCGGGGTGGTGTTCCAACTATCGTGGGATCACACTCCTCAGCCTTCCCGGTAAGGTTTATTCAGGTGTACTGGAGAGGAGGCTACGCCGGATAGTCGAACCTCGGATTCAGGAGGAACAGTGTGGTTTTCGTCCTGGTCGTGGAACTGTGGACCAGCTCTATACTCTCGGCAGGGTTCTTGAGGGTGCATGGGAGTTTGCCCAACCAGTCTACATGTGCTTTGTGGACTTGGAGAAGGAATTCAACCGTGTCCCTCGGGAAGTCCTGTGGGGAGTGCTCAGAGAGTATGGGGTATCGGACTGTCTTATTATGGCAATCCGATCCCTGTACGATCAGTGTCAGAGCTTGGTCCGCATTGCTGGCAGTAAGTCGGACACGTTTCCAGTGAGGGTTGGACTCCGCCAAGGTTGCCCTTTGTCACCAATTCTGTTCATAACTTTTATGGACAGAATTTCTAGGCGCAGGCAAGGCATTGAGGGGTTCCGGTTTGGTGGCCGCGGGATTAGGTCTCTGCTTTTTGCAGAAAATGTGGTCCTGTTGGCTTCATCTGGCCGGGATCTTCAGCTCTCACTGGATCGGTTCGCAGCCGAGTGTGAAGCGGCCGGAATGAGAATCAGCACCTCCAAATCTGAGTCCATGGTTCTCTCCCGGAAAAGGGTGGAGTGCCATCTCCGGGTTGGGGAGGAGACCCTGCCCCAAGTGGAGGAGGTCAAGTACCCAGGAGTCTTGTTCACGAGTGGGGGAAGAGTGGATCGTGAGATCGACAGGTGGATCGGTGCGGTGTCTTCAGTAATGCGTACGTTGTACCGATCTGTTGTGGTGAAGAAGGAGCTGAGCCGGAAGGCAAAGCTCTCAATTTACCCGTCGATATACGTTCCCATCCTCACCTATGGTCATGAGCTTTGGGTAATGACCGAAAGGATAAGATCACGGGTACAAGCGTCCGAAATGAGTTTCCTCCGCCGTGTGGCGGGGCTCTCCCTTAGAGATAGGGTGAGAAGCTCTGTCATCCGGGAGGAACTCAAAGTAAAGCCGCTGCTCCTCCACATCGAGAGGAGCCAGATGAGGTGGTTCGGGCATCTGGTCAGGATGCCACCCGAACGCCTCCCGAGGGAGGTGTTTAGAGCACATCCAACCGGTAGGAGGCCACGGGGAAGACCCAGGACACGTTGGGAAGACTATGTCTCCCGGCTGGCCTGGGAACGCCTCGGGATCCCCCGGGAAGAGCTAGACGAAGTGGCTGGGGAGAGGGAAGTCTGGGCTTCCCTGCTTAGGCTGTTGCCCCCGCGACCCGACCTCGGATAAGCGGAAGAAGATGGATGGATGGATGGATATGCAAGTTGGACAAATGAGATGCCAAATCCAACCACTTTCATGTGGTATTGGACAGAAAGGAGGACTTTTTTTTTTCCTCCATTTGAAAATGCGGACGTTATCAGCACCACTGTCTAATTCCAATCAATGCAAGTCATCAGAATCAAATACACCAACTTATATTCTTGTCTTCATGAAAGAAAGGAATCTATGTGTGTTAAACATGCCTGTATTATCATTAAACACCATTAACTTGTTAACAAAAATGTCTCTTTCATAAATAAATAAATATAAATTATAAATAGGAATGAGGTAGATCTCCTCGACTTGGTCAATTGAAAAGTAGCTCACCTGCAGAAAAAGTGTGAGCGCCCCTGCAGTAGACCATAGTACTCTTATTAGACGAATGGAAAAATATGGTTTTAGGGGTATTGTTCTGGAATGGATAAAAAGTTATTCATCTGATAGAAAGCAGTTTGTACAAATATCACAAAAAAAATCATGTTGGTTAAATATTAAATGTGGGGTACCACAGGGGTCAGTCTTAGGGCCCAAGATGTTCATCATGTATATAAATTATATTTGTAAAGTAACTGAAAACCTTAAATATGTGTTATTTGCGGATGACACCAATGTACACTGTTCTGATGTGGACTTGCAGCAGCTCCTGAGGACCATCACCATGGAGATGTGTAAACTAAAAAAATGGTTTGATGCTAATAAATTATCATTAAACCTAAATAAAACTAACTTTATGTCATTTGGAAATAAGAGAAATGATATAGATGTAAAATTATATATAGACAATGTTAGTATAGAAAGAGTAAACAAAATCTAATTTTTGGGTGTGATCTTGGACCACAGGATCTGCTGGAAGTCACACATTACATACATCAAAGGGAAGTTGGCAAGAAGTATTGCTGTCCTGGGTAAAACAAGGCACATTCTTAATCTAAAAACATTACACACTCTTTATTGTACACTTGTTTTACCATATTTGAGTTACTGTCTAGAAGTTTGGGGAAATACATACAGGACGAACATCCAACCACCATTCATAATGCAAAAAAGGGCCATCAGACTGATACGTAACACAGGACCCCGAGAACACACTAATGGATTATTTATAAAAACATTTGATTTAAAACTACCAGATCTCATCCAACTCAAGACTGCCCAAAAGATTCATAAAGCAAGTAAAGATTCACTTCCAACAGGGTTACAGAGAAGATTTTTACAGAGAGAAGGGAACTATAATTTAAGAGGAGAACTACTTTTTAAGATCCAATATTGTAGAACAACGCAGAAACGAATTAGTATAACAATAGCAGGGGTTAAAATATGGAACTGTTTAAAGGATGAAATAAAACACAGCACCAACATAAACCAGTTTAAAAAGCTTTTTAAATCATTTATCATTAGTAAATATAAGAAAGAAGAGCAAACATTGTTTTAGAAAGACAATAATATATAATATGTATATAAATACAATTTATGATTTCATAATTATACATATAGGTTATATTAAAATGTATATATTACCACTTTATATGGAATTTAAATAAATTGTGTATATATGATATATATATATATATATATATATATATATATATATATATATATATATATATATATATATATATATATATAAGTGTATAAATGTATATGTTTGATTTGAATGTTAAACTGTGTATATGAGACGTGTGCTACATATATGTTGCTTATATATTGTTTAAAAAAAAAAGTAATATAAGTGAAGCATGTTTTAGATTTTATATATTTTGAACCTTGTTCTTGTTGTGATGGGGTAGGTGAATATAAGCGTTGCTTCAACCTACACCCTTTCGGCTCAATCATTGCTCAAATTAGTGTTTTGTTTTTTTTCTTTTTTTGTTTTTGTTCTTTGTTTTATGTGAGGATTGCCGAAATAAATAAATAAATAAATAAATAAATAGATTGAAATATAGTATAATCTTTAATTTTTATTGATCCTTTTTGTGTCCTGTCCAGCCATTCAGGCAAATCATATACTGTAGTTGATGTACATGCCCATATTTGCTGTACATACAGTATTTACTTCACAAAAGAAAAGTGGGGGATATTTCTCTTGTTGACTTAATTTTATTTGACATTATTAAATGTATTTAAATTAATGTTTGGCACAGCTAGACCTGCGGGAGGGGATACAAAGAAGAAAAAAAGGAAGACAGAGGGGGAATTTGCGGGGAAAAGAGGGGGTTAAGAGAGAGCCAACAACATCATCGGCAAATATGATAGGTACAAATATGGAATGAAAAATTATAGCAAAGAAGCAGTTTGTGAAGTAAATATTAATAACACAGAAATTATGATGAACATTGTTGCACTACAAGTGACACAATATAAATACCAATAAAAATAGTACCATTAATAATGAATAATTATAATAACCACCTCAAATATCAACAATACAATTGTTCAAATGCAACAATACATATATGTACTGAAAACTTAAATCACAAAAGAAAGCAGATAAATGGAGGGGAAGAAAGAGAAGCAAACTGTATTAACCTTGTTGATTTTTATTGTAACAATAGGTTAAGCTTTGTCAGTGTGCCTAGGGAAACAACGATGATATATGTTTGATAAAGCATGATTAAATGCATGACTGTACATCATGTGTATATATATATATATATATATATATATATATATATATATATATATATATATATATATATATACATATATATATATATATATATATGTTTGCGCAGTGAATGTATATGTACAGTATGTATATATATATATATATATATATATATATATATATATATATATATATATATATATATATTATATATGTTTGCACAGTGAATGTATATGTACAGTATGTGTATATATATATATTATATATGTTTGTACAGTGAATGTATATGTACAGTATGTGTATATATATATATATATTATATATGTTTGTACAGTGAATGTATATGTACAGTATGTGTATATATATATATATATATATATATTATATATGTTTGTACAGTGAATGTATATGTACAGTATGTGTATATGTATGTTTGTACAGTGAATGTGCGTGTGGATGTATGTACCGTGAGTGTGTATGTATGTACTGTATTTGTGTAATTACCTATGTGTGTGCATAAGATGTATGAATGAATATATGTGTGTTTTAGGGTTTTCCAGGTACCAATAATTTGATCCTGGTTCCTAAATGTATATCAATACTTTTCAAAATAAAAGGAACAAAAAAAAAAAAATCAATATTGGCTTTATTTTACCAGATGGGTAAAGTGAACAATATTACCCCCGATGAAAACATCGACCATGAGGACAACGTCTCCCTTGTGCTCCTTTACTACAGTCTGCACCGGAGCAGAACAGTAGGACATCACATTACACCTACATTAATACCTGTCACTATTCAAACTGTTTGTGCAGCACCTCAATGTTCATTATTTAAATGTTTACCTAGGTGGTAATACTAATCGCCACATTTGGCGAGGCGTGTTTTAAAGAGACACTTGAATCATTTTTTTTCCTTGTTTAAAGAGTCACCTTTATCGTTGGTTTTGAAGCCTAAATACCTCCATACTGCGCTTTACCCACCGTCTTTATTAACCAGAAGAATTGTCGTGTTTTACCATTCGTCCTCTCTAAGATGTTATTGCTTGTATGCACTTTGTGTGTGCGTTTTGACACACTCAACATCATGTGCCTCAGCTCCGTAGTCACTGCCACACAGTGGCACTTAGATGAAAGAACGGTACCGGTACTTTTCAAAGGCAGCATAGTACCGATTTCGAACAATTAGTAACGCGGTACTTTATTATTAGTACTGGTACTCCAACAACCCTAGTTTGTATGTTTATATATGTATGAATACTTGTGTGTATGAGGGTATGTATATGTGTTTGGATGTACAACATATTTGTCTCCCATTATGTGTGAGAGCCAAACCATGGCCCCAAGCCCCTAGAAAGCCCAACCCAAAACAGCAGATTCGGTACCCAGAGAACAAGGGACTATGCAGGGCAGACAGGCCAGCAACAGGACCTCCAAAATCAGGCCCAACATACCACCTGGCAGGCCAGCGGTAGGCCGTAGACAGACGTACCCGTCAGAAGACAAGGCACGGGAAAAGCAGGACACAGGCAGACCCAAAGCCAGTGAGAAACCATAATCAACGCGAGCAAAAGGATGGGACAACCCGCAAACCAGCCCCGTCTACTTTTAAGGATTTTAAAGGATTATAATTTTTTTTAATGGTAAATGGAATGGATTATAGATCTACACCTGGCATCCACTATAATGATACCAAGTACAACAGCTTATCTAGTCGATAATACTGTATTTACGTCAATATTTTTTAGCATCACAAAATCTTTTTTCGTTTATAAAACACTTATGTTTATAAACACAGGAAAAAGGTCCCTGGACACATGAGGACTTAAATTATAACCACTGTATACTTCTGTAACTACTTGGTATCGGATCAATACCCACATTTGTGGTATCATCCAAAACTAATGTAAAACATCCAAACAACAGAAGCATAAATGATTATTACATTTTGAAGTGTAGATAGACCTAAGCAGAGTTTAACAGTAAAGGAACAACTAGATTAATAATTCATTTTCTACCGTTTGAATTTGAAAAGATAATACAATGGAAAATGATACAATATGTTACCACATATTTCAGCAGACTAATTAAGAGCCTTTGTTTGCTTACTTATTAAAAAAATAAAAGTTGTCTTGTATGTTCACTGTTTTATTTAAGGACAACACTTAAATAAAAAACATGTTTAATATACCCAAAACATTTTTTTTTAAGCCAATAAGGCCATTTTTGTGGTCCCCTTGATTTAGAAAAGTATCGAAATACCTTTTGGTACCGGTACCTAAATATTGGGATGGGGAAACCCTACATCTGTGTATCCTTTGAAAGTATGCATTTATTTCAGTTTGTCTTAGGTGTGTTGCCGTAGTCAGGAAGTAGTCTTTTACGTGAATCGGTACTCAGTATTACTGATGGAATTCTGTCTGTATTTAAAACAATTTTCTGCCAAGAGGCACAAACGGCAGAAAATGGATGGATGGCTTCGGTACCTATTCGTATCTCCGTCTGAATTTCTCATTAGCAAAAAAAAATCTTAGGAAAGAAAATGTACTGTTTAGCATATAAGAGGCACAGGCTCGTCACTTCAGTCAATGTTTTGTATGAGTACATTGGCGTCTTAGTCTTTGGTTTGCAGTTTTTCAAACAAAAGTTTGAGCATTCAGATTGAGGAATATATGGAAGATGGTTGCGCAAGTTTTTCAAACACCAAAGTAGCACGACATTGGACATCAGGGATTAGAGCCATCAAAAGGCATATGGTGCAAATCCACACTTGAAATGTGAAACTGCACTCTGAGATCACACATCTACAACAGAGGAGGAACAAAGCCAAACTTCTTTCCTTTCAAAAATGATCCTGTGTCATCTCAAAGCCAACCAGCGTATAATGACACACATTTAATACAGAACGCTCAGCTCTTGTAATTTATTACTCAAAGCTTTTTTTGTCGGGCAGCCAAGATCAGAGACTCCTGTTTGCGCTCAGTCACAATTTTAAATCTTCTGGGTTCTCGCTCTTGTTGTATTTTTCTAAATCATATATAGAAACATTCTTGTTAATGCTATTTAAACTATAAAAATCTCTGTGATACTAAAATTTAATCGGAAATTTTTTGTTTTTCTAGCACCCAGTACTCCAAAGTTACTTTGTTTCACGCATATGTACTAAAAAGAGCAACTAGAAACTGATTAGAAAAGCCAGACATTTTGAAAATAATCCTGTGAGGTAGTAGGAAACTATAAGTCTATTTGGCCTGCGATGAGGTGACGACTTGTCCAGGGAGTACCTCCCCTTCCGCCGGATTGTAGCTGAGATAGGCACCATTGCCAATAAAAGAAAAACAACCTTTTTCTTCAGGAAAAATCCCAGAGTGCTTGAAAAAACTTTGTATAGCAATTTTCATCCATCAAAGAGCTTACAGGAGTTGATGGTAAAATCCCTTTTAAAAATCAGCGCTGATTTTCATCTGATATCCTAATTGAGAAAAGGGTGGTAACTGCTTCGTTGGGGTTTTTTCGTCGGCACATATGGCGTCAAAACTGCCAAAATCTGCACGCATAAAAACGCTTTGTGCGAGCAGAGAAGCCACACGGACACAGAGTTGATTTGGGGTCCCTCTGTTTCTATACATCGGTGTTCCCTACTTTTGGCACTTAGAGGCAGGCAGTGAAAAAAAAACAGTCTGGAAACTCCCCTTCTTTCGGATTCATCAATTTAAACGCATTCTTTAAACGCAGCCTTCAATCATCCCTGATGGCTGGGCAGCACCTAATGAGCTGCAGCCTGCCACCATAACCCCCACTCCCTCCCCTTTGTTACAAGTCTCGAGATGTATGTTGTAATATGTATATGTGCTTAGCTATTGAGGTGTTTTCCGACTCCAGACTGGACCCCTTTAGGAGCCCAGTCTAGATTGTATTTTTTTACTCATCCTACCCCAGCGATTACTTTTTTCCCGTCTTTTACGAGGCGCCTTGTGGTGACCCCTCGGCGTTCCTGTTTTATAACCTTGTACACTGTTTGTTTGTCTAATCTTGAACGGGTCTGTACTGAAAACAGTGTCATTGTACTTGTGCAATGACAATGAAGACCTACCATAATGTCTCCTGGTCAGGCCCAATCTGAGGGAACTGTTACCATCCAATTGTGTAGTAGTAGTAGTCTCCAAGCAATATAAGTTAATATTTGTGTATATTGTCATTAAATATACATATTTTCCACTACAACTTGATGGCATTATCATTTTTATGATGTAATGTGAACAGATCTTGAACTTTTAACAATTTGATGTCAGAAAATATTTTTGGAAATGTTTGCTCCCCAGGTAATTGCAATGTTCATTATAAAGACCTACTTTATTTAATAAAAGATAGGTAATTTGTCAATGTTGTGATGTTATAGTGCCAGTGTTGCGATGTGATGCCCTCTCTCTGGGATTAAACATGTGTCATTTTACTGATTTTATTTTAAAAACTTTACTTCAAAAAAATATAATGAATAGGTTACTTTGTCTAAAAAAAAATTCCGTCCTTCAGAAGACATAGTTATGGGAACAGTGCCCTCGAATTGGCTATAATCAGGAGACAATGTAAAGTGACCAATCAGTAAAGAGGGAGGTTGTCAAACCGTGTTTTTAATTCCCGAACTTAAATGCAAAAGGAAGGAACTCTGCAGGCCTAAGCACAACGCCTGCATCCACAGAGAGGGATTTTAATGCGCACAAATTTTCGCACTGTTCTGACATCATAGATACTCTTTTTCTTCTTCTGCTTCTGTGTTCCATTACTGAAGCTTAACAATTGACACTTTGTAGAAAAAGTTAAGTTTAGGTGTAAAATGGATACGGTGTCTAATTGTAGTTCATGTGCACTAATTGATAACCACATTATAAAAATTGTACGTTTGAGTTAAAACTAGTGGAAATCAATAAAGTTGAGAAATTGCTATGTTCCATTTCTGTAGATAACTGTGCTGCCACAGACTGCCTTGATGGAAAATTATTAAGAACAGCGGCCATGTACATATCAACAACTATGTCATTTACTCAATGCCTGTCCGTCTTTTGGGATCTGTCCAAAGCTTTGGAAAGAAGGAAAAATTATACCAATTATATAAGACCCCAAACTCCCTCTGAATGGTCAGAATAGCGGACCAATTACAATCTTATCAATTCTTAGTAAACTGCTCGAGAAGATTGTATCCAAACAGATTCAAGATTACTTTACGATAGATAATTTAATAGATAATGCTCAACATGGCTATAGAGATGGACATTCCACATGTACAGCACTAGTTAAGATGACTGATGATTGTCTAATGGGAATTAATAAAGGTTTGTTATCAGGTGCAATTTTATTAGAATTTAGTTATGCTTTTGATCTTACAGACCATAAATTGTTGTTACGGTTTTGGTTCCATGGCTGTCTCTTGGTTTGAGAGTTATTTATCTCACAAAACTCAACATGTATACTTAAATGGTACACTATGGAACAGCTATGGTTTAAGCTGCGGTGTGCCGCAAGGCAGTTGTTTGGGAACACTTAAATTTAAATTTTTTTACAAATGATCTTGCTCTTGTGACTTGTACTGATGACACCACATTATATCATTCTCCATCTTCAATAGGAGAACTTAAGTTTGTCCTCTCAAAGGACTTAGATGTTGTTACTGCGTGGGTGATAAGTAATAGACTGGTTTTAAACATTTAAAAAAAAAAAAGTATTGTATTTGGTTCACGACATTGTCCTGAAATCTGTAAATTAAGAATAGGATTTTTTTGCCAGACTATCAATCAAACAATAGGATAGAGTAAGTCTTTTAAGATGGGTATCGTTTTCTGTTAGGAAATGTGCTATGCATGTAACACCTGCAAGTCGCAGACAAGTAGTACAAACACTGGTGTTGTGTCATCAGAATTATTGTTCAGTTATTTGGGCTTCTGCAACCAAGGTTGAGCTTACAAAATTCCAAACAGCTCAAAATAGTGCAGCTAGACTTACTTTTGATTGTTCTTATGTATCGACTGTGGACCGTATACATTCTTGTCTTGGATGGCAGAAGGTTATTCATTGATTATCCAGCAGTTTGATGTTATTTATCGGAAACATTATTTATTGTCACGTGGGGGTCACATCTTTATTCAGGATCATTCCTCCAATGCACATGAAGCTCCTTTCGATACACGGCAACACAGGGAAGTTTTTTTTTTGTAAAACGGGCATTTATTGACTCCTTCTTGCTGTATACACCATCCACGCCGACACGCCTCCACCAACGCCGTGAGAATTTACAGTACAATACAGTACATCAGACTTTGAATTTAGATCAATAAACACGCGGAAATAAATTCAATTAGAAAAAATACTATACCTCGTTGGCTGCTTGTAACGAAAAGAGGTTCTAATGATAACTTGCTTGAAGTTTTACACAAATTATCGAATACACTCAAATCTTTTGAGGAGCTGAAAACAACGTGCTCAAGCACCCTCCCCTCTTGCATGTTCTGACTTGTTTACGGTCCGTGTGGTCGCAACATCACAACAATCGTTCCGCTTTGCAACACAATTAACTCAATACATTTAAATTTTGCTCAGGAGATTTTACAATCACACATTTTCTAATAATATTTTATAAGTCTGCATTATTAACTTATTTATTAATATTTATTTATATATGAAACATATTTAAAGTATGCAAACTGTCATAAACAGCTATAGCAAACATGGACACTCCGGACGAAAACGTAAAGGTTGGCATAGCTCGGTTGGTAGAGTGGCCGTGCCAGCAACTTGAGGGTTGCAGGTTCAATTCCCACCCCCGCCATCCTAGTCACTGCCGTTGTGTCCTTGGGCAAGACACCTTACCCACCTGCTCCCAGTGCCACCCACACTGGTTAAATGTAACTTAGATATTGGGTTTCACTATGTAAAGCGCTTTGAGTCACTTGAGAAAAGCGCTATATAGATATAATTCACTTCACTTCACAAAGGTAGGAAATGATTTAATAAATAATACACTGAATCAAACCTACAGAAAAAAAACTAAAGAAAAGCGTGCCGAACGCACGGGAAGCTAAGGTGACAACTTAGCACAGGAATCAAAACAGGAATAAACCAACGTAATAGTTGCATACCGCAAACAAGGAAGCCAGGAGGAGTGATCAAAAATGCAGGCGTAAATAGTGTCTTGTAATTAGACACAGGTGTGTCCCAATCAGAGGCAGGTGAAAATCATAAGTAACCATAGTGACAAAACAAGGAAGTGCAACCAGGAACTAAAGAAGTCCAAAACTAACAGAACATAACTAAACTAAACATGATCTGGACCACGGTTCATGACAATTCATAACAAGTAGCCTACAACTCTTTTAGGCAGATTGGTTGTAATGCTGATGTCCACCACTACAGTACCAGAGCTTCAACTCAAGGTCTACTTGCATTACCACGACCAAGAAGTAATTCATTGAAAAACAATGTTGTATACAGAGGCATTTCATTATAGAATACTCTTCATTTAAATATTAGGACTATTCCCAGTAAAAAAAAAAAAAGCATTTAAGAAACATGTCAAGTTCTTTTTAGTCTTAAGAGTTAATCTTTCATGTTATCAGTTTGAGAAAAAATTTTCTCTTTCCGTTTTTTTTTTCATTTATTGTACAAATCCAGTTTCCATATGAGTTAGAAAATTGTGTTAGATGTAAATATAAACGGAATACAATGATTTGCAAATCCTTTTCAACCCATATTCAATTGAATGCACTACAAAGACAAGATATTTGATGTTCAAACTCATAAACTTTTATTTTTATTTTTTTTACAAATAATAATTAACTTAGAATTTCATGGCTGCAACACGTGCCAAAGTAGTTGGGAAAGGGCATGTTCATCACTGTGTTACATCACCTTTTCTTTTAACAACACTCAATAAACGTTTGGGAACTGAGGAAATTAATTGTTGAAGCTTTAAAAGTGGAATTCTTTCCCATTTTTGTTTAATGTAGAGCTTCAGTCGTTCAACAATCCGGGGTCTCCGCTGTCGTATTTTACGCTTCATAATGCGCCACAAATTTTCGATGGGAGAAAGGTCTGGACTGCAGGCGGGCCAGGAAAGTACCCGCACTCTTTTTTTACGAAGCCACGCTGTTGTAACACGTGCTAAATGTGGCTTGGGATTGTCTTGCTGAAATAAGCAGGGGCATCCATGAAAAAGACGGCACCTGGATGGCAGCATATGTTGTTCCAAAACCTGTATGTACCTTTCAGCATTAATGGTGTCTTCACAGATGGGTAAGTTACCCATGCCTTGGGCACTAATGCACCCCCATACCATCACAGATGCTGGCTTTTCAACTTTGCATCTAACAGTCTGGATGGTTTGCTTCCCCTTTGGTCTGGATGACAAAATGTCGAATATTTCCAAAAACAATTTGAAATGTGGACTCCTCAGACCACAGAACACTTTTCCACTTTGCATCAGCCAATCTTAGATGATCTCGGGCCCAGAGAAGCCGGCGGCGTTTCTGGATGTTGTTGATAAATGGCTTTCGCTTTGCATAGTAGAGCTTTAACTTGCACTTACAGATGTAGCGACAAACTGTATTTAGTGACAGTGGTTTTCTGAAATGTTCCTGAGCCCATGTGGTGATATCCTTTAGAGATTGATGTCGGTTTTTGATACAGTGCCGTCCGAGGGATCAAAGGTCACGATTATTCAATGTTGGTTTCTGGCCATGCCACTTACGTAGAGTGATTTTTCCAGATTCTCGGAACTTCTTGATTATATTATGGACCATATATGTTGAAATCCCTAAATTACTTGCAATTGCACTTTGAGAAACGTTAATCTTAAAATGTTTGACTATTTGCTCACGCAGTTGTGGACCTCGCCCCATCCTTTCTTGTGAAAGACTGAGCATTTTTTGGGAAGCTGTTTTTATACCCAATCACAGCACCCAGCTGTTCCCAATTAGCCAGCACACCTGTGGGATGTTCCAAATAAGTATTTGATAAAAATTTTGCAACTTTATCAGTATTTATTGCCACCTTTTCCAACTTTTTTGTCACGTGTTGCTGGTATCAAATTCCAAAGTTTATGAGTTTGAACATCAAATATGTTGTCTTTGTAGCATATTCAACTGAATATGGGTTGACAATGATTTGCAAATCATTGTATTCCGTTTATATTTACATCTAACACAATTTCCCAACTCACATGGAAATGGGGTTTGTAACTTGACTTGTGTATGTTCGATAACTCGATCTATGTACTGTTATTTTATTTTATTATTTTGAGAATTGTATTTTTCTTTTCCTTTTTTCTTTCTTTTATTTGTAACTGGATCTATGTATTATTATTTTACTTTGAACTTTTGAAAAGGACCCCAGGAAGACTAACCTGGCGTTACCTGTGTGTGTTTGTAGCGCTTAATACTTCCTTAAAACGCGTGACGTCCTGCCTACACGTCATCATTACACGACGTTCCCAAGACGAAACTCCCGGGAAATTTAAAATTGTAATTTAGTAAACTAAAAAAGCCGTATTGGCATGTGTTGCATTGTTAATATTTCATCATTGATATATAAACTATCAGACTGCGTGGTGGGTAGTAGTGGGTTTCAGTAGGCTTTTAATGATTATTTGCAAAAAAAATGTTTATCAGTTCGAACATCAAATATGTTGTCTTTGTAGCATATTCAACTGAATATGGGTTGAAAATGAATTGCAAATCATTGTATTCCGTTTATATTTACATCCAACACAATTTCCCAACTCATATGGAAACGGGGTTTGTAGATCACACATTGTATTGCATGTTGTATTTGGATCTTCGTAGATCATGCTCATAGTGTACAAGACACATAAACTCAGGCCAAGTTTAGATGTAATAACCACATTATAACATAACAACATGAGACCTGGGTTACATTACGCATACGCAACGTATCGAGGAAACAGTTAATAAAAATGTACACTGACCGGTAGACGGTTAC